>NC_135671.1:10641270-11361055 GCF_964188315.1 Podarcis muralis
TATTGCATACGTTATCATGGACTGCAGCCCACTTCCTTAGATGCATGGAAGTGTTGTCCTAAGTTGCAGGTTGATGTGCATGTGGTTTGGAAGGCAGGGGTGGGGTAGGTTGTAAACTGTGAGGCTGGAAGGAAATGAAATGCAGAAAGTACAAAGATGGTGATAATTAAACAATTAGCAGTGGCAATTCACCAAATAGTTGGTGATAGCACAGGCATCCTGGCATTGGGAAGCCAATTAGCACGTGCACTGTGACAAAATTCCATTGCCCTGATGCTATCCACAAGAGTCGGCACTCATCCCCCTCACCTTTCACCCTTCAGAAGCCCCTTTTTCCAAGCACGGCCACTTTAAGGCCAGTTACAGACAGGATGAAATGACTTTTGGATATTGCTGTGTCTGATATGTGTGCCCATATATTTTATTTTTTGACAGAGGATGGCCTTTTTGCCCTATGTGGAATGCAAAGAGGTCACTGCTGGCACTTGATAGCATATGTTTTATAGAAGATAAGCAGGTGAATGAACCCCCGATACTGTGGATGTTATTACTTGGTCCTGAGCTGGTCTGAGGACAGAGATGCCCTCTGCGTTTGCTGCAGGATCTGATCCTGGTGTGTCTCTCTCTGGCTATGTTGTTGCTAGTTGAGCAGCTGACTTAGGTGGAGGGAGATGGATGTCTGTAAGCAAGTACAGACCTACCCAACAATGTCTGTGTTTTGTCCTGTGTGGATGCTGGATTGCGTCATTGTTTATACTGCTGATGTATTTGTGTTTTATTAATGCATCACTCTTTTCTGGGAATGTTTTTTCTCCAGGAATGTTAACCAGCACCAAAGGGTGGAGCCTACGTTTTAGATATAAGTAGGTGTGTTAAACTGACCGATTCCATTCATGCTTCAAACCCTACTTAATTCAAAGGACCTTCCTCTCAAAGAAGTGTGCATAGACTTAAGCTGCGTCCCACATCCTTGGGAGGAAATCCTATTGAACTCTGTATGACTTATCTTTGGGTAAATGTGCTTAGGAAAGGACTATTGACCTTAGAGGAAATATTTTAAATACCTCCTTCTTAAAAAAAATATCTCACTGATATTACCACCACCCCCTCCGTCTGCTCAGACTTGCACACCACAAAGCTGTGTCCTTTGAGATGTTGTTGGGCTGTGTACACATTGTCTCTTTAAAGCACTCTGGAAGCACATTCTTGCCCTCAAAGAATTATGGGCACTGTAGTTTACCCCTCACTGAATTCCAGTACAGTGGTACCTCAGGTTACAGACGCTTCAGGTTACATACACAGACTCCGCTAACCCAGGAATAGTACCTCGGGTTATCAACTTTGCTTCAGGATGAGAATAGGAATTGTGCTCCGGCAGCGGGAGGCCCCATTAGCTAAAGTGGTACCTCAGGTTAAGAACAGTTTCATGTTAAAGAACGGACCTCAGGAACGAGGTACCACTGTACCCAGCAACCTTTAACCCTTTTAAGCGGAGGGTGGATGGTCATCTGTCATGGATGGTATAGTTGAGATTACTGCATTGCAGGGGGTGGGACTAGAATCAGTAGGTGACCCCTGGAGCCCCTTCCAACTCTGTGATTCTGTGAACGAGGCCTCTGAAGGTCCAACGATTAGATGATTCTCAGGTCTTCAAAAACCCAGTTCAAAGGGGGTCACAAAACCACTGTTTGAGAGGGGCTTCAGAAGATATCTTCAGAAGCCCTCCCCCACAACAAGACATCTTGCCCTGTGCTCAGCTGCAAACACCCTGCCCTTACCTACCCCACACCTGATGTCAGGTATAGGACCAGTGGCTGTAGCTTTGCCAAAATGGCCTCCAAGCCAAATGGGGAGGCCAACTTAATAATAATAATAATAATAATAATAATAATAATAATAATAATAATAAATTTTATTTATATCCCGCCCTCCCCAGCCGAAGCCGGGCTCAGGGCGGCTAACAACAACAAAACAGTACAAAAGTACAGCATAAACAACATTCTAAAATCATTCATTATAAAAATTAATTAATTCAAGCCACTAGCAACCATTGGGCCAGAGCTCCGCGAAGATTGCCGAGGGAGGGAGTCAGGCTGTGCCCTGGCCAAAGGCCTGGTGGAACAGCTCTGTCTTGCAGGCCCTGCGGAAAGATGTCAAGTCCCGCAGGGCCCTGGTCTCTTGTGACAGAGTGTTCCACCAGATCGGAGCCACAGCCGAAAAAGCCCTGGCTCTAGTTGAGGCCAGCCTAACTTCTCTGTGGCCTGGGACCTTCAAGATGTTTTTATTTGAAGACCGTAAGTTTCTCTGTGGGGCATACCAGGAGAGGCGGTCCCGTAGGTATGAGGGTCCTAGGCCAGAGTTCCCCTCCTGTTGGAGGCACTATACCTCTGCATGCCAGTCGTTGGCCATCATCACAAGCGATGAAGGTACTGTTGCCCACTCAGGCCCTGCTTGGTGCTTCCTATAGGTATCTGCTTGGCCACTGTGAGAACAGGATGCTGTCCTCGATGAGCCTTGGGCCTGATCGAGCAGGTTCTTCTCATGTTCTTACGCTTGCATGAAGGGTGGTCTATAAATATTTATTGTCTCTAAAAAAGTTTAATTAGTATTTTAATGCAATCTTATTCCCACCCACTCCCAACAGGTTGGGTTCTAAAACCACAATAACTGCATACCATTGAGCATATCATATACAGTGGTACCTCAGGTTAAGAACTTAATTCATTCTAGAGGTCCGTTCTTAACCTGAAACTGTTCTTAACCTGAGATACCACTTTAGATAATGGGGGCTTCCGCCACGCCGCTGCTGCGCGATTTCTGTTCTCATCCTGAAGCAAAGTTCTTAACCCGAGGTACTATTTCTGGGTTAGCAGAGTCTGTAACCTGAAGCGTCTGTAACCCGAGGTACCACTGTATTTAGTATCACTGAATATTTAAAAACTTTCCTATACACAGGGCTGACTCCAGATGTCTTCTAAAGGTTGTGTAGTTGTGTAGTTACTTATCTCCTTGGCTCGGGGGGGGTGTGTCACATAACTCCATACCCTCCAACATTTCTCTGAAATATTGGCGGGGGGGACATGGGTGGCTCTGTGGTCTAAACCACAGAGCCTAGGGCTTGCCGATCGGAAGGTTGGCAGTTTGAATCCCCGCGACAGGGTGAGCTCCCATTGCTCTGTCCCAGCTCCTGCCAACCTAGCAGTTCAAAAGCACGTCAAAGTGCAGGTAGATAAATAGGTACCGCTCCGGCGGGAAGGTAAACAGTGTTCCCGTGCGCTGCTCCGGCTCGCCAGAAGCGGCTTAGTCATGCTGGCCACATGACCCAGAAAAAACTGTCTGCAGGCAAACGCTGGCTCCCTCGGCCTATAGAACAAGATGAGCGCCGCAACCCCAGAGTCGTTCATGACTGAACTTAACTGTCAGGGGTCCTTTACCTTTTTTAAAGGAAAAGTAGGACAGTATGGGATGGAATCAGAAACCGGGATGGCTTCTGTAAATCCGGGACTATCCCAGGAAAATAGGGGCACTTGGAGCAGCCTTTCTCTGTGGGTCCCCAGATGTTGTTGGACAACAACCCCTATCACTCCTAGCTAGCAAGCCCAGAGCTCAGGAGGAGTTGTAGTCCAACATCTGGGGACCCACAGGCTGAGAACTGCTGACTTGGGAGGGTCTGCCTCTGGGTGCTGCAGTTGCTGGAAACCACAGGAGGGGGAGAGGACTCTTAGGCTGGGATTCTGCTTGCTCCCCCCCCCCCCCCAAGGCATCTGTTTGGCCACTGTGGGAATAGGATGCTATGCTAGAAGGGCCATTTGGTCCAGCAAGCTCTTCTGCTATTCCTTCAGTTGAAACCACTGGACTTTCTCCCAGGCTACTTTGCACCTGGTCTGTCTCCTTTCCAGGATGGCTCTGGGTAACTACTAAGGGAATGTGCCTTACAACTTGCCAGATCGGGAGAATCCAGCAGGAGGCCGACAGGGACCCTGGCGCTTAGGTCAGAGAGGAGAGAGAAAGGGGGAGTTCGGGGGAGAGAGAGGCGGCGGCGGGAGCGAGTTTAGGGTTAGGCACCTCCTGCGGCCAATCCCGCCGAGTGCGTGCCTTCGTGCCTCCTCCATCCAGGGGCTGCCGCCGGGATTGCACAGCTCGGCGCCGAAGCAACTTTTGCAAGGAGGCGAGAGCTTCCATAAGAGAAAGAGAAAAGGACCCGTCCCTGGAGGGGGGGTGGGAGAGGGAATTCCTGCTTCCGCACACACCCCACCCCTCCCCTCGGCATGGCGAGCCCCCCCTTCCCTCCGCCTGGCACAGGGACCCTTTAAGGGGAGGGGGCAGCGCCTGGAAGGCTTGGCTAGGGGATGACTCCGGATTGGGCCGCTGGGGCAGCCGCCTTAGGTGCACCACCGGGAGGAAAACACGGGCCGGGCTTTAAAAAACCAAAACAAACCCAACTCGGCGCAACTTCGGCGGAGGCGAGCGAGCCGATTCCCGCCGCCGTTTCCTTTTCCTCCCCGCTCCCCCCATCCGTGCTCCGGGCGTGGAGTGAACTAGGATGGTGGTGCACAGCGCCGGGGCTGGCTTGCTGCTCAACTGTCTCCTCCTCCTGCTGGCTGGAGCCAAGCAGAGCCGGGATCCCGCTGCAACCAGCTGCCAGACCCACAGGAAAGTAAGTGCACTCCCGGGGGAGGGGAGAAGTCCGGGGTGGGGGGTGCGGATGGGGGGGGGGAGAGAGACTGTCTCCTGCAAACTTGGGCAGGATGGCGCGAGGCCAGCAGAGTCGCCCCGAGACTTTTTTTTTTGCTTATATTCTCCCATTTGGGGGAAGTCTCTCAAACTCGGGTGTGCAAGGCACCTTCCCTTTTCTAGGGGGCTGGAGGAGAGCAGCGCCAGAAAGTGGGGTGTGGGGGACTTAGCTGCTCCGCTGTTGTATCCACCCGCCGCACTTTCGCATGCACGAGGGAAAGTTTTGCTGCTGCTGCTGCTTTGCTGCGTGTTTTTTTCTCTTTCCTTTTTTTTGCAAACTGAGTTTCACGCTAGGTGCTGGACTTGTCAGCAGGAATTTTGCAGGAGGGGAAAAGTGCTGCCGGCAAACTGGGCTGCCTCATCCCACCCCACCTTCGCTTGCAAGGCAGCCCCACCAGTGTCATGCGGCACTTTTAACTGGGTGTGTTGGGGGCATGGGCTGGGGAGGGGGCAGGAGGAGCCCAGAAGCGCCAGGAGAGCGTGTCAGAGCCACGTCCGCATCGTGCACCCTTGCCCGGGAGTGAGGCTCACCAGTCACAGCCGGGGCTGGACTTCTGGCTCCCGGTGCATGAAATCTGCCCTGCCAGTTTGCGAGCGTGTGGAAGGTGTGCTGCCAGGACTCTTTGTTGCTTCTCCTGTTTTGCAAGACACTTAACGGGGGGCTCCTGCTCTGGAATCTGTTGCAGCCTCGAGAGTTGTCTGCATTGAACTCAGTGGCCGGCGGGCGAGGGGGGGGGAAAGGACTTGCTTCTGAGTAGACCCCAACCTGCCAACGTGGGATCTCGCCTTCAGCAGCTGCGTGCGAAAGGCGGCCTCGGAGGGGGAAACGCCTTTCTGAGAAGCTGAGAGTGAAGTGATGTCCGCCTTGGCCGTTGTTTGGGTGGAGTGATGTCTTTTAAAAAAAAAGAAAGACATGAGGCTGGGGTGTAAATTAGCCTTTGATGGGATTTAGAGTGCCTTTAATGAGATCCAGCGGGGAGAGGAGATAAGGTTCAGTGGAGGTGCCAGCCTGCTGTTTGTTTGGGTCATCCACTCTTTGGTTTTGTTTACTTTTAACACTTCTCACTCCTCTGCCAATTCCTCCAACCCCCTCCCCCCCCTCCTCTTTCCCCATAGCATCCCGCCAGGATGGAAGGCTGGCAGGCAGGCGGTTCTTGCATTCCGAATGCACCTCATCAGGGCTTCATTTGTTCTGTTTGTTTTATCTCCTGTTCCTTTTAAGGGAGACGTTTTTTGCTCTTGCACACCTTAAAAAAATGGGTAGGGTTTTAACTGCGCTTAAAAGCCTTTCTCGTACATCCCACATTTTGCAGGCTGCTGAAAAATCTTAAACTCTAGTTAAAGTAACTTTTCTTTGCCACAACTATTAAAAACGGGTACATTTTTCTTAGGGGAAAAACACAACCCTGTAGAAAAGAGAGAGTGCAGTCTTCACAGATTATTGGAAAAACCAAGCTGTTCTGTGGATGGCCCCTATAATCCCATACCCTGGAGATCCTAATTGAGATGCAGAATATGAAGATACCGTGAGACATACTATGAAAAGTCTTTGGAAAAGACTTTAGCGAACAACCTTCTTTAAGCATGTTTACTCAGAGGCATCCCACTGTGTCCAGTCCAGCAGAGGTTCCCTCCCAAATGTTCATGGAACTGCAGCTAAGGCTGAACTCTGTGGAGTATCTTTCTGAATAAGCTTGCTCTGGCCTGACTCCTGAACAGCTTTTAATAAGAAATGCAGGTGGAAGGAAATATTTCAGCCAGCACCACAATCCCATGCATGCTTACTTGGAAGTCTGGGCCCACTGAAATGTTTACTTTTAAGTAAACATGCACAAGGCCGCCTGCCAGTTCCACAGAGTTAACATTTGTTTCTTGGAACCCCATAGGTTAAAAATAAGTTACCTAGCTGTGCACAGGATCATGGCCATTGCTGATAGGAGCAGAGGGAGAAATCCCAGAAAAGGACAGCCAAAGGAAACCAGCACAGAGAGAATTTATAGCAGAGAGTCCACAGAACTGTTTTGAAAATTGTTTTTGCCATTCTAATTCTAAATGCATTCGATGGAAGCAAGTTAATATTGATTTATTGCCATGCAGCAGACTGGGGCATGAGACGGTTAACATGACATTAGAGCAGTGTATCGTGATGCATTAGGCCCTTCCTGTGTGGGTCATCTGGAAGCACAGTTGACAATGACAGAAATAAATTGGCATTTAACAAAACAAGCTGTAGAGACACTGGACTCAGTCCAAGAAAAGTTAGTCACAAGCAGCAGCTTTATCTTATGTGCATTTATTCAGAAGTGAATCCCACTGAGTTTAGTGGGAGTTACTCTTGAGGAGGCATGCACAGGTTTGCAAAGCTGTACTGTAGTTCCCTTGAAATAAATGAGACTTGAGCTAGTCCCCAGTTCCGTTCCATTGCCTTTAATAGAACTTGGTTACTATCAAATCGTGTTTGCTTTCGTCTGGTGCGTCAATATACATCCTCTAAGCATACAGAAAATGGTGGACAACCATGGTGGCATCTGAAACAATGGATGCTACTAACATTCATGGAGTACAAGCCTGATGGCTTCAGTGTGCAAATAGGTTTGCTCCGGAGGAGATTCTTCAGAAAGCTTGTTCCAAAAATAATTTAAAGGCTTTAAACTGTGTATTTAAATTGGGCCCAGAATCAAATTGGAAGCCCGTGCAACTGATAAAGCAGGTGATCATATCCTCTGTCAGCAGCATTGCTGCTGTTTTCTATTCTAAATTATAGTTTCTGTACACTTCTCAAGGGCAGGCCCATATGCAGGGTGCTACAGCAGTCTAATCTGAAAGTAACCAGGTGTGTACAACTTCTCTATAAAAGGCCATGGTTGGCCAACCAGTGGAAGCTGGGCAGAAGCACCTGTCTGGGAGCAGTAGTCCAGCAGTAGTCTCAGATTGCACACCAACTCCTTTTATGGGGAGTGCAATTCCCTCTAGAACAGGGAATTCCTAATTTGATCTCTCATATTGCTTAAGCTCACATCTAGTCCTCCACTGGTCCCAGCCACTGATTTAGGAGCTCCCCTAGAATTGGACTGAGAGGAGAGACAGAATAGGGTATAACTAGCATCCTGATAGGGATGCGGGTGGCGCTGTGGGTAAAACCTCAGCGCCTAGGACTTGCTGATCGTATGGTCGGCGGTTCAAATCCCCGCGGCGGGGTGAGCTCCCGTCTTTTGGTCCCAGCTCCTGCCTACCTAGCAGTTCGAAAGCACCCCTAAGTGCAAGTAGATAAATAGGTACCACTTTATAGCGGGAAGGTAAACGACGTTTCCGTGTGCCGCGCTGGTGCTGGAGCAGCTTTGTCACGCTGGCCACGTGACCCGGAAGTGTCTCCAGACAGCGCTGGCCCCCAGCCTCTCAAGTGAGATGGGCGCACAACCCTAGAGTCAGACACGACTGGCCCGTACGGGCAGGGGTACCTTTACCTTTACCTTACTAGCATCCTGATAATAAAAAAAATTCCTTCCAGCAGCACCTTAGAGACCAACTAAGTTAGTTATTGGTAGCATCCTGATGACACTTCACCTAGAACTCTGGATTACCTTTCCCAGTGGTTTCATGTAAATGTTGAAAAACATAGGAAAGGGGCATCTTTGCAGAACTCCAGGAGGTAAGGGCATAGAGATGATGAACACAAGTCCTTCAGTTCTGCTTTGAAACTTGCCCTTCAGGAGTTATTGGAACCAACCGCAGTAAGATGGTGCCTCCAGGCTGCTGAGAAGGTTACCATGCTTAATTCTATCAAAAGCTGCTGTGAGGTTCAACATAGCCAGCAGATTTACTTCCACTGTCTTGCTTCGCTAATCTATCAGGGTGACCAGAGCAGTTTCTTCCCCTGAACCAGAATGGGAATTAGACTGAAGAGAAACTAGGTAATCTGACATCCCTGGAATTGCAAGTCCAACACACGCTGTGCTTCTTTATTCAAGAATAGCATAGCTGAGGCTGGTTGATAGCTAGTAAGTTCAGTAACATCTAGGAAATGTTTGTTTCATACAAGCCTCATCACCGTTGAAACGCTACCTTAATACAGCAAAGTATTTGCCAACCAGTATTTCCCAGCCTTCTCTGGTAGCTTTTACCAACCAGAACTGATGTGGATCTAGTACATTTCTCCAAGAATCATGCACACATTCTCAGGGTGAACAGATTTAAAAGTATCCATAAAAATAATACAGCATTGTCAACTTCTCTGTGCATTTAGATACCTGCCTCATTTTATTCAAAGACTCCCCCAGTGCATTTTGAACTCAGATGTACCAAATTCTCCCCCAAACAAAACTCAGTTGAGTTTGAAACATTTTTGGGAATATTGTATCTGTATAGGAACAACTCATTAAAAAAATGATGTTTTTCTAAAGCAAGAGTAGCAGATTCCTATACTCCTGGTTTGCACACAAATGTGGAAGCACTTAGTTGATCAAAGGAGGTACCTGGCTACAGTCAGGAATCCTTTTTGAGTGGGATGCGGGGAGGATGCTGATTGTATGGTGGAAGGATTTCTGGCTTAAGACTCTTTAACAACACTTTTATCTGCAGAAATCAACAGGTGATGCTTTTTAGCATTATCACCTGCTAATGCCTGGACTCAAGCTGTTGTTTAAGGGCTTAGGTTGCAATCCCTAAACCCACTAGAGTAAGCCCCACTGAATTTAATGGCACTTACTTCTGAGTAGGCAAGGGCAGGATTTAAGCCTTGATGACATAAGCTGGTTGAAAAATGGGCAGATCTAATGTTTTTCTCAAACCCCGCTAATTCTACACTGAAGTCCTAAATTCAGTTATGGAGTGGATGAGATATCACTCAGGAACTCCGTAATACAGTGGTACCTCAGGTTACACACGCTTCAGGTTACAGACTCCGCTAACGCAGAAATAGTGCTTCAGGTTAAGAACTTTGCTTCAGGATGAGAACAGAAATTGTGCTCCGGCAATGCGGCGGCAGCAGGAGGCCCCATTAGCTAAAGTGGTGCTTCATGTTAAAAACAGTTTCATGTTAAGAATGGACCTCCTGAATGAATTAAGTACTTAACCCGAGGTACTAATGTATCTTCTTGGTATTCTGCCCCTATCTGTATATCTGCCTACTTTGAACATTGATGCTTGCTCTGCAACATCAAATTAGCGTTAGTATCTTCCTCCAAAGCACCCTTGCAGTCTTGCCTGTAATTCTTAAGGCTGCCATTTTCATTTATTGGTGTGGCTCCTCTACCTTTAATAGCAGCTTGATTTGCAGAAATTTAAGAGGACTAGCTTTTCCTGGCATGGGCACAAGGTGTTGCAGAAAAGCTTCTTGTCTGGTTGGCATTATAGGCATGGGAGCAGGACCATTGTAAACAGAAGAAATTGCCTGCTACATTGCTAATACATATTGCTCCCTTTTCAAGTATATTACATAAATGGCACTTGAGCCACTGTGTTTGAATCTGTGTGGTAAGGCTTGTGGTCACTGTTTAGCAAGACTACACTAGGGGAAGGTGAAGTACAGTTTTGGCCTTGCAGTCTAATAAATCAGAAAGTCCCAGTTTTGAATATTCCCTCTGCTACAGTCTTTCAAGATAGCCTCAGCTCCCCATCTACAATATGGAGATAATAACACTGACCTACTTCACAGGATTGTTGTAAGGGTTACTGTGATAACATCACCTCTAGGCAAGCCGCTCTCACTTAGCCTTGGCACCTGCCACATGGAGATAAAAATACTGACCTAATTTACAGGATCCTTGTAATGATTACAGAGATGATATTACTGACTTTTGCAGGAACATTGTAACAATTATGGAGTTATTATATGTCAGGTGCTTTGAACACTTGAAGGCGCTATAGGAATGCTAATTAGTGGAAATTAAACGCTTGCTTCATGTTTTGCATGTGGGTTTTGTTTGCGCATGCACACCCTCTGCAAACAGAGGGTGACGTTTTGGATGCAGCTGAATCTGATCCCTGTTTTGCTTGAAGTCTGGTAACCTGACCTCTGGACTTCCCTTTGCCATATGTAAGTCATATTTTATTACAGAAGCCGGACCTTCAAGTGAAATACTTACTATCTGAAGAGGAAAGGGTTCAGTACTCAATACCTGCGTCAACCTTTTCCACCTAAATAGATGGGACTTTAAAGTGTGCTGTACAGCAATAAAACACGGTTTCATTTGTTGAGGTTTTTACACTTTGAAAAGCAAGTTTCCCTCTTTCCTTTCATGGTGATTCTCTTGGTTATTTATTGTAAGTACGGTAAATCAGGTCCATGCTTTGGTTTCCCTAGTGGGGATTGGCTTCTGGCAGAGAGATTTATGTGGCTGCTTAAGTTTGCCATGGAGAGAATTGTATTTTAGAAGTGCTTAACTTTGGCTGGGATTTGGTCCAGGGGTTTGGTGAGGTTCTGCATTTGTGTTCAACCTGCAGCTGTAGTTTTGAAAACTCCCCCTTTAATTTCCCATAGCATAGATTAAGCAAATGCAATTGCTGTCTGAATGATAGGTGGGAGGTGAAACGTGTTCAAAGGCAGCTCATTATCTCCTGATTAAAATGTATTGCCACCTGTAGCTTTCCTTGGTGTTAAGTCTGCTTCCATGAGAATGGAAGGTAACTGCTCACATTCACTCACCTTGTGCTAAGTAGCACCAGCTTCACCTGGTTAGTTAAAAAAAAAAACCACCCTAGACCTTAAAGGTGTATTGTACCCAATGATGAGCATGTTTGCTTATTTATTAAGTTTTTGTCATGCTCTTTTTCAAATGAAGGTTGCTCTCCTGATCACAGCAACTTGGTCAAGTAGGTTAGAGAGAGAGGGAGGGACAGGCTGTCACCAGTAGGGTGGCCAGGTCAGAAAGTGAGATCCTGTGCTTTCTACACAGCTATTAAAGGTGCAGGAGTCCCCCCTCCTCCCCCCCCCACCGCAGATGACTGCCCTAGTTCCCAGTGAGCTTTATTGCTTGAGTGCTATTTAAATTGGACTCTCTTCTTTGCCTTCTACATTTAGAAGAGTACCACTACCGAGAAGCCCCTCTGCCTGGTTCCCTGTAACTTCGCTTCTTGCACGGAGAGAACTGCCAGAAGGCCCTCAGCACTGGACCTCAGTGTTCGGGCAGAATGATGGGGGTGGAGACGCTCCTTCAGGTCTACTGGGCGGAGGCTGTTTAGGGCACGGGTAGGCAAACTAAGGCCCGGGGGCTGGATGTGGCCCAATTGCCTTCTCAGTCTGGCCTGCGGACAGTCCAGGAATCAGTGTGTTTTTACATGAGTAGAATTGTGCTTTTATTTAAAATGCATCTCTGGGGTATTTGTGGGGCATAGGGATTCATTCACACACACACCCCTCCCAAATATAGTCCACCTCCCCTAAGGTCTGAGGGACAGTGGACCGGCCCCCTGCTGAAAACGTTTTCTGACCCCTGGTTTAGGGCTTTAAATGTCAGCACCAACACTTTGAATTGAAATGTACTGGGAGCCAATGTAGGTCTTTCAGGACTGGTGTTATGTGGTCTCGGTGGCCGCTCCCAGTCACAATATTATATTGAATATTGGTCAAGTATATAAAGCCTGGTTTTGCAGTGAGAGTTGTGCCAGAGGTCCCCAACAAAGGCTTGACTTAATACCCTGACATGTCTGTGGAGGTGCCTCTGCCCCACTGAAAATGCTGTGGGGCTAGTGTTGCTCCTTTCGAACTGGCCCTGTGGTTCTACCTTTAACATGATTTGCAGGTGGTGATGTTTTATATCCATGACCATTGCCCTTGCAATTCCAGCATATACAGTGGTTGTTGTTTAGTCGTTTAGTCGTGTCTGACTCTTCGTGACCCCATGGACCAGAGCACGCCAGGCACTGTGGTACCTTGGGTTAAGAACTTAATTCATTCTGGAGGTCCATTCTTAACCTGAAACTGTTCTTAACCTGAAGCACCACTTTAGCTAATGGGGCCTCCTGCTGCCGCCATGCCACCGCTGCATGATTTCTGTTCTCATCCTGAAGCAAAGTTCTTAACCTATTTCTGGGTTAGCGGAGTCTGTAACCTGAAGTGTCTGTAACCTGAGGTACCACTGTAATGCTGTTGTTAGGCACTTCACTGCCCGAGTGGACCTGCAAATATTTCCCATTCCACTCCCCGCCCCAACCTCATACTGTATGTATCTGCAGCTCCAATGATAGACCTTTGCTGCACAAAGCTATTCCCCCTCCTTCCCCCTCCAGTGGAGCATCCATAATTTCCAGAGCACTGCGCACAGTTCCAGAGCACTAGATGGGAGGTGACTGGGCGACATGGCCTCAAGAGAGCCTGTAGTACAGTCCGCTTTGCAGTGAAGGCAAACATTATTTAAAGTTAAAACGCTGCCAGTGACACACTCAGCCTGACTTTGTCCCCTTGTCTTGGAGGGCAGATGGATGGTGGCAGCTGTGGGAGAATGAGGTTGATCTGCCAGCCTTCTTCATCCACTGTCTGAATGGGGAAGCTCACAATGAGTTGGCCCTTAAATAAAATTGGATGCTTGTAGCTTGTGCTGCTGCAATAGCTGTATGGTTGCTTCCTGGTGCCACCTGAATCTTGTGTCCTGCAGTTGCAGCGCTTGTCCAGCGGGTGAAGCTAAGCCACTTGGCTTAAGTGGAATGGAAGAGGGCAGAACAAACTTTCTGGAGAGAATTGAGTGCCTGCTCCGAAACGAAGGGTGTGTGCATGTGTGACCATGATTGCTGTAGAGTAGGAGGAGAAATGGACTGTCTCTCCTACCCCATTGCTAGCAAGTGACCCTCTCGTGTAGTTTTAAATAAAAAGGAGGCTATGCCTACACAAGGGACGCGGGTGGCACTGTGGGTTAAACCACAGAGCCTAGGGCTTGCCGATCAGAAGGTTGGCGGTTATATAGAAAGGTTTCTTGTTTTGTGTACCTTCAAATGTAAGATAAAATATATGCAAAGGGACTTGACAGGAAGTCAAAGTTGAAGAAAAGATTTTGGAAGATAAAAGGGGAAAAATATTTACTTTCATTATTATCATTTTGTGTGCGGGTGTCTGCACATGTGTGTTTTTGTATGCAATATTTGGGAGGAAATAACACGGTAAATAACAAATAACAAACTAAATATTGATGTATGTAATTTTTATTTCTTAATTATATTTAGTGGTAGTATGGCTGTATTGTTTTTTGTAACATAAAATCATTCAATAACAATTATTAAAAAAACACAAAAAAACCACCGAAGGTTGGCGGTTCGAATCCCCGTGACGGGGTGAGCTCCCGTCGCTCCATCCCAGCTCCTGCCAACCTAGCAGTTTGAAAGCACGTCAAAGTCCAAGTAGATAAAAAGGTACCGCTCCAGCGGGAAGGTAAACGGTGTTTCCGTGCGCTGCTCTTGTTCGCCAGAAGCGGCTTAGTCATGCTGGCCACATGACCCGGAAGCCGTACGTCGGCTCCCTCGGCCAGTAAAGCGAGATGAGCACCACAACCCCAGAGTTGGTCACGACTGGACCTAATGGTCAGGGGTCCCTTTACCTTTACCTTTATGCCCTACACAAAATGTTCTTGGCTTCATAGAACTGTCATGTAATAGGAAGTCACCAAACAGTATTTGTCGGAGTCATTTGATCAGGGTCACAGCCAGAGTTGTTGGTGTGTGCTGCATTGGCACAGACTTCTAAAGTTGGTTCGTACTAACATTTTTTTGGCCAGGAACGTTCCTCCTCCTCCTCCTCCTCCTCCTCCTCCTCCTCCTCCTCCTCCTCCTTCATAATGGCAATATGTGTGTCCGTGCTTCTTACTTGGGTACTTTTTTTGAACTGAAGCTCAAAATGTAAGGTGTAAGTCTGCTATGTTTTTATGGTTTGCTGTGCTGGACAGCAGCAGTTTGCTCTCTTGTTTTGAGGTTGGAACCCACATCCTGCCTCCTGACCAGCATCTTGCCTGCTGCGTACCTGGGACATTGCATATCATGAAGCTGGAAAATGATTCAGGGGTTCCCTTCCCTGCGGTCCGTTTGGGCCTGTTATTCTGATTTGTAAAATTATCTCGAAAGGGTATTCTGTAGCAAGAAGATGGTCCTGTCATCTGACTGAAGGGGGGATTCCCATAACCCCTCCATTCCGTTCCGTGCGCGACTTGCCTTGCTCTCTGTTTGGCACCTGATATTTAAAAGTGAGCAAATCTCCATTTATATGTTTCAGTCACTTCTTTCAAATCGTAACTACCTTTCTATGCCCCCTTCCCTGCAAAGATCTCAAGTACATGTTTTCCCCCCTCTCTGCTTTCTCTTCGCAACAACCCTGTGAGGTAAGTCAAGCTGAAAAATAGATCACCCAGTGGGTTTCATGTGGCTGAGTAGGGATTTGAACTCTGGTCCAACACATTATTTATTTAATTTGCATACCGCCCTATACCCACAGGTCTCAGGGCGGTTACAATATAAAAACACAAAATAAATGTAACAACAACAGCAGCAGCAAGATAGTAATAGTAATAGTAGTGATAACAATAGGGACGCGGGTGGCGCTGTGGGTAAAAGCCTCAGCACCTAGGACTTGCCGATCGAAAGGTCGGCGGTTCGAATCCCCGCGGCGGGGTGCGCTCCCGTAGTTCGGTCCCAGCGCCTGCCAACCTAGCAGTTCGAAAGCACCTCCGAGTGCAAGTAGATAAATAGGGACTGCTTACTAGCGGGAAGGTAAACGGCGTTTCTGTGTGCGGCTCTGGCTCGCCAGATGCAGCTTTGTCACGCTGGCCACGTGACTCAGAAGTGTCTCTGGACAGCGCTGGCCCTCGGCCTCTTGAGTGAGATGGGCGCACAACCCTAGAGTCTGTCAAGACTGGCCCGTACGGGGAGGGGTACCTTTACCTTTACCTTTTAGTGATAACAACAACAACAACCCTATAGCCCCTTCCTCCTCAACAAATTTTCAAAGGGCATTGGATGTCAACCAGCCAAAGGCCTGGTTAAAGAGGAACTTTTTTTGTCTGGCGCATAATGAAGGCTCCTGGCGAACTTCCCTGGGGAGAGCATTCCACAAACAGGGAGCCACTGCAGAGAAGGCCCATTCTGTTCACCACCCTACACAACACCACCATTAGAGATGAGAACCTCCTGGTTTCTGAAGAAGCTTGTAGCTAATGCTTGTTCTATTTGGAGAAGGCCTATTGAGATCAATAGACACAACTGACTTGGGTCTACTCTGAGTAAAACTTAGTTGTATACAACCCAGACTTCTCAAATAATGTGAGTTGTCTTGGACTTTTCTATTAACTTTTACCTTCCAGAGGTGTGGCTCTTCCGGCATGAGATTCAATCCCTTAGTGGCAAATTCAGGTCAAGCAGAGTCACAGTGGCTCTGGCCCTCTTCCACACCAAGCCTGCCCCATCCCCTTACCAAAAGATGGTGGGGTTTTTGTTTTTGTTTGGTCATAGAGAGAGCAATAGGAAAATGCACTGGAAATTGTGGGGTGATACTTGCTTGGCACAACATCCTGGGTTCTCCCTGCGTGCAAATCAGAATTAAGGCTCAATAAATAGCTGGTGTCTGCTAACTTCTCTGTGCAGACAAGCGAATGCTTGGTTAACAGGCCATCTGGAAACAGCATTTTCTTTTCTGTTAAGGAAATTCCTAAATTGTCCATTCCTGGCTTTGTGAGAGCCAGTTCTTAGTGTAATAAACAAAATCTTCCCTTATTCCCTTATGGGGGACACAAGAGCCCTTATAGAGTCCTTTGTAGGTTCTCCATTGGTAGAAGAAAATAACAGAGGCCAACCAGAGAATATTGAGAAGCAAAGCAGCTAGTAAGCCTGATCTTTATTGAACAGTTGCAACAGGGTGCTCCCCTCACATGCAGGAGGACAGAGGAGGACCCAGAACAAAGGTGTGCCTGCCCTTATATAGACATTTTAAATTCCCTGCCCTGGAGCTCAAGACCACCCCTCCATACATCATCCCTACATCACAGAAAAGGTGGTCTACAACAGAAATTTGAATGTTGTTGTTTATCCTGTCTGCCAGGTTATCTGATAATGCCTTATTTGATTGCCTTTCCTGGTAGTCTGGCCATTTCTTTGAGATGGTGATTTCCCAGTTCCTGAGACAATGGGAAGGTTCCCTCACCCCCTCCCTCCTTGCAGAGAAAAGATTTGGTCAGTCGAAGTGGTTTCAGGACGGTCTTCCTGTGCTGCTCCAGACATGTGGTTTATATATTTATGTACATGTTTGCTTGGTACATTTATGAACATTTATTATATATCTAAGACCTGATTTTTTTTTTATTTCATTAGGTTCCTAGAGCAATATAGCTTTCTCTCCCCCATCAACTTCATCCTACATGGCTGCTGTACATTTTTCACATTTTGTGAAAAGAACCACTAATGTTCTGACTCCCCCCACTGTTGTCTTTTAGAAGAGCAGTGTGGGGAATGGCAGGCAAAGCAGCCTGCACCCCTCCTGATACATAGGAATTTGCCCTGTGAGTTGAACCCAAGCTTTCCCAACATATTAGATAATACTGGCATGCAGTATTGCGGCTCTAATGTTTCCCACTAAACAGTTTTCAAATTATCTTTGAAGGTGAAAATGATGGCAGGTTATAGGGTACTACATTCAGATATGTTCCCATTCGGATTATCAACGAGAAAAGCTTGTTGCTTCTCAAACATTCCTGTGAACCCGCAACACTGAATACGCTTACCAACAAATGGCATGGGAAACGTTTCTTTCTAGAATGGAATGTTACTTCCTGTTTTGGTCCTAGAAATGCTATTTTATCCTTTCCTTGTGAGTGGGGGGGGGGCAGCAAGAGGTGATGAACTCTTTGGATTTCTTTTTGGTAGAAAGCTTGAATTAGGTTTGCATCTATTTTTAAATACCTAAAAAATAAAACATATTAGTGAGCCAGCCAAAATAGCTTTCCCCTGAAAGGAATGAACACCTCTCGGCTGCCAAAGGCCACTCGAAGCCTGTGTGCAAGCCAAAATGAAATGGGGGAAAGTTATATGTAGCACTGATTCATTTCAGTAGGACTGGTACATGAGAAGGCCAAGTAAACTATATCCACGTTTGTCCTCCAGGCTAAGGACCTGATGTAAGTAGATCTAGGCCCTTTTCACACATCAGGTTTTTAGGAGCGCACCTAAAAATATGAAGTATGACTTAAGTCACTTCCAGACTGTCGCTGTTTTGCAAATGAGATTCAGTCATGCACAAGCAAATCAGAATTAAAGTGATTTTGATGTGGCACTCTTGTGCAACAATAATTTTATCCCCTAAATAGTACTTCCTTGCTGTAAGAAAGTTGCTGTAAGAGTTGTTGTGGAAATTAAAGGCTCTGGCAGCCGTGCATAGATGCCAATGGCTGACGCTGTCTGGAGCCTGTGGGAGACTTGGCTTCTATTGGCCTCATGTTGTCCTATCTGCATCCTAGTGCTCATTGGCATGGTAAACCTGAGCCTGGGCTTTACCACTTCAATCTGCAGGTGTGTGTGTGTGTGTGGAGGCGGGTGTCACATAAAGGAAATGCCCTCCATCAAAGAAAGCAAGTTGGTCCCTACATATAGAAGAGTAACATGTTGGGGAGAATGCTAGGCTAGAACCGTTCTTTCTGACATGTCAGCCTTTTATTGACTTTCTGCATGGAAGAGCACATAAGAACCCCCCCACCAGTGGTACACGCCAGGCTTAGGCTTACCCCTGCATTGAGAAACTAGCCCCTTATCTAAGAGGGCAATTGTCCTATTGCTAGATATCATGATGGAAGCAGCTGCCTCTTGGTTTATAAATAATCGGTGGTGGGTAAACCTGCTTATTGTGGTCTCACAGATGTTTCACAGGTCCCATTTTATGCCTCAGGTTGTAAGAAGGTGGTAATATTCTTGACTTTATAAAGTACAGTGGTACCTCTGGTTAAGAACTTAATTTGTTCTGGAGGTCCGTTCTTAACGTGAAACTGTTCTTAACCTGAGGTACCACTTTAGCTAATGGGGCCTCCTGCTGCCGCTGCACGATTTCTGTTCTCATCCTGAGGTAAAGTTCTTAACCTGAGGCACTACTTCTGGGTTAGTGTAGTCTGTAACCTGAAGCGTCTGTAACCCGAGGTACCACTGTATAGAAAAGTATTTGAGGGATACCCACCTAAGCGCTCTGCTTGGGTTTCGGGGGTTTTTTTTTGCTCCCATTCACACCCCTGTTTTGTTATGCAGGGTTTAGAAAAAAACCTATTATGAGGGAAGAGCAGTTCTGGTGGTGTAAGCTGACTGACCTCCCCTCCCCTCACCCCAGCCACAAAATTTAGTTTTAAATTTGCAGTGCAGAGAGTCTTGACAGTCATCACCAATGCCCTGCATAGGACATTCATCCCAAACACAGGTCTTTGTCTCATCATGGGGCTTTCAATACATTAGATTTGAAAACAGAGAAGGGAGTTAATGAAATTCTGAGCGGTCCAGGGGGCAATACCTTTTCTTTCTGCGATGTCTTTTAGATAGACTTGGATCCTTATGTGTGCTCTTTGTCACATAAAGATCAGGCTTGTTTAAAACAAAGGAGTGTTGACCTTCCAACCCTCTCCAAGCCTGTGGCGGCTTTCAGGACTCTTTGTTTGCTTTTAAGTGGGTAGGTGACACTTCTCGCCTTTCTGGGTTTTCAGTTATCTTCATTCATCTTATCACCACATAAAATAGTTGTTTTGTTTTTCTTTTCTTTTTTTTAAAAAAAAATCATTTGCCTTTATCTTTAAGTTAGGTTAGTCTCTTAGTATTAGATTTTTGAACTAATAAAAGCAAATATGGGATGTGTGAAGCACCACAATTTTTTCATATTGGGAAATGTTGGGGACTTTGATGTTTTACAAAATCACTTGCACGTTTACTGAAATGAAACCAAAGTTCTTGCTCTTTGAAATACATTTTTTAAAAACCTTGGGGGTAGGTATTTCTATGCTTTTGCAAAAAACAACAACCCCCAAACCTTTCCGTTATCAAAAGGATATATGTCTAGAGAAATGCATTGTTTTCGTATAAAATATGTGTGTACGTTGCTTATTGCCGTGAACTTTAAATGTCCATTTTTACTTCAGCTTGCATTAGACCAGTTAGCCAATCCTTCTGCTTGCCTCAAAGATTACTTTCTCTGTTTCTGCAATCTCTTGTGTAGCTGGTCATTAAGGGAATAGTTGCTGGTTTCTAATATCTAGGTAAGATGCTTTTTTCTGCCACTCATTTTTGGGGGGGAAGACTAGTTTTGACGCCATTTAACATTAGCACCGCACCTGCAATCACAAAGTCTAGCTCTACTGCCTCAGTGACTTTAGAGCCCAGCCAAACAACTTGTCCACCAATTGAATATGACTGACACTGATCTCCCATGTTATCTCTCCACGTAGTGCCCTGTTTTCATTGTTGTGTTTCCTTCTCTTCAGCAAAGCGAGCTGAACTCCTTCCTGTGGACTATAAAAAGAGACCCGCCGTCCTACTTTTTTGGTACCATTCACGTCCCGTATACCCGGGTCTGGGATTTTATCCCTGAGAACTCCAAGAGGGCCTTCCAGCAGAGCCATATTGTCTACTTTGAATTGGACCTCACCGATCCCTACACCATCTCTGCTCTTACCAGTTGCCAGCTCCTGCCACAGGGCGAAAACCTTCAGGATGTGCTCCCCAGGGACATTTACCGCCGGCTCAAGCGCCACTTGGAATACGTCAAGATCATGATGCCTTCCTGGATGACTCCAGACCAACGGGGCAAAGGCCTGTATGCTGACTATCTCTTCAATGCCATCGCAGGCAACTGGGAGAGGAAAAGGCCGGTATGGGTCATGCTGATGGTGAATTCTCTGACTGAGGTGGACATTAAGTCACGTGGCGTACCTGTCTTGGATCTCTACCTCGCCCAGGAAGCTGAACGCCTTCGAAAGCAGACCGGGGCAGTGGAAAAAGTAGAGGAGCAATGCCACCCATTGAACGGCCTCAGTTTCTCCCAGGTAAGGGAAACTGAAGTTTTCTTCGCCTACTGTCCTATACGTCCTACGATCTGTGCTTTGACCATTCTTAGTTGGCAATCCACATTCCCCTTTCATCGGAGGTTGGGGAGCAGAGACCACAAAGTGGGCAAAATATTTGAATTGGCTTCTTGCATTGGAACTCTGGAATGTTCCTTAGGGAGATTCCAGAACTTTGCTTCTTGTCAAAGAAGCAAATGTCCCGGCCTTAGGAGGTCCGGACCATAGGAGCACACTCTATCAAGACCCTCAGCACTTGAAATTTCTGGTTGCTGAAACATGTAGATGGATGCATCTCTGTTCCAGTTGCAGAAAGCTGAGTTTTGCCTGCTTCCTCATGTTGTGTTTGACTTCCTAATTAATCATTGGCAACTGCCGCTTTCAACTTAAATAGGGTATTTGGCAAAGTGCTTAGTAACACTGATAGCAACACTTAGGAAGGGCACCTTTCAGTATAGGATATCATGGAATACATTCAAGAATGCAACATGTTGGAGTGCACATTGACTAATAGCAAACATGTTGAACCAATTAAAAAATTATCCAGTAGCACCTTAGATACCAACTAAGTTTGTTCTGGGCATAAGCTTTTGTGTGCATGCACACTTCTTCAGATACCTGAACACGAAAGCTTATAGCCAGAACAAACTTAGTTGGTCTCTAAGGTGCTACTGGACAATTTTTTAATTTATTTCGACTGCGTCAGACCAACACGGCTACCTACCTGAATGTTAAACCAGTTCAACTTGTCAAGCCTTCTTTGGTAGTTGTAGTTTTCTGTGGCCCACTAGTGGGGAGCCTCCCACCCATGTGCCTAATTTGACCCACATGTCCTCCTCATTTGCCCCATGAGTCAGTTTCCAATGATCTACACCCACCTGCCCTACACCCAGCTTCATATAAGACATCAGGTGTGGGGCAGGTAAGGACATAGCTCCCTGCCAAAAGTGAGGTTTGTATGATTGTTGGCAGTTGGGAAGACACAGCACGACCATGCTGCGCCCATTCCCTTGCTGGTTTGATTTCAAACTGTGTGGGCAAAGAAAGTGGGTCACTTGACACAGGGTCGGATTGCGTCCTTTAGAGGCCCTAAGCACTTAAAAGATTTTTGCGTCCCCATATATATCTAATTCAAAATGTAAACAATGAAAAACCATAAAATAAAATTTTACTTTTCCGAATGAAACAAAACCTACAGTAAGATGGAAGGATGGATAGTTTTCGGTATACTTCTATTTTACATTTGAAAAAAAATTCTACTTTTTCCAATTGCAAAGTCCATGGTAAATCTGGCAATGGAAAAAGGGTAATTCTCCTTGGGTAAAATTACTCCCTTAAGAACAGAAGGAGAGTGTGCTGGATCCGACCAATGGCCTTATATCTAGTCCGACGTCCTGTTGTCACAGTGACCAACCAGATGCCCATTATGGGAAGCAGGAATTGAGTGCAAAAGCCCTTTCCCTTCCAGTGGTTTATGTATTCTGTAGCATCACTGCTTCCGACTGTGGAGGCAGATCATCGCCATCCTGGCCTTCGATAGCCCTCTCCTCTTCCACAAATTTGTCTAATCCTCTTTTAAAGCCATCCAAGTTGGTGGCCATTACTGTCCCCCATGAAAAGCAAGTTTCATAGTTTTAACTATTTCTGCCATCTCTCTTTGAGTCTTGCAACATTCAGCTTCGCTGGGTGGTCCCCAAGTTCTCAGGGTCCCGAGAGAGGAAGAAAACCCTTTCTCTGCACACCGTGTGCCATTTAAAAACTGCATCCTAGGGGGTTGGACTACATGACCCTACGGGAGCCTTTCAACTCTACAATTCTGTGACTGAGAGGCTGGTGGAAAGGAAGCGCTTGGATTCCAGTGAGCCACAAACTCCTCTAGGAGCAGGGGGAAAGCCACCTGTCTATCCATGAATAAGGTCCATGAATAACCATAGCTTAGAGGTCCTGGGCCCTAAGGAAGTCAGATTATCCTCCACCAGGGCCAGGGCCTTCTCAGTGATGGCTCCGAACTGGTGGAGTGCTCTGAGACCAGGGCCCTGCAGGATTTAACTTCCTTCCGCAGGGTCTGTAAGACAGAGCTATTCTGCCCGGCTTTCAATTTGAACTTAGCCTGATCTCCCCCCCTTCCCTCCCCCCCTCCTTTTTATGAAGATTACCCGCTCTGGGATCCCACAGCTAATTCTCCCCTGGTCTCCTTGCTGGCCCAAATAGGACTAATTTAGCCAGCTAGCCCTGGTGATTATCTAATGTTTATTGGATGGATTTCCCCCCTAAATTGATTTTTGAATTCTGAATTTATTGTTATTGACGTTTTATACTATATTTTATGCTGTTTTTTGTTGTTGCATCAATTAAGTGTTTTAAATTTGTTGTTAGCCTCCCTGAGCCCGGTTTTCTGAACTGGGAAGGGCGGGGTATATAAAAAAAATTATTATTATTATTATCCCCCAACCATTGGTGCTCTCCTACAAATGCACACATTTTGAAAACCCTTTCTCCCTCTTGGGTGCTTTAAGCTCATTCAACTGCCGATCCAGACCCTGGGGCAGTGGTTGCCCCTCCTCACCGTTCCACCCAGGACCCCCCACCCCCTTGCTCCTCCTTATCACCAGCTCCTGAGCGCCACCGAGTGGCACCTTATTGGTGACAGCAGCACCTTCCGGAGGAGCAGACAGGGACAGCAAGCATTCTAAAAGTTTGATTTAAACATTGTTTTAAAGGACAAGACCTGGATCCAATGCGGTTGTGTGTGTATGCGTTTTAAAAGAATGTTTATCACATAGTCTTGCCGAAATTCAGTTTGAGTCAAAGCTTGCTGCTCCACTGTCCTTAGAGAACCTGCCAGGGTAATGAACTGTGCACACTGCAAACCATAGAGTCTGAGTTAGTGTGTATTTTTGCACCAAGTCAAATTGTTTATGCTGATGGATTGATAAGACTTAACTAAAAATAAATAAATCCACGAACTACTGCTTTTGAAGAAACAACTGCATAGCAATCCAACCTCACTGAACCAAGTGATGAGTCATGATACAATTGAACATGGCTCATTACAGTTTTCATGCAGCATATGGATGTGTTTTGTTCAGTAAACATAAATACGCCTTTTCAATACTAGGGTTGTGTGTTTGCATGCGTTTAAACAGTACAGCATTGCAAATATTATTTTGAATAAATGAAAAGCACATTGCATTTTATATTCATGTAAACATTTCCCTTCCTGGGATAAACTAGGTCAGCAGGACTGGAGATTGAATTATCGAACTGGGGAAGGGGGACAGTTCAGAAGAAATGGGGGGCATTCTTCCAGTGGATGGTGTAGGGCACCAGCACTTTTGTTTTACTCAAACACACAAACACACACAACCAACAACACACACACTCAACAATTGACACAAGGCCTTTAAAATGGGTTTGAAACCCTCCAATGCCATAATGTGTTGCACGTTATGTTGCAAAACATAACATAATGTGTTGTGTTGCATAGAAATCGTTAAAAATGATCACCAAGTACTTGTAGTTATATATTAATATTTATGATGATGTTGATGATGAATTGCTTGACATTTTCAGAAGGTAAAATTAAAATTCTTTGGTTTTCCGGAACCAATTTATGTGCTTCATTGTCAAACGTAGACTTACCAATCACAAAAATAATAGCGGACTTATTCCTCACACCAAAAAACTTATTTTAAGACCCTTCCCTGGAGAAAGTTGCACTCCCTAAAATATTTGCACTCCCTAAAATTTCACTCCCTAAAGTGACACGCCCTAGTAGCCCAAGACACCACTGAATAGTAAGTCTAACAGGACATATTTGCCTCTTGGTTAGTGTCAAATCCAATTTCACTGATCAGTTGACAGATAGTGTCACACTGTCCTGGACTCTTCCAGAGCAGTGGTTAGGCCAGTCCATAATTTTCATGACCTCTTGTGAAGATAATCTGAAATGAAAAAAAATTATTGCTTTATCTGGCTGCAGTTAAATTGCTGACTTTTGCCATGCTTCTTTAGAATAGATTCCACAAGTTGCTTGCGTGTGGAAAATACTATTTCTCACGAATTTGGTTTCAAACAGTGGCCTGTTATTTACTGCTTCCATGCAATTCATGATTTGGGTCATCTACTTTGTGTTTCCCTGCAGTAATTCACCACCACCACATAACGCATATACTTGCATAGCATTATTGCCTGTAAATACTTTGTTAAGAACTGTTTGCTTGAAATGAACAACAGTTATCTTGAGTCAAGTCTTCAAGTAATACATACAATGAATGGCTTTATCGGGGGCACACAGTCCCAACAAAAACTAGTAAAGATTCTACAAGCCGCCCCCCCCCAAACCCCATAAAAGTTGTAGAGTTGGAAGGGGACCACAAGGGCCATCAAGTCTACTGGGCAATTGAGTTGGGGGGGTACACTTCTTATTTATGGTTGATTTTACATAATGAAAAGGATCTGTACTTCGTGAGCGTTCTCCTGCTATATTTCATTCCCTTCTCTCCCAACAATTCTACAACTACCTGTCAGCTTTTCAGCTGGTGCTGACTGCCATGTCTTGTAGTACCATTGTTGAATGGGAAAACCTCCTTTAGATTTCCAGAAATGTCCTATTTACCTTTGAGCTTCCACAAAGAGGTTTATTATGAGGTCCTTACGCACTACCTTTTTATTGTGTTCTGTAAGTAGAGTAAGCTGGAGATTGGATGCAAGGTTGTAATACCACTAACTGTTAAAAAGGCCCTCTTCAAAAAGTCTTAACTGTGTTACGTTGCCACCTTAAATGGAACAATTCGCCCTGTTACTAGATAGGACCTAAGCGGGAGAGATTTATTCATATGATGCAACCTTGCTGAGACATTTTTTGAGATGTGGCCACATAGATTTCCATTCCACTGAACTAAATTTCACACCTGTCGGATTCCCAAGCTATCTTCAATTCTACTCCATACTCAAATTTGCTTTTGATCAATAAATTATATATGGTTGAGGCTAATCTCTCCAAACCTTTAGAGCCCTCCACACAAAGTTTCTCAAACACCACTTGCATGGTAATATTGTAGAAATGTATATAATATACACTATATTTCAGTTTGCAGTTGGTCTGTTTTTCGAAGACTGCAAAAACAACAGGTATGTGGTGTACTTCAGTTGAACAACTGGGGTAGAAATGAAATCTATTTAGGTATTCATCAGCGGTTTGACCTAAGATATCTCTTAGGAAGCACACTTTTTGCTTTTAATGCTTAGTTGCAGTCTCTCAGTCTTTGCACTGGATTCATTATTACATTTGCTGGGTGTGTGAAGGTCAAATGTGAACAGCCAAGTATTTGGGGAGGGGAAGAGGGGCTTGTTTCTTATAGCTGTCAATGCATTTTGAAGCTGGAGAAAATGTGATCTGCTCCGCTTCAATCCAATACAGTCAGTTAAAGTTGAGCATGTAACAGTGTTTAGGTTAGAGATGTATTGTAATCTCCACTCTGTCCTATAATGGTGTTAAGGAAGATTTATGTAACCAGCCTTGTAAATTTCTGGAAGTCGTGTTGCCCTGCTATAACAGGATTAGCTAGATTGCTGCATGTGGACAGATCCTGGATTATCTTTTAGCTGAAGTTGAAATACTTCAGGCTTTAGCTGTTGCAAAGTGTCTCCTAAAGGAGTTAAAAATATGCATAAATGTGCTTTTTCAAGTGCCGTTTTTTGTGTGCTGCATAGTACATGGAGGTTGTTGGCATCCATCTGTCTCAAGAAACAATGGAAGAGTTAGCCTTTGGGCAGTAAAGTCAAACCTGCTGTGGCTGTAGAGACCAATATGGGAGAGACATGTTTCATTGCAGGTGGGGCAGACGAAGGCTTCTACAGGAGCACCACGGTGTTTATTCTCTCTGTTCTTCCAGCAATCATTGCTAATCTGGTACATGGAGGGATGCATTTGTTTTTAGAGCTAACGTTGGTCACAGGGAGGTATCTAGCGAAGGAGAGTTGGAAACCAGATATCGCCCAGCCCTACTTGTTGAATTCTAGGTATCTGGCATCCACAATCTCATAACAATACAAACACTACTTACATATTTCCATTAGATTATTTGCGGAACACAGTCAGTGCTTGCTCCATTGTCACAATAGCGCCATTTCTTCAAAGTGTCAAAACTGTTCCCTGTGTAGCAATCTTTTTTGTTTTCTGGCAGATCCTCTGTTTTAATCGCCGCAGCTATTCAATCCATTTGCACGACAAATTTAGAAACTGAAATTGCCGTGTTGCGTTCGGAGCTCTTAAGAGAGCTAAAGCAGAAAAAGTCTAGACAAGAGCATCATAATTATTTGAATTGGAATAGGCTGCTCTTTCAAAAAATTGGTGCTGGCTGGGCCTGACGCGTAGAGCTGCATGACATTCTAAATGTTGTCTCAGTCCTTGCCAAATCAACCAGACCAGCGTTCAAAGTACATTCTTGGTGGGCAGAGGTTTACTTGCAAAATGTAGTCCTGGATTTTCTACTTTTGTGCTGATGAATGTGGATGAGGGGAGAAGTTTATTCTTGATTTTGAATGGGCTGTGAGCCGGGGCAACTCAACGACAGGCCCATGCCGCCTCTGAAAGCGGTTTCTAATGCTGCCACGATTTCAGAACCATTAGGATCCTTTAAAGGGCTGCTTTGAGCATGTCGGGGAGGCTGTCACATTGGATTAGGAAAGACATGCCATCTGCACAGTGGCCCATAGTTCCTGCTAGCTGGAGTGTAATGTTTTCATAACTTCCAGTAATTATGAGCTTGCTTAGGGCTCCTTGATAAAGGCACTCTTGTCTCCCTCAGTTTGCCATTGGTCATGGCGTGTGATCACAAACAACTGCTCGTCAAACTTGAGGTTCTTTTCCTGATCCCTTCTCTCTCTCCCCCACCCCGTCCCGACAAATAACATTCACAGGGATTACTTATTGTGACATCTTGTGATGGCTCAAAGGGCTTGGTGATATTCTGGAACTGGGATGTGGAGAGATGGCTTGAACAATTTTTGTCCTAAAAGGCATGGAGGTAACTGACTGATCCTATATGCTAGAAAAGCCTCTCTATTTGCTCCAAATAATTGTTTCCAAATGGCTCATTGGCTAGTCGATTCAGAAGAAAAGGAGAGTTGATATGTGAATGTACTTAAATTCTGCACAGTAGAAGAGCACGGGAACTTGGTAGAAATTTCCCAAACTGATGTGGTGGTCTCTTACGTTTTCATACCTAGAAGTTTCACCATAAATTATATCAGGACTTTCCCACGTTACGTTCTCATTTGTTGAGAGAACCTCCAGAAGAGGTGTAGCTATGTTAATCCATTGCATCAAGAACAATCCAGTGTCACCATAAATAGGAAAACATTTATTATAGCATAAGTTTTTGGGTGCTACAGTCCACTTCATCAGATTGCAAATAATATTTGATGCCTCTGATGCAGCAGATTCTAACCTAGAAAAGCTTATGCTATAATATACTTAGCTTTTCAGCCTTTGTAACAGGAGTTTCAAAGTTTACAAAGCTGTGTGGTTTTCAAAGCTGATGTTGTCACCACAGTTAACCACAGTTTAGGGTTCAGATGTAGTTCTAAATTATCTAAAATGAAAGTGGAACCATCCAGCCTTCTTCCTGCTTTGCTGGGAGAGGAAAGAAGGGAAAAAGCATGAAATCACAAGGCTCACCGTGGCTCATTCTTGTAAGCCTAAACTATGGCTTAGTGTTACGTGCAAACTGGATCCATGGGGCATCAGTGTATTTTTTTCATGATTTAGTCTGTCTCCTGCTGTTATTTCAGCACTTGGGATCTTCTAGCAGGGCCCTCATGTTGCTGTTGAATTTCTTTTTGTCTTGTTTGTACCATTCTCTCCTCTTCAGCGTCCAAATTACAGCCTTTGTGAACTGGCCTGATGCCAGGCTGAAACGGGGTTGTGGGCTGTGCCTACAGCTTTATATGGCCTTAATCATAGAGAACACCTACCTAGGATCAATAAGGATACATTGGCTTTAAATTTCCTAAGTTTTAAATTTCCCCCATAACTGCAGCATAGTTCCGAGACACTAATGAACAAATGCATAGAACCTTCTCTGATTTTGTTTTTTTTAAAAAAAGTAATTTCTATTTGAAGTCCAGAGTACAAAAGTTCACCACAATATGAAATTTACTTTATATTATTCTCCATGATAGCTGAAAATTCTATTTTGTAAGCAGTAACTGGAGAAACGTGACCCGGAAGTGTCTGCGGACAGCGCTGGCCCCCGGCCTATAGAGTGAGATGGGTGCACAACCCTAGAGAGTCTGTCAAGACTGGCCCGTACGGGCAGGGGGTACCTTTACCTTTACTAACTGGAGAAAATAAAATGGAGAAAAACTGATCAATGGTATCAGGTAGTGGTAGGTTGTGAAGATTCAACCAAGAAGAATTAAGTACCTGTTACACATTGCACCCTTCTTCTGGTTTTGTTTTGTTATTTGGATGTGCGGTGAAAGTTGGGTTGTCCATAATTATCTAGTTTGACCCTCAGAAACTTTGCAAATAAAACTATTGTTGTGAGGGGTTTTTTGTTTGTTTGTTTGTTCTATATTGGTGCACTTTTCCTTGGCTAGTTATATTTTTAAACACAGCTCTGAAAAAAATGTTTAGTGCAGGTTGTAATGGTCACCAACTCCCCATCCAAAATGTCACTCTATGCTCTTTATGTTGTGAGTGCCAAAAGAGAGAGAATGTGTGCAAGCGACGTGGGTCTCCAATGCCATGGAAAAACTCCTTGACTAACTCCTTTCATGTCGTGAAATCATTGTGGGCTTGCATGTCTGACACCTCAATATCAGTTTCAAGCCACACCGGGATCTCTGCTTTCAAGCCATGTCGCTGAGTGAGCTGTTGGAGGGCTTCCAACCAAGGCCTGTGGCAGATGAAACAAATGGCTGAATGTCAAACCCTTGCTGATTTGTTTGAGATAATTCAAACAAAAGAACAGGTCCTTTCCTGGCTTCATTTCATGTCGATCTAGATTGCAAATGTGTGCTTTTCAAATAATGAATGTGTAAAGCAGTTGCAAGGGAAGTGTCTAGAAATTCTGATTGGATCAATCTCACTTCTGTGATGAATTGAATTTGGGACAGCTGGTTTTGCAAATTATTTCTTTAGATTTTCCTTCTGATTTGACACGTTTCCATTGTTTCAGTTGTCCATAAATGGATATGATAGAAAGCATAATTAGACTGAATTTGTATGTACTGTTTTATTCATAGGCAGCCTTTATGACTCAGGAATTGGTAGCTTGAGTTGAGAGTAAGTTAGGTGCACACTATATTGTCTTCTAAACAGAGAGCAGCAAGGAAGCCAACAACAGTGGACAGATCTTGGGGCCATTTCCCCACTCTCAGGATCTATAGAGCTGTCATGTTAGACCTAGTGCCATCAAGAAAAGTAAGCAACCATAGATAGCTGGAGCAACTAGGAACGACCACTTGGAAAGGCCCATACCAAGACCAGACTAGGCTGTAGCATCTGGACAATCATGGGCTAATTTTTCATATTTCTTTTTGGCCCACTAAGGGAAAGGAGCTCAGGTGCTGGACAAAACTCCCAACTGCTGTCTCCCAGCTAGTAAAGCCAAGTGACTTCTCTGGAGAGCTTGGGGTGATGAAACAAGTGGGAGAAACCAGCCTGCAGACTTGATCATTAAGAGGGGTGCACAACTTTTTCAGAGCCACTCGTCTTGTCACCCACCAAGAGATTCAGCTGCCCTCCACCATTCTTCTTCACTCAAAAAAAGGTCCTTTGGGGTCCTTGGAGTGAGGTATATGCTAAGCAGGGTGGCCATGAAAGCGCCTGTGCTGCTGCGGTGGTTTGCAGCTGATGGTACCTAAAATCCCTGGGAGCAGAGGGGTTTCAAATCAGTGTAATGTCAGCACAGGCACTTTCATGGTCACCTTGTCCAGAATGCCTTGCCCTGTGGTCCCCCTTGTATCTTCCTAGAGATTGGCAGGGGAAAGCAGACATTGAGAGCCGTACAACTGGCCAGGTGGGATGGAGTGGGGATGGTCCGTCAAGGAGCATCAGTTTCCTCACACCTGCTGCCTAAGACAGTTGCCTTGGTTTACCTAATGCACTGATGGCCACACTTCGCCCTCCAGCTGTTTTGGGACTACAGTTCCCATCATCCCTGGGCACTGGTCCTGTTAGCTAGGGATGGTGGGAGTTGTAGTCCAAAAACTGCTGGAGGACCAAGTTCCTAATGGAACGGCCGGCTGTGGACAAAAAGCACTACTGTCTTCTCTGGATCGAGTCTTGTTTATTGATCCTCATCTTGTCCATTACTACATCCAGTGCTATTTTTCTAGAAAAAGAGGTGCTAGGACTCGCCATGAACGCCTCCCTTGTTCTCTTACAATGGCAATGGTGCCAACCTGAGAGGTGCCAAAACTGAGTTCCGGTGAGTTCTGGCTGAAAGTAAGCCCTGCCCACAGCCAATTTAGAAGACCCACAACCCTACTTATACAGTGGTACCTTGGGTTACAGACGCTTCAGGTTACATACACTTCAGGTTACAGAAAAGCTGCCTGAAACACTATGTGGATAGCATTGTATGGACTGTGTTCATTTATATTTTGTGATACTGTATTTTTAGGGTTTGAAGATCCATCAGCTAGATTTGGTTTAATCTAGAAGGGTGAGATCTAAACCCAAGGTCTTTAGGTTCTGGTGTGTTAACTGCATGAGGGAATGGGGGGGGGGGGGAGAGATAAACTTTATAATTCATTTTCTATTTCATTCAGTACGTTAAAGAAAGGATCTGAAACCCCTTGCTTGCCATCTTGTTCTAGTCTTGATTGAACACAAAGGGGAGAGATACCTGACTGGGGGCCTAGAGTACCACCAATAATATTTAAAGCAAAACACTCCATTCTGCTGAGACACAAAAGAGACACCAAATTTGCCTGCAAACACTGCCTACCAAAAAAGTAAAAAGTGCAGGATTCACCCAGAGTTAAAAAGACTAGGATTTCCATGCCTACAGTGACACCTGCAGTATATTATGGAAGCACTGCCAATCTGTAATTATGATTTCAATTGTTTTTCCTTACAGCTGTACTCCGAGCGAGACTCTCTGTCTGTAAAACATGTGTTAGTTATGCTGGGTTGAACTAGTGGAGAATCTGTCCTGTACATAATGGTGATAGTGATATTTATGAAGTGCTTTTCCAGAATGCTTCACATAGAAATCCTGACAGAAACCTGTAAGGTTCAGCGTTATAATTCCTATATGAAGGAACTGCAGTGAAATGTTGCAGTAGAAAATGCTCCTGTTCACTTGTAGAGTCAGCCATGCCCCTTTTTTCCTAGGAAACTCAATTCTATTCCTCTTTTCTGCACAGTTTTTATTTTTCCTGCTCCAATAGTAAGGCACCATTCCTTGACCATTGAAGATATTCACTTTGGGTTCCCCCCCTTCTTAAGGTTGCTTTTGTTGTCCCTCCCTCTTGTCTACCATTTTGAATCCCTAACCATGGTTACTTCCATCAGAAATAGGAATTGATATTGCAGGTTGAAAGAATAGTGGCGTAACTACACCTGTGGGAATGTTGAGGGTGGCAGGAGAGGATATATTGTTTATTAATATCCTTCCTAACTTGCACTAGCAAGTTTCTTCACTTAGCAGAGTGCATTCCCCTTCTTACGCAGCAGAAAGCTGGTTGCAAACTCGTGTGAGTTTCTTAAGACAATAAGCAATTCAATCTGGCTTGTCCAGATTGAGATATGTTCTAATATTCCTGGTAAGACCCCTTTTGAATCCCTCCTAAAAGAATAAAGACACCACAGTCTTACTCATAAGTAACAAAAAGTAGTTTTACTTACGATCAGCCAGAGCACAGTGTGATCCCTGAAGGCAGGCTTAAGGCTTAAAGTTACAAACATGTACAAACAGGTTTACCCCATATGGGAGATTACCTGGGGGACTGCTGTGGCAGCCAGCAGTACGGTCCAGGTGATTCAGGAAGCAGACAGGATGAACAGGAAGGTCGAAAAGAGGAGAGGTGGCTGCATGACTTGGCCTTTTACCAGGTCTGGAAAGGTTATGCCCACCTACTAGTCACATGCAAGGAAGGATGCTCCAGGCTAGGAGGAACAGGAAGTTTCGACTGGCTAGACCAAACATTCCCTTGCGTGTCCACTCTAGCAAAACAACGAATGTTGTACTTGACTGTTCCCAATGGATTACCTCCCACATGGTCATGGTGAAAGCTGAACCGGGATGTTCCCAGCTCACATTCATGCCCTGTCCAAGCAGGTGACTTGGTGTAAAAGGATGTCGGAGAATTCTGACAAAAACAAGAGCAGAAATTGCCAATGTCTGCTTATTCCTCCCGAGAATAAAATTGTTCTTGTCTGCTGCTGTTGCTTTCAATCCATAAATGAGATGTAATTGAAACCTGAAAGTGGAACCATTGTTTTGTTTGCGCTTTGGTGTTCAAATGTCTAACCTGTGCAGCATGAACCTTAAAGCAGTGTCTTCTCCACACTTCTTCCCCTGTGCTTTTGCCACTCAACCCTTCTGTGCTCTGGAAGATCTCAGACAGGATCTAAGATGCACTCTTAGGACAGGTGGTGGAGCTAACTCCTCAGCGTTGCTTCCCTGTGCAAAACTGAATGGGTCAGTTGTAGAGAAGTGGTGGAAGTTAGCTAAGAGATGTGATGTGACCCCTTCTCCTCAACCGTTCTGGCTACTTCAGAATGCAGAATCACTGAAGGCTCAGGAAAATTGTGTTGCATAGTTTAATACCCATTGCTAATCTTAATCCATTGGTGGTGAAGTTAACAACAAAAGGGCTGAACTAAAACATACAAACTCTGAACATTTTACTGTCCTGTGTGTTAGATATTTACATGGAGTATCTGTCTACCTTTGTAAATGAACTTCTGCCGACATTATATTTCATGTTTTTTGTGGGGAAGGATAATGTTTTGGTGTGCCCTTCCGAGGCTATCCGAATGGAGAAAAGTTTCGTCAAAGCTGATATTCTGTGAAGCTCTGTCTGGGGAGCAGAAACTGAGAGGAACCAAAGATCCTCATTTCGTCGCAATTGTTTGTTACTTTTAGGCTGGTTGCGTACGAACCCCCACAAAGGGGGAAACCTCTCACCAAAAGACAGGGCAGATTTGCATTTGTTCATTTACATGTCTCTTCATCTGTGCTCCTTCAGTGGGAAGTGCGGGATATAAATTTAATAAATGTCAAGGTGGATATTTAGAAAGAATTTAATTTACATAAAAATGCAATATATTAATACAGCCTGGATAGCTCAGTTGGTTAGAGTGTGGTGCTGATAATGCCAAGGTTGCAGGTTCGATCCCCGTAAGGGACATCTGCATAGTCCTGCATTGCAGGGGGTTGGACTAGATGATCCTCAGGGTCCCTTCCAACTCTACAGTTCTTTGATTCTGTGATTCATTATAGTGAAGAGAGGGTGACCTGTGTGCTTACTCAGTCTGCTGTCCTGGGGCTGCTAGCTGTTGATGGGCAGCTTCAAGGCCTCAGCAATCTTCTTACGGTTCTGTCTCTCTAATCTGAACTTGGACCAGAGCCCTAAAAACAGATGACTGTCCTTAGTAAATTCGGGTACTTGGCCTCTCGGATTATTATTTTTCATTCAGTTTAGGTATAAATTGATTATTTTAGCTTACCGTAAGCTTTCTAGGGCCAGTGGTTCTGATGCTGGCTGATATTTTTACTCTGGAAAAGATATTGGGGAAGGGGAATCTGTGGCCTTTCAGTTGTTGCTGGGCTGCAACTCCCATCACCCCTAACCATTGGTCATGCTGGTTCTGCTGTGCGAACACCCTCCCCAAGGTTGATGTGTTATCTTTGCTGATCCAAAGAATCATAAATGGAAAAGTTGCATGGGTAGCTGCTATAGATACCACCTTTTTACCTGTTTGTGTGCTCAAATGATAATTCCTCTTTCAAAAAGAAAATCGCCCCATGAATTCCAGTAATGGTGCTAAACATAGGAACTTCAATGTCAACAAGCCTGACATTTCGTTCCTTTAAAAAAAAATCATTTAATTGAATGCTAAAGATTTTATCTGAAGTTCTCAGGCAAATAGATACTTGTGAAAGGCTATTTGACAATTAGAAATAGTTCCTTGAACACTTAGCAGACCTGTTTTGAAATAATAACACAAATGCAATTGGTTTTCCTTGCTTATTTCTCCTGCACAAAAGAAGTTATCCTTGAAAATGGGTATTTGATTTTGATTGTTAGCAATTTGGGTGAGAGTCTCTTTTGTAATGTGCTGTTCAAAGTGGGCTTCGCGCTAATGTCCTTGAGCTACATCTTTACTTCATTTTAAAATGGGGGTGCAATTAAGTCAAGTTCCCTTCCCTTGCAATCGCTAATGCTGGATTTATTTGTAGTAATTGCAAGCAGAGCCTCTCCAGACTGAGAGGACGTTAAAGTGCCTGCAGGTGTCATGGCCAAAGGTATTCTGACAGCTCCTTCACAATGCCTGCCATTTACCAGGCGGGGTAATGTTGTTAGTAGCTGCCTTGGACTCTACTCCCGTCATTCAAAATGGTCTCAAGCACACACACACACAAAAACCCTACCTCCCAGTTTATGATCATAAAGACTGAAGATTTGACATTTCTATTCCATGGGCAGGGACGTACGAAGAGGGGTGCAGGAGATGTGGGCCGCCCCGGCTGTCATCCCTGAGGTGGTGACAAAATGGTACACCACGGGGGGTGGCACTTACTGTGGGGCCTGGCCTGCAGTGCGCCCTGGGAGTGACACGGTGGCTCGGCCCCCATGCTGCCCATGGACTCCATGGGCAGCTCGTAGCACCGCCCCCCTGGGTGGATCACCACCCTGCCCCTGTGCACGGATTGCCCCGTCCCTTCCCCTCCAGGTGCCGGAGCAACTAGCTGCGCCCCTGTCCACGGGGTTTGGCGAAACCAGCAGCACCTCATAGTAAGGACAGTTTCCTAACAATTGCAAGCCAGAAAAGACATAGCCCTGCTTTCCAAAATGACCAATGTTGATGTTATGTACTGAAGTTCTCACCTTGGGCCAGCAGGGGGATACTGTAGATAGTTATGCAAATGAAGGATCGAAAGTGACGTTCAGTGATTGGATAGTTTCAGAAAGTTGCTACAGTTACGTTGTTCTGGAGCTCTATATAAGCAGGCTGACTGAGCTCTTCAGTTCAGTTCTGTTCCAGCTTACAAATAAAGAGCTGCTTTGGAAGAATCGCTGTGTCGTCTGATATGTTCACCCACAACTTAACAGTTGAGTTTTCCCACCCTCTCCACAGCATTTAGTCAACTTAACTCATCTCTGGATAGCATTGAAATGTGAGTTAAGGTTTCCTACCTCCAGTGGCAGTAAAAAAAAAACCGGAGCAGAAGCAGGGAAATATACTAGCGAAAAGTTTTTGTTTTTTTTATAAGATGTTTATTAAAGTTTCCAATTTTATACAAACAAAGAGAAAAACGTAAAAAAGAAAAGAAAAAACATTAAAAACACATAAAGTTCAGAACTTAATTTCAATAACATATTTCCCTGACCTCCTCATACCTCCCCTTCTTGTTTTCTAGTTCAAATTATTTGTCCAGCAAATCCTTATCTCCTAGCATTACAGCTAAATAACACCATATTTTCTATCTAACATCTTAAATCATTGAAACTTAAACTTTTTCTTATAAAAAACCATTTTTCCATATTCTTTTAACCATGACAGCTGGAAACCACTTAATTTCAATCCAACATCATTCAACATTCATTAATATTGCAGTATTTCTGTAAATAGTCCTTAAATTTCTTCCAATCTTCTTCCGCCGACTCTTCTCCCTGGTCACGGATTCTGCCAGTCATTTCTGCCAGTCCCATACACTCAATCAACTTCATCTGCCATTCTTCCAGAGTGGGTATATCTTGCGTCTTCCAATACTTTGCAATGAGTATTCTTGCTGCTGTTGTAGCGTACATAAAGAAAGTTCTATCCTTTTTTGACACCAACTGGCCGACCATGCCCAAGAGAAAGGCCTCTGGTTTCTTAACAAAGGTATATTTAAATACCTTTTTCAATTCGTTATAAATCATTTCCCAAAAAGCCTTAATCCTAGGGCACGTCCACCAAAGGTGAAAAAATGTACCTTCCTTTTCTTTACTAGCAAAAAGTTTAAAACACACCAGCGTCTACATGTCTGGATAGGCTTGCGTTATTATTTTTAAAGCAGGTCCTGAAAGGAATACATCAAAGGCCCCTTGTTGCCGATAGGCGAGGAGTTGCAAAATGTAGATGCCACCAAACAAAGATATCAGTTTCTGACAGTCGCAGAACAAGTGTTCTGTGGCACCTGTAACAGTTCTGCAGATTGAAGCAGCTGAGTGATCTCATGTGGGTGGGGTAAGGCAAACGCCCGCCCCCCCCAAGTAACCACCCCAAGTCATTAAAGGCAATATACACCAATAGTAACGCTTTGGAGTTGGCCTGGTGACAGATTAGTGCAGGTATCTGAGCTGAGGTGTTACATTCTGATAGGATCTTTCTCCTGCCAGCAACAACAACAACGACAACAAAAATTTACCGGTATTTATACCCCGCCTTTTGCGGTTTAAAAACCGGGCTCAGGGTGGCTAACAGCAAATATAAAACATTGATTAAAATGTGACTTAAAAACAGCATAGAATACAACATATAACGTAGCATCAATATCAATAAAATTTAAAAATTCAGGGGTCATTTTGGGGGGGACGACCCCAGTCAATAGACATTGAATGATCACCAGGGCTAACTGGCCAAGTTGGTCCTACTAGGGCCAGCAAGGAGACCAGGGAAGAATTTAAATGTGGAGTCCCAGAAAGGGTTTCTTCATAGAAGAGGAAAGGGAAAAGGTAATAGAGGATCAGGTCAATTCAAATTGAAGGCCAGGCGGAATAGCTCTGTCTTAGCCCTGCGGAAGCAGATAAAGCCCTGCAGGGCCCTAATCTTGTGGGACAGAGTGTTCCACCAGGTCAGAGCCATCACTGAAAAGGCCCTGGCCCTGGTGGAGGATAGTCTGGCTTCCTTAGGGCCTGGGACCTTTAATCTATTATTATTCATTCTGCACTAACTGCAGTTTCTGGTCAAACTTGAGGAAAGCCCCACATAGAATACATTGCAGTACAGTGGTGCCCCGCAAGACGAATGCCTCGCAAGACGGAAAACCCGCTAGATGAAAGGGTTTTCCGTTTTGGAGGTGCTTCGCAAAACAAATTTCCTATGGGTTTGCTTCGCAAGACAAAAATGTCTTGCGAGTTCCTGCAGGGGTTTTTTCCTACCCCCCCCTTTTCCCAAGCCGCTAAGCCACTTATCAGCTGATCTGCTAAGCCGCTAAACCGCTTAACAGCTGATCTGCTAAGCCGCTAAGCCGCTTAACAGCTGATCGCTAAGCCGCTTATCAGCTGATCGCTAAGCCGCTTAACAGCTGATCCGCTAAGCCGCTTAACAGCTGATCCGCTAAGCCCGCTAAGCCGCTAATAGCGCTAATCCGCTAAGCCGCTAATGGGCTTGCTTCGCAAGACGAAAAAACCGCAAGACGAAGAGACTCGCGGAACGGATTATTTTCGTCTTGCGAGGCACCACTGTAATCTAATCTTGGAAGTCCTGTCCTGCCAGGATTCAGACTCATCTTATTTTCCCTCCTCCATCCCGCCATTGACTCCAGGCACCAGCCCGGGTCCTGCACAACCCCTCCTGATTCAGATATTATAGCAAAATAGAGTTGTGTGACATCAGCATAGTGATGTGTATACAGTTGGTTTCCAAAACTCCTGTCACACTCTGTGACCAGGAAAAAAACCCCAAAGTGGGGCTGTGCAGGTGGCTCCCACTGTATGTTTGTTTTTGTGACAAGATAAGCAGGATGCAATCTTTAGCGCATTTGAGAAACTGCAAAGCATGGCTCTCACACCAGACCAGGGACATCTTTACCATTGGGTGTAGTGGTGCGGTGAGCCAGGGCCCCAAGCAGTGGAGGGCGCCAGGCGGAGAGTCCGGGGAGGGGAGAGCGGGGAGGTAATCGAGGCGGAGTGGGGGCTTGGTGCCTGCGCACCTCCAGCGCCCGTCGGAGGCGGGAAGGCTCTGGATGCTTTCCCGCAGTCCGGAGCTCACTCCGCTGGCTCCGCGACACACTACCTCCTTGGCTGCGTGGTGTGTGCTTGCATTCCAAGCTCTGTGCATAATAAACATGACTCTACCACCGCTTCCCCCCCCATCCACTCTACCTAGAAAGATCTCCACGCTCAAGGCTACATGCTGTCAACAACTTTGGGGTCCTGGGAAACGGGGGTGCTGGAGGAGTATTTGCACGATGGCGCCGGATATGCTTAAGACAGCCATGCACCAGATACTGCTGTTACTGAGGCAGGTTTAACATCCTTCCAGTGGTGTAGCGGTGGCTGTCGGAACCCGGGGTGCATGAGCGGCGGGAGCCTGGCTGGCTGATGCAGCCATTGGAGGGCAGAGACCCATCTATGATTCCCTTGAGTTGTATCCCTTGACTTTTCCTTGTATAAACGAAATGGCTGCCATTGCCTCCTGTAGAGAATGTGTTGAACTTTGGGGACAGTGTTGGCAGGGGAGGAAAAAAACAATTTGCCCGCTCACCCTCTATATGGAAGGTGGGCTAACCTCTACTTGGACACCCCCATTTTAGGGCTAAAGGGTGAGGGTAAAATGAAATAAATACATAAATAACAGGATAACAGCTCACCTATTACTTCTATGCTTTAATGTGCATTGGAAATTGAATCATGCATTTTTTAAAAAATTGGGTGCATAAAAATAAATATATCTCTGGAAAGCAATTTCTTAGTTCAAATTGAATGCAAGATAATCTTGCTTTTCTGCCAGTTTGGCTTAATGAGTAAACATAGAACAAGAGGGCTTAAAATGTGATGGCTTGCTGCTTATTTTGTACATGATGCTGTTATGTGCAGCTGTATTCCAGGGATTGGCTTGCAAGATTTGGGGTGAACTTGCGTACAGTGGTACCTCGGGTTACAGACGCTTCAGGTTACAGACTCCGCTAACCCAGAAATAGTACCTCGGGTTAAGAACTTTGCTTCAGGATGAGAACAGAAATCAAGTTCCGGCGGTGCGGCAGCAGTGGGAGGCCCCATTAGCTAAAGTGGTATCTCAGGTTAAGAACAGTTCCAGGTTAAGAACAGACCTCCAGAACGAATTAAGTTCTTAACCTGAGGTACCACTGTATTTGCACAACCTCCACAGAATTCTCAGAGAGAGCGTCTCTACCTGTTTATGTAACAGTCTTATTTGGTTTAGCATACCTGAGCGTCTTGAGCAGCAAATATGAAGAGAGTGATTGACAATATGCCTCCTTAAGCAACTGTATATGTGCCCTTGGAGAGCTGGTCCAGTCAGGGCCCCCAAACCATGTATGTACAGTGAGAACATGTGTATCCTAGAATCGTAGAGTTGGAAGAGACCCTGAGGATCATCTAGTCCAAACCCCTGCAATGCAGCTGTCCCGTATGCGGATCAAACCTGAAACCTTGACATTATCAGCGCCACACTCCAACCAACTGAGGAGCTACCACAATTGTTCACTCACACCTATGTAGTTGCTGTGGGAAGCCCCGTTTTATCCACGGCAATCCTGTATGCCGTATAAAGTGAGACACTGCCCTTCATTCCGTTTTAGAGAGCCAAGCGCACAAAACCTTTCAGCAGGAGATAAAAATTCGATGAATATATTTGTGAATTGTGAATTGTAGACTGGAAATTCCGGTGTAGCATCCATATATACCCATGGCGCATGAAGTTATATTTTTTTAAAAAAAGGGATCCGCTCTGAAATCTTGCTTGGCCCTTTCGCCTGCATTTGTGCCCTGGGTGGGTCTTCGCCAGGTCTGAGGAAAGTTCAGGTTATAGGCTTTGAGCAGGGCTTCAAAAGCAGCTGAGCGGCCGGCGTAGCACATCTAAGGAAGTGCACAGCATCTAAGCAGAGAGTCCCGCTTTTCTTCTCAGTGCTTGGCACGAACCATTACCATGACAAAAGAGGATTATTGACTTTCATAGCCACCCTGCCTTTGATTCGAGGATCGCTTTGATTCAGGGCTAGCGGCCTTCGCTTGCAACATTCGGCGCCCGGGTCTCCTGCGCCAGGTGAAGAAAGGCGAGTGCAGAAACGGATCCATTGTGCCAGAGTACCCACAGCGTGAGTGGCTCGAGTGAGTATGGCAGGTCGAAAGGATCCCTAGAGACTATTAAAAAACAGCCGAGAGGAGAGGAAGACCTTCTCTCCCTGAACTATAATTCAGGGAGCTGAATTGCTTTCCAAAGGGATGGTGGGGAAGAAACAAACACGCACAACACACTCTGAGTGAGAGAGAAGATGAGGCAAACGGATCGGATGGAACAGATGTGGGAGCTTTTGTTGAAAGGCCTCAGAGGCTAGCGGGGTGGCGATAGGCTAATTTGAGGCGCATAATGCCGGGCCCCTTTCATATGCAGAGCAGTGCTTTGATCCGGCCTGGATGAAAGTGATGAAAAGTGGAGAGGATGGCTGGGGGTCTTTTGTCTTTGACAAAAAAGGCATCTGCCGGCTCTAACCCTCTCATACCCCACCCCCTTGGCCTAGCAGGCTGCTCCAACAATGCTGGCAAAAGGGACGAGTGTCTCCCCACCCCTGGCCTGACAGCTGAAGAAATCTCAGCCAGGAGAATGAAGCCTGGAGCACTATGTTGACTACAAAGCTTCATCAATTTTTTCCACACTACCAAAAATTGGGGACAGGGAGGAGGGAGAGATTGTGGTGGAAATAGGGAGTTGGGGTGTGTGTGTGTTTGTGGGGGAAGGTTTCAAATAAAGTTGTTACTTTTGTTCTCCCAGTGCATCCTTTCAGAAGATGCTTTGATGTTGGTGTGAATGCGTTTTAGTAGGGATGGTGCATCCTTGTTCGGGTTGTGGGTGGTGTGGGGGGGTGAGAAATATTTTTGAAAAGGCAACAAACTTGGCTTGGCTTCCTGCAAGCCAGTCCCAGGAAGGTTTTGGAATAACAAATGCATCACAGTGTAAGGGAGCAAAGGGTGGGGGGAAAGGAATCTGTATTCTGTGCAGTTTATTCGGGGGATAACAATAACAACAGTTGTGTGGGGTTTTGTTGTTGTTGTAAAAGTGTAGTATATATTCTGGTTAGTCAGTTCACACTTTCCAGCTGACTACTTCCTTGCCTAACTTTCCTTCACTTTTCTGTTAGTGAGTAGCAGAGCTACCTATATGCAGAACATCTATTGGGAACAGATTTCCCAATATCGAAAATCTGCTTTACTGTTGCAGAATTGCTTATGCAGGACATGTGTCGATGGCCACTTTTCATCTGGGGCTATAATTAGTACACTGGATTCTTTGTAGGAGGCTCAAGCATGAAATGGCATGCATGGCATATAATGTTTGTAAATTCTGTTGTATTTCCCGCCGTCCCAGGACATTATAACCAGTTTCACCCCAAGTACTTCTCTGAAAGACTTGAGACTTTCTGCTTACCCCAAATAGAGTATTATACAGCTGCAAGAATGATTCTGTTAAAGGACCCAAGTTGTCACCTTGCTTTAAGGGTGTGTCCACTGAATCAAATACCGACATTATAATGAAAAATGTGGATGGGGCAGGGAGACCAGGTTCTGTATCTTATAGTATGAAATCGGTCTTTTGAACTATTTTCTAATTTGGCAGTGTAGGGGAGGTAGGTTCGAGGGTGGTCCATGAGGAATTTGGAATAGAAAGGATATTATATGGCTTATTGGGAACTTTATAAAATGTATGATGGGGAAGTTGAGTGGCACGGTGCATTTTTCATCCACAGATTTTCTGGGCTGCTTTTGAGGAAAAACTTACTCTGTTTGCACTACATCTTTTTTTGGAAATTGTTGTGTTAGGTCAAAGGGAACATCTAGTATGCGCTCTTACCAGCTCTTACCCATGAGTTGTGTGACAGGTTTGTAATTTTTGTTAAGTAGGCATTTTTGTGGCCAGTGTTTGCCATGCCCAGGCTCAGTGCGGACCTGCCGTGAGAGAAAGTTAAATATAGGGAGGGAGTGTAGTGTAATGTAATGTAATGTAATGTTAAGTGAGGGACACTGGGGAAGTGTGGCTGTGGCTTCGTGTGGGACACAAGGGCACTTTGTGGTAGGGGAAGGAGGTGTGTGTGAGAGAGGCAAGTACAAACCAGGCCTAAGCCATGAAATGTTTACAATTCAGGTAGGCAAAGTGGTTTAGAAGATAGGTGTGGAAGGAGGCAAGGAGATGAGGAAAACTATTTGGATAGGCATGGGGTGGAGAAAATAATATCTGAGGTGCACAGCTGTATACGTAAACAAGGAGTTAAAAATATACATTATTTATTTTTACATTTTATGGATTTAAATACATGTCAACACTCCTGATTCATATTGGGAGCAAGGTGCTAGGACAGGAAGCTTAACTCATCCTCGTGTGCCATTTCCCTAAATAAATGCACCTCAGAGCTGCCAGTTGCCCATTGGGCAAAATGTAAGCAGTGTATCTGGTACCTATATGGTGGCGCTGTGGTCTAAACCACTGAGCCTCCTGGGCTTGCCAATCGGAAGGTTGGTGGTTCGAATCCCTGTGATGGAGTAAGCTCCCGTTGCTCTGTCCCAGCTTCTGCCAACCTAGCAGTTTGAAAGCATGCCAGCGCAAGTAGATAAATAGGTACCGCTCTGGCGGGAAGGTAAATGGTGTTTCCTTGTCACGGTGTTCCGCTGCACCAGAAGCGGTTTAGTCATGATGGCCACATGACCTGGAAACCTGTCTGTGGACAAACGCCTGCTCCCTCGGCCTGAAAGCAAGATGAGTGCCACAACCCCATAGTCAACTTTGACTGGACTTAACCGTCCAGGGGTCCTTTACCTTTTTACCTATACACAGAGGAAGCATTTTAACGGGGGAAACTGCTGAGAGGAGGGGAGTTGATATCATTTCTCCAATGCCATGCACTTTCTCCAGTTATACACACATGTGCCCATTGCACTTTTAAAACTTTATTTTATTGTATTGTATAAAAAAACCTGCTGGAATTCTGATCTCAGATGTAGCAACACCAAGTCTGGTTTGATCCTGGAGCTGAAGTCGGTGTGGTACGTCAGTCTAGTATATGTTCTTAACTTCTACACGCTAACTTATTTCATGCTGCATGTTTAGTCAAAATTAAAACCTGCAAAGTTCTTTATTCAAACATTTTTGGGACAGCAGACTTGTGGACCTGCTCCACTCTGCTGGTAATTTCTAAAGAGTTAGTTAAATTCATTTTAAACAGAGCCAGCTTCTTGCAAAGGTCAGTCTTACATGGTTCACAAACTACTGCGGAGCAGGATCGTTTCCTTTTAGAATCCTGTTCTTTCTGTGAAGAGCTCAGGGTGGTGTATCCTGTGAAAGTAGGTCAGAGTGAAAGAATGTTTATTTTTTGGGGGGGAGTACAGCTGTGGAAGGGAATATTATACAGATGTGGCACATGTTTTGTGTGTGCATGTGGGGAGATGTGTACTGTTTGTTGATTGGGGGAGGGGTGGAGGTTGCCACACCCACTTTGGCCACACCCACTTTTGCCTTGGCCACTCCTTGGGTGTCATATGGCCAGTGGAGGATCAGCTGGAAGAGATTGCGTCTCTTGAATTCCTCATCCCTAACCTCATCCCTTATCTATGTATCATCTATCTATCATCTATCTATCTATCTATCTATCTATCATCTACCATCTATCTAATCTATCTATCTGCTATAATTAAGTTGTTTAGAGGTAGAATAGTGTAGCGGCCTTGTTTGACTGTCCTATGAACCAGGATAATAATAATAATAATAATAATAATAATAATAATAATAATAATAATAATTTATTATTTATACCCCGCCCATCTGGCTGGGCTTCCCCAGCCACTCTGGACGGCTTCCAACAAAATATTAAAATACCGTAATGCATCAAACATTAAAAGCTTCCCAAAACAGGGATGCCTTCAGATGTCTGGTAGTTGTTGTTCTCTTTGACATCCGGTGGGAGGGCGTTCCACAGGGCGGGCGCCACTACCGAGAAGGCCCTCTGCCTAGTTCCCTGTAAGTTGGCTTCTCGCAGTGAGGGAACCGCCAGAAGGCCCTCGGTGCTGGACCTCAGTGTCCGGGTAGAACAATGGGGGTGGAGACGCTCCTTCAGGATAGTACCAGTTCACATTTTTGCCTCACTAGGTAGCCTTAGGCAAAATGTTATCCCCCAGCCTCATCTGCAATATAAGGATAATGCTAATCTATTTAAGGGGTTGATATAAAGCTTCTTAAAGTAATGTGTATGAAATGGACTCTCAAAGCACTATAGAAATGCTAAGTTGTCGCTTTCCTTATTGGAATTTTCTTTTTGAAGCTAATCATGAAAAAGGAAACTTAAGGATTTTGACTTTTACACTGCGTTAATTTTTGGGACCCACTTCTCGATTAAGTTTGCATTTTATTCGTTCCGTCTCCCCTTTCCATTGGTCAAAACCTTTTGACAAAGGAAAAAACAACAACACCTTTTAGAATTCACAGGCTCTGGAATTTTCCCTTGTTATGAAAGCCTTTGACTGTAGGTCACTTAACTGTGTACCAAAGATAAACTCTTCACAAAGGGCACACTGTTTGACGCTGCACCTGGTATCGCAATCGCCCGACATGATAACGTTTGCTAGAACAAACTATACTGGGAAGCTTTTAGGTTTTGCTTCTGCATAAAGGCCTTCCATTTATAACAGCTATTAGCTTTGTGTGATCCATCTGCCATAAAGGGACCACTGTTTACAGAATGTAAAAGAATATCAGTTCTTTAACTGCAACCTTATTCATTGCTTTTGATAAGCCATATTGTACCCCATGTAGGTGCTATCGGGTTGCAATGGTACACGCACACACATACAGTGAACTATGACTTCATCTACATGGGATTCTGCTTCTATTCGCAGCAGAATCCTATGTGTGGTTACTCAGGGTGATATTCAGCTATGTTTTACTCAAGAGTAAGTAAAGGTAAAGGTACCCCTGCCCGTACGGGCCAGTCTTGACAGACTCTGGGGTTGTGCGCCCATCTCACTTAAGAGGCCAGGGGCCAGCGCTGTCCGGAGACACTTCCAGGTCACGTGGCCAGCGTGACAAAGCTGCATCTGGCGAGCCAGTGCAGCACACGGAAACGCCGTTTACCTTCCCGCCAGTAAGCGGTCCCTATTTATCTACTTGCACCCAGGGATGCTTTCGAACTGCTAGGTTGGCAGGCGCTGGGACCGAGCAACGGGAGCGCACCCCGCCGCGGGGATTCGAACCGCCGACCTTTCGATCGGCAAGCCCTAGGCGCTGAGGCTTTTACCCACAGCGCCACCCGCGTCCCTTTACTCAAGAGTAGACCCACTGAAATGAATGGCCATGGCTAACTTAGGTGCATTAATTTCAGTGGGTCTCCTCTGAGTAAAGGTTTGTTCAGTACAACCTTTGGACATAAATGCTGGTATGTTCAATGGAACTTGCTCCCGGAATTGCCGTTTTAGAAAGGATATACCTAGTTTTAAGCAAGCCCCAGTGTGGAATGAGAACTGCACAATGCAACAGAAAAATGGAGAACCATGGAAGCTTATAGGTGTAAGATAAAAATATTAACAAATTGATTAGTGGATTTCCTGGTGCGTTCTGAACATTGTATTCTCTGTGGGAAACTATTCAACGTATTAGTAACAGAAAAGTCAAAATCAGTATGCTGATGTAATACTGTCCCTAGCGCAGCTGCTACCAAATTAAAACCGCTTCTTCAACTTCTCATGCAATAAACTTGTACTGATAATCAAACTTGAGGTGAACAGCTAATCAGCAACCCCCCCTCTCATTAATGTAATTTTTCATGTTAAGCAAAAAGGCAGGTTGCAATCATGAGCAGAGAAATGGTGAAAGGGGACGGTCTGCTTAACCCCCCCCCCTTTTTGGACATCTACATTCTTGTCTTGGTTTTGCTTACAAGTTACCCTTATATCCCTCTTCCCCCTCCCTACACAGGAAGACACACCGATCTCTATATACAGGTCCCAATATCTTTCCTCTGTTACGTAAGAGAGGCAGCTGTGGAGGGGAGAAGAACAGTTTCTAGTGGGGGGGGGAGGAGAGAATTAAATATCCCTTATTTTTCTATAGGGCTCTGCTCTGTGAACCGCCCTGCGACCCCAGGGTATAGGGCAGTATATAAATTCAAGTAATAATAATAATAATACTCAAGACTGTAGCCTTTCAAAAAAAGCAAATAAAAGAAAACAAAACAAAAAACTTTCAAAGAAAAAACCCCCTAGGGAAATCTCCCCACAACTGCAAGCAACACATAGTGTGGCCATAAGAAGTATACAGTGCACATTGTGGGAATGTTCAGGGAGGCAGGAGAGGATATATTATTAATATCCTTCCTAACTTGCATTAGCAAGTTCCTTGACTTAGCAGAGTTTACATTCCCCCTTTAACACACAGCAGATAGCTGGTTGCAGGCTTGTGTAAGCCTCTCACTATCATACAATTCAGTATTGAATTGCATGTTCCTGGTAAGTTCTCTTTTATCCCTCTTAAAAAGAATAAAGACACGGCAATCTTATTTAAAGTCAACAAAAGTTTACTTACATCAGTTCACAGTTGGATCCCTGAAGGCAGACTTAATTACAAATATATACATGTGGCTCTACCCCATATGTATGGGGGAATAATCGCAGTGACTGCAAGCTAGCAGTCACTGCAGTTCACATGGCGAAAGGAAGATGGAAAAAGAGAGAGTGTGGCAGCATTCCTTGTCCTTTTATTACCTGGACAGGTAAGGTCACGCCCACTGCTAGTCACAAGCAAAAGGAAGGATGTTCCAGCCCAGGAGGAAACAGGAAGTTTTCGACTGGCATGACCCAACATCCATTATAGGAAAACAAGGAATGTTGTACAGTACTTGACTGCTCCCAGTGGATTACATCCCATATACATCTTCTTCCAAAAAAGCTAGTCAGTCTTGTAACATACCATTAAATGGCTCATGCATTCTAATTGTTAGGTCATTAGGAGATTTATTGGTGTTAAGCCATAGTACTTCACATGTTGATAAAAATGATCTTTCTGTTAATTGGAGGTTTGGGTGGTTAAAGATACACGCAGGGTTTAGCTAAGTTTTTTATCCTTTTATATATATATATATATATATTTCTTAGCTAATGCATTTAAGGACTTATGGGGAACTCTGCCTTTTCCTCCTTTCCCCCTTGCCTAGGTGATCTTTGCTTTGAATCAGACTCTTTTGCAGCAAGAGAATCTCCGAGCAGGCAGCCTGCAGATCCCTTATACAACAGAGGACCTTATCAAGCATTACAACTGTGGGGACCTCAACTCCATCATCTTCAATCATGACACTTCTCAAGTGAGTCTTGCCCCCGTCCCCTCATGCTTCACACATAACTGTTGACCAGCCTCTCCTGCTATCTAGCCTGTATTCCCAACAAATAAGAGTATTTATAAGGAATACTTTTTTCTTTTCTTTTTTGCAATTTTAAGTAGTGTGGATTTTTTATCTGTCTGCATTGCAGTCCACAATTCTCCTTCTACCAGTGTCTTTACTGCTGTTTCATGATAAGGTTGCCTCTGATATGTTAAGCAGACAAGATGGAGGGATGGTGATAATAATGAGGGCACTGAATGTTTTTTGTATGAAAATAAAATTAACACCTTTGGTCAGTTTGGTACTTGGGGTTAATACTGGTTCTTCTTTGATCCACCTGTATCAAAAAACCATTTGGAAGGGTAAGGTGAAGTTAGGAGACAGATATAAGTTCCAAAATGTTGTGTGTGTGTGTGTGTGTGTGTGTGTGTGTGTGTGTTGGCTTCCACATTCTTGCTAGCTGAAACCATTGCAAGAAGATGGAGACCAGTACACTGTCATTCATGCTTCGGTCATGTCAAGATCATAAACTACTCTCGTGCTCAGTGTGGGGCTCCCTTTGAAAGTGGTCTAATACATGGGTAGGCAAACTAGGGGCCAGAACTGGCCCAGTTGCCTTCTAAATTCAGCCCGTGGACGGTTTGAGAATCAGCGTGTTTTTACATGAGTAGAATGTGTCCTTTTATTTAAAATGCATCTCTGGGTTATTTGTGGGGCATAGGAATTTGTTCATTTCCCCCCCAAAAAATATAGTTCGGCCCCCCACAAGGTCTGAGGGACAGTGGACCGGCCCCCAGCTGAAAAAGTTTGCTGGCCCCTGGTCTAATAGATCCATCTATTACAAAAACTACTACCCATCAAACAGGCATGGCTCGAGATGAACATTCCATGTGTTTTGATATTAGCACTAGTTATACCAGTATGATTCCAGGACCAATCCAAGGTTCTAATTTTGTCCTATTGAAGCCCTCTGTGTCTTGAATATCCTGAGGAATGCCTTCCCCTCCCATATGCTCTCTCAGTCCCTGAACCTCTGCTCCAAGTGCCATCTTTTTGAGAACTGAGATTGTTCAGAACCTTTTATTTGATTGTGGCTTGAGAGCAGTGGAATGCTTTCCTCCCAAGTGGTTCAGTTATGTGCCTCTTTCCGTCTCTCTTTGGAGACATGTAAAAAGTCTGTTCCCTTGGCTTCCAAGAGTGAAGTGGACTATGTTTTTTTTGACTGTCTCTTTCTGGCTTTGTTTTAAAATGGTTTTATTTTGTTTTGAAAGGCACGAATGCCCTATAAATAGCTGAGAGCCTTTGATTAGCTGATGATGATTCAACATGCCAGCTGGTGGCATGGTTAGATATCTTGGTGTTTGTCAGCGGTTTTGCCCCTGTGGGGCATTGTAGAGGTAGATGGCAGGAGTTTAGCCCAGCTCAGGTCAAACGAATAAAAACCACAGCATTCAAAGAAGCATTCTTGGACCAATAGACAAGACTGCATCAGCTGATAGTACATGACCCCCTATTAAAAAAAATAAATCCCCTGTTGCACTTTTTTTGCTAGTCTGAGCATCAAATGGACTTAGTCTTGTCACCCAGAATTTCTCTTGTATTTTCTCTACTACTCTTGATTGCACAGGAGCCAGATTTGACAATATAGCTTTCCCCCCAAGTTCTGTTAATTTTTTAATTTTAAAGTGTTTTATTTCATTGCAAATGGCAGCGGACTAGCAAATTTGAATCTGCCCAATTAAAACCTCCCCAATTAATAAAATCCAAAGTTTTCTCTATGTATTTTGTTATGTTCTGCTTGCTTCTGTGGAATCAGTCATAGCAGCCACAGTGTAATAAAGATAATATTCAGAAATGAGTAGTTGGGTGCTGGCAAAGCGATGGATAGGTCAAAGGCAGTTTGATTTATGCCTTGACTGGCTGTCTCTGGTTGCTAATGGAAAGTCCCAATGTGCTGATAAGCGATGCAGTACAGTTTAAACGCCTTCTGCCACGTGTCTTCGTATAGATAATTTCCAGTCTTGCATTTTAGAGCCACCTAGCCCTGGGAAGAGCTGGCAACAGCAGGCAAATGCTGAATGTGGCTGGATGAAAGCACACAGCCAATGCAAGTCTTACTTCCTTCTGTATGAATTGCAAAGAGGGAGCTCTACAGTGGCAGCAAACAGTGTGTAAACCTCACCTTTTAGGTCCGCTTCTTTCTTGTGCCAGAGCCTTGCATCCTGTGCATTTTCTTTCTTTCTTTAATGCTGTTTTTATCCTGGCCGTCTTTGCTTAGGGAAAATCCACCAACCCTTACAAGGAGCACACCTTGCGACCTATGAAAAAATGCAAGGGTTGGTTGATTTGCCTGTTAGTTATTGGGTATGGGAGTACAGTGGTATATTATTATATGTAGACCGTCTTGCAATACAGAAGCAACTGTTTGTTAGAAGCACCTACCATTGCAGCATTATAAGGCGCTGTGGTCTAAACCACTGAGACTAGGGCTTGCTGATCGGAAGGTTGGCGGTTCGAATCCCCGCGATGGGGTGAGCTCCCGTTGCTCGGTCCCAGCTCCTGAAACCTAGCAGTTTGAAAGCATGCCCCAAAGTGCAAGTAGATAAATAGGTACCGCTGTGGCGGGAAGGTAAACGGCATTTCCGTGCGCTGCTCTGGTTCGCCAGAAGCGGCTTGGTCATGCTGGCCACATGACCCGGAAAAACTGTCTGCAGACAAACGTCGGCTCCCTCAGCCAGTAAAGCGAGATGAGCGCCGCAACCCCAGAGTCGTTCACGATTGGACTTAACTGTCAGGGGTCCTTTAACTTTACTTTTTTAAGCTATAGAGCAGATGAGAGGGGACAACCCATGCTATGTCTGTGGCTCACTTAGACAACTGGCAGTGTGCTAATTCTAACCTCCCAAAACCTACACAACCTATGCTGGATGTGCCATGTGGAATGTCTTGTTCAGGGAGCTGCTGTTCTGTGTTTCTTCCTTTTTTTCGGAAGAAAGAGCTGTTAGAGCCTTATGTGTCTTGGCACCCTTTGCAATGGATCATGCTCTTCAGGGAAGTCTTGTCATGTTTAAGGGACTAGGTAGATGTTTCTGACCCACATCCATTCTATAATTATATTCAGTGCCCACAGTGGTGACCAGTAAACCAGAACAGGTACGAGGAAAGGTTGAAGGTGATGACATTACATCATGTAATTTCCTTGCTTATAAATATCTGGAGAGGCACAGGTTAGCCACAGCCTTATGCTCCTGTAACATCTAGCTGGGCTCTACTATTCGAGTTTTATTTGTATTCCCTTTCCCTTTTAATTTGTACTTCTCCCTTTCTCACACAGGTCCCAAATTTCATCAATTCCACTCTGCCACCTCACGAACGCATCACGGCTCAGGAGATTGACAACTACTTCCGCCAGGAGCTCATCTACAAGCGGAATGAGAGGATGGGCAAGAGAGTTAAAGATCTACTGGAGGAGTATCCGGACAAGAGTTTCTTCTTTGCATTTGGAGCAGGTACGTTTTGCTTGCTGTTGTTTTTAAAGGTCAAATGGCAGCCACATTGGCCTGGCTTGTTCTTCTTGATCAGGCATAGGCAAACTCGGCCCTCCAGATGTTTTGGGACTACAACTCCCATCATCCCTGACCACTGGTCCTGTTAGCTAGGGATGATGGGAGTTGTAGTCCCAAAACATCTGGAGGGCCAAGTTTGCCTATTCCTGTTCTTGATGCTGCTCAGACACAATATTTTTGTAACACTATGTGCTGAACCATTGGGACTTCCATTCAGAATGGCAGTCCTTTCTAGCCACGGGAGATTAATTACATATCTGAAGTTTCAGCAAAAGCACACCCTTACCATCTAGACCTGTGGATTTGTCTAACTGTAATGGTGAAAGAAAGCAGGCATGGGGAAGTGGAATCATAGAATTGTAGAGTTGGAAGGGACCAGGAGAGTAATCTAGGATATTTTGCCCAATATGGGGCTCGAATGCTCTACCGACTTAGCTACTCTCAAGCACAAGGTGTCATTGTAAGGCTGAGTGAATGGCAGTAGCGTCACTAAGTGTCAACAGTTTCAAGAAATGCTTTTATTGTTAGAGAAATATTGTTAGATGATGTATACATGGAAAAACCAATATAAAAATATTTTTTAAAAAATACTTTTAGACTGTGTTTTTAGAACAAGGTTCTTAGAACTCTAGGAGGCAGGGGGAATCATAATCAGCACCTAAGCACTGAATAATTACATCTGTGTCTGCTTTAAGAGTAAATTATTTCCCACTGGTGTGACTCACCTTAAGAATCAAATGTTATTGGACTGTTTATAGTTTTGGAGTTGTTCTATGTTATTTTAAACATCAAATTAACCAATTAGTTAATTAACCTTTGCAACACCATTGTTATACATAATAGACATATGCCCCTGGTTCTTGTAACTGCAAATTATAAATAATCCTCACTTAGGTAAGGAAAGAGAGAATACAAGGAAACATGCCTTGTTCGTTCTGTTTCTACAAAATTTATTTGTTTTCCGAAAAAAGATAAATTTTAACAAAGAATTGGCAACAACGAAACAACACAAGTAGTGAACTACTAACAAAAAATGAAGATCTAAACTCTTTACAGATGGAGAAAGGGTTTTACTATCTCATAGAAAGTGTCTAATATATTTTGTCCTTACCCACATAGCTACCAAATGCTGGTCTGATGGGGAGATTATAAACATGTGATTTTGGGGATCTACTGGGTAGAGACTATACTTGTTCCCTGTTTCTGGTGACTTCAGCCATCAAGAAGCAAATCTTTTCTTTTTGCAAAGCACCATCCACTGTTTACTTGTACAAAAAACGTACCCCTCTTCTGGATGTTGGAAATACAACTATTCTGTTCTTTTGGCTAACTGTGTGCTTCAAATCTGGAAGTCATTGCTTTGCATCCAGCTTTTTCTTCTGATGCAAATGGACTAAGACAAGACATTTCTCCCTTTTTAACAGTGTACGGAACCATTATTTTCCATGTAGCTGTCTAGCCATTGCTGCGGCTTGCTATTTATAAACCATCTAATAGTTATTCAAATCTTTTCCAGTCCGGAAAAGAGTATCAAATAAATGTGTGGAGAACTTTAAAATGATTTGTTCTTGTTCTTGTTTTGTTTTTTCTTTGTTTTTTCTTGCTGTCATGATTATAATGCCTTTGATAGCTTTTCCTTCCCTGTTTGGTGTTGAATCTCTATCGTGTGTGCAAATTACCAGATGCCAAGATGAGTCAACTCAACGATTTATTACACTTGTATGTGGTTTAGTGGATATCTTGCGTGTCTAGTATTCTGACTGCCAACTTGTTCTCGCTATGTGAAGTTTCCATGAGAAGCTTTTCTAATTCCACAGTACCAGCAAAGTGCATGTGGGTGTTACTCTATTTTTAGTGAATGTCCTGAAGGGTCCAGTAAGATTTTAGCACGATCCATGAATGATGATGATGATGATTAGTGGTGGTGGCAGTAGTAGTAGTAGTAGTAGTAGTAGTAGTAGTAGTAGTAAATGGTATCTGATTAATCCTTCAAGCAGCCTTTCTCAACCTGTGGGTCCCCAGATGTTGTTGAACTACAACTCCCATCACCCCTAGCTAGCAAGGCCAGAGCTGAGGGATGATGGCAGTTGTAGTCCAACAACATCTGGGGACCCACAGGTTGAGAACCGCTGTGAGGCTCATCTAGTTCTTCAGGGGCTTGTTACTGTCGGAATCAAGCCTTGTCAGAGGAATTGGCCACTCTCCAGGCACCCGGCTTGAGTTCCTTGTTGACCTCCCCGTCTGCGACTCCCGGCAAGATACAGGCGAGGCCTCTATCGGCGATCCTCCTCCACGTGAGAAGAACACACCACTCTTTCCCTCTCCTCCCTGCCATCCCCAGGGAGGGGAAAGAGACAGACAGAAATGTATTTACATGCCTTTATTTCTGTCTTTTGCAGCAGTACAGAGAAACATGTCTGCACTCTCTTAACACCAACAGCAGAGAGAGAGAGACTCCACCCCTGTACTTCCAGTACAGGTCAGATGACACTCTGAGCTAACATCCGGTGCTCAGTACAGTGAATAGACTGTCCCTTTGTTCCTACGGCACAGTCCCAAACATCAACATCCTGTTTGGCTTTCCAGCCATCTGCAGCTCGCTGCTGCATTGCTCCTTTTTCGTAACAGTTACTGCATTTCTGACCCATAGGGACTTCCTTGCTCCTCTTCAAACCAGCAGATCTCCTGGAGGCCTTATTGCTCCTATCCTCATTAGAACGGATGATTATGGCACCTATCTTGTGAAGAATGCTACCCCTCATAAAACCTCCAGGCAGGGGCAAAAGTAGACTTTATTTCACCTGGGTTAAAGACCCAGTTTAGCACCCCTCCACATGCATTAGCGTACACACACAGAGAGAGGGAGGCTGGGCGCCTCAGTGGTGCCCCTCTGGACGCTTCCCCCTGTCTAGCCCCCCAACCCCATAGCTATGGCTCTGCCTCCAGTCATTCTTGTACATTTTTGGTAGCGGGCGCGGGGGAAGTGTTTTTATTCATTTGAAAAGCAAGGCAAGAAATTTATTTCAGTTTGATTTAAATATATATTTGGTTTTAAACGTTTTTGTTTATAACCTTAAGTGGTCTTCATTCTTGATGGCATTGTATGTTGCTTCAGGTATTTTACAGAGACATGATAAACAAGCATTGCATTTATTTACAGTGGTACCTCAGGTTACATACGCTTCAGGTTACAGACTCTGCTAACCCAGAAATATTGCTTCAGGTTAAGAACTTTGCTTCAGGATGAGAACAGAAATCATGCTCCGGTGGCGCAGCATCAGTGGGAGGCCCCATTAGCTAAAGTGGTGCTTCAGGTTAAGAACAGTTTCAGGTTAAGAATGGACCTCCGGAACGAATTAAGTACTTAACCCGAGGTACCACTGTATTTTTAAAACAACCACTAAAGGCCTAGAAGGCCAAGACTTGCAGGATCGAGGCAGTTGGTTTAACTGACATTAAGGCCTAACAAGGCATGGTGCTATGCTAAGAACATCAACTAAAGTGCTGTGATTGCAGGAGGTTTTGTTTGTTATTTTGGTTGGAAAATGTTTACATGCCAGGGAGATTCAGGATATTACATTTGCTTATTTTTTTACGTAATTGCTATTGGTTTGTGTACACTGTATTTATTACAAACCTGCGTTACTTTACATGGGTAGGCATTTCCTTTTGTTTATCGAAGTTTGCTTTGTAATGGTCTGATGACTGGTGACAAATAAACTAACCTGAATCTAATTGTTAACAGGTGCTGCAGGGTGTTCCAGTTTTCATCAGGTTAAGTGGGGGTGGGTTATTAACGGTGTAAAAAAATAGAAATGCCACAGCATCCAAAGTACCATATTTATCGTCACATCTAGCTTGGCCCTGAGCAACGAAGCTTTGGGTGGGTTTTACATAGAGGGTTGCTCCATGTCTCCGAGACGAATTTATAGATGCTGATGAATCTCACTGTTCACCTTCTGATTCTCCTTTCTCACATTTCCCTTCCCTTATCTGTGCTCATTTTCTTTCTGGATCCTTCTCTCTCTTTCTCTTTTTTATTACACAGCGATCGTATGCACGTGCGTAATCAAAAGTAAGACGCACTGTATCAGTGGCGCTTACTTCAGTCCCTGGTAAATGTGCGTAGGATTCAGTTGCTCAAGGAAAATTTCCTAGGGGCTAATTCTCTTGCTCCAGAATAATTACAGGAAAGGATATTGTTTAATTAAGCAGTTAATTTGAAGAAGGTAGGAAGGAACCACTTCCCCAGTAATTTAAAGGTCTTAGTTGCATGCTATCTTTTTATGGTGGCTGTCATTACTGATGCTGTTGTATGAGCAGCAAGTATAGGACTTGTTTCTGGGTGCAATTCAAAGTGCTGGTATCAAAAGGTTGTATGGTTTGGGCCTAGGAATATGGAATGTGGGACAGGGCCTTTTCAGTCATGGCACCTAAATTCTGTAGCTAATTACCTTGACTGGGCAGAGTTCTTCTTCACCTAGCCTTTTAGCTGATTTAAGGCCCCATCCCGCTGCTGTTTTTAGTTGGTTGTGGGTTTGAGGTCTTGGCTTGCTTTTATGAATTCTATTGCATTACGTTTCAAGTTCTGATTAGGAGTTGCCACATGGGGCCAACAAGCAGGATACATATATCAGTCCCCCAATGCTGTGTGAACTGGCCTTGTGCATCCAGTTCGAGGACATACCTGGACTGTGAACTGCAAAATGTTGCATCAGAATCAATCCTTGGTGAGGTCAGGCTTAAAACTGATTAGATTGAGCGTGCTGTGCCAGTTTGCATATTGCTGTGTTCTTCAGGACTCTAGTGAGGAACCTCAAAGGAAACACAGTCCAAATTCCCCTAACCCTTACCCCGACTTCCCCCAGAATATGCAGTGCATTGGTTTTCAACCAGTGTGCCGTGGTACCCTGGGGTGCTTCAAATGATGGTCTGGGGTGCCGCGGGCAACACTGTCCTCTGTCCCTCTTTCCTTCCCTCCCTCCTCTGATGCCTACTTGCATCTCTGCCTCCCAAAGGCTTGCACAGCTGTTTGTTGCAGCAGCCCTGGCTACAAGCTCTGCAGGCGAATGGTGCCTCTGGGGCTGGCCAGGGGTGCTGGTTGCCAGGAGCTGAGGAGTAGGCAAGCAAGCAGGCAATGGAGCCCAGCCAGTCAGTCCACCAGCCCTTGCTGTTTGGAATGGACGGACAAGTCCTAGGCCCTTAGGGGGCAGTGTGAGGAGGCACCTCTCTTTGGGGCAGGGGGGGCAGTTCAGAGACCAGGGGTGGCAGGAGAGGAGGTTGAAGGAACACTCCACAAGGAAGGGTGTTTGAAAAAGGGTGAGAGGCTACCAGCTCTGCAGGCAAGGGTGACGTAATGGGGTTCCTGAGCCCCACAGGGGTGCCACAGAAAGAATGTACAGTGGGCGCTCAGGTTGCGAATGTGATCTGTGCAGGAGGCACGTTCGCAACCCGCAGCTCCGCATCTGTGCACGCGTGGGTTGCGATTCGATGCTTCTGCGCACGCGCGACTGCCGAAACCTGGAAGTAACCCATTCCGGTAGGAGAAGCTCTTTCTGAACGCGCTTGCTTCCCTCTATGAGAAATACCAAACCAACCCCCATCTAAAACTTGAAGTAAGACTTCTATTTTACACTGTTAAAACACAACCCCCGCCCCAGTATGTAACCAGGAGGAATGACAGTCTTAACTCCCCCCATCAATCGTATATACAGTCATATCTTGGGTTACAGACGCTTCAGGTTGCGTTATTTCAGGTTGCGGACCGCCGAAACCCGGAAGTACCGGAACGGGTTACTTCCGGGTTTCGGCAGTCGCACATGCGCAGAAGTGCTAAACTGTGCTTTGTGCATGCGCAGACGCGCTGATGTGTGCAGACGCACTGCTGCGGGTTGCGAGTGTGCATCCCGCACGGATCACGTTCGCAACCTGAGCGTCCTCTGTACTGTGGTACCTTGGGTTACAAACGCTTTGGGTTACAAACGCAAACCCGGAAGTAGTACGTTGGGTTAAGAACTTCACCTCAGGATGAGAACAGAAATTGCGCGGCGGCAGTGAGAGGCCCCATTAGCTAAAGTGGTGCTTCAGGTTAAGAACAGTTTCAGGTTAAGAACAGACCTCCGGAATGAATTAAGTTCTTAACCAGAGGTACCACTGTATATTACAAGCAGGAATGACAAGCCCAACTCAGCAGCTCTCTGTTTTGTTTAGCCATTTCTGAGAGGCAGCAACATGATAATGGTGGGATTGTTGCAGCGGCACCCCCCCCCCCTTCCCAAAAAGCAGGCTTATGCTTCATGGAGGCAGATAGTGCATTCAGAGCTCCAGAGTTCACGGAAAGGCCACTCAGCCTAGACTCCCACAAAGAGAAAAGTGCTGAGTCACAATTCACCTGACATCTCCAGAAAAAGCAACTTGTTAACAAGCCCCATCTGAGACTTTTTGGAAACCAAATCAAGCCAGGAGAGAAGGAAGCAGAAGATTAAATTAGAAATATGTTGTTGGGAGAGCCAGGGGCTCGATCTGCCCACTCCCCCCTGCAAGGAGTTTTCCCACCTGCTTCCCTGCACAGCCCCCTGATTCTAAGGACATCTACTCTTATTATGCTCCCCCCAAAAATATTTAAATCACGTGGTCCTTCACCTGGGCCTTTGCTCCTTTAAGCCACTTCCTCTTCCTCTAGTGAATGGCAACAGAGAAGGTCTGTTGAAATTCATATTTTTTGTGCTTTAGGCAACTGGGATTGCAAAGAGGAAAGAGCCTCCATAGTTTTTCACATAAAGCAGAGAGAATGTCTAAGGGAAGCAAGAAGTTCTCCTGGTTCCATCTCTGTGCCCACTAGAGTGGTAAAGGCAGCGCTCCCCCCTAAAAAAAAACATTTAGGGGTACTCTCATTTTGACTCAAGAAAACCACCGTTTTATCATTCAGAACAGAAAAAATAAATACAGTAAATGGACAAAAGGACAAAGATTCACAAAAGGTTTAGGGGCATGCGTCCCCCTGCATCTCCCCTGAAAAAAGCACTGGGTAAAGGTAATGGACCCCTGGACGGTTAAGTCCAGTCAAAGGCGACTATGGGGTTGCGGTGCTCATCTCGCTTTCAGGCCAAGGGAGCCGGCGTTTGTCCACAGACAGCTTTCCGGGTCATGTGGGCAGCATGACTAAACCGCTTCTGGTGCAATGAGACACCTTGACGGAAACCAGAGCACATCGAAATGCTGTTTACCTTCCTGCCAGAACGGTACCTATTTATCTACTTGCGCTGGCATGCTTTTGAACTGCTAGGTTGGCAGGAGCTGGGGCAGAGCAATGGGAGCTCGCTCCGTCGCGGGGATTCGAACCGCCAACCTTCTGATAGGCAAGCCCAAGAGGCTCAGTGGTTTAGACCACAGCGCCACCCGCGTCCCACTAGAGTAGAGAGATATCAAGCAGCATTGATTTCCTCCTTCTCCCAATACTCAAGTAGTGATGACATCCTCCACACCTCCTTTCCTTCAGGATACACCAAGAATCCATGACACAGTCTGCACTGCAGCTGACAGGTGGTGGTGGACAGGGACTCCTGCAACAACAACATTAGACAGGAAAACACAGCCTTAGCCCTGAGCTCCACAGATGCTTGCATCTCAAAGAGAGTGGCTGCACTGCACAGAGGAGAGGCTTCTGTCAAGGCCTCTGGTGCTGTTAACATGCCTTTGTGCCTTGGATTTTCTGTGAACTCATAGGTAGAAACTAATGGCGCTGAATTTGCAACCCATGCCCTGTCTGAAATCTAGCCCAGTGTTTCCCAACCTTTTTTGGGCAAAGGCACACTTGTTTCATGAAAAAAATCTCGAGGCACACCACCATTACAGCCCCGTGACGTCAGCGCGCAGCGTCATGCCGGGAGGGACGCACGAAAGTGTAAGTTTCAATTTTTCCCCCTCCCCCTTGCCTTCCTTCTGTGCCAACCGCCAAAAAGCCAAGAAAAAAGCCAAGACTTTAGGGCAGCAGGTCGACACAGAAGAAGCTCCTACCTAAGGACAGGTGCGACGGCCGTGTCCTCTTCTGCCACACTTGGCAGCCCTGCCTCACGGTCGTGACTCCCACCCTGATTTCTCCCCGCAGGTCGAGCGGCACAGGCAGCCCAATGTGTCCAGCCCAGACACAAGCCCCGCTTCCCCACTCTAGATCCTGAATGCGACCAAGTGCTCTGGACTCCCGAGCAGGGTGGGAAAGAGGACTCGCATCTGGTAGCCTCCGGGCTCCTCGCCTGCTCGAGGGATGGCATTGCAGGCAAGCTGCCAGCCGTCGCCATCGCCGCCCCCTCATGCGAGTGGACCTGCCCGGAGTGGTGGGCCGGGGGAGGCTCGCTCTCTGTGGGGATGTGGCCCGCACGCGCGGCCCCGCTTCCTCCTGCCCAGGGCTGAGCTCCTTACCCGCGATCTCGGTCTCGCGCACGCGGATCCCACTTATTCTGAAGCTCGCGCCACTAGCCGGGGCTCTCACACCGTGCCAGGGCGAGGCGACGCGGCCCACTGACGTCATCGCGGCTCGCCGCCGCCCTCGACTTCCCTGTTCCCTCCCCTCCCTCGGGTCGCCGTGGTTACCGAGGACTGCAAGCTGCTCGGGCGAGCGTGGGGCATTAAGTGGGAGAAGGAAAATTAAAATTAAAACTCGCCTGAAGGCCGCCTCTCCGGGTATCTTTCGAATTTTTTAATTTTTCCCGCGGCACACCAGGCAACGTCTCGCGGCACACTAGTGTGCCGCGGAACACCAGTTGGGAAACACTGATCTAGCCTTTATTTCTCCTCTCTCTTTTAATAAGTTGCTGACTAGGGACAAACTGTTCTTAAAATATATATTTTTTGGGGGAAGGAACAGCTGTGCAATGTTCCAAGGAGCACAAAGAGGTGGAACAAAAAACATGCCTTCGCTTAGTGTCTAAGCATCTATTTACAGTTGATAGATTTAAAATATTTATACTCTGCCCTTGACAGCAGGCCTCCTAGGCAGCTAACCGTAAATGAAAACTAATATATCCTGTTCAGTTTTCAAGCCAGCCAGCAACATCTTCTTTCAATATACTCCATTCCATCCCTTCATTTCTCCCCTTCCCCAAACACTGAGCATGCTCAGTTCTCAATTTTAAATCCCCTTTAATACCCCTGCCTAAATATTTCTAGTACTTCTGATAACTTTTGGGTCCCCCCTCTTTTATGAAGATGGTGATCTGTTGGCTGCAGAAGGAATGGCACACGGAGTTGGGTTTGCTATTGTGTGTGTGTGTGTGTGTGCGCGCGCGCACATATGCTCAATGTCCACACAGTTTGCTTACTAGGTATAGCAATGGAAATGCACCTCAGACGATAGTGGGGTCAGAAAATTCTGTGGAAATTTTCTCTTAGAGGTAGTAGAACTAAATCATCATCACTCAAATGATTAGCATTTATATAATGTTTTAGTGTTCGAACTTGTAAAGGTTACAACAGCCTCATAAATTAAGTCAGTCTTATCCAAACATTGCAGAAGGAGGGGTGGGGACTGACAGTGATTGGCTTATTTAAGGTGACCTCCTAGGTTTATGGTGCAAGTGTGATTTCCTGATTTAGAGTTCCATTTCTTTCATCATTGTGCTGTACCAACTACTAGATAACTTGCTATCAAATGAGCAGATTACATTGTTTGTACTAATAATACTTTGCTTAAAAGCTGATCATAGAATCGTAGCGTTGCAGGGGACCCCGAGGGATGCAGCAAATATATTTTTACACCTATAGGACAGCATTACATTGTTAAATTCAGCCATGAGTAATGAGGCTAGAGAACAACATAATCCATCCTCTCATGGGGACACCAGTCACTCATCTAGCACATACCTCCCAATCATTCAGTTATTGGATTGTTTATTAAAAAGTCTCCTGTGATGCTGCTGTTGTTTGTCATGGGTAATACTATTTGCTACCCTTCAAAAATGCTACCTCTTTGTGACAGTGATAATAAATCAGCATAATAGGAAAACCAATTCTTTGGTATTGGCTTTAAAGAGTTATTTCTACCACTAAGCAGAGGCAAACAAAGACTTGTCGCCAAATGCGTGCTTAACAGGGAGCCTGCAGACATTCGCAGATATCCTAATGAGGATGAATTTTTTTTATGCAGCTTTAAGGTTCACTCCCCATATGGGACAGCTGCATATTCCTGCATTGCGTGGGCTTGGACTAGATAAGGGGTCAGCAAACTTTTTCAGCAGGGAGCCGGTCCACTGTCCCTCAGACCTTGTGGGGGGCCAGACTATATTTTGAAAAAATAATAATGAACGAATTCCTATGCCCCACAAATAACCAAGAGATGCGTTTTAAATAAAAGCACACATTCTACTCATGTAAAAACACACTGATTCCCGGACCGTCCGCAGGCCAGATTTCGAAGGTGATTGGGCTGGATCCGGCCCCCGGGCCTTAGGTTGCCTACCCATGGACTAGACACTAGATCCTCAGGGTCCTTTCCAACTCCACAGTTCTATGATAATTTACAATTTTGCCTTGGCGACACGTCAGCCAAAATTCCAAACCTCCTTGGAGCTAAATAGATCTGGATCTGGTCATTGAGAAATCTAGGTGCGTGGTCTTCTTTTGAAGAAAAGTGGGTTTGTAATGACCAAGCATAGATTCTTGCAACTAGTAGTTGTGTGATTTGTTTTGTTTGTGACTAATAGCTGCTGTAAAAGACTCAGCGCCTAGGGCTTGCCGATCGAAAGGTCGGCGGTTCGAATCCCCGTGGCGGGGTGCGCTCCCGCTGCTCGGTCCCAGCGCCTGCCAACCTAGCAGTTCGAAAGCACCTCCGGGTGCAAGTAGATAAATAGGGACCGCTTTCTAGCGGGAAGGTAAACGGCGTTTCCGTGTGCGGCTCTGGCTCGCCAGAGCAGCGATGTCACGCTGGCCACATGACCCGGAAGTGTCTCCGGACAGCGCTGGCTCCCAGCCTCTTGAGTGAGATGGGCGCACAACCCTAGAGTCTGTCAAGACTGGCCCGTACGGGCAGGGGTACCTTTACCTTTACCTTTACTAATAGCTGCTGTAGTGGATCAAGGCTCTAAAGGGAGCGGCATCTAACTGACATAGTCATGATATATCTTATAACTCCTCCTGGTTGTTTGTTTTTGCTTGGTAATTGTGCAGCTGATAACTTTCCTGCCTATACATCCTGTCTAACTTGACCCAGAATGTAATAATCAACAGTGTGCCACTAGCAGGGCTGAAAGTGTATATAAACAAGAAGAAACTGGCATGTTGGGTGGATTCCTTCCCCTCCCTGCTTGCCCCCTAGAGTAGAAAGTCCCCCCCCCCCAGCAACACTGATTCCCTCCATCCGCTTCTCTCTGCCTGCGTTCAAATAGTGACATCATCCCAAGGATGGGGGTGTGGATGCAATCCAAGCTACAGCTGACAAAGGCAGTGAGAATCCTGGAAGTATCATTCTTCAGGGAGCACAGTCCACATTCCTAAGCTCTTGAGTGGCTTAGGGGAAAGCAGAAGGCATTGCCATGGAAAACAAATACTAAAGTGAGTTATCCCACAGTTGAAGTGAAGATGCCTCTCAGGTTGTTTTTGGGTCTAGTTAAGGATATCTACATATGAAACTATTCTAGGGTGCAGAAGCCATATGCTTCCAGTTTAAATCCTAAAGAGAAACAGCTCTGGGTAGCAAATGTTTGGAGAACCATGATTTTAGGAGTACAACCTAAAATATAAGCTGTGAAACAGCCCAAAATACACCGATATGCTGGCTTCTTTTTAAACGCTGACTTTTTAGTGTGAAGCAGAAATTTTGTCTGCAAACTTCAGCCTCCCCCATCCCACCCCGCCTTTGGACTTTGGAAATCGATCCATTGTCAAGTCTTGAAAGCGCAAATCAGACTCTCCCCCCCTCTCTCTCTCCCTCTCTCTCTCTCTCTCTCTCTGTGTGTGTGTGTGTAAAAGAGAACCATGAAACCATAGTGTTTATATGAGCAGAGATGACCAATCTCACTCCATTTCTGTCTGGATTAGAAGTTTGTGTCTTACTTACTCTCTGGTAGTGTCTGGCAGAGCTCATACATGCAAGAAGCTACCCCCCCTTCTTCTTCTTTTTTTGAGTTTGAACAGAAGAATAGAGATTCATGGCTGCCTACCCGCTGCCAGAGTAAATTGACCTCTCAAATCCATCACTTCACCTACATGGGGATAATGGAGAGCCGAGTACAAAAAGAGGAGGAGGGGGGCTTACTGATGGGACAAGAGCTCAGGGCTTTTCTCTTTGGGGGCATTCAAGTGTGTTAGGCCAAAATAGAAAACAGGTGAAAGAGGCCTACGCTCCCTATCATGCCTCTGTGGGGCAGAGCCCCCCATCAAGAAGGACTGTTTGATCTTACACTTTGGGAGGGTGAATCCCCCCCTCACTCATAGTTGTTTGTGGCTTCTTCTTTTTCTTTAAATAATAATAAAAAAAATAGTGTGAAGATGGATTTCTTAATTTTTTAAAATTCAACATAGAAATCGTTCTGTGACTGCTGGAGGACTGGGGCTGTTGCCTATGCTTTGGGAACAGAAGTAAAGTATTAATTCATCTCTTATTTGCTAGACTTGGGGGGGAAAAGGAGGCGAACACTCCAGCCATACAAAGAGAAGGTCCTTGCCCCAGTTTAATTTTATTGTCTTATTCTGGGGGCGGGGAGAGATGGGTTACTGCAAGAGGGTATAATCCTTTGGGTGTATAGTTTGTCAAGTACTGGCACATTGCTGAATGGGGAAATAATGAAAAATCTCATTATATGCATTTTAAGAACCCCTGGGTCGGGGGGGGGGGGGAGGAAATGCTTCGCACACGTGCGTTTTTTTGTGCCTCCTTCATTTTCCACTTTGTACTTTTAGTCCTACATTTTCCCACAATTGTTGAGAATGTTTCTCTTTGATCTTGAGGCCCGATCAGTTACTCCTTCTTATTGGGGGAAAGACCCTCTCTTTTTAATGACTTCCTTCTCAAAGGCACAATGCCATTTAGCTTAAAAGGTGTTTAATGCAGCATAGTCCTGTGTATCCTTACTCAGAAGCAAGTCCCGCTGCACTGCATGAGATTTTATTCCGTGTAAGTGTGCATACGATAACAGACTTAACAATGCTATCAAATAATCCTGTGGCAATTTAAAGACAAAGAGGTAACTCTGTACTGAGGAATGTACCATTTGTGGACCTCTTTACATTAAACTGCTTGTTGATCGGTTCTTTCCCCCAACAAATATAATCAAGAGGTATGCCAAAGATGCTTTCTTTTTATTCTGTTTTAAGATATATGACTAATGCAACAATTTTGCAACCTCAATAATTTATAACTTGGAAAACTTGTGATTCCACTCTCCTGTGGAGTTTGGTTTGATCCACTGTACTGTGTTCTCCTAAAGTCAATAAAACAGATGTTAATCTAGAGTCTGCATTGGTACTAATCTGAACTGTATGCAATTTTGTTATTTGGCAGCAGAGCTTAATACTCTTCTTCCTTGGCTATAGGTCATTTCATGGGCAACAATACAGTGATAGATGTTTTGAGGCGAAAAGGCTATGAAGTTGACCATACCCCTGCTGGACATGCCACCAACAGGTAACAAACATGTCTTCAGTCTTTATCTTTGTGGGATTAATTATATCCTGGTGGCAGGGCACATGATGCAACCATATTAATGAAGATAAGCAGGTTGGAATCTGGTCAGTGCTTGGGTTAAGGACACTGCCTTGAGCACTATGATGAAACAAAGACAGAATATAAATTTAGAGACTAAATCAATCATTTGATTAAAATATATAATCAGATGCCATTATTGTATATCCGGAATAAATTACTCAAATTTACGCATCCGTGGCCCTTAAAGGGCTGTTGAAATCACTTGATTGACATATACTTAGTTACTGGTAGCAGATTGTGCCACCTGTTCACTTGAAAATATGCTCTCTGAAGTGATAGGAATATTTTTCTGAGTTGATGTATCTGTGATGATTCATTCTCACACTGAAGTCATGACTTGGTGTTCCATTCATCAAGTCAGCATCACAGATATGTGAGTTAGTCACAAGACACAAAGGTATAGGGGTGCCAATTTGAATAAAATAACGGAGGGTTGCAAGTAAGCCCCGCCTTGCATAATCAGTCACAAGATTTGAAGTGCTGCTCTTACATTATGTATTGTAGGGTGCCTCTAATATATGGATTTTTATTGGTCTGTATCTTCCAGATCTTGAGCTTCTGTATAGTAGGGCTATCTGTCAGATTAAATGCTTAATTGAGTAATCGCAACCCTCCAACAAATTTAATCTTTTTAAAAAAATAATGTATGATCAGACTCAGAAAGTAGGTGCCTTGTTGAGATATTTGGGAGGAAGGGTTGAATACAGAATGAATGAATGAATGAAATATTCGAGGAAATGTAGGTAACTTAAAATTCAGTAAGTGAAAACTACTACTCAGTGTGAGAAAAAGAAGTTGCCTTTTAATATTTTTTTCCCATTCCGTATTATTGTAACTCACCAGGGCAGAGTTACCTTTAAAAATAACCGGTGCGCCCTTAACTTTTTTCAATTAAAACTTTGAACTAAATAAATAAAAACACTTGACGTAACTGATTTCTCTTTCAAAGATTAATTGTAGATAAGAGCCGCTTCATTATATCTGCACCATCCCAAAGTGAACAGGAGCTTTTACTAGCTTAGAGTAGGAGTGATTACGTGTTCACCTACATTTCCACAGAACAAAAGCGAATATTCCTTTTAACTTCTGCTACCTCTTTCTGCAAACTCTAATGGCTGAAGCGGCCCTGGCCTTTCTCCTCTGCCTCCTTATCTGCCTAGGACCCCAAACATTCTTCAGGGGTGAGTCACAGATCATTGACTCATCAGATCCAGTTGTGAGGACCACAAGCGAAGTGGTCAGTGAATTGTAAGCTAACACCACTCCTACTTATCCAAGCCTAGGGCTATTCCCTGCTTCATTTTCTTTTTTTGGAAAACAAATTCAGGGTCTTTCCTAAGTCCATCTGTGACCTCCTAGGAGGCTTTTGCATTCCATCCCAAGTTTTTCAGTCTTTCATCGGTCTGTCTGAAACTTATTTTACATTCCTATTCCTGAGTTCAGTGAGTACATTTGACTGAGAATTAAAGGATTCTTGTTTTACATCCCCCCCTCTTCTGTAAATGCATCTTAGCCTTGTGAGAGAAAGAACCACCCTATATTTTGTCAGTATTTCCTTCCACTGTGCATTGTCCCAGTATGTCTTTTAAAATGATTAGTTGTGATGCCCCCTCTTTACTGCCGATTAGCTACCCTTTGACAATCTCAGATTACTTTCTATACAGTCTAGATTTTGATATGTTAGAATTTTCTCATAGATAAAATGGGGATCTGGCCTTGCATTCATAGAATCATAGAATTGGAAGGGACCCAATGCAGGAATCTCAGCTAAGCATCCAGGACAGATGGCCACCCAACCTCTTCTTAAAAGCCTTCAAGGAAGGAGAGTCTACCACCTCTTGTGGGAATCTGTTCCACTGCTGAACAGCTCTTATTGCCTGAAAGTTCTTCCTGATGTTTAGTCGGAATCTCCTTTCTTGTAACACTGGAGCAGCATTTTTTATATATGAGCTGGATTTTCTTCTGTATTAAAACTGGAGAGACATTTCACTATTGGAGCCCGAAGGGTTTACTTTTAGAAGGTAGCCAGTTCTGTTGTGACTCTGGATCGTTCTGTCACGGCCTCATTAACTGTGAACCCCGAAATCTTGGACCCCCTCCAAACAGGTGCCAAAGTTTTGCAATGGTTTTGCAGCACAAACTCCACATTTTGCAGCTCCCCCCATACTGAGTAATTAATACATCAAACCATGGTTTGTAGTTAACATCCCAAAGGCCGACATTGTAATGATTGCAAAACTTTTGCACCGGTTTGGAGGGGATCCCAGATTTCAGCAACCTCCTTTGTGAATAGTTCTCCAGGATCATAAGAGGTTTACACTTACTTCCTCCAGCACACTAATTGTTCTCTCGGCACACCATTTGAGATAGATGAGAATAACTTCATAGCTTGGAGAATGGCATCACAAAGGTCTGAGCTTTCATTGCGTGAAGTGCAGTTTGAAATGTTGTCCTCCAGAGCACTTTTATTATCTCCATGGATACTAATTTGGAAGAATCCTGTGTGGTAGGGAAGACTTGAGCAACAAATATGGAACCCAATGCTTCGGGGGCATTGCACTATTGAGTGGAAAGTTGCAGTCTGGTCCTGAGAAATGCTTAGCAGCTGCATAATCCAATCACGGTTGAATTTAAGTGTTTTCCTGACTATATGGGGTGGGTGGGGATGGAACAGCCACATTTATTTGTTGTGCAGCCTGCTTTATTGATAAGTGTCAGGCTTTCCTTTTTATACAGAGTTATAACTAGCACCAAGCTATTAAGATTGAGGTGGTTTTTTTGTTTGTTTTTTAAAAAGAGCAGGTAGTTTGTACTGTTGCTGAAGTCTTGTTGAAGAGAAAAACAACTACCAGACTTTTAGAAGACATCTGAAGGCAGCCCTGTTTAGGGAAGCTTTTAATGTTTAATAGGTTATTGTATTTTAATATTCTGATGGAAGCCACCCAGAGTGGCTGGGGAAACCCAGCCGGATGGGCGGGAAAGAAAGAAAGAAAGAAAGAAAGAAAGAAAGAAAGAAAGAAAGAAAGAAAGAAAGAAAGAAAGAAAGAAATTAAGAAAGAAATTATTGGAATTTTCAGTGAGGCAAGATGTTTGCAACGATATACAGTAAACTGAAAAATACTCCTAGCCTTTTTATCTCTCTCTCTCAATATATATGGAAGACATTCATGTACCCAACCATCCTCCCTCAAATTCCTTTCAACAACATTTTATTTTTCTCTCTAGTGGGAAGCATCAGAAGGTGCTGTCTGCCCTCTCTTCATCTTCCCCGGAATACGCCTCCTACATCATCTCTCAGGAGCTCCACTCTCCCCAGCGACATCCGCAGAAAGAGGAGGAGGAAGAGGAGGAGCTGCTGCCTCATTTGCTTCTGCCAGAAAGCATTGACCTGCTGGACAAAGTGGACAGGAAATACAAAAAGAAGAGAAAGAAGCAGCAGAAGAAGCAGCGCTTGCGCCAGTTCAATGACCTCTGGGTACGCATCGAGGAAAGGTAATGAGCAGGTTGAGGTGGAGCATGATGCTCTTTGAGCAATTGAGGCTGGGGATGCCAGCTTCCTCCTACTGGTAGTGGTTTCAACTGCTGCACAGCAGCAGAATTAACCAGGTGAGGCTTTTTATTATGACCAGAGGCACTGTTTTGTGCTCCAGATTGGGGGCGGGGCTGGGGCTGGCGTGCATCACATGTGTGATGTAATACATGTGACGTGCAACGCATGCACATGTCGGGAGGAGACCGAGCGGGGAGCCTAGCATGGCGTGGTTCAAAGGCCGAGTGTGAGAGAGGAAGCCGCGCCATTCTGGCCTCCCCTTTCGATCTCTTCCCTACGATGTGATGGCGCGTGTATGATGTCACACACCCACATGACACAGATGGTTGGAAGGAGGCCGAGCATGTTGCACATATGATTTTGCACTCGGCCTCCTCTGCCCCCTCAACATTGAGGGGTCCCAGACCCCTGCCAGCAAATATTGAGGGGCCGAAGACCCCTCTGCCACAATGAGTTGGCGCGCCTGATTATGACCTAATTCATAATCTGTAGGGGTAGCCAGCCTGGTGCCCTGCAGGTCATGTTGGACTAAATCTCCCATATTTCCTGAGTGTTGGCGATGCTGGCTGGGGCTGACAGAAATTGGCATCCAGCAACTGGAGGGCATCAAATTGGCTACGTCTTCTGCACTGCTTCGTCTTCATGATTGTGTATAGCTGGTGTAACGCAGTGTGTGTGACCTGTGAGCCAATAAGTCCCTGGTTCAAATCTAGTTGTAGGCCTGAACTACTTAAATGTGCCACTGCCTCGCAGTTCCTAAACGGGCAAGTTATGTTATTGAGGCAGAAGGGAAAATAAGGGACACTTCCACACCTACAAGAAACAACAAAAGGGAGCTCTTTAATACTGAAATTGAAAATATGACAATAAGCAGAAGATCATAAAAGCTTGGGGCACCAAATACAAATATCCTGTGACAGGTAGACGTTAACAGAAATAAATCCAGGAAAACGAGTGTCTGGTTATCTTTCACAGGTTATAAGAATATTATCTTTCACAGGTTATAAGAATATAATCTTTCTGATTATAAGAATATAATCAGAAGCTCTCTGTTGTTGTGGTTATAATTATTACTATTATTAGCAGCAGTAGCTGTCAGTCACTGTAGAAATATAAGGAACAAGGCAACTGCCCCCCTCCCACAATCCCTGTTTAACATCCTAGCAAAAGTCAACCCTCTACACAAATTTCTGAAAATATAGGAAGAGATCCTTGACAGCTTATATAATAAACCGTCACTCTTTTGTGTTTGGGTCTGGGCCTTTAATAACCTGGAGCAATGAAGAAAGAAGGGCAGAGCTGCCAATTTCATTCAGTTATGAAGTTGGTCTCACTGCATTGCTTTTGGCCTGGGCTCTCAAATGGTTATTTTCTTCGCTGTCACTACTGCTCTACTGTTAAATTGCCAGCTGGCTCCTTTCCACTGGTGTGTGAATGTCCTGTGGGGGCTTTTAGCTACAGAGGGGTAAGTGTTTTAAAGGGGTACTAATTGCTTTCAAATTCCCAAAGCCTTACCCCCACCCCACCTCACTCCACCCCACTCTTCTTCTTTTTTGGCTTAATGCAATTGGCCAATTGAAAGCTGAAACAGAGCATGGCAGCTGGATGGCACGAGCAGTCTGGCATAATTGAAATTAACATGCTTTTTATTTTATTGGTTTGGCACATGTGCTCGCTTCAGTTTTTGCTTGGAATTTGATGACAATTTGTATCTCAAGAGTTTTAAGACGGGGTAGGCAGGAGGTAATTCAAGCTGATGTCAGCTTTTCGCTTCAGCCTGTAGAACAGAGGTCAGCAAACTTTTTCAGCAGGGGGCCGGTCCACTGTCCCTCAGACCTTGTGGGGGGCCGGACTATATTTTGAAAAATAATAATGAACAAATTCCTATGCCCCACAAATAACCCAGAGATGCATTTTAAATAAAAGCACACATTCTACTCATGTAAAAACACCAGGCAGGCCCCACAAATAACCGAGAGATGCATTTTAAATAAAAGGACACATTCTACTCATGTAAAAACACGCTGATTCCCGGACTGTCCATGGGCCGGATTGAGAAGGCGATTGGGCCAGATCTGGCCCTTGGGCCTTAGTTTGCCTAACCATGCTGTAGAAGGAGATGCTCACACTTCTTTGTATGAGTGGCTGCTCCCTTGACTCTTTCCCTCTGCTCACCTGAGCTTTGTGAACATCTGATTTTAATTTTGCTGGCCTCTTCAGATTTGGCTTTCTATCCTTCATCCATATGTGCTATCTTTATTGTATCTATATTCTCACCAAGGGGAAGGCTCAAAGTGTGCAAAAATAAATAAACAGGGAAAGGGTTTTCAGATTGGTGAGACAGAGAACTTCAAACATTAAGGTTGTGCTGGTCGATGTAGATTAGCTCTGGCCAACTATGTGCTACTTGAGGAACCAGCTGTGGCTCAGAAAGGACCAAAAGAAAAATAAGTGGGTATGGTAAGGTACACAGTACCAGCATAGGATCTGGCAGCACTTTAGGAGTAGCACCACTTTAGGAAGCATTTTTTAAAAAACGGATTCTCCAAAATTCAATTAACGTGCTATCGGGAAAGTGCTCATTATATTGGAAGAAGAGGTATAGGTCTGGAGTAGAGCACATTGCAGTAACCCAAGAGGGAGATGGCACTGTATTTTAATCCTAAATAAGGATTTGGTCCTGGAAATAAGGAGCAGGTCACAAGCCTAGTTGTAAGGGGCACTTAGATAATGCATGTGAAGTGGTATGGAAATACTAGATATTGGGATGGAGCTACAGTTATGAGAAACCTGGGCTTGCAGTTATAAGCAACAGTGCATGTGAAGTTTTCCCTGCTGTGTAATGTATAGTGAAACCCTGGATCCTACCCAGTAAAGCTTATGCATTTTCCTGCACCCACTCTGCATTGTTGGCTAGGACTAGTGAGGACAGGTAGATGCACAGGTGGTGACATCAAGAGATGGGGTATACTTTACTATATATTACAAAAGGGAGCGGGAAGAACTCAATTTTAAGCTGCCATATTTGACAGAATCCCTATACTGTATTTCTTGTAATACGTACCATGTAATTCTATCTTATGGTACAAATGCACCTTTTGGCATGTGTTTATTTTGCTGCTGTTTGTGTGTGAATGACATCAAGTTGTTCTTTCTCTTTCTTCCTTGTAGTACCACTGATCCGCCTCCTCGGATTCGTATAATTAATGGGTACATTACTGTCGAGCCTCAGCCACGGGGCCACGGACGATCCAGTCACATCCAGACAGACACCAACTGCTCCAGTGGGCTATTTCTGTTCTTCTCCACCATGATATTGACTTTCGTGTTGCCTTCAGTGATTATACTGATGTTGGCGTGAACCTTCCATGTAGAACTGCATATTTTTATCTTTTTTCTAAGGATCTGGGGTGAAACGAGAAAAGAACAACTTTTCTGAAGGGCAGATCATCTATATGGATTTTTTATTTTTATTTTTTGCCTCATCCTTTTCCTGAATCTGGACCATTAACATGATTAACTGGTTTGACCGTGCCCAATACAGGAGAAGATGTTTTTGATGAAAGCCATTATTTATCCTTCTCTTGCAGAAGAATTCTTTCATGTTATCCCATGATGATTTTGGGGAATGTATATGTAACATAGCTGTTATTTAGCTGTATGAAACTGACTTGAAAACAATTTGGGGATTTGTTTGTTGTTTCTATGTGGTCTTTTGTGGATGCTATAACGAGCTTTGAGCTTCTCAAAGCAATAGGAACTTGGACTTGAAGGTATTAATTTGGCCAAAATTGTACTGTTTGGAATGAAGTGTTTTCTGCTCTTTGCAGATCCACACAACCATCTGTTTCAGTGTTATCACTGCCTTTTCTGTCCCCAACCTCTGTACTCTTGGTACTTGTCACTTTTTACTGGACCCATTCCTGTGTTTTTAACGATAGCTGAACACACACACACAGTCTTTAGGAGGTGACGCTTTTCACAAGAGTTACCTTTTTCATGTCAGGAAAAGCTTTGCCTCTTAAATATTGGTGTGTATGCCAGCTCAAAAGCTTGCTCCTCTCTCCCGCGTAATTTGAACCATTTCTGAAATAAGCAAGTGTTTTATTTTTCCTGCCCTTTCCAAAGGGTTGCTAGATCCTAGCCTGGAGCTGGTGACTATCCCTTAAAAGATTTTACATGGGATGCAGATGTTGCGCCTCTTTTGTCTTGTTCCTCTACTGGTCATCTTGCCCATTATGCTTTCTACCTCCGTGATCTGCCTAACCTTAATTTTGCCTTGAAGCAGCTATGGACAGAGGCAGGTTCAGGAGCCATTTGGATGAACCGGGTACTGGCAAAGCCTTAGAAATCCTAATACAACAGTGATAATAAATAAATACACCTTGTTTCGTCTCCAGTATATATTTATTTCTCAAAGTGATAAGAACTTGGGTGGGTGGGTGGAATCAGAAATGCACACAGTCACCTCGCTGCTTGCTGCTGGAATCAGACTGTTTTGAATGGAGCAGGGAGGGGGAACCACTTTTGTCCAGTGTGCAAGAATGGCATCTTTTGGCAGATGGAGGGAGTGGAGTTTGCCTGTTTTATCTGCAAACTGCCTTGAGTCCCTGTCAGAGAAAAACACAGGGTATTCATCACCTGGCATCTTAGCATGGATATGAACCGAACAGAAAACTGGGTGCTGAAATTAAAGAGCACCCCAGTGCAAAGGATGAAGTGTGCTCCTGACTGCTCCTTGACTGTGGGACTTGCAAATGGCACTTTTTCATTTCGAGGCTTGCATTTGGTGCTGTTTACACCTGGTGCTGAGTGCAAGCTGCCTTGGGACTGGTTCTATTTGCCTTTGCAGCACCTGAGGAATTCTAATGAATCTCATTTGTGCGTATAGAACCAAGATCTGTAGTCATTCTGGAATAATTAGTTCTCATTATTGATTTTTTTCCTGTGTTGCATTTATTTATGAAGAGGCTTATGAAATAATTGGTTTAAGGAATCTACAGAATTTTCAAATTAAACCAACCTACTTGATAAGAGTGAGGACAAAGATGAAACACAACCCAAAAAAAGATATGGATTTGTTGTGAAAAAAAATATTGCTAGCAGAAAATGTCAGGAAGGTTTTGATATTGTAAGTATATAAATACTATCGTTGAGTTCTGTGGTTTGGGAACTTCCTTGTTTTTGTTTGTGTTCTATTTTATTTCACATAACAGTTTATTCCGTTTTTTCAAATTATATTTTAAATTTTATTCATTTTCAAGAAACGGGGTATAAGCACTAATATAGCATGGCATCTCTCTGTGCAGCTTGGGCATTGAGAAGGATTTTAGCGTGCGTTTATATTTTATATGCTGTTTGTGTGTTTGTGTGTCTGTCGAAATTGCTGATTGTGAATTTTCATGCATTTGTCGGTGAAGCGTGCCAGCCTGACTCTTCTCACGCTACGTTTCCGTTCTGGAAAGCGGCTGCTTGCATTTTCACCTGACAGTTTGAGCAAACAGCACGTCGCATCTGCAATAAACACGTTACGAAGCCCTGCCAAATAAAAATAAAAAATACGAAGGCACTTTCAGCCCTAGGCTTTGACACTAGATGTCGCCCAAGCGATGTGGGGATAGGATTTGGGAGGAAAGAGTAGCACGTTGCTTTCGGTTAGATCCGACAGACCTCTAAACCCCGGCTAGGCACAAAGGAAATTATAGCAAAATGCAATGCCGGCAGCTGGTGCTATTGCGTCGTGGCAATACTTCGGCGGGGTTTTTAGAAAGGCATTTTCTGCCCGCTGCCCTCCTTGCAGTATGGGAATAATGTCTAACTCGACAGGTTTGTTAAACAGTACAGTGGTACCTCAGGTTAGGAACTTAATTCGTTCTGGAGGTCCGTTCTTAACCTGAAACTGTTCTTAACCTGAGGTACCACTTTAGCTAATGGGGCCTCCCGCTGCTGCGCGATTTCTGTCCTCATCCTGAAGCAAACTTCTTAACCTGAGGTAATATTTCTGGGTTAGCGGAGTCTGTAACCTGAAGCGTGTGTAACCTGAGGTACCACTGTATAAGCATCGTCGGATAAGTGTATTGGAAGCACTTGCAGCGTGTTAAAGAACTTCTGTTTCTACAGCGTCGGTTGTTTTACAACGGGGAAGGCAATTTGGCGGAATAATAACGAGAATCATGCGCAAATGGTTGGAGGGAAAAGGCTTCGTTTGCTGAGGGGAGGCAGCTGCTCGGCGCGGGCAAAAGCTGAAGGGAGCAGGCTGCCCTTCCCGCGCTTTTAAGTTTCGACGGGCGAGAAGACGAGGGCGGGCCTCTCCGCCTTGATTGACAGCTGCGAGGGAAAGCGCGCGAGCCGCCGCTTCCAGTAACCATGGAGACCCTCCGCCTCCTCCGCGTCCCGCCCGAGGAACCATGGGAAATTGAGTTAGGCGGGAGGTTGCCTGGCAACGGGAGGACTCTCTGGAGAGCGGAGAAGTTTCAGCCGCTTTTCTTCCTTTTCTTGAATGCGAAGAAGTGGGAGCGCTCGGACTTTTTGAAAGCTCTCCTTTTGGGCAAAAGGTATTTTGTCTCTGCTCCGCCATTCATCCCTGGCCGCCTTCTTCTCCCTCCGCCCCCCCCGTTTTGTTTATTATTATTATTATTATTATTATTATTATTATTATTATTATTAATTGTTTAGTGCATTGAAGGAGGTCGCGCTACTCCCCCTCACAACAACCCTGTGAGGTAGGATAGGTAAAGGGACAGTGGCTGGCCTGTGGTCACCCCGTGAGCTTTATGGGCGAGTGGGATTTGAACCCAGGCCCCCAAGCCCAACACTTGTAACCACTCCGTCCTTTGCCTTCTATAAGAGCTGCAATCATCAGCACCAGCAGCAGCTGGAAAAGAAAAAAAGGTGCTACGCTTTTAACCAGTGCTTTTCTTCTAGAAAAAAGGTGCCACACTTTTGACCAGTGCTTTTTTTCTAGAAAGAAGAAAGGTGCCAGTACCGCATGCTCTTGAGTACTGTACCTCTGGAAAAAAGCACAGATAATAATGATTTTATTTATACCCCAGCCACTCTGGGCAGCTTCCAACACAATCCAATTCCAAGCCACGCCCATCGCCGGATAGTGCAAGACTTTTATTTTTTGGAGGAGGGCGATTGCTCAGGGAGAAATTGCATGTGCCTTCACTGGTGAAATGTGTGGGGCTATGGGGTTGATGCCATGCAAAACAGCACTAAGGCTCCAGTAATGTAGAACTATTGTGTTCAGGTATCACTGCTGATTCCAACCTGCAACAGGGGACCCATTTCCAGTGTGGTGTTTTGTTTTGTCTCACATTTATCTATCCCTCTTTCCTCACTTTTCTACTTCAGAGCCCTTATATCTTTAATACTATAATACCTGTTTTTTAATTGGATCATTTTAATGGTGTTGTGTGTGTGTGTGTGTGTGTGTGTATGTATATGTGTGTTATGTACTAAGCTTGGATCCTGGGACGCGGGTGGCGCTGTGGGTAAAAGCCTCAGCGCCTAGGGCTTGCCAATCGAAAGGTCGGCGGTTCGAATCCCCGCGGCGGGGTGCGCTCCCGTTGCTCGGTCCCAGCGCCTGCCAACCTAGCAGTTCGAAAGCACCCCCGGGTGCAAGTAGATAAATAGGGACCGCTCTGGTGGGAAGGTAAACGGCGTTTCCATGTGCGGCTCTGGCTCGCCAGAGCAGCGATGTCACACTGGCCACGTGACCCGGAAGTGTCTCCGGACAGCGCTGGCCCCCGGCCTCTTGAGTGGGATGGGCGCACAACCCTAGAGTCTGGCAAGACTGGCCCGTACGGGCAGGGGTACCTTTACCTTTTTAAGCTTGGATCCTAGAACAATAGGCAAGTAGGATCCTAGACTGCAACAACTGATTGGCTTGCAGGAGAAGACCAATCAGGCTCCAGGAGGCAAGCCGAATCAGCCAATCAGATGGGACTCATTGTGTAAATAATGTATATAAAAGCCTGAGGTTTGGGGTTCAATTAAATCACTGTTTTACAAGCTGCAATAAAGAGCATGAAATCACTACAGGACTCCGAGTATATTTCAGTTTTCATGCGACCAAGCAGCAAATAAGTTTTGTTAAATAAATAATAGTTATATAGAAGAGGGATTTATTACAGGTCCAGCTTCTCTTGCCTGGATAAGCAACCTCACACACATGGGCAATATTTTCTTCTGACCTACTGTTAAAGCTAAAGGAGCTTTTCTAGTGCTGGTTGTCCTTCTTTCTACTTCCTCTATTAAAAATTGCAACAGAACAACAGCCCCTCCACAAGCAAACAAGACTATAATGGGTGGGGCTGCAGATATGACTAACCTCCTTTGTGGTTCGTGTGTCCCAGCTCATCTGGCAAAGAAAAATATTCTAAAAGAGAGAATTCCAACAGGTTCGACCTCCCCAACTCCATCCTGCCCTCTCAATATGTTCTCTTTTGCATTGGAACTATATTAGTACCAGGGACGCGGACTTATAAAAAATATTGGGGGGGCCCGGGAAAGCTCATGAATAATAAATAAGCTCATGAATATGCAAATAAAGTGGCGCCGCCTCCTCGTGAGCGAATAGGGGAGAGCGTGCTGCGCCTATTAATCAGCTCCAAAGGAAATTGGGTGGAGCTTTTGCTCGGGAGGGAGGGCAGGAGGCATGCAGCCCGCCCCTCCCTGTGCATTTTGGGCTGGGGGAGGGGCGGCGATGGCGCTCTGCTGGAGGGGCGCCGGAGATTATTGGGGGGGCGGAGCCCCCCCAAACGAATTTTTGAGGGGGCTCGGGCCCCCTCAAGCCCCATGGAGTCGGCGCCTATGATTAGTACAGATAGGTGGGAGCAGCCAAGTGTGCTTCTTTCACATAAATTGCGTAGAAAGGTACCTGCATATTTTTCCCCATAACTTTATTCCTAAAACGACTGGAGACTTACTTAAAAAAAAAAAACACCAAAGCTCAACATCTGGGGCTTCTGCCTGTAGGAGCCAATGAAGGCCTTAATGAATGCCAGGTTTGCATCCCCTGTGCATTTGTTGTTATTTCCACTGTATGCACATATGTTGGATTCCTTGCCTATAATGTACCACCATAGTGTACCAACACAATAATCCATGTGTACCTAAACTAAATCTATGCAGAAAAAATTGAAAAGTACTTTGAACGAATAAAAAATATAGCACAAATGACATACTAAAAGAAGGAAAGGAAAGCAGTATAAATATTTGTAAGGTTTTTATTTATTAGAAGTATTTATAAATTGCTCAGAATACCCAGGGATTAGATTTTCAGAAAAATACAAATCTAAACCAAAATTAAAATACAGCATTAAAACAGCATAAAACTAAATAAGGAGGAGATGCAGGAGAGAGGGATTTGAATTCTGTGTTGTTTGTTTTGGAAGGATATTCCACTGAAATTAGTAGAATTTGACACACACACACACACACACACACACACAAAATTTATAAATAAAAATGGCAAATACTACTTTTAGATATTCAAGCATCCCTTTCCTTTATAATCATATTTTTCTTTTCTTTTTATAGAATAAAAATGATCACATATTTTGCTTACCCAGGGTCGATTCTTCAAGCAAACAAAGCACTCTTGACAGTTTGCTATTCCTCAAGTCTGTTTAATAATGATCAGGTTGATTTGTCTCTCCTATTACAGTTTTGTGGCAGCTAATTTTCCTGTGCTGTTGTTTCTTACTATTGGATCGTTCAGAATAGTCTATCAAAGATTAAAAATCATGAGATAGTGTCGTTAAATTAAACTTCAACAATGATGTGTGTCATTTTCAGGGAATAATGCCTAAAAGGGTGTCATTGCCCTCCATACAACCTACTCCACAACCTTCGGAAGATGCAGATAGCAGGAATGAGCAAGGCAGTTTAAGTGAAGAACGCTCGTCTTCAAGTGGGAAAGATTCAATTGCAAGAAATGAATTTAAAAAAAGACTGGTTAGTTCAGCTCCAAATCAGATGCAAGCAAATCCCGAAGCTCTGAAATTTGAACATAACACAAAATCACAAGAAAGAACCAGAAAGCGACAGCAGCCCATAAAACTGGAGCCTCTGGTAGGTTGGTTTGAAATGACTTCATAAGGCTTTATTTTATTTTAATATTTTATTTTATCCTGAACTCCCATGAAGTTCCCTGGAAACCTTGCCTCTACAGTGGTACCTCAGGTTACATACCCTTCAGGTTACAGACTCCGCTAACCCAGAAATATTATCTCAGGTTAAGAACTTTGCTTCAGGATGAGAACAGAAATTGTGCAGCGGTGGTGCAGCGGCAGCAGGAGGCCCCATTAGCTAAAGTGGTGCTTCAGGTTAAGAACAGTTTCAGGTTAAGAACGGACCTCCGGAACGAATTAAGTTCTTAACCTGAGGTACCACTGTAATCCTGTTTCCTTCATTTATGCAATGTGTGCAAATCTAACAATAGTCCATGACCCACAGCTGATGTTGTCATTTACAGATGTCAGTGGCAAAATAAAAATGAAGAAGTTTGGTAAACTGGCAGATCTATATTCCCAACTGCCTTTTGTGATGACTAGAGTTTGTGTTGGACTATCGTTGGATGTTTATTATTTGATCAATTTTGGTTTTTATATAATTTTCATGCTAAATTGGAACACTGTACTGGAGCAGATCTGATACCTTAATGATGATTAATGGAATTGATATATTTGCACCAGCCTAATTTGTGATTGTTGTTGGCCTAAAATTTGTCATGTGCATGGATAATTTTATTTCAAACTTTCTTTCCTAATCATCAACGCAGCCTGTATTAAAAATATATCAGCAACACAAGCAACCTGAGTATATATTCCAGAAGAACAGGGAGAAATTGTTAGCTGCTGGAGTATTGCAGCCTACAACTTCAGCAGAGAAAAGAAAATGGCCTCCTCCAGAACCAACATTAGCTGAGCTTCAGCAGGAGTTATTAAAGCAAAGACAGGTATCGCCCACCTTTGCATATTGTGATTATTATTATTATTTTTAAAACCCAGCTTAAACTTATCTTTCAATAAAATATTTTCAAGGCAGCTTGCACTGCATAATTCAAGAAACAATAGAACAAGTAATAAAACGTTGTTCTGTATGTTTTTGGAGCTAATGAAAAATTACCTGTCAAATATGCTTTATAAGATGCTTCTTGTATTGCTTTTTCAAGTCTTCTTAAATATGAGGATCCATAAAATCAAATCTCTTAGTTTCTTTCTCTTGCTAAAAGGATCATTCAATTCATGGCAACATTTGCCCACATCTAAATTTGGAACTGCTCTGACATGGTTTACTAACACAGTGAAGCAATTGTTGCTTAATAACCCTGGAGCAAATATCCAACTGTCCCTTTAGGTATTCCAAGGAATCACTTTGCAACAGGTAGATTTTACACATTCATCAAACGGGGAAAGAGAGAACTGAAGCTGCTGTTACCACCAGAAGTGTGTAGAGGTTGTAATTGTGATACCTTAATTATTTGTGGACCTCGGGGTTGTAAAAGATTTGCACCCTATTGTGATCATTAGTATTCGGAAAATCCCATTTAGGTTTCATACTATGATGACTGTATGATTTTATGCATTAGGCGACTGTGTGATGTTGTACATGGGTTTCCATAGCCATAAAAAGTGAGTTTCATCACCCTTCCTATAAAAAAGCCAGCATTTTGATGGCCACTTTAAAATAGATCTCTGTGGGTGCTGATTCAATGCTACAAGTCATCTTTGCAAAGCGCACAAATCTATCGCTATAATGTCGCATTGTGGAATTGTGATTACATTGCGTCAGAGAACATCTGTATTCATCACCCAGATACTCTTTGTGTGTAGCCATCTTTAGGGTCATTCTGAACCAGTATAGCCTGCACAATGCATGTTCCATTGCAGGTGGCAGCCATTTCGCACAGGGTTTCCATTCCCGGCCCCTGTGTGTGTAGGTGGAGCATATATAAGTGTGCCTTGTTCCACCCCACCCTCGTTCTGCCTTCTAGGTCCAAAATGACCTGCGTGTCAGTGATCCTGCCTCAATTGGACGCGTGTAAGATGGTAGCCACCTGTATGTATTTGGCTGGGCTTCCTTGTTCCTGTTATTTGGAGATAATAGTGTGTAAAAAAAGGCAGCCCAGGGCAGTCTCCACAGCTTCCATTTGCAATATCTACTTTGGATGGGAGGAACAGCACAGAAGAGATTGTGGCTGTTTTCTCTTGTTCCTTATAGCAAAGGTGCATTAAAACATGCTGTAAATGGTTCTTCATCTTCCCAGAATGGCAGGCTTTTTTTAAAGGACAAACAGCAGTGAACAATTCCTCTTACCCTTTCCTTCTCTAGCATAGTTACGAAAAGAAGGTTGGAAGCATCTGCTTATTGTTTTAAATAAACCAGTTTCTGGTTACCTGGCATATGAACTGGGGGAAACTCTGGTTAGTTTAAAGTATGGTTTGTTGAAACAAGCCAAGATCATCAAACACACATAAAGGAACCAAAGTTTAAACTAATCAGAGTTCCTCCAACGTGTGGACATAACGTGAAACAATGGTTAGATTAAAACAGGAAGTGAAAGTCTCCCTGCGATTGTGCTGGAGGAGGGGAAAGGGCAGTATGCTAGCCCAAAGCTAGCTGCTACTAGTGCACATATGAATCACATCATTGTGTAAAAACAACAACAACAAAACAAACCAATTGCCATGTTAACCAGCCCTTATTAACATAATTGTTATAGAGGCAGTTTTATAATTTTGCATATGTATCTGAAAGAAGATACTGAGTTTTTCAAAAGTCGCAAAAAAATATATTAGGGAATCAACTGAACAAGAAGAATTTGAAGTTTTCAAGTGAACAGTGATCTATACTTTCCTTTTACAGATACTGAGTGACAAGGCGGCACGAGTTCCCACTCCTCCTAAACAGCCACGTGGTGTGGTAAAACTAAGTGCTTGCCTACCAAGTGCCTCTCCTGTTAGTAAATTTAAGGAACCAGAAGATGTTATTAAAGCTAATATTACAGAACCTCTCGAAATTGTAAGGATAATATGTCAGAACAAACATCTTGGATTCCTATACATGACTCCTGCAGTGCCTAGGTCATCAAATGAATATGATTGTTATAACCTGAAGTGAGTTGCTCAATTTATATTTTATTGTGCTCAGTTTTAAATACAGTAATGTTAACTTTGATGCGAATTAAAAATTTACTTTATTACAATACCTGCCTCCTTTCTGGTGCTGGCTAATTCTCTTGTGGTCTTTACTCAGTGGGGAGGGGGCATGAAACCTAGCATATGGTGTACTGTTTGATTTATTTTTCTTATCCGATAGGTGTATTACTGAACTAAAATCATGGATATTTTGATGGAATAATACTAATAATAAGGCCTTGCACTCACATTTTAAAGCTTGGCTTCTTTGCTCTCTTGTTTCTTTAGAAAGGGGAGAGTTGCTTTCAAACAGTTGGTCAATAGACCAATTAATTTGTATGGCTTAAGGGTTGATGTTGTTATTTTTAATTGCTTATTCTCTCTTCATGGTAAGGTCTGAGGGCAGGTTACAACAGTATTAAAATAAAATATTAAAATCAGTTAAAATAATACACAATCAGACGAATAGAGTGGATCCTAAAATGTATGCCTTGCCGATGCCAAGGTTGGGGTAAAGAGCTATGAATTTGGCATACAGCCAGTGCTTTTTCCCCCTAAAAAAATGTTTAGGGATACTCTCATTTTCCTACTCATATTGAAATACTGCCCCTCAATGAGGCCAAACTTAGATTCACAAAATGTTTAGGGGTATGCATACCCCTGCGTCCCCCCAGAAAAAAGCACTGCATACAGCAATAGTGATACAGTGAGGATGCTAGGTGAACCTTTGTGGGGAGTAATTCCACAATTTAGAGAAAGTCATCTTCCAGGCTCCCATTCGCTGTGCTTATGAAATGGGTTGGATATAGCTGGAGGAGTTGTTCTTTCCCCCTCCCATTAATACAGAATTGGCAACAGGATAGGTGCAGTGGAGCGATAGGAAAACACCGATCTCGAGTTCTGTTAAATGTTTTCCTTTCTCTTTTAGAATCGTAACTTACGACTGCGTTAACAAAAATGACTACTACACGATTAGCCCGAATGCAGTTATTCACACGTATAACGGAGAGGTTGAATATCTGGAGCTTGAACGCTGGGAGCAAGAATATCTATATCACAAAGCACTTTCCAAAATTACTATATTCACTATATTTCGCAAATGGAAGGCCTTTAACGTATGGAGGAAACAGGTCCGCTCCAAGACGATTCATATTTACCGCAAAGCTCTACAGAAGAACTTATTCATTGTTAATGCTGTAGGTATTTCAATTGTGTGTGTGTGTGTGTGTGTGTGTGTGTGTATAGAGCCCCTGAAGTAATGCATATGAAGGACCTTGAACACTCAGGCAGACAATCTGTGGCAGAGCAACCACCACATTCCCTTCAATGCCCTGGTAGCTCGCTGTACTCAGGGTAGATGGTGGGTATGTGTGGTTGGCTTAATTTGTTTCTTTCATGCACCTTTCCTCCTTCCTGGCAGGAGTATCTCATGAGAATCCTACCCATGGAAGCAGGTAAAAGCAGCTACACCTTGCAATCCCCATTGCCCACCCCCCATCTGCTCATGAGAATTACGTGACTTCCTGAACTGGCATAAGAGGCAGTGCAGAGGGCTAAAGGAGGAATGGGCAAAAATTGCCTCCTGCTTTCAGCTGATATGATCCCCTGCTGGATCTCCATCCCATTCCTGAATGGAAAGGGACACCTAGTTAGGATCTAAGCTGTTTACATCAATTGGAGAGAATTTAATGTCAGCTCTGGGGCTGTTGTGGCTCTGGGCCTATTTTGGAGGTATGTTGGAAGGATGAGGCGTTTGAATTCCGTGGCTTCCCTGACACATACCAAACATACCTTATTCCTGGCCGCCACCATCAGTGGAACAGTGACTGGGGAAGCCTTCAGCAGTGGACCTCCATCTCCACTCATGGGCCTATAGCATTCCCCTCAGCTGCCCTCCAAGGGAAGCAGATTATTTCTCTCAAAAGTTGTATATAAAATCAATTATAAGGTTTATTTTTTATTTTTACAGAGGTTTTAATGCTAAACTATATTATGAAAACATATTGTCAGAGACGGCCCCCAGGTCTCAGCTCACAGAAGACCAACGCTAGCCAGCAGAACTGTACAAAGTCTTTATTGAAGTTTAGTTCCCATTTTCAAACCCTAGCGTGCGTCTCTACGTCTAGACCCTAGACCAGCGAAGCCTCGTCTGAGTCTCCGCCCCCTGTACACCAGTTTAAGACTCTAGCCTTACTCCACCTTCTACGTTTCTCCTTCCTCCTCTGGGTCCTACTACCCCCCTGGGTGCCTTCCTTCCTGGACGCCTCGGAAGCGGACCCTTCGGACTCCTCCCCCTCTCTTCGCCGGGCTTTAGGACCCGGCTCCCTCTCCAGGCTGCTCATTGCGCCCCCCTCTTGTACATTTGAACTTGGCGCGCGCGCGCTGCCCCTGACCTTCCTTTTGACCGTTTCCTCGCTCTCTGATGCAGGCGTGGCTAACCCTGACTCATGTCCTTCCGCTGACGGAAAGCTGCCTGCTGCCGATGCTTGGGACTCCTCCCCCTTACTGCTCTCCGGTGGGGAAGCTGGTCCCGATTTCCAGCTGCTGCTCTCTGAGTCCCCTCTGGCCCCTCCTTCCTGGGGTGTTCCCTCTGGCAACCCCCTAGCTCTGACCACGGGAGCTCCTTTCTGTGAATCCTCTGATTCGCTGGAGAGACTTAGAGACCTTGGATGGCTATCATCGCTGACCTCTCCCTCGGATTCCTCTCCCTCGGTCTCCAATCCCTCCCTTTCCTGTCCCTCTGCTCCTGAACCCCTGACACATATGCATGCTAAAATTATAATATATTGCAATTTTCCTGTTTCTAGGATATATTGAAATTAGCATACCTTTGGTTCCATTATGCCAGACATAAATCAGTATAGAAAGTTGCTGAAGTTCGTAATCTAAAAAGTTATTCTTCCATTTACAGAAGGAGTTATTCTGCGAATGGAAGGGCCTTTGATACAGCAGATATTAACAGAAAGTGAGAGTTGAATTTCACTGATCCTTGTCCCTAGTAGCCCCCTCTGCTGTTTCTGACTCTGTTCTGTAGTAGTTTTTAAGGGTGCTGCAGACGGAATGGAGAATTAACAAAGATCACCCGTCCTTAGTGGGTACTGTGGGTACCTATTCTGTACATGGTCTTCTGGAAACCCATTGTTTCAAAAAAATGGCGATGCTAATAGAGTATTAGGGCTTTAGCTTTTGTCTCACTAACACTTTCTGACTATTTTGCAGTGTCTGAGACCAGCAATACTTAACATCCAAGAAATGTGTTACCGGCTCAGCGATATGGCACTTTGTCAAATTGAAAAGGGCTATTTATATACCCTGATGGAATTTAAAGGTACTCAGTTCAGCCAGCTAAAAGATGTAAGTGGGTTTCATTGGTTCAGTTTATCAAGATTTCATATAAATCTTATTTCTTAGCTTTAATATCAATTATTCTCTACCTGCACTGTACCTTTCAGGTGGCAGCTCATCTGTCGGAGTTCAGGGAATTAGCTAAAGAAGTGGTTAGAGGTGCATGTCGAACTACACTGCTTGAAGCTGGTTTCACTCCTGATGATTACTTTTATGCAACAGAGAGTACAGGTACAAAAGTGACATTTAAGAAACAATTTCAGGGCCCTTATTCTAGTTGCAAGGAATTACCGGTAGTCCCAATTCAGACATAAATGAAAGAAACTGCACAAGCTTTTTTTTTTTTGAAAAAAATTTATTTATACTTTTCAAATTTATACATTTCATTAATTTTACAATCCATTTAACAGTTCAAAATTTGACTTCCCCCTTTTTCTGCGGTTCCTTAAATTTATTTTTCATGCACATCCAAATTCATTTAATTTACTCATTTAATTATCTACTGTAAATATATGCTCTTATAAAACTGCAGGTTATTACAATAATCCTGCTAATGTTTTTATCTGTTTACAATTTATCTGTAAATATTCAATAAACCATTTCCATTCTTTTATAGTTTGTTATCTTGATTTCTTATTCTTTGATCTTTGAGCTCTTATGTTGTCTCTGTCTCTTCTTCCTTCAGACGTGTGAAGACAAGATCAAACACTTGATTTTGAAATAATCATGGTTCCCCTTGACATCTGAATCTAGGGAACTGTGGTTAGTTAAAACATTCCAGGTTCAGATGGTGATATATCCCAGCTTGTTAACAAACAATAGCATTAAGTAACTAGAGTTCCCCAGTTTGGCCTTAGCCAAACTGGAGTTTTTAACCATAAAAGCAGATATTTCTACTCCTTGCAGCCATGCTGGAGCAATAGAAGGAGCATTTATGCCTGAGATCTGAGCAGGCTTGTTCATGTAAGGGTAAACTATGGAAAATGGAGTCATTGATGAATTGCAGCGAAGGGTATCACAGAATATTACAAAATTTAATGTCTAAGACTGAATATGTTAGGTTTGCCTCCAATTGCTACATAGGATTTTAGCAAACTTTCTTAATGGCATTGTACCAGATGTTGTTATATGTAGCAAATAATTCCTTCCCCCGCCCCTATGATCAACTGAGTGTGAGCGAAATGATTCTTATCACTGTAGAAATACAGTGGTACCTCGGGTTACATACGCTTCAGGTTACAGACTCCGCTAACCCAGAAATAGTGCTTCAGGTTAAGAACTTTGCTTCAGGATGTGAACAGAAATCGTGCTCTGGCGGCGCAGCAGGAGGCCCCATTAGCTAAAGTGGTGCTTCAGGTTAAGAACAGTTTTAGGTTAAGTACGGAACTCCGGAACGAATTAAGTACTTAACCCGAGGTACCACTGTATTGGTTTAGCTTAGTACTTGAAATGGTTTCAGTAACATGTGCTTTTATTTCCTCCAGAACAGGTAACAATGGTAACAGGAAGACTGAATGCTGGAAGTGCCATTATTCGTCGTTCTGACAAAGATCCTTATGGTGACCAAGCTGAAAAAATGACGTATACTGAACAGGCCAACAAAAGGGCTACTTGTGAAAGGCTGACATGGTTGGTATTTGGCTCTTTGCAGGTCCACGTGTAATAGTGAGCGCTCACACCTTCTTCGTGGGTGCCCTTTGCGGGACTGCACACAGCACCGCGGCCCCATGGGACCCACCAGTTGGCTGGGCTGGCCTGCCTCCATGTGTTAGTCATTGGAGGTTCCTGCCAAACCTCAGTTAACCAATCAGCCCTGGCGGTCAGTATAAGAATGTATTTTAGTGGAAGTGCTTCTTGCAAGTGAGATGGCTCTAATCCTAAATGTCTGTACATTCACAAATATATTCACTTTGCATTTACTCCTGGCAAAGTCTCAGTTTCAGTAAAAATGAAGGGCTCTGATACATTGTTCTTTCCTTCCAGCTTTATTCGTCTTGCTGACTACCTTATAGTGAACACTTTGCATGTCTTGGCAGTAAAATCTGTCACTGCTCTTTTGAATTACCTCACTGAAAAGTTGAAAAAGACACCTCCTGCAGACCTCATTCGGAAGTGGAATACGGAAGAAACGCCACCTGAAGTTGCTGTTGTGGAAAAGAAGGTAAGGTCCGAGTTGTTTGAAACAGTTTGCTCCATCACATTGTCCATCGTCACTACAGTGGTACCTCGGGTTACATACGCTTCAGGTTACAGACTCCGCTAACCCAGAAATATTACCTCGGGTTAAGAACTTTGCTTCAGGATGAGAACAGAAATCGCACAGCAGCGGGAGGCCCCATTAGCTAAAGTTTTACCTCAGGTTAAGAACAGTTTCAGGTTAAGAACGGACCTCTGGAACGAATTAAGTTCTTAACCCGAGGTACCACTGTCCTGGGTTCTATCCAGTATTGTGTTAGCAGAAGGAAGCTTGCATAACTAACCTTCCCTATCCCCTACTCTGCAAAATCACGCCAGTGCTAAACAATACAGTTTAAAGCTTCTCAACACGGGCTCAAACATAATCCCTGAGAGTTTTGATAAAAGAAGCAAGGATCTGCAACCCACGTAGACCAGCCACCAAACAAAATGGGCCTAGCCACTGCTGGAACCCTTTGGCAATGGTGAAACGCAGAGCATTGTTCTCTTCCCCTCTTCTTAGAACAGACTGTCACAAGCTCTTTTCCTCACTGACTGCAATCTTGACACATATTAATTAATAAATGTTTTATTCTAATTCATACTGAGATGCAGTGATCTTTTGTCAATTTCCCCAAGTCATTAAGGGGTGTGTAAATAAAGTTTGATAATCCCTGTTGTCATTCAGCTATCTCCAGATTAAGATGTCCTCCCGTCCCGTCCCCTCCCATCAACTTTACCTATTTGAGAATATACATATAATTAGCAAATTTGTGGACATTTGAGAATAGGGACATGACAATAACACTGTTGTGGGCTTTTCACCTACTTTTTCTTGTTGTCAGTGTGTTAGGACAGAGAAAATGAAATCTTGTTTCTAACCTAATAACTTATATTCATTTTCTGATTTTGGTTTGTTTTGTTTTAGGGAACTTCAGTGATTATAGGAGCGGAGGACGAAGAGTCACTTACTCCCATGTTTCTTCTAGAGCTAATTTTAGAGATAAATGCTCTGTTATTTGAACCAACTGTGGAGGATTACCAGGTTTAAGAATAATTTTACTTTACTTTAGATTGCTGTATGAAACTTGATTTGTCATCATAATCCTACTTTTGCACGCAGGATATAGCATTTGATTGGACATTGGGTCTGGGATGCATAGGGATCTCTCGGGTGAGCTTTTGATGGTCACGGTTCTTAGTTGGCCTGAAATCTGGCCGGTGTTGCTGGGAATCCAGGGCAAAACAAAATGAGCAAGGCTCACTCATTATCAATTAACTGGATGATCCACGTCTGGATGCAGGTAAACAGGAATGGGGGGGGGGCGCTGGTGGCGCTGTGGGTTAAACCACAGAGCCTAGGACTTGCCGATCAGAAGATCAGCGGTTCGAATCCCCGCGATGGGGTGAGCTCCCGTTGCTCGGTCCCTGCTCCTGCCAACCTAGCAGTTTGAAAGCACGTCAAAGTGCAAGTAGATAAATAGGTACCGCTCCAGCGGGAAGGTAAACAGCGTTTCCGTGTGCTGCTCTGGTTCGCCAGAAGTGGCTTAGTCATTCTGGGCACAGGACCCGGAAGCTGTACGCCGGCTCCCTCGTCCAATAAAGCGAGATGAGCGCCGCAACCCCAGAGTCGGTCACGACTGGACCTAATGGTCAGGGGTCCCCTTACCCTTTAAACAGGGATGGAGGTAACAGCATTGCAGAAGGAAGCATGTGAAGGGGCTTGCTATATAGTGACAGAGGCTGCAGAGAGGAGTGACCATGTAGCAAAGTTATCTGACTAGTATTCAGAGGCAGGAGTGCCAGCCTTCATACCGAAGGACCCATGGGGACCTCTTCGTAGACCTACGATGCAAAATAATGATGATCAGGGATCAGCAAGTCTTGGTTTGTTTTTGTCATGACCGGAGGAAGATTTAGGGGAGCACAACCAGTTCAGTCGCACTGGGCACAGAGTCTCTGGGATGCTGCCGTTATGATTTAGAATGGAGCATGAGAGGCGGAGCACTTAATTTGGGTGTCGCCCAGAGCACCACTGAAATTTGAGACCCCAAGATCCACCACTGCCAAGACCCTCTCCTCCAGAGAGAGGGGGAAAGGGTTTTCTGATATTACACTGAGATTGAGACCCAGCGTAACTGTGGATATGAACTCCTCCCCAGCTGAGGAGAGGGATGTGGCACTTCCAGTATTGGACACTGTCTGCCTCTGAATACTAGAAAATGAATGGGCTCATGACCTGCTTGCGTGATTCCCATAGGCATTGCAACATAGTGGGTGGGAGAATGAGCTAAACACAAGAAACCCTATGGTTTGAATATTATCTATGTCCTGAAGGCAACACACCTTCTCTCAGCCTGAGGCCCCTCTCCCACCTGCAGTGTGAGGATAATAATGCCTACCTTGTGGTATCGTTGTAAATATTGCAACAGTAGTGTGTAAAGAGCATTGAACACTTTAAAAACACAATACAAATACTAAGTATTGTTTTTCATTTTCAGATTCTTCCAGTAACAACCAGCGTTTTTTATACATTTGTTCTATTTTGCCCAACAGGATGGAATGTCAGACATTGTGAATCAGTTTCAGGCAACTGTGTTATCTGTTGCAAACCTTGTTCCTGATAGATATTTTGATGCTTTTACTCGCCCTGTTATTAACAACAAAATTGAAGAAAAAACATGTGGTGAAGGACCAAGCTTGGCAATAATGTTCAAAGATGATAGACATCTCCAGAACATTATCTCACAAATAAAGGTATAGACCACCTTTTGTGGAAGCCTATTTACATTCCTGTTCTCTGTTTGAAATGGCAAGCTGGTGCCACTCCCCATGTCAGCTTATGAGTAAATAAGCACCCCAGCTTGTCACTTGTCCCTTATTGAATCTCTTGCCCTCAATATTATTATGATTAAATACTTTTCTGTTAATGTTTAGGAAACAATCTATTCAGGATTTGAAGCAGTCAACTTGTATGCATCTACTTTTGAAAAGTTTCGTTTATTTTTCAAAGAAAATGAAAGCCTTGATTTGGAAGCTCTGAAGAAAGAAGAACCTGGTAAAATTTGTTTCATAGCTTGCTAGGTATTTTTGAAGCCGCTCAGTAGTGCATTCAGTGATCTGCTTAGCAGGCTGGATTATGCCAGCAAACATCCATATAGTTTTCATAACGTTCCTGACAACAGAGATTCTTTAGACGTGATCTTCAGAAGAAATTTGTTCTGTTAGAGTGATCCTATATTTCTTATATGGGACGCGGGTGGCACTGTGGGTTAAATCACAGAGCTAGGGTTTGCCGATCAGAAGGTCGGCGATTCGAATCCCCGCAACAGGGTGAGCTCCCGTTGCTCGGTCCCAGCTCCTGCCAACCTAGCAGTTCAAAAACACGAAGTGCAAGTAGATAAATAGGTACCACTCCAGCGGGAAGGTAAACGGTGTTTCCGTGCACTGCACTGGTTCGCCAGAAGCGGCTTAGTCATGCTGGCCACATGACCCGGAAGCTGTATGCCTGCTCCCTCGGCCAGTAAAACGAGATGAGTCGTCCGCGACTGGACCTAACGGTCAGAGTTCCCTTTACCTTCATATTTCTTATACATGTCGTATGGTGAACCTGTTGTGATGTACTAACTATTTGTGAGCTACAAAATTCCCGTTTCAAATTGCAGCTTAATTATGAACTCACTAGGCAGCCTTAGGCAAGCTGTTATTCTCCCAGCCTTAGCCCATGAACCCAGTCCCTCTCAGGCAGAGGAAATCCTTTCTAACTGTACTCCTGCTTGTTCAGAGATAAGGTGCTTTTATTAAGAGTTGCTCTCCATTTCACCTTTTAGGCATCATTCTGGCAGGAGTTGCCCCCTGCTCCCAGAGCTTTTCTGTCCCCTGTTGTTCTGGCACCTAATGAATATGGAAAGGGAGTCTCCATATTTTTTTTTAAATGCTGGGTTGGTGGAGGAGAGGTTGGCTAAGAGTATTTGCCTTGAGCTAAGTCGTGAACAAGGGACGCGGGTGGCGCTGTGGGTAAAAGCCTCAGCGCCTAGGGCTTGCCGATCGAAAGGTCGGTGGTTCGAATCCCCGCGGCCGGGTGCGCTCCCGTTGCTCGGTCCCAGCGCCTGCCAACCTAGCAGTTCGAAAGCACCTCAAAGTGCAAGTAGATAAATAGGGACCGCTTACTGGCGGGAAGGTAAACGGTGTTTCCGTTTGCGGCTCTTGCTCGCCAGATGCAGCTTTGTCACGCTGGCCACGTGACCCGGAAGTGTCTGCGGACAGTGCTGGCCCCCGGCCTCTTAAGTGAGATGGGCACACAACCCTAGAGTCTGTCAAGACTGGCCCGTATGGGCAGGGGTACCTTTTAAGTCGTGAACCCTGTTGCAAGTGAGGCATGGGCCCCACATTACCTTTTTCCTCCTTTGCTCCTATAGCACTCGGGGAGCTTTCCTCTTGCTCTTTTCTACTTCTCATACCCATGCTAAGCACATGGAGCTGGGAGTTGTTCAAACTTTTTCTATGTTTCAACTTCATAATGTACCAGGGCTACGAGGGGCTCCCTGCACACAAAAGGGAGGAAGCTTTCTTAATTTGCACAAGCCCTGCCTGTAGATCAAGTGGGAGGAGATAACTCACTCTGGATGCCCTCCACTCACCAATTAGAAGAAATATACATTCATGACAAGTTTTTATGTTGTGAACTTCCCTGAGATTTACAGATAAAGGACCATATACACATTTAATAAAATAATAAGTTCCTACCATTCCTCTTTTGTCAATGGTGTGATGGCGGTCAGGATATTGCACCCACCCCGACTGAATGTAGAAGACAACTGGGGAAATGTTTCTCTAAAGCACCTGAAAATGTAATGACGATATAACACATCTTGTATATAATAAACAGATGTTAAATTCTTTGCCGAACAACTGGAGAAGTATCACAGGCAACACAAAGAAGCTGTGGCCATTAAACAGAAGAGGAACATAGGCTTATTCCTCATAGATGCACAAAAGCTGAAAGACAAACTGATTCCATCACCAAAGCGCTGTTTAGAGGTAAATCTATCAATCACTTTAATACCAAACTTGGGAGGCCTCAATTTGGCATTGGAATGGCGCCGTACAAACATAAGATCATGACTTCTGCTTCCTCAGCTTATGGTTCAGATGTGTTGAAATACATTAGTTTGTAAATTAAAAACAAAAACAAAAGATGTTTGAAAACCTTAAAAGGCCTGATAAGTACTTGGCCATAACGACTTCCAGATTTGGAGAATACTGAGGACAGTTGAGCCACAGATTGCTGAAAATCACAGATGTCAGCTGAAAAAAAACCACACAACAGAGAAGAGAAAATAGTATCAGAAGACATTTGGCAAAATTGTTAGTGACTAGAAACCTGGCAAAACATAACACCAGCATAAGTTAAGCCAGCGTAGGCTACTCCTATTCCAAACCCTGTTCAGGAGGAATTTGATTTACACTACCCTTTTTGAGGGACGTGGGTGGCGCTGTGGGTAAAAGCCTCAGTGCCTAGGGCTTGCCGATCGAAAGGTCGGCGGTTCGAATCCCTGCGGCGGGGTGCGCTCCTGTTGTTCGGTCCCAGCGCCTGCCAACCTAGCAGTTCGAAAGCACCCCCGGGTGCAAGTAGATAAATAGGGACCGCTTACTAGCGGGAAGGTAAACGGCGTTTCCGTGTGCGGCTCTGGCTCGCCAGATGCAGCTTGTCATGCTGGCCACGTGACCCGGAAGTGTCTCCGGACAGCGCTGACCCCTGGCCTCTTGAGTGAGATGGGCGCACAACCCTAGAGTCTGTCAAGACTGGCCCGTACGGGCAGGGGTACCTTTACCTTTACCTTACCCTTTTTGCAGGCCATGTTCTACTGGGTTTTTGTGCCACGTGGCTGATCTGAAAGGGGTTTGGAATAGGTGTCAGTCTCTCCTTGCCCTGTTTCCTCTTCCTGTTTTGGGAACTTGCACTGGGTTAAGTTCCACCTACTGAGCCCCAGGTGAGCTGGGGGTGAGGGATTTAACTGACATATCTCTGAGCTGAAAGACTTATGCTGGCAGAGCCCCAACTGTGCCTGAGCTCAACAGGGAAAGATTCACCAAATTCAGAATCTCATCCTGGCTGATCATGGCTTTGCTTTGCTTGAGTTTTTTGTTAAGTTTTTTTGTTTAGCACATGACATGGAAGAGGAGGGGACAGAGGGCGAACAAAGAACTGGGAGCTCTCTTCCCATACTTTGATGCCCTTTGGACCGCTGTTTCCCCCCCAGGAACTCTTCTCATTTTGAGACTGAGAGTTTGTTCAGACCATGGGTGAGAACCCAGAGAGGAAGGGTGTGACAGAAGGAAAATGAATTGATATCAATTTTATATGTATTTGTAACTTTGTATGAGGGGACGCGGGTGGCGCTGTGGGTTAAACCACTGCGCCGCTTGGGTTCGCTGATTGAAAGGTCAGCAGTTTGAATCTCCGCGACAGGGTGAGCTCCCGTTTTTCAGTCCCAGCTTCTGCCAGCCTAGTAGTTCAAAAGCACGCAATACAAGTAGATAAATATGTACCGCTCCAGCAGGAAGGTAAACAGCATTTCCGTGCACTGCTCTGGTTTCGCCAGAAGCAGCTTAGTTATGCTGGCCACATGACCTGGAAAAACTTCTCTGCAGAAGCAGACAAACGCTGGCTTCCTTGGCCTTTAAAGCAAGATGAGCGCCGCAAATGTAACATTTTTATACATAACTGTATTTTGTAATATTTTTGTTTAAGCGGGCTGTTAATTGCTTCAGTTTTCTGTACACCACTTACAGACATTTTTAATATATTAAGTGGTACATCCCTGATGTAAATTTAAAAAAAATTAAAATAATGGATGTATTGCAAGGTGCGAAGTCTTGACTAAGAAACTGATTCTTGTGAGTTAGACATCATTGCCCTGATGAAACTTTCATTCTCTGCTGAAATTGTCATTATTTTTTTTTATTCCAGGTTATCAATGGAATGCTTCCTGTAATTGCAAAGAAAAAAGTTACTGCCATTCTTGTTGAGGCAAATGATGCTAAATTTAAACTGGAGTTTTATCCATCTACAACAACAGAATATGTCTTTAGCTTGACGTTCCTTGATGAAATACAAGATCGGGTTAGTTTACCATAGTTCTACTAGGTAGCATTTGCCATTTTGGAAAATAATTATCACAACAGCGGAAAAGAATTGTGCTTTGCTTTCTTCTGGACTCATCTACCTAGCTAGCTATGTAGATAGTTTAAGTGAGAGCCCAGTGCTTCATTCAATTTCCTTTAAGAAATAAGAATGCTGCACAAGACATTGCGTTTAATTTGAGACTGTGTATTTCCCCAATATGTATGATTATTGCAGGTCATGATGAGTCCCTCCTGCCCTACAAATAGCAGTGGTATTAGAAACTTACTAGTATAAAGAACTAGCAAAGTGCTCACCATAAGGCTTTTATTATTGCATAGATACCTGCTGGATGCAATGTGTAGGTCCAGGTCACAAGTTTCAGGCAGGTCCCTGCTTTCAGGGGGAAAGGCTAATATTTAGTTATATGGGAGAGCACCATTATGGTGGAAACATAACCTACTTGACATATTTGGCAGCTCTAGCCAATTCAAATCATCCCTGTTGCTGTCAGCATAGCCCTTTCCTCTCTTTTGCATACACCTGTTCTGGATTCCAGTCTTTGGTCATACTTGAATGTCACAGAAGGTTGGGACCTGACTTTTGTACAGATGGTAGGAAAAATTACTTAACTGTATACCTGGGGTGCGGGTGGCTCTGTGGGTAAAACCTCAGTGCCTAGGACTTGCCAATCGCATGGTTGACGGTTCAAATCCCCGCGGCGGGGTGAGCTCCCGTCGTTTGGTCCCAGCTCCTGCCCACCTAGCAGTTCGAAAGCACCCTTAAGTGCAAGTAGATAAATAGGTACCGCTTTATAGCGGGAAGGTAAACAGCATTTCTGTGTGCTGCACTGGTGCTGGCTCGCCAGAGCAGCTTCGTCACGCTGGCCACGTGACCCGGAAGTGTCTTCGGACAGCGCTGGCTCCCGGCCTCTTAAGCAAGATGAGCACGCAACCCCAGAGTCTGTCATGACTGGCCCGTATGGGCAGGGGCACCTTTACCTTTACATACTATTTAAAAGAACCCGGAGTTGACTTTTGTGCCAGTTTTTCCTCTTGCTTTTAATGTAACATTTTGTGGCAATGTAGAATATTAGCGCCGATAGTGAAGATTTTCTGTGGAAGCACATTTTCAAAAGAATTAACTGATTTCCCCCCTCAGATTGAAACACTTGAAGTTGACTCAAAAGTCGTAACAAAGATGTATCAGCTTATCGAACTATATGCAGTGCCAACTCCTCCTGAAGATCTTGCTTTGTTTTCGAGTCTGAAACCATCCATCGTTGCTGTCCGAAATGCAATTGACAAATCTGTGGGTGAAAGAGATGCCAACATTGCTAGGTTCTGTCAGCTCCTAGACCTAGATGTTCAGGAACTAAATTTAGAAGTTAAAGAAGTCAAACACCTTGCTCAGGTATAGAAACAATAATTTTTTTTCATGTTTATATCCTATAGAATTGCCATTATGGGTTTCTGGTATTGTTTACTAGTGATTTGCCACTACGAACATTCTACAGCACTGTGCACTGAAAGTACAGTACACAAGATCCCCAGCTGAGTAGCAGGCCACATGCTTCGATTGCAGAAGCCCCAGGTTCAGTCGTTAGCACCTCCAAATAAAAGGAACTGTCAGATAAGCTGGGAAAAGACCTCTGCCTAGGAATTGGGAAAACCAGTTCCAGCCAAAGTAGTCAGCAGTGGGTTTGTTGGACCAATGGACTTGGTATAAGACAGTTTTAGGTGTGTCAGGGGTCAACAAGAACGCCAAGGTTTATAACATTTATAACCAACAATGGTGTATTACACAAACCTCCAACGACTCATGCATTGCAATGGAGGGATATTTCCCTTCTCCCTGATGGATTCTCCTCTTGCCTGGACTAGGCATGTTTCGCACTGTCCCCATTCTCAATGAACTGATGTTTTGTTTTGTGATCAGTGTTCAGTATACCCATCACTCCATACAGTATTTATTTCTTAATATTGAAGATGTCACAAGCAACATCTATACTTCACTCAGTCACAGTTATGTTCTGTGCATTGTATTGACTCTTTATAACTGTGTGTTCTCTATTTTATACCTGTATTTTCTCTACGCCCCCCCTCCCCAAGAGGTTCGGAGGGTGACAACATGGGAGCAGGCCTTTTCTGTGGTGGCTTCCCATCTGTGGATTGCTCTGTCCAGAGGAACTCACCTGGCGCCATCATTACATGTCCTTAGGCACTTGGCAAAAACATTCCTCTTTAACCAGGACTTTGGCCATTAAATAATCTATGGGGGAACTGTTATTATGATCATTTTATTATTCTGTATTCTGTATTCTGTGTATTGTGGTTTTATTACTATGCCACGCAAATTATGTTTTTAATGTTGTTCACTGCCCTGGGATAAAGGGTGGTATATAAATCGAATGACTGAATAAATATTTTCAAAGCTCATTAGCCATAAATTAACTCCACAAAGTTCTCTGGATTATAGAGTAAGTGCTGTAATGGGTTTTGGCATAATTTGAAATTCTATTTTATGGACTTGTGGTGTGCAGAGAATGAAAGGAAAATATTCACAGCCCCAACATAACTAATAAATTTGAACAGAGGGTGTATTTTCAAATTGTGAACAGTTATTGAGGTATTGGACAAGCCCTCCACTATTAGCTTAGTTAAGCAACTGTTTGCCTATGTATTAAAGGAGCAGTTAATATAGAGAAATGTTGCAGTAGGGATTAGAAAGGGTAAAAGGAACTCATCGCATATGCATAGCATTGCATGTTAGAGATCATATGCTCTACTGGATTTAACTGTAATAGTTTGACATGCAGCGCTTCTATTTAAACTTTTATGAAAGCTAAATGGTAAAGCAACTTCTTGATTTTTAATAGGATCCTCAGATTTTGGATATAGCTACAGACCAGGAAAGAGTGAAACAAGTTCTAGCAGAGCTGCAAACTATTCTTGATGAGCTACAGAAACGTGCATTTACGTATAAATCCTATCAGAAGAATTTCAAGGTGAATTGGTTTCCAATTCCATGTCTGTTGTGAGGTTGAAATGGGTGTGGGGAGAGAATGAGCCCTATCTGTCTATATCTATAGTTATATCTATGTTTATATCTATGTCTAGGGCTATATCTAGGCTGTTTTCTTCAAAGATATGATAGTCGTCTTATAATATACAGAATTAGGCTATTTTCTATTATTATTGTTATTGTTATTTACACCCTACCGTTCACTCTAAGGTGGAAATGACAAGATTTGATGCTTTGGAGGAAGTTTGTGCAGAGCTGAAATTGAAACAACTGTTATGGGATTCTCTGTCTGAATGGTCAGTACTTGAAGACGAGTGGATGGAGGTAAATTGCATGCATTGCTCTTGAGATGATCAAGTATAAAGAACCTGCACTACAATTATGAATATTGTTTTTAAAAAGATTTTGGGGGTTTTGTAGGGAGATGGCTATTTAAGTGTTGAGTAAGTAAAAGGCAGTAATTATTTACAAATGAGGCAGAACTGCTCTCCCGACACTGATGTTGCTGGGGAGCAGTGAGGTCAGGGCCACATGATGGATCTGTGTGGTGCACTATAGTAGGCCTGAGAGAGCAGAATATATAATAGTCAAGAAGGCTTATAATATCTCAAAAGAGTTGTTCTCTAAAGCTGCAAAGTTTACACACCTTCAGTTGGTAATAAGTACCACTGAATAGAGTCAAGTTTACTTCTGACTAAGTATATGTAGGAACTTAGCTTTTTTGTGCCTATAATGCATGGTATTGATTTAACTCCCTTTATTCTGGAAGAAATATCTTATAATGAACAAACTGAGTTTTCCTCATAGACTAAGCAACCCTTTATGTTGCTCTTCCCACAGGCTAAATTCGATAGCTTGGATCCAGAAAACCTGAATTCTCAAGTTTCCAAGTATGCCAAATTTGTCAATCAGCTGGAAAAGGGCTTGCCACCTAATAATGTTGTGCCGCTGCTTAAGGAGAAAGTGGAGAGAATGAAAGAAAAGGTACAACTGGCCACCTGAAGTTGACTTCCAGGTGTATTTCAAGGGAGAAAATATGCAGTTTTGTTAAGGATGCCACATTTCAGATTGCATCTTACTTGTAACATCATTATGACTATTTACGAAGCACCTTAAAGGCATGGCCTTCATGCAACCTAAAACAAAATGGAAGAGTTGTCAAAATGAATAGTGTAATAAGACCAAAAGGTCACAGGCCATTTCATTAGACTAGAGTTTTTGGAATCACTCAGCCATCCTCTGATGGGGCCTTTTTGTTTCTCTAGTCTTCTTGTTTCCTTATAAAAATCATTGGTTTATATAGTAGTGCAAAAAGATTACGAAGTGCCACAGAGACTACTTGTGCAACACGTGTTATCCTAAAAGTATAGGCAGTTTGTTGATCATCTGTGCATTTTTAACAAGAAAAAGTTAAACTAAAATTCTGTGCACCTTACTCTTTCAGGTTCCTGCCATCACAGACCTTAGAAATCCTTGTTTGAGACCCAGACACTGGGCTATTATAGAACAAATAGTTGGCGCACAGATGATAGATATGGAAAACCCGTTAACCTTAGAGAGACTCGTTCAGATCAATGCTTTTGACTACTCTCAGGAGATTCAAGATGTTTCTGGACAAGCTTCAGGAGAAGCTTCCCTGGAGGCAATTCTCAGAAAGGTACTTTTTAATCAGATGCAGTGTGGTGTAGTGGTTAAGAGTGGTAGACTCGTAATCTGGTGAACCGGGTTCGCGTCCCCGCTCCTCCCCATGCAGCTGCTGGGTGACCTTGGGCTAGTCACACTTCTTTGAAGTCTCTCAGCCTCACTCACCTCACAGAGTGTTTGTTGTGGGGGAGGAAGGGAAAGGAGATTGTTAGCCGCTTTGAGACTCCTTAGGGTAGTGATAAAGCGGGATATCAAATCCAAACTCCTCCGCTTCTTCTTCACCACACCCTCTTGGACTGACAACAAGTAAATAAATTGTCTATTTCATTTACTGAATCCTTGATTCAGAGCACACTTACTGAACTCTCTGGGCCATTGCCACCATTTGCAGAGACTGGTGCAACTCCTGTGCCTGACAAGGCTGTGATGGACCTGGAGTGTTGTGTTTTCCCCATGAATAAATAGCTTGGGTTGGCTGACATGGAGTAGCCTCTGCTAAAGTAGCGAGGAATACAGGGGATAGCAGGAGAACAGAGGGGTAGCGTACACAGAGGGAAAAGGGACAGTTTTGTTGTTGTTTTGAAGTACAGAGGAGGCACCAAGTGTCAAGATAATCACATTAACGAGACAAACAACAGGCAAAAAAATGACAGGATGATGTTTGAAAAGAAAAAAAAAACTAAGAGAAATGTTAAAGGGAAAACAGATAAGGGCTAAGATAAACTCTAAGTGAAAAGTTGGCTAAGTAAGGCAAAATGCACTGAAGCAAAGAGTAGAAAACACACACAAAGTACAGGCAAATCATAAAGAGAAAACACACTGGCCTGAGGAGAACAAGAAATGATGGAGAGCCAAGAAAACCAAGTTTGCTTCAATGAAAGCAGAAAACGGAACTGGGTTACCTTAACAATTGTTTTTCTTGTTTCAACCACTAGTGGGAAACAGATCCCAACCTGGCGACCTTCTATGCTAATTAGAAAAAGGCCATTTGCTTCTTTCAGTTCTGTTAATAATGAATAAATTTTGCTTGGTATAGAGAATATGTGAACAACAGATTTTCAGTAGACGTTGCAAACACCAGGGTATTGGGATGCCCCGTTTTACTGGTTTGAATAAATAAACTGAGTAAACGGCTGGTTTAACTCAGTTTATCAAACTTATTTTCAATGCTAATATAAACTGACTTTCCTCCCAACCAGGTGGATGATTCTTGGAAATTGACAGAATTCATTGTTCTTCCTCATCGCGATTCAAAAGATGTTTTTATCCTGGGTGGCACAGATGACATTCAGGTTAGGAACTGCTTTTAAAGCTGTCAGTTTTAAAGCTCATAATTTTACAGAACTCTCTTGAGTAGTGCCCATAAGGTCCCAAAACTATTAAAAATCATATATTTGTGTTTCAGCAGGTTTTTTAATTTTTTTATTTTAATTTATGACAAGATATGGTACGGTTTTTCACAAGTAAAGCAGGCTTTGTCAAAGCTTCCAGCAACAGAGTGCAATGTGTTGGTGCGAGGCAGGGAAGAGTTTTAGTCCCTTCCTCTACAGACTCCCATTTTTAAAATAGAGCCATTCTACTGCCTGCTTTGTACGTGAATAGTGCATATACATGGGGGGGGGGGAGTATTTACAGCAGCCTCATCACACCTAGTTTGGCTTGTTCAAATCAGTGGGACAGATATGAGCATGTTCTTAGCTCTCTGGTTGATATTCCTGGGCTTACAAGTGCTTAAATTTGCCATGATCAAATGGTTTGTGCTTAGTAACTTCCGTTCCAGCTTTAAACACTGGCTGGCATCATGAGCCAACATAGGAAGATAATCATGTCCCTATGGCATCATCATCAGTATTAGTATTACTCCACCCATTTGACTGGGCAGCTTCCAACCAATTGTAAAAGCATAATAAAACATCAAGCATTAAAAACTTCCCTATACAGGGCAACATACTTTGGCATTGCTATTCTGGCCAAACACACTATGGCACAACAGAACAATTTTATGTGCATGTTCAAAGCATTTGGACTAGCATGAAGTTGATTTCTGCCATGTCTGTCCAACACTACATGCCTAAAATCTGGTATTAAATTTTTAATATTGATATTCCCATGTCAAGTAGAAGTAACAGAATGGACTTGCCCCACTAAACAAGCATGTCATGATTGTAGCTATGTTGACACAAATCACTATTTTGTTACAATTGTACACATCTATTATGATTGGGATTCAAGTTTTGATTTCATTAACAGACCTGTTGCAGAGACTTTGTTTAAGTATGAAAGTGTTTTACTTAAGTGTTACATTTTAATATCGCAAAAAAACTTTATTAGTTTCTGGTCTGCAACAATGGGAAGCTCCAACATATCTTTTCTGGAGTTGGTGGTTCTCCATATAGATATGAAAGTCTATCCATGGACTGGCATTTCTAAGAGATTATAGGGGGAGGAGTTAATTTCCTGTGGTTTTGAAAAGATTAGGGCTGCAGCTTTAATTGATTTAACTAGTAGATCAGTCAACTAACACTTTAGCTGGGAAACTAGTCTGGGCTAATTTTAATTGGTGAGAACACATTTTAATTGGTGAGACTGAGAGAACAATTTTCATACCTTGTATTTAGCCATTTACTGCTGGGAACTCAGTTGTCAAAACTGAGAATTCTGTTTATTGTTTTCCTTCAAGGTCATTCTAGATGACAGTATGATCAATGTGGCAACAATAGCATCTTCACGATACGTAGGCCCTCTCAAGGCGCGAGTTGATGAATGGCAAAAGCAACTCTCTTTATTCAGTCAGACGTTGGTGAGTGTCACCTTCTTTAAAAACATGCTCATTGCCTTTAGTGTTAGCAATAAAAGAGGAAAAGTAATCTTGGAATATGTTACTGTTTCTTAGAAGTTACCCTTTACCTTTGACAAGAGAGTGTTTAAATATCAACTTGGTGATAGTAACATACCTGGGTAGGAAGGATTATTGATGATCATGTAATTCATATCCATCTATAGAAGCAATATTGATTCTTTATGATTTTTCAGTAATGGCCTGCAAAAGCATGTAAGTAGGACAGCAACAGTGTTTGCAAAATACACTGAATTATTTAAATCTGCGAAGAGTTAACAGAAAAGTGTGAAAGTGCTATTTGGAGATGATACTGAAGTGGCAGCTGCAGCTCAGCATTGTTTGCAGGGGGTGGGGTGGGGAGAATCATCCCAATTTTACTTATAAATATGGTATTCAGATTTTTTTTTGCTTCTACAAATTAGTTGTATGCTGTTGGAGGAATGATGAATAATAATAATAATAATAATAAATTTTATTTATATCCCGCCCTCCCCAGCCGAAGCTGGGCTCAGGGCGGCTAACAACAATCAAATAACCAAATAGTTGAATATACTTCTCTAAAAACATCAATATAGCATATTGCAGCCTTCAAAAAGGATACCAGAATGGAACAGGATAGAAATGTGCTCCAGAGAACGACACCTTGACATTCTTGTAATTGTCATTATTGCCCTGATCCACTACCCCCTGTGCGATGTAGGAAGAATGGCTGACATGCCAGAGGAACTGGCTCTATCTGGAAAGCATTTTCAGTGCTCCTGATATTCAAAGGCAGCTGCCTGCAGAAGCAAAGATGTTCCTGCAGGTGGACAAGTCATGGAAAGAAATTATGAGAAAAGTTAATCGTCTGCCTAATGCCCTCCGAGCAGCTACTCAGCCAGGTATTAATAGATCTAAATTTTTTATTATGCTTGATTATAACAAAACAATGTTATGTAAAGCCGGAAAATGCAAATCACACCTACTGTAACTTAAGCGTGTAGTATGATTTTAAAAGCCATGTGCTGAAGTGCCTGAGGCCCATACAAACACACACACAGATACACAAACACTTCTCAGGTTGTCCCTCTGTATTCGCATTTCATTTGAGTGATGCTTAATGTAGGATCTATTTCCAGGGTTTATTTTATTCCTGCTATTTTGCCTTCTTCACGTATATGCAACTTTCTTCTGACTTTTTGGCCTGGTTCGCACATAGCACTAAGCCATGGTTTGTTTAACAAACCATGAGTTAACCACAAGTTGTCCCACAGACTGTCCAACAAACCATGGCTTGTTTCTCCACGGACGGTTTGGCTTGTTTTCCAGCTGTTCCGACACTTGTGCCTTTGTAGCTTAAACAGCTGGATTTCAAAGACAGTATATAAAGTTGGAAGCTTTTCTGTATATTACAAACCATCTTTTCCTTTTTTCATCCCAATAAACACACACACACACACACACACACACACACACTATTTTCACTGTGCAAGCTTATTAAATTATTGTTTCTGCAGAGGTGGTGATGTATGCCAAATCTTCCTCTTTTACCTAAAGACAGAAACACAGATCTTTGTCCATTAGAAACCCACCCCCCCCATCTGTTTCCTGCCTTGGCCTTGAGCAGTTGTTTTTTATTCCTTCCTACTGTCTACTCCTTGTTAGGTTTGTTACACATTCCATTTTCACTGTGCAATTTTATTAATTATTGTTTCTTTGATACAGGCCTTTTAGAGTCCTTCCAGAATAACAATGCACTTCTTGATCAAATTCAGAAGTGCCTGGAAGCTTATTTGGAATCTAAGAGAGTAATCTTTCCCAGGTTAGTTAAGAATCAATCAGAATATAATTAAACCATCTGCACTCTGGGTGATAGCCAATTGCAATGTCCAATGGACTTCTGCTACCACAATAAGACCTTCCCTTCCTCTCCTACCCATGAAGCAACACTCAGGGCTAGGGGACTCCCTGGAGCAGATTTTTATGGGGTGGGGAGAGGCTGCTACAGGGAGGAAGAGAGAAAAGGGAATGTTGGATGTTGCATAAATCTTTATTCAGTATAATCTCAGAGGTGAAATCCCATGAGAATTAAGCACATTTGAATCCCATAGACTTACATGGAAGTGTTACATGGAACTTTGGATGGATCTTATTTGTAGCTTTTTGATTTAAACCACGGGTGGTGAACCTGTGGCTCTTCAGATGTTTCTGAACTCCAGTTCCCACCATAGGCCATCCTGGCTAGGGCTGATGGGAGTTGAAGTCCAGCAACATCTAAAGGGCCACATATTCCCCACCCTTGATTTAAACCAGGGAATAATGCAAGTTCTCTCTTGGAAGTTGTGTGTGTCCAGGTGGGTTTGGCGCCTCTTGAAGGAAGGAGCTTTGTAGCTTCAAAGGAAGTGGTTGGCTTTCACTTCCCTTGAAGCACTTCCTGTCTTCACCTAGAGCAGATCACCTGAATGCATTTCTTATCTCCTGTCTCCTCCTACTCAGGTTTGGGTTTGTGCTATTTCACTGTTCATGTCTGTAGTGGGCAAGGAAGATCCTTTGTGATCCTTTTTGCCTCAAGCTTTTCTTAAGTTCCTATATTTATTTTTTGAAACCGCCTTTATTCTTCTGTTGTTTGTCTGTTTTATAGTTTCAAGTCTTCTACTTCCTCATCATGCTCCTCTTGGTTTTAGTCCTACTTATTCCCTGCCCAGAGGGACGCGGGTGGTGCTGTGAGTAAAAGCCTCAGCGCCTAGGGCTTGCCAATCGAAAGGTTGGTGGTTCGAATCCCCGCGGCGGGGTGCGCTCCCGTTGTTCGATCCCAGCGCCTGCCAACCTAGCAGTTCGAAAGCACCCCCGGGTGCAAGTAGATAAATAGGGACCGCTTACCAGCGGGAAGGTAAACGGCGTTTCCGTGTGCGGCTCTGGCTCGCCAGAGCAGAGATGTCACGCTGGCCACGTGACCCGGAAGTGTCTCCGGACAGCGCTGGCCCCCGGCCTCTTGAGTGAGATGGGCGCACAACCCTAGAGTCTGGCAAGACTGGCCCATACGGGCAGGGGTACCTTTACCTTTACCTTTATTCCCTGCCCATGACTGTTTTGTTACCATTCTTGTTGAAATAGTGCACAACTTAATTACTTAATCCACAGGATTTTAAAAATACATATATAGAAAAGCATGTTTTACAGAAATCAATGAAATTGCTTTAAGACAAATTAAGTCTGCTGCCTCAAATTATCCTCACAACTTCAGTGTAGAATATATTTTGAAATTTAGCAGATGAAAATACTTCTGAAAAAATAGTTGCATTTTTAACACTTTCAAAATTATCTTCAAACAGATTTTACTTTTTATCCAATGATGAGCTCTTGGAGATTTTGGCTCAGACTCGCAATCCTCAAGCTGTTCAGCCTCACTTAAGGAAGTGCTTTGATTCAATCGCTAAACTAGAATTTGCCTATATGGCTCCAGCCGAAGGAGAAGAAAAGGTTCTTACCAATGATATTTTAGCAATGCTGTCACCTGAAGGTGAGAGGGTAAGCAATTATTTAACTCAAGCAAAATGCCTCTGTGTGTGTGTGTGTGTGTGTGTGTGTGTGTGTGTGAGAGAGAGAGAGAGAGAGAGAGAGAGAGAGAGAGAGAGAAGTTCTTTACAGCAGGAAGTGTTATGTGGGGAAGGTAGGAAGAGTATTGCTCCTCTGTATGTAATGCATACACATTATGATAAGATGAATTTTATGAGTTGCCATGAGCAAGCAGCATAACAGTGTGTGCTTCTGAACCACTCCACTTTTATTCCACCCTGCCTGGGGCTTGTGGTTTTTCTCCAAATAAACCGTAAGTAGTAAACTTAAGAATCAACCTTACCTTCCGCTCATGATTTTTTTGGCAAGAAGCAAACCACAAGTTTCATTGATTGTTGCTCCCAGGGCAGAGCAAAACTGGAACATCTTTTTTGTTTATGATAAGCCATAACCCATAGTTTGCCATGATGGTTTATGGAACCAGCTCACTGATCAACTCCTGCCCTGAAACCTATGTCCCCACTGAGGAGGAACATGTGGATCCAGAATTGGCCTCCACAGTCATTTACTGACTCACTGTTAAGACCGTGTTCATGGAAGACGATCTTACTCGGCTATGAGTGATCGCCAAAGAAGAAGAAGATGACACTCCTGTAGAATCTGTGTCTGTGACCCAGGCAGCCTAGAGTCAAGTGTGGGGGAAGGTTTACCTGTCATTGCAGTGCCATCTCCATCTCTAACATTTTAGTTTTCCCCATAGGAGAGAATGGCAAAAGTTCACTTGTGCGAGATAAAGTAAGTAAACCCACATCCTGTCCTTAGCAACCCCTGCTTTGGATATCATCGCTTCATAGCTCCCCCTCTTTGTCTGCATAGCCCCATCTTGGATTCAATTTATTGGTTGCACCAGAATGCTGTGAAATGTGGGAGAGTTGCCTCTTGCTTTCCGTTCTGCTCAGTTCACTACCTGATAGTTGCAATGTTTATAATTCACGGTATAGGATTATTAGTGTTTCCTAGATTTATTCTGTATTTTATATATATTTGAAATAGTAAAAATACATTGCATAAAGGTGTATTATTCATTGTGTCTTTAATCAGTTAAGGAGAAATCAGTTAAGTTACATTAAAAAAACCACCAAGTTACCCTCATAGTAAGTGCAAGACTTGCCTTTCTAGGTTGGCTTAGGGAAAGGACTTAAAGCCAGGGGAAATGTTGAAGACTGGCTTGGTAAAGTTGAAGAAGCAATGTTCGCTTCCCTTCGCCGCCTGAGCAAAGCTGCCATTGCTGATTATCAGACGAAGGAGAGAGTACATTGGGTTGTCGCTGGACATCCTTCTCAGGTAACCAGGCTCAGTTACTGCTTTATGGGGGGGGGGAGAGAGCTTTGTTTCTTAGTCTTGAGGACATACTGGTTCTTTGAGCTGGTTATGGGCTTAAAGTTCAGTATATCTCCAAAGTATCCTACTTGGAGCTTACCTGGTTACTTAATGCTGCTGCTTTTATAGTGGACCAGAGCTGGGAACCATTTGACACAGACCAAGACTATCACCTTCCTGCATGAGCCCTCTTGAAATCGATGGGAGCCATGCAAAATAGTTGTTCTACAAGAGCACTAAGCAGGAAGATGCTTGTGGAACAGAAATTCGAAGGGGATTTATGCAATTAAAGGAGGAGCACAGTGTTAATGAAAGCAGCTCTCAGCTGTGGATGCCTCTACCTTTATTCTGCCCTGTTTTTGCTTTGTTTTTACATAGGTCGTGCTGACCATTTCTCAGCTCATGTGGTGCCGTGATCTGACTCAGTGTTTAGAAGGAGAGGAAGAGGATCATTTAGAAGCTTTGGAAGAATTTGAAAAGGAAAACTTTGAAGTTAGTGTTCATACGGGGTGTGTGTGTGTGTGCTTGAAACTGATCGTATGGAGCTGTTTGACATAATTTTAATTAACTGTCCCGGGTAGCAGCTTCCACATGAGAGCGCAACCCTAACTGCCCTCTCGTGCTGAGGAGTGAAGGGATTTTTGGATTAAGGGGGCCCTTGAGAGGCAATGGCTTGACCTCCCCCCCCCCCACGCCCAAGAATAGGGATATGCTCTGGCAGTGGGGAGGTAGGGGCAACTAGTGAGAGGGGGCTGAGTGAAGGTGGAACACATGGTTAGGAAGGGTGGGGGTAATGGAGGAACGAGGAGGGGACATTGGGAGCTGGCCATGATGCTGCTCAGGCAGATACTGCAAAGATTTCCACCTGCTGGCCTCCGCTGGTGGAGAGAAGTGCCACTGGTGGGGATGGGGGCCCTGATGTGGTGGGGGCCCTATGGGAAACTACTGCCCATAGTATCCTGGAGCTGGCATTGCAGCACAACAAAAATATGCCCCCACCTCCTTTCTGCCCTGGTCAGTCTAGTACTCTCCTTCTCCTGCTGCTCCCTGGCTGTGGTTAGGATCTCTCTGTCTATTGCAGCAAAACCAGCAGTGTCTTGTGGCACCTTAAAGATGAACGAATGTATTATGGAAGGGGTCAGCAAGGTTTACGTCGCCTGGGCCGGTTCACTCCTGCGGAAATCACTCCGTGGGCCGGATCACATCTGCGCAGATGTGATTTCCAATACCGCAGAAGCAAGTCCCTGCCCTGCACTGCGCCGGTTTAGCACAGCGTGTGGGGGCTCGCCGAGCAGTCTGCTTGGTTCGGGGGCCACTTAAACGACCCCCGTGGGCCACTTGTGGCCCATGGACCGCAGGTTGCTGACCCCTGTATTATGGTGTAAGTTTTTATGCCATCAGATTCATCCAGTGGTATCCTGAGTTTCTGGTATGTGTGTGTACACACACACACACACACACACACACACACACACACACCTTGCAATGGATTAGCCAGTTAACACACAAAGTATGATTAAACTCAGTTTTCCTGGATAATGCCTTTTTATCACAAGACACCTTTTATCGGTTTAGTGCCCACGTGTGATGTTTTTAATGCAAAGTAAAGTGATGTTGGGTGATATTTCAAAAAATACGTATTTTTCATTCCGAAACTATTCTTTCAAATTGGAATGCAGCTCTTGGCTCAAAGAGCCATTGACTTGCTCAGAATAACAACACTTTATCTCTCCATAACATCTAATCTCTTTCAATATTCTGTCCCTCCCATCCTTAAATATGTAAGTGCTGACTTTTCTTTGAAATTGTTCTTCCCGTCTGTTGCTGTTGTCTGTTTTTCTCCGGTTAGGGCTTCTTTCTACTTCCCAGACAGTAAGGGGTCATATCGTGAATGTGATATCAAAGCACTAGGCCAGTCAATCTGAGTTGGCTATGTCCTGACATCACAGATAGCTAACAAAGCCTGTTCAGAGTGACAGCAGTGCTTCCTTAATAGGCGTTGCAATGATCTTTAAAAAATGGTTGAAATAGGATTAACACAGGGCTGGCTTTTCCATTAGGCAGAGTGAGTTTGGCCACCCCTTGTGGTAGAAGTTGGACACGGAGTGGTGGCAAGATGTTGGAAGACAGCTTGCCTGTACCTCCTAAGCTGGTCTGCTGATCTCGGGAGGATGCTGTCTTATCATCCAGCTGCTAATCCAGTCATCTTCTATTTCTGAAATGAGGGCAGCATCTTGTCCTTTGCCTTGGGCAGTAAAATGTTTTTACCTGACCCTGGATGCACTTGCCATTGCTGACGAAAATATTCGTAACCACCTTCTCCCCCTTTTGGAACAAATCTACTTACATTAGCAGTAGATACAGCACTTTCATTTTGAAACGTTACTATCTTGAGTAAAATAGGAAAATGTTTCCTAACATTGTGATTTCTTCTCCTTTCATAGAGATTAAATGCATTGGCCTCACTAGTTCGTGGCATCCTTCCCAAGCTCCACAGAAACATAATAACAGCACTCATAACTATTGATGTGCATGCAAGAGACATTGTTACCGAACTTGTAAAGCAGAAGGTACATTACAATTTTTAAATGATGTTTGTGCAGTTACAGTTTTAAAATCAACATCTAATAAACATTGTATATTCTCTGTAAAGGTAGATTCTGTTGACAACTTTGATTGGCAAAGGCAACTGCGTTACTATTGGGACCTGGATCTGGATAACTGTGTAGCTAGAATGGCTTTATCCCAGTACACTTATGCCTACGAATACTTGGGTGCATGTCCAAGATTAGTGATAACCCCACTCACGGTAAGACCTTGCCCTCAACCTCATGCATGTAGTATGAAATGTAAGCGAAAACTGGAACTTTCTGTTAGATATTGCTAACAAATAGTGTTCACCTTTACATAACATTGCTTTAAAAAAACTGTTCTGTATAGACATATAAACGTGTTACAGCATCATGTACGCTTATGGGAGGGGAAAAGGTACTGTAGGGATAAGTTGTCAACTCAAGATTACCTTTCTCTAGGGCTGGAGACTAATAATTGTTCTTAAGAGATTTGAAGGTGACACAGTAGAGACATCATTGTCCGTGGAACTAATTTCTGTTGCTTCACTAGTTTGTCTGTTCAGCCTGCTCTTGCGGGTTTGTGAAGCACAGCAAATAGCTTGGAAGCCTGTTTTGACCAGTAAGATGGTGAGGTCACAAAATAAGTGAATTAGTGGAATCAGGGCTTCTTCATGTCTCCTTCAACTCTCCACAAAAGCAGCCCCCACCTATAGCTGAACAATGCACAAAATTTTGAACAAGTTTAACCATCTCATATTAAATTATGATTTGAACAAGCTCTAAATATTATTATTTATTTGAATTAACTCTTTTTTGGCTATTGTTATTATTTAAGCTTGTTGGTTGCTTTTTATACAAAAAGGTCTGCAAGTGACTTATAACTTATTTAAAAACCTAGGTGTAACAAAAATACATTATAATATAAACACATTAACACAAAAACACGTTCAGTTCATAAAAACACACAAAGAAACCCCCCTCATAACAGCAGCAGAAAGCTACAGTACCACACTAACAGCAAACAGCACAAACTATCTAAAGTCTATCTAAAGTGTGGGTAAAAGGTACATTATTGATAGAAAGTATGTGGGAATAGTTTCTACTGGTGTTGGGCCATATGTCAAATATCTTCAGTGAATTATGTTCCCAATGGCTCAGCTTTTTTTTTGTGATCTAATTCATACGTACTAAAGCTATTCGCTTTTAGGAGCGGAATGTGCAAACTGTTGAAGATTATACTGCAGTACAATTGTGTTATTTTAATTAGGACATAATTTCATAGCACTGCTCAGTATCTATGCATATGTAACTTTCTACACTTTGACTCAGGATCGTTGCTACCTCTGCCTTATGGGAGCATTGCAACTTGACCTAGGTGGAGCCCCAGCTGGACCTGCTGGCACTGGCAAAACAGAAACTACCAAAGACCTCGCAAAAGCACTTGCCATCCAGTGTGTTGTGTTTAACTGTTCAGATGGCTTGGATTACAAGGTATGGAGCACCTTTATTGTTCTGTAGCATTTCATGTTAATGGAGCTGATGAAGTTCCTGCAATTTGTAATTTCCATTAACAAATATTATTTTCAGACACTGCAATAACTGTTGGATGCTGAGCTCATGGTTGGTGTAAAGTATAGGATTGTGAGAAGAAATATACAGTAACCTGTGCTTTAAAAAACCCAGTAGGACTGTACCACCAATGACTGTTGGCAAGATGACTGTGATGGAATACAGTAGTGTCTTCACAACCAACACTACCCTTACTGATAAACTAACTAGCAACTGTTGCATCTTTTGAGGATATATTCCAAATGAAATTCCCTTGGCACCCAGCTGTGTTGCACATGACACCCTAGACTTAGGATACCTATTTCGATTGGCTCATGGTCCTCTCTTCCCTCGCTTCTTTGTAACCAGGCAGGCAACAGGTGTAGAGAGACACAACAAACTAGCATTAAAGCAGGATACAGCACTCAGGTGTAGCAATAAGCCACAATTAATGCGGGTGGCACTGTGGGTTAAACCACAGAGCCTAGGACTTGCTGTTCAGAAGGTTGGCGATTCGAATCCCTGCGACGGGGTGAGCTCCCGTTGCTCGGTCCCTGCTCCTGCCCACCTAGCAGTTCGAAAGCACACTAGGGCAAGTAGATAAATAGGTACCGCTCCGGCGGGAAGGTAAATGGCGTTTCCGTGTGCTGCTCTGGTTCACCAGAAGCGGCTTAGTCATGCTGGCCACATGACCCGGAAGCTGTACGCCGGCTCCCTCGGCCAATAAAGCGAGATGAGCGCCGCAACCCCAGAGTCAGCCACGACTGGACCTAATGGTCAGGGGTCCCTTTACCCTTTACCTAACTGAAGCAGAGATTAGCCAAGCTAACTTCAAATCCTGGTTTGTTGGCCACAAGTATGGTTTGTGAGCTTGGTCACCTTCAGGTGTGCAGCTAAGCCATATTTAAGCTACACAAACCACAACAATTATATTCTGTCTAAGTCGTTATGGTTATTTTTATGTTTAATGATTTACGGATCTCAGCATACCATTGTAGTAGATAGTATAACTATATCGGTTTTAGAGCAGAATTATATAGTATTTGGTTCATGCCTTGCACTACCAGAAGGAGAGAACTGAGGACATATAACCCAGTGCTCATGTGAGCAACAGAGATACACTCCTTTTACTCTATGCCTTAAGAGTTTATTGCCTGAAATCACAGCTTTTGGAGAGAGAGAACTGAGACTTGTTAACTAAGATGAACTATTGTTCCAGATGATGGGACGTTTCTTCAGCGGCTTGGCGCAGTCTGGAGCATGGTGCTGCTTTGACGAATTCAACCGAATTGATATTGAAGTTCTATCTGTTATTGCTCAACAGTTGATAACCATTAGGAACGCTAAAGCTGCTAAGGTAATTTCTGTGTTTTCTGGATAGCAGAAGCTCTGTTTCACGGTCTTAATAATTTTCACAATGTAATATTGTTCTTAAATTGTTCTTTCAAACAGCTCTCTCGGTTTATGTTTGAGGGACGTGAAATAAAATTGGTGATGACTTGTGCAGCCTTCATTACAATGAATCCCGGCTATGCTGGACGGACAGAATTACCTGACAATCTGAAAGCACTTTTCAGGCCATTTTCAATGATGGTTCCTAACTATGCTTTGATTGCTGAGGTACCTTTTAATATGTATGATTATGCAGAAAGTGTTTGAGAGCAGAAAATTACAACGTGGGAATAACGTACTGGAACAGTTGTCTTTAAGGGGGCCAATAGTTGAACATCGGGAGAAAAACCACCCCAGGATCTCTTTTTCATACTTCTATTAGTATGTCTTGTTTGCAACAGTTAGTTTATTCACTAGGGCATGGGTAGGCAAACTAAGGCCCGGGGGCCGGATTCAGCCCGATCACCTTCTAAATCTGTCCCGTGGACGGTCCGGGAATCAGCGTGTTTTTACATGAGTAGAATGTGTGCTTTTATTTAAACTGCATCTCTGGGTTATTTGTGGGACATAGGAATTCATTCATTTCCCCCCCTTCAAAATATAGTCTGGCCCCCCACAAGGTCTGAGGGACTGTGGACTGGCCCCCTGCTAAAAAAGTTTGCTGACCCGTGCACTAGGGGGAGCACTAACCCTCTTTAGCACATAATTACACTCAGGTAGAAACACCTTTCAGATAAGACCAATGGTTCCACTTCAGCTGCATATTGTTGAGCCTTCTCTTGGAGTCACATCGTACACTTGTTGATGCTCTGCCGATAGTTAAAACTTTTATTTTGTAAGAACACACAACATGCCTTTTTTGTACTTTAGGTTATTTTGTATTCAGAAGGATTTGAATCAAGTAAAACACTTGCAAGAAAGATGACTCAGATGTACAAACTGTGTAGTGAGCAGCTTTCTCAACAGGACCACTATGATTTTGGAATGAGAGCTGTCAAATCTGTTTTGGTCATGGCTGGGTAAGAATCTGCATACTGCATGAGATATAATTTTAATTTGGATATTCACTTATCAACATGCCCAACATATAAACATTTTATTTACTTACCCAGCTTAGAAATATATACATCTTATTTATTGGTCCCATTTGTTTTAAATAAAAATGCCATACTACTACTATTGTATCTAAATTTTACATTTTTCTGCCGATATGGGTTGTTAAACATTTAAAGTTCTTTGTGGCATTAAAGCTCTAGCACTGATTGTTTCTCTTAATTACTGAGATAATTAATGAGACTGCTCCTGGTAATGTAGAGGTAGAGATGGGGTGGGGCAGGGAGAGAAATTCATTCACGCTTTAATGTGAACCTATTTAATCTACATGCTCTCTAAACCAATACATAAACTGAAATGCAGCTATTCTTCCATAGTTGCATTTCTGCAAATCTAATGATGCAGTTCTCCAACCAAAATATGCATACCAATTTTGTTAAAAATAAATTTTATTGGTAATCATAATGCTGTTAATATATGCTAAAAAATGTTTCTATAATTGTAGGTCACTAAAGAGAGAGAATCCAAATCTGAACGAGGATGTTGTATTAATAAGAGCATTACGAGATTCCAACCTTCCAAAATTTCTTACAGATGATGCTGTTTTGTTCAGGTACATTTCGTAGTAAATTAGCGTTTTCTTTAATCACAGAATCTTTATTTTTCCATAAGTGAATATGACTCTTCCGTTATTTCCAGCAGGGATGCTATAAGATAATCATTAAACGACAATAGAAATTAACTACACAACAATTTTCAACAGTTTGCATACTTAAACTTACTTGTTTATAACATAAAAAATTTCCTTGACATCTGATGGGAGGGTGTTCCACAGGGCGGGCATCACTACCAAGAAGGCCCTCTGCCTGGTTCATTGTAACCTCACTTCTCGCAGTGAGGGAACCGCCAGAAGGCCCCACGGAGCTGGACCTCAGTGATGGAGGCGGAGATGCTCCTTCAGGTATACTGAGCCGAGGCCATTTAGGGCTTTAAAGGTCAGCACCAACACTTTGAATTGTGCTCAGAAACATACTAGGAGCCAATGTAGGTCTTTCAGGACCTGTCTTGTATGGTCTCGGCGGCCACTCCCAGTCACCAGTCTGGCTGCCACATCCTGGATTAATTGTAGTTTCTGGGTCACCTTTGAAGGTAGCCCCACGTAAAGCACATTGTGGTAGTTCAAGCAGGAGATAACTAGAGCATGCACCACTCTGGCAAGGCAGTCTGTAGGCAGGTAGGGTCTCAGCCGGCGTACCAATGGAGCTGTTGTCACAGTTACAAGCGTGCCTTCCTATTTAGCAAGATCTGTTACTCTGCCATCCTGCTGTTTTCATTGTTTAAGTCTACCAAAGGCAGATTCTGCCTTTATTCCAGAGGTCAGCTCCAGTTTCCACTGTTCAGAGTAAATTGTCTTACCGACTTCGGCCATTCCATTCAAGCAAAAGGAAGAGGACCCTTAATGTTTATATTTCCAGAACCAATGACTACAGTGAAGCCTTATTTGTTTCCTTCAGTCAACCCTAGTCGTCCCTCTGAGTAAAGCAGCCCACTTTAACCATCTCCATGTGGCTGAAGGACTATATCACGCCCAAAGAGTGGAAGCCTCTGAGAGTAGTATTGCTTTCTCCCTAGAGTACAACTGTGGCGTTTGCCCTCCTAGGTGTGTGACATTATACTGGGTTCATAAGGAAAGGGTTAACTAAGTGTAAAATGATTAACCAATAGGAACCCAAGGGGAGGAGTTAGAGCTAGAGTTGTTAAGAAGTCAGTTTGGAGTTAGAGAAGAGAGAGGGAGGATAAGTCTGTGGGTTGGGCTAGTCTGTTGTGAGAGAGTGAGAGAATCTGTTAAGAGGAGTCAGTTAAACAGTGGGATAATCAGTCAGAAGGTATTAGGAAGGGGATAGGCCAGTAAAGAAACTAAGGTTAAGAAACTGACAAAAATTATCTGAAACCATAAACTTGTTAAGGCTTATAAAATAAACTTGTTTATTTGGTTTAATGTTAACAACTGTCTGGACTTAGTGTGTACCCGAGAGAAACGAGTTGGTGGCAGCAGGGAAGTGAGCACAGTGGTGGCACAGGGATCAATAGACCGTCAAACGTCCGGGGAACCCTGTGTGATCGCCACAACAACCAACTCTGCTCTATGGAAAACTACAGGGTCAGCATGTGGAAGTCAGTCCTACACCTTCCGTACACATCAACAGATGCTACCTTTGGGAGGTCCCTTTCCCCAAAGGCAGCATCTCCCAAATTCAGTCACACTGTACATTGCTGTTGATGTACATTGCTTTTATGCATACTTACTTGCAAGATTGCCCCATCCTGGATCCATGGAAGAAAGGGGGAATTTGAGTTTACTTAGGAATCCCCCTTTCCTGTGGTTCCAGGTTGGGAACAGTCTACTTAAAGGTAAAGGTAAAGGTAACCCTGCCCGTACGGGCCAGTCTTGACAGACTCTAGGGTTGTGCACCCATCTCACTCAAGAGGCTGGGGGCCAGCGCTGTCCGGAGACACTTCCGGGTCACGTGGCCAGCGTGACATCGCTGCTGTGGCGAGCCAGAGCCGCACACGGAAACGCCGTTTACCTTCCCGCTAGTAAGCGGTCCCTATTTATCTACTTGCACCCGGGAGTGCTTTTGAACTGCTAGGTTGGCAGGCGCTGGGACCGAACAACGGGAGCGCACCCCGCCGCGGGGATTTGAACCACCGACCTTTCGATCGGCAAGCCCTAGGCGCTGAGGCTTTTACCCACAGTGCCACCCGCATCCCCTGAACAGTCTACTTACCTCCTAGTAAAGGGGAAATCGGTTGATGAAACTGAATATATTGTAGAGTCCACCATGGACAGAATGGGGATTCACAGGTAAGCTCAAATCTGTCTTCTTTGCTGCATAAAATGTGGGTTATTGTTCTGTTTCATTGTTTAAGTATTGTCTTGAAGATAGGAGAGATAGGATAGAAATACTTTAATCAAATAAAGCTTTTGCTTTCACTTCTTTCAGTGGGATTATATCTGACCTCTTTCCTGGAGTCATAATACCAGAGCATGACTATGGAACTCTACAGTCAACAATAATAGATGTCATGCTTTCCAAAGGATTACAGGCTGAAGATACCATGGTTCATAAAGTCATACAACTTTTTGAAACAATGCTGGTAAGGCATGGTGTCATGCTCGTTGGACCAACCGGAGGCGGGAAAACTACAGTTTACCAGGTTCTGGCAGATAGCCTTGCAGCGTTGCATGAAGCGGGTGAAGAAAACCCTTTCTACCAGCCTGTTAAAACATATGTTCTGAACCCTAAATCCATTACAATGGGTGAACTATATGGTGAGGTTAACAATTTAACTTTGGAGTGGAAAGATGGCCTGATGGCTCTTAGTGTTCGAGCTGCTGTGGTTGACACCTCTGAAGATCATAAATGGATCATCAGCGATGGACCTGTGGATGCCTTATGGATTGAAAACCTAAACACCGTTTTGGATGATAACAAGATGCTTTGCCTGGCTAACAGCGAAAGAATCAAACTCACACCGTACATTCACATGATGTTTGAGGTACTTTTCTTTCTCAGGTTTAAATGTTTTTTTCTAATTCTTCAGTGCATATCTGGAGCAAAGATATCACACTATTTATTTGCATCTTTGCTTGATGCTTTTAAAATTTATATACTGAAGCAGAAATATGCAATATCCATGACTTTCAGGTGGAAGACTTGAGGGTTGCTTCACCTGCCACAGTTAGCCGATGCGGAATGGTATACATTGATCCTGAGGAACTGAAGTGGATCCCATATGTGAAGACATGGATGGCAGGCCTTGAAGACAGAGTAGGTTTTACAAAAGCACTTTTAAGCAAAAGGGAAAACTTTCAGTGTTCTTTTAAACTGACACCCAACACTCTGTGATGCTGAGCATGCTGAAACCTCATTGGGCCATGGGCAGGAGGCAAAGGTTGCTTCTTGGAGCAGTGTGTGTGTGTGTGTGTGTGTGTGTGTGTGTGTGTGTGTGTATTACTTCGGGAGGCTTTCACCCTCTAGTTTCTCAATGGCTTTTTTTTTTTTTTTTTGCTCCACTTCTGTCAGCGCGGGGCACTGCAGTACTGGAGAAAGTGATTTGCGAGCCCATGCACTAAAACCCTGTTCCCTGAGCCCACCACAACCCCAAGAGATGAGACATGACAACAATGTATGGGTTTAAATTAGGCCACTACTTTATTTATTTTCAGGTGTAGGAACCTTGGCTTAGGCCTTGGAAGGTATCCCTCTCATGCCCAACAGGGCTGCACAGGGCAATCAGGTGTTGTGGGAGGGGACTGGAAAGCGTGAACTTACCCAGCCTGCCCTCCCACTTCACCTAGCTGGGAGTTTGACCTATATGCCGCCGCTGTAGGGCCAGTGACCCCTGCAATCAACCCTTTAACGGGCCCTGCAAACGCCGCCACATGGGGGTGCATCAATATGCTGCCTCCGACTCACAGATAGACTATAGAATACTGACCAAGGCCTAAAACCGCCAAAGTTGTGACGAGATGCTCCGGGAAGGCGAAACCTGCCAATGCAAGAAAATTCCTTCCCGGTTCTGAATATAGCAACCATCTTACGACCATAGCAGCGCCCGCTGACCTCCAAAGCAAGAGGTTAGCCTGCAAAAGAAGACCATGTTATATGCAGGGAGGGTTGGGCAGGTGAACCTGGAAAGAAAAACAAGTGAGCCTGGGATGAAGAGCATCGGTCCTTTGCTGGTCCTTACCCCACCCCCAGCTGGCTGCCCATAGGCCTGCTGAGATGGGGGCGGAGCAACGGCCTCCCTGTAACAAGGTGGGTGGCTCCCCGGTCCCAGGAGCCCGCGCGGTGTCGCAAACCCCGCCCACCCAAGGGAGGGGGTGAGCGGGAAATGTATGTTTCACATACGGATTAATGTGTCAAATATGCTTTCATTTTAGGAGCTGTACTTACTTCTCAAAGTGGGATAAGATGTGTATCTGAAGAAGTGTGCATGCACACGAAAGCTCATACCAAGAACTAACTTAGTTGGTCTTTAAGGTGCTACTGGAAGGATTTTTTTTTGTTTTGGGATAAGATAGTAACTGTGTACAAATATTTATTCTGTTTTTTAGTTCAATGAGGAAACACGAACATACTTGTTTGACTTGTTTTGCCATTATGTTGAAGGCGGCCTGAAATATGTTCACAAAAAGTGTTCGCAAGCTATATCTCAAGTGGACATCAGTAAAGTTACAACTCTCTGCTGTTTACTGGAATCACTGCTCCTTGGGAAGGGAGGTCCCAATATGTCAATGGTATAGCTATTTACCTTATTCCTTGTGTTTGTAGATTATGGGAGAAGACCTCAGTATCAATATCCTGTTATTCTTTTAAATAACTATTTCTATGTGGGCATTCAGATGTCTTCTAAAATTTTGGTAGTTATTTTTCTCTTTGACATCTGGTGGGAGGGCATTCCACAGGGTGGGTGCCACTACTGAGAAGGCCCTCTGCCTGGTTCCCTGTAACTTGGCTTCTCGCAGTGAGGGAACTGCCAGAAGGCCCTCGGCATTGGACCTCAGTGTCCGGGCAGAACGATGGAGATGGATATGCTCCTTCAGGTATACTGGACCGAGGCCGTAATTAAAATCTCAGTTAAAAAATATATTTTTAGATTATCTGAGAAGCATTCAGGGTGCAAAGGCCTCCTGAAAACAAGCAAAACCAAAACAAAACAGTTTTGACCTGGCATCTGAAACTCCAGCTTGTGGATGAGAGTTCAATAGAATTGTTGCAGCTCAGGTTTCTTAATCAAAAACATATTAAATGATAAGCACATCATAAAAACACACAGGAAAATATCTAAAATCAAGTTAAATAGAAAATATATCTGTGTCGCTTATACCTGCTAAGGTATAATAACATATTATTTTTTAGGAAAGAGAATTTTAAATCTACCTCATTCAGATTGCTGGAGTTTTCTGTATGTTAATTTGATATGGGGGAAATAGTACACATATTTTTTAAAAAAAGTATTTATTTTCCTTTTTTTTTTTTTTTTTTGTACAGGAACAATCTAGGTTAAATTCTCTTGTATGCCAGACTTTTGTTTTCTGTTATTTGTGGTCAGTTGGTGGAAATTTAACAGAGAACTATTGGGATGGTTTTGATACATTTATAAGACAGCAGTTTGAAGATAACCCAGATGCCAAGGTATGAAGCAGCATACTATTTTGCTTACACATTTTCATTTATAGTGATTGTGAGAGCGGCGTAATCTGGAAGAGCAGGAAGAATTTCTCTTCGAATACAGCCTGTATAGAGGCACCTCTACAAGTGCTCTTGGAGTCAGACATGCCCCTCAAACAATTCATTTTGTAATTGGGTAGCTAAACCCATTTTTTTGTGGCCTACAAAATTCATTCACGAATTCCAGGTGTGAAGGAATATCCATGAATCTTCATAACTGGACCCTATGTTTATCACCCATGTCCCCTCTGAGGGAGGTGCAGAGGGTGGCAATACAAGAACAGGCCTTCTCAGTTACGGCTTCCTGATTGCGGGAGACCTTTTGGAGAAAAATATGCCTAGTGCCATCATTATCAGATTTAGGCACCAAGCAAAAACATTCCTGTCCACCCAGGTGTTTGGCTCTTAATTGGTGTTATATATTATGATAGCCTGTGTTAATATTTTAGCGGGGTGGGGTAGGATTTGTCCTTTTTATTTTATTGAAGGGATGAGCTCTTTGTGTCAATGATGTTTTAATATCTTTGTGATGAAACTCTGAGGCATTTTATGCAATAAGCAACAAATAAATGCAATTAGCAGCCATAACTTCTATTGCGATTCACAATGTGCAGTTTGGGCTCTAACATGGAGTGCCTTCAAAACAAAGCTCTGGTCTTCATGATTGTGGGAAGATGCCCAATAATTTGTTTATTTGCAAAGTTTCTGTCTTGCCCTTTATTATACAATCGTTGGAGGGTGAAATACAGCTGGTAAAAGAGTCATGAAAACAGTCATTAAAATATTAAAATTTCTAAAATTCAGAATCCAGTTTTATATATAACACCCTTCCACCAACCCCTGCTTCTACCTATCACCCCAAGCTAATAATTGTCGGCTCCTGTCTTGAAGGAAGAGTAGTCCACAAGTCTAGAAATCAGGGAGAGATTCTGAACAGGGTATGCATGTATTTGACAAAATAATTCAAAACCCTTATATGCCTGTACAAAGAGATCTGTTTCCCTAATTTGATACCTATCGAATCTATGCTACAGGTAAGACCAATTGTCCCTTTTGCCATGTATTCCAACCGTTCTTCCCAGTTCTTGACAAAGATGAATGTGATTATTTCTTCTTTCTAGCTTCCAACTTCTGGTGATTTGTGGAGTCTTTTCATTGATTTTGAGACAAAGCGACTGGATCCGTGGGAGCGAATTATACCTACATTTAAATACAGCCACACTGTACCATTTTTTGAAATGCTTGTTCCTACCACCGACACTGTGCGCTATGGCTTTCTCATGGAAAAATTGCTAGCTGTCAGACATTCTGTGTTATTCACAGGGATAACTGGGGTTGGCAAGGTGAGATTTCTCTTGGTTGCTTAACAAAATAGTTGAATCATTTATATAAATCCAAAAACATCAAATCCACCAAGTTATTAATTAGTAATTTTAAGGGACATTAGTTAAGGCACTGTTTTAATTAAATCTATAGAGATTCCTTGAAAGAGTGGAGAATAGGTAGATAATGTTGTAGGGAGAGGCACTGAATAAATTACTTCTGTAATGTTCTAATTATCTTCTAATCTAATGATGAGGGTAAAAGTGGAAAAATAGGTTCCAAAACAAAAAAATGCATTGTAAACAATTTGCTATTTAACAAGTTTGATTAATGTTTTGGAAAAGTAAATCAAAATTTTCAGATAGCACAATTTTTTAGATCCAGTGACCATGAAAAAGCTCATCGTTAGCTGACTTAGCAACGTGATAGTGGTAAATTTTGGTGGCATAAATTCAAAATACTTGTTCAGGGAACAATCTCTCAAATCTAGATTTCTCATTATGAGGAGCTAATAATATTTCTGAATGTAACTGCAATGATTTTTTGTGCGTATAATAATGCACTGTTGCTTGCTATGGTTTTTTTTTTTGTCATTTGAAGTCTGTAGTTGCAAGGGCACTGCTAAACCGAATACAAGAGGAAGCTGGTTATGTTCCCGTTTACTTAAATTTCTCTGCTCAGACTTCATCTATAAGGACACAGGAGATTATTGAATCGAAATTAGAAAAGAAACGGAAAAATATTTTAGGTAAAGAGATTTAATATATTTTGTTGCCTAAATTGTGTTGGCTGTATTCCTTGTAATCAACTCTTCATTCTTTTTGCTGATTTCAACAACACTCCACAACAGGTTAGTGCAAAGTAATTTTTCCCAAATTACCTATGGTTTTCCTACAGAATTATGGAGAAGAATTCTCCCAGAGATAAGGCTAAATAATTACACCTGGAAGCAGCAGGAAGAAAGAAGAGTTCTTCAGTTTTAAAGCTGTTGGTTTTTAGTTAAATGTAGGCCTGGGGTGAGGAATCTTTGTCCTTCCTGATACTGCTGAACTATAACTCCCATCAAGCACAGAACATGTCCTGGGATTATGGAAATTTTAGTTCAGCAACATCTGGAGAGCCAGAGCTTTCCTGCACCTGATGTAGGCTATAATCTGATGTACTCCATTCAGTTTAACACAGGAGGGCAGCATTGACATTTGGAAAATGCAACACATCTTCACATACTGTACTCTAATGAGAAGTGAAACAGTATTTTGACCTGAGGTGGTTATGGACATGTTTCATTCATCCTCTTTTGCTCCTTCCTGTGCATACTACCCCATGCCCTGCCACTGATACATATATCTCCCTCCTATAAATTGTACAATAATGTACAATTTGCTTTGCTTAGGGCTAAATCTAAATCAAGTGCATTATCTAAGAACACAGTCACATCAGATATGCTGAACACCCACACGAGGTCTGAGTAGGGCTTTTGATAAAAATTGCTTAAAAGAGAACTTGGATCAAAACTAGGGGTTCCAGTAAAGGAAAAAAGTTCCATGTAATGCAGGCTGATTGAAAATCAGCATTGTTATTCACACATCACTGCATATTCATCCAGAAAGGATTCTGTTGCTTTCAACATTAGGACAACAATCTGTATTTTGGCATTTATGTTTACTTCTGTAATATTTTAACCATTCTGCCACATTATTCATTATTCTCTAATTTTCTTAATATTTGCCATAGTCAAATTAAAGACTATGAAATAATAAACTTTGGTTAATCAGTGGTCCATTTCAGTTTAACTGATGTTTCAGTTTAACAGCATTGGAAGCCTGCTAATTTCTGAAGTGTAAAAAACTCGGTGCTATTGTGTATTAATTTTGTTATTTGGGGAAAACTTACCAACAGTGGTTTCTCCGCTCTTCTGTTGTTTAGGAGCACCAGGGTCAAAAAGAGTTGTCATTTTTGTAGACGATCTAAACATGCCTAAATTGGATCGTTATGGTTCTCAGCCCCCTATTGAGCTACTACGACAGTATCAAGACTTTGGAGGGTTCTACGACAGAGAGAAACTGTTTTGGAAGGAAATACAGGCAAGTCTGCCTTCAGCTGGTTGTGACAGTGAATGCTATAATCTGAGTACCATCTATTCTGTTGGGAAAGTATTGAGGTTCCTGTTATGTGCTGAGCTTGGTTCCTAGAACAATAGGCAGGTAGGATTCTGGAAGGCAGCAACCTGATTGGCCTGCAGGAGCAACCCAATAAGGCTCCAGGAGGAAGTGAATCAGCAACCTGATTCACCTGCAGGAGCAGCCCAATAAGGCTCCAGGAGGGGAGTTGAATCAGCCAATTATGCGGGACCCATTGTGTAAATAATGTAATATAGCCAGAGGTTTTGGGGGAAAACACACTCACTCACTGTTTACCATGAGCTAAAATAAAGAGCATGAAATCAACACTCAACTCTGAGTATATTTCAGTTCCATACCCCCAATACCCTGTGGGTTCAGCCTATAGGGTCAGTAAGATCTAGACTCCAATTGTCAGTTGAACAGGACATTTACTTAGGCGTTGCAAGGGCAGTGTGGCACAAACTCAACCAGCGAGTGGTTGAGGGATGGCACACTTCCAAACAAAGGGAAGCAAAGGGTCAGTTATGTCAATATATGGCAGCACTTCCTTCCGCTGGCATTCTCTGGTTTAATCACAAGGCATAGCAACTTTCTTAGCTTTCTCTCCTTCCTCTGTCCTCAAGTTATAGCAATAGCTCCTGCGTACATGTTGTTCTGTCCTTCTCTCATGGTTCTGTGGAAAAGCACAAGCTTCACATTCCAGCATTCACTTGCTCATCCTCTCTCTCACACATTTCAGTTTTTAATTTTATTATTTCTGTTTTTTTATGACAATACGACCCCCCCTTTAGTTCCAAAAAAAGGCTTCCCCGCCTTTTTTTGGAACACATATCCATCATGATACCTTATACCAAGCATAGGCAAACTCCAGCCCTCCAGATATTTGGGACTACAAATCCCATCATCCCTAGCAGTGGTCAGGGATGATGGGAATTGTAGTCTCAAATATCTGGAGGGCTGGAGTTTGCCTATGTCTGCCTTATACATCTCTAAATTTCATTCATTTTGCTTTCTACCTGCTTCATTTCCCCTTCAGCTTATGCAGACACAGCATTTCCTTACACCTGATGATTGCTGAAGGGCATTGAATGAGGTTTAAGGTTCAAGCCATCACAAATAATTTTAGCCTGCCTCGATATTTACTGTATATAGAATTTCATCAGTACAGTTTGATGCTGAATTAAAAATAAGAATAGGGAATAAGACATGTTATCTGAGCTGTGGTTTAAATGTAAGAAACAAGTTTTTATAGGATTAAAGACTTAAGTATTATGTTTTGACACAAAATATCTATGATCTTTCCCCCCCTAGGATGTAACTATTTGTTCAGCCTGTGCGCCTCCAGGTGGTGGACGTAATCCAGTTACAGCACGTTTCATTAGACATTTCGCGATGCTGTGTCTTCCGACACCCTCTGAGCATAGCCTTAAACAAATTTTCGAGGTCAGTAGCAACTTCCCCACAGTAACAAAGAACAAAAAATAGATTCTTCTGTTCAGTCTGCCATAACCCGCTGTTCTGAGATGCTGGATTTATACAGATTCTTAGTAGCATGTGTTACTTTCTGAAGTGCTGAAAGTTTTTGATATGCATTTATGAACATTATTGAAGATTGGCACTGAATGCAGAGTCCTGATACCTTTAAATATCGGTGCACTTTAGACCAAGTCTGTGGATGCCAGATGAGCAAGTGGGGTGCTGCAGGAGAGAGAATGTGTATATGTGCACATGCACACATTGGATCCAGTAAGATGGATCCTCTTGAAATTCCATAATTCCCCCCCCCCCTAGACTTCCCCACCCTTATAACCATCCTCAAATCACGTATCGCATCTCTCTTGGCTGAACCATAAAAATCACAGAATGGTGTTTTCTAGCACTGGTACAAAAACAGGGTTGTGAGATATGAATCATTATAGATCCTCAAATATTTTTTTTCTGAGGCCCCCCCCCCCCCTCAGAACTACCATCTTATCATACACAACCTCTGGTCCATATTCCTGTAATTTGTTAGTGGTTTTGCCATCATGCTATCTAAAAAAGTTACAAAAATCTAAGAGGATCTATTGTTCTGGTAGATAAGCAAAAAGAAGTGGGTAGTACCCATGGCACTCTCTAAAAACTCCACATGATCCTGTTTTTAATTGATGTATTTCTTTAATCATAAAATCAGCTGAAGGGACCATGAGGGTCATAGCACTGTATTAGTGAGCTTTTGGATTATGGATAGGTATATTGTAATTGTGTTAGTTGGTTTTTTATACTTTGTAAACTGCTTAGAAGCCTATTTTGGCATTAAACTGTAAGTAAGTAAATGCCCTCTTTCTCACTCATAGCCACACCTATAGTTGCAGGGCTGAAGGTGGGGACTGATGCAAATTGAAGCAAGTATTAATCACCCCAATGAACTTCAGGCTAAAATGTGTGGCTTTTTCCTGCTTCTGAAATGATACTGATAATGAAAAGGCCTTTAAAATATTTGATGTAGCTACATAACTTTGAGCTAGCCATGACTATCTTTGATGTAGACTGGCTCTTTCTTTCTTTCTTTCTTTCTTTCTTTCTTTCTTTCTTTCTTTCTTTTTTGAGAGAGATTCTCCTAAATAAGGCTGAAATACATCGTTATATTCAGTATTTGCCTGACATGGTAAATGGTCCTCATAGTTCTGTCTAATACTGCTTGGTGCCATCACCCTTTTCTGTGTCTTCACAAATTAAAGCAAGTTGTTTAAAAAGCATCAGAGCAAACCAAATGCAAATATCCCTGCCCTACCTACTGAGCCCACCATGAAATCTTTGCCATTGAAAATTGCGCCTTAACACGATAAACCCATTAGCAGTATTGCTTGTTCACATTTCACCATTCATGCTGATGGATTTGTTTGCACACATGGAAGTTTCTCACTGGGATGAATGGGCAAAACTTTCTGAATACGTGAACTGGCACTCAAACACAATAATAGATCAATAGTTGGACTAGCAGATGCCTGAAAGAAATACAGGATGTGCTTTTCTGTTAACATAAAAAGATGTAGTTCCACTTTTTAAAAGAAACATTGAAATCACAGCTGGCTTGAGTAGAATAAAAGAGAGAACGCCACAAAACTTTAATTACATTTTGAGCTTAAGTTTTGTTTTGTTGTTTTTCCTCGTACTAGGCTATTTTAAAAGGATTTTTGGCTGACTTCTCTACAACAGTAAGGCAGAGTGCAAAAAGTATAGTGGAGGCTGCTGTTGAAATATATCAAAGAATGAGCATTGATCTCCTCCCAACACCAGCAAAATCCCATTATGTGTTTAATTTACGTGATTTGTCAAAATGTGTGCAAGGTAAGGAGTATTTCCACTTGGCACAATCTCTGTACCAGTTTTGTGCTCACATTGTCAATAATTATTTTCCCTAGTAATTTCTCTCTACTTACTGTCTAATGTTAGCATGCTATGTTTTACCTTTAAATAACTTTATTCTTGGCATATTGCTGTGAAAAAGCAGTGCATTGCATTCCTCTAGAGTTACTGTGAATTTTTGAAAGGTCATTTCAAGAGAATAGAGAAAAGTTAGTAGTAGCAGTATAGACTTGTACCGAAATAGAAGAAGACAGCTAATGCAATACTGCGTAAAAGTAAAATTGTAAAAGTAAAGCTGTGCTGTTAACTCAACACCATGTGCTTTTTTTTCTTTCCTTTTTTAAAATCAAAAGGTTATTTTATCATAATTGTGCATAATGTACATCACATACTTTAAAACAAAACAAAATAACTTGTATTACAACAAAGTAAGTGCGTAGGGTTGTGCATTATATTGAGCCTTTTACTCCAGTACGTAATAAGTATGTCAATATTGTCACCCCTCTCTAACCCTTGCCGTATTAGTTAGTTTGTCCGTGCATACCATTTCCCATAATTTCATAATCTATTATTCATCAGTTGGAGTCCTTATTTTATTTAACTTTGCAGAGATCAACATTCCAGCAGTTAAAAGATGCAGTACAGTTCTGTATCTTCAGATCACACTGAGTACAATCAAAGGGTCTTACAAGAGGTTAAATATAACCTGTTATAAATTCAATCTCATTTATTCTTTCTACCCAAAAATTCCTTATTCTGAGACAAAGCTGGGAAATGTGGACCTTATCTACATTCACTGTCTGTCATCTCCAACATGTATTACAAACATTCCTATAAATAAGGTTAAAACTTGTAGGGGCTAAATACTATTGGAGAATTTGCAAAAATTATCTTCAAATTTGTGCTGACTTTCTGCTTGGGGATGTTATTCCAAATCCAGTTCTAAACATCTATTGAAATTTGACAACCCAGCTCTCTCTCCCAGTTATTTTTATAGGTAATCATTGTAATGTCTCTCTATGTAATGATTTTATATATCTTACTCAGCAGACTGAAATCATGCTTTTAAATACATTAATGTTGCTGCCTTGAAATATCCTTTAATGGATGAGAAGGATAGTCAATTTCTTAATTATTTTTAGCCACAACTCACTCCCCCATAACTCTTGGGTTTTTTCCCCATTTCATGCAAAGTTCATAAGCAGATTTTGCAAATCTTCAAGTATCTTTGCTGATACCCCCCAGTGATATCCCACACAAAACTAAGATTTTAGAGAGTATTACCCTGTTTACATCTTACAGGAGAGGGGACTAATAAGCAAATACAGTCGTACCACATTTTGAGTCTGCCCCATTTAGGGTCCATTTTGTCTAACGTCCACGGCAAACCCAGAAGTATCGGAACGGGTTACTTCCAGGTTTGCTGCATGCGCAGAAGCACTAAATTGCACATGCGCAGAGCGGCGCTTTGTCAAGTGTCCCTTTTGTCGAGCGTCCGGGGCTCCGGAACGGATCCTGGATGCCAAAGGAGGTACAACTGTACTGGCAATTTCCACTCCCTTTTCTGTTTTCATCGGAATTCTCCAACATCACTAGACTCCCTCCTGCAACCATATGTTGTTCTGTTGTGGTGATTAATTTAGGGTGACTCAAGGATAAAACCAAGCTGCAGTTTGATGCTGCAACCAATAAATGATGAACACATGTGTGTTAATTGGACATCAAAAGCTGTCACTAACAGTTTTAAAACCCAACAAATCTTCTGCAAGCATGCTTAAGTATTGATTTTAAATTTGCTTTAAAAGGATTTATTCTAGTTCTTTTACATATATTATCGCTTTTTTAATGTATTTTTCTATTGCAGGCATGTTGCAATGCAGCCCCATGTCAGTTCGAGACCAGGCACAGATATTCAGGCTGTTCTGTCACGAGTCCCAAAGAGTTTTCCATGACCGTCTCATCTGTAGCGAAGATAAACAATATTTTTATTCCATGTTATCTGACATGGCCAGTAAGGATTCTTACTTTACTAGTATATATTATATTTAATCTGCATACTTCATGCTTGCACAATTAACATTAACTTAACCCACCTATTTTACATTGCAGGCAAATATTTTGGAGTCTCTATTGATCCAGACTCATTTGTGTCTAAACCCATCTTATTTGGTGACTACATAAAGGTGAGGAATCCGTAGAAAATAAAACTGGATAGAATGATGCTTTTATGATCTCTATAAAATTGGGCTCTTGTTTTTGAGGTACAATGTGACCTGTAAAGTAAATGAACTGTGCTGTAGAAACACTGTGAATTTAGGTGGTATTTTTACGGTGAGATTTAGTGCAGTTCTTATGCCAGATTGATAAAAGTAAAAAAATTATAGTGCGATATGATAAAAATTGCTAAGAATTAAAACATCCCCCCCCCATCCTGGATGCACGTGAAGCATTTCCTCCACTGGCTTGCGGGAAATCTTTGGGAGGAGAAAAGGGTAAGAAGTAAAACCTACACAAATCTGGAGTGGAGTCACTAAGATGGTTGGATGGTGCCTTGTACACCTCCTTCCAGCAACTCCTGCAGCCAGGCTGGTGCCAAACATATTGCTCTGCTTTCCCTTGGGCTATATCAGCGAAGTCGAGAGGGGGGTCTTGTTGTCATCTGGGCAGCCCAGGCCTCTACACATCCTGCCCAGGCTTGCAGCCTGGGGAGGTCACTTCAGTGCTGCTAACGCAATGGTTTGACTTCGTCCCTGGAGGCGCACTCCATTCTCTCTTGAGACAGATGGATGCCAACAACATCTTTCTTATATTGTTGTTGTTTAGTCGTTTAGTCGTGTCCGACTCTTCGTGACCCCATGGACCAGAGCATGCCAGGCACTCCTGTCTTCCACTGCCTCCCGCAGTTTGGTCAGACTCATGTTTGTAGCTTCGAGAACACTGTCCAACCATCTCGTCCTCTGTCGCCCCCTTCTCCTTGTGCCCTCCATCTTTCCCAACATCAGGGTCTTTTCCAGGGAGTCTTCTCTTCTCATGAGGTGGCCATGGAGTCTCAGAAAAACTAGTATTGTGAGGCCTTGGAAACAGCTTGCAAATAATTCTTGAACGTGAGCAGCACCAAGAACGTTGCCATCAGTTAACTGAATAGAGTGAAAAAAGTAGCCAGCCAGCTTGACATCTGATATTTATTTGAATAGTCCATTTCTTCTGTCAGCTTCTGGAGTGAGTGTGTCTGCTGCTGGCCACAGACAACTCAGCTGGCCTCATTCCTAGACCTCCAGCAGCAGTTTTGGGGCTGAGATATCACTCATAAATAAATAGTGGAGGCTGTTAGGACTGCCCGATAATTTTTCATAAGAAACATTAGTCACTTGAATGTTATCTGTGCTATGGAGATGGAGTTTTCTCAGATGTGAAATGTCCATTAAATTAAAAGGAGCTGTCACATTCAGCAATAGGTTCTGAACCGACTTCAGAGCTGACAGATCAAATCAATGCAGAAAGCAAACAGCTGGTCACCAGATGGCAGTGGCACAGGCATATGGAAGGAAGACGTTGGGGTTTTCTTGCTCCTTTGCATTGGAATCTTTCCTAGAGCAATATCTTCAGCCTTAAGAGATAAACCTCAGTACATCTAATTACCAAATATTTACCTACATAAATAGGGTTTGTGTTCGTGAAACTGTATTTCCTCCAACTGAGGTTTGATGGAAGAAAACTGCTCAGTGGCACGTGATTTCAATCATAAATTGTAGAAAGGATGATAAATAATATGAATGGATAGATAGTGTTGATTTCTTTTATTTTTATTTTTTTAAACAAAGTAATAACAGTAAATAAATTCCAATTAAAATGTGCACCCCACCAACAAGACCATTCCGTTCTAACTGTCCAACCTTCCAAAATTTCAACACCTCTTGCGATGGTTTGACTCCTTTCCATTTTAACAGTACAGATCCTACAAAGACCTTCCATGTCTCCTCAAAATCATTTCTCCCGCATGTTCCCCATCTTACCTTAATAGCACATGTTAATTTATCATTAATAGCTATATCCCTCACATCTTTATAACACTCTTCCATTTTATATTTGCCTTGCCCCTTCCACTTCCTAGCTATAATAACTCGTGCAGCCGTCAATAAATTGGTGAGCAAGTCCTTCATAGCCTGTGAACCTTCCACCCCATTGTAAATTGAGAATAATGCTACCTCTGGACTTTCGGTCAGCTTTAACCCAGTGATTTCTGTTATCTCCTTAAAAACCCTTTGGCAGAAAAATTGTACATATTTACACCCCGTGTCTATTTCTTTTAGTCATTCAAAGGAGTGGAGATGATCCTCAGTAAACTCTCCAGGAGGATTGCTTAGAAAAGCAGCCACCATACAGATATTCCTCACAAGGAAGACAATACACATTTTCAATTATATTTAACATACTCTTAGTATGGTCAGAAAAGGGCAACCTTTCTGGATAGTGCAAGTGCTAGACTCTAGGGATGCTGACTAGAAGGAACGTTCCTAACTTTGGGACATTGTAGATTTGTCCTGGTCTGGTGCATGCAACGTCTTTTGTTTTGTAGCTGTGTGATTTGTGCTCGCATTGTGATGGTCATTGGCTATAAACAGTAGAATTTACTGATTACAGTAAATGGATCTCAGGTTAGAACTAGAAATATATCTGATATATATATATATTGGGGGGGATTACTAGCATCCGGATGAAAATATTATCTTGGGCTAAATTTAAATAATATGATTGCAGGTAGATCAGGTAATTGAATATCCGGTAGCCTAAAAACCATTGGACATGATCCATTCCCAGGTGGTCACTGCTGCACAGTAAATGAGCCTTCTTTCCTTTCTCATTAGCTGGCTTAATAAGCACTCTATAGCAGTTCAAAAGCACGTCAAAGTGCAGGGAAGGTAAAGGGCGTTTCCATGCGCTGCTCTGGTTCGCCAGAAGTGGCTTAGTCATGCTGGCCACATGACCCGGAAGCTGTCTGCGGACAAACGCTGGCTCTTTCGGCCTATAGAGCAAGATGAGCGCCGCAACCCCAGAGTCGTCCGCGACTGGACCTAACGGTCAGGGGTACCTTTACCTTTACTAGCTTACTCTTGTGGCTGGAAGGTGAAATACACAAATTATGACTTTCAGTGTGAAGCTCACATGCATCTAGCTTTCACTTTCCTGTTCAGGCCCTGTGTACAAATAGCACATGCCAAGGAGCATAAATAACTGGCCTAGGAAGGAATGGAATAGTTCAATAAAACAAACAGCTGGTGTGATCTGTTGTTCCCAAGCATGGCTGATTGGGACCTCCTCTCACATGAGCTGATGAACTCACGGAGGAAAGGATTGTCTCCCTAATTTGTAATATTCACACATATGCCCAACATGAGAAGTAATGATTTCCCAAGAGTCTGCAAAAATTTCACATAATTAATTGGCTCACATTTCTGTTGACTTTGACTCACTCCTATCACCATTAAGCTATGCTTTTTTGAAGTCAGCATTTACTGGGGTAGCATTATATTTTCATTCCTTTTGATCACAATCTTATTTTCTTTTATCTGTTCATTTTAGATTGGAGTCGAGAAAGCTGAACGCATTTATGAAGAGTTAACTGACCTAGAAAAGATTATGGGGGTTCTGCAAGACTATCTGGATGATTATAATATAACCAACGCCAAGGAAACCAAACTGGTATTCTTCCAAGATGCTATAGAGCATGTTTCAAGGTAAATAATTACACTGCCATTAACCAAATATCAATAATATAAATGAGTTAATACTATATTAATAAACTAACGACAGCATGCCCATATAAAGTGGAAAGTACATTTCTGTAAATAAGTTCCTTGCTTTATTTTTAAAAAACCGTTTATATTGAAGATTTTCTTGGTTTACAAAAGTATGTGCAATGTCTCTTATTTCAAATTGTAAAGTCTTTTCTACAGATAAGTTACATTTGTTTTGAGACATTAGTGTTGAGTACAATATAAGGTTGGGGAAGAAGGAGAGGAGGAGTGGTGTGCCAAAACTCCTTTTTATAATGTACGTGTGGGGTTTTGTGTCAGCGTCAGCTGAATAGGTTCTGTTTCTATTCGCTTGTTATACTTTCTTGATACTGAGAGGGACTGGGAGGGCCCAGGGTGTGGTTGGCTGTAATGAGGTTTGTGCTTCAGCAGTGGCAAGCCAAGTCAGGGGAAGGATTCAGTGGTACCTTGGACAGCTCCACAAAGGGCTTAGGCGGGGGACTTCATAAGAGCAGACCTCAGGGGTTATTTCAGTGGCAGGCTAAGACTGAGCCTTAAATAGTTGCTAACTTTACCTTCCATGAAAGGAGCCTGTTCATCTGAAAGGGTGCAGTCTGCTTTCGGAGTCATTGGCTCCATTGCAGCAGGAGAAGATGTGGTCATACAATGACTTCTGTGCTGGAGTTTTCAAGAAAAATGCATTGTGACCTCCTTGGGCTGGAGAGGTACCTGCACAATGGGCTCCTCCTCAGCAAGGAGTTCTGGTGTAGTGTGTAGATCTGGGAATTGTCCCAGTGGGCATGAAGTACGTATGTCGTTTGGGTCTCTAAAACATAGATAGAAATGTTGGTGTGACTGAGTATAATGAGCTCATTGCTTAAGTTCAGAATGGCAAAGGGAAAACTCTTCATTGCTGGAGGCCCTCCTTTTCGTAGGCATGAATGTGGATTTTCAGAATGAAAAGAAACCTTTTACACTGCTGTGCTGCTTTAGTAAGATGGCAGTAAATGAGGAAGGTAGTGGCAAAAGGCTTCTTGCTTATGTCTCTTGCTCAAATGAATGCTAACCATTTCAAATTTATGTTCAATTTCCCCCACAGAATTGCTCGAATGATTCGCCAGGAAAGAGGAAATGCCCTTCTTGTTGGAGTTGGAGGCACGGGCAAGCAGTCTCTAACTAGACTCGCCTCTCACATATGTGGCTACAAATGCTTTCAAATAGAACTAAGCCGTGGTTATAATTACGACACTTTTCACGATGACCTTAGGAAGCTATATAAAATGGCAGGGGTGGAAGACAAAGATATGGTTTTCCTTTTCACAGACACGCAGGTATGGACAGCTGAAATAAAAATCAAATTCACTTTGTGCTTGCTGCTAAAATCTTATCTGGGTAATAAAATGCTACCTGATTTATACAGTGTTGTTTATACAACCAAAATGATTCAGAAAGGGAATAATAAGCTTCATAAAATAACTAAAGGTCAAATAACTCATAGAAACAGGAAACATTTTTAAGGAAGATATCTGAAGCTTTTTATTAAAATGCTTTACAACATTTTTGATTGCAAAAATGTTTGCATGCAATTTTATTATTTTTATTAGTGGTTTTTGCTGGCTCTTATTTCTTTATTCTCTAAGCTGCCTTGTGAGTACATCACAGCCTTAGATGAACAGCAGGAGACAGAAAGGAGGTTGGCAGGAGGAACAGCAGGAGCCAGAAATGATCAGTGACTGCCACGTAGTAATTAAAGGAATTTTCACCCTTAGTACTGGGTGTTGGAAGGATGTGGGATTAAGGTTCTGTGGGCAGGATTCACCTAACAAGCCCATCAGCAGAAGCCCCGTGCGACAGCTTCCACCGGTACAATGGGACTTCCCACCTCTGCTCCCCCTTCAACCCCACTAAATTGGGTCTGCAAGTCAGGAGAACCCCCAGAGCAATGTATGTGTGAGGGAAGGGGGGGATCATGCCATCTGGTAAGCTGATATGATTGCTCAGACAGAACACTAGTAGAAGTGTGATGTTGAATTCCACAATAGGACTTGGTTCTGTGTACATGTGAATAGGATTGCCCTGTTTGACAGCATAGTAATAAAACCACAGAATGATCATAAAAAATGACTTGCTAATTAAGAAAGTTTAAATTCCCGTGTAGGCCTGTTGGCCTCAGAAGGTCTTCATGAAATGCCTGCTAAATCTCTGCTGGTCTAAGAGCATTCCCCAGCATGAGACTGGTGACACTAAATTAGTTCAGGTTTCCTTCCTTGAATATTTACAGGTGATAGATATCACAAAGTGGTTGTTAATTAGATATGGCACCTTGAGAGATTGTTCAGGCTGTGAAAAGCTCGTTGCAGGGACTACCCAGATTTGAGGAACTCTGGGTACCATTTAAGTCAAAAGTTCAGTAGCAGCTCAAGTGGGAAACAGGCTTGGTTATAGAAAAATCATGGGATATATGGAAACGGGTGTGAAAATCCACAGTGCAGGCCCCAACATTGTGCAATCCTGTGGAAAGCTGGCGGTGGTTGTCCAGCAGGCAGTAGCTATTGGGAAAGCCCAAAATAAGGCACAGAGCTGCTGCCATCTTTGAATGTACTGTGTACCCAAACAAAGCCTCTCTGATCTGCTTAGAGGCCTCGTCCTTGGAGCTCTCAACTTCACCAGCCTAGAAATACCATATCACAGTTTTTGAATAACTTCCCTTTGCCGCAGCTCCCCCCCCCCCTTTCCCCCAACCTGCCCAACTCAGCGTGAGCTAGCAGGCCGGCTTTTGAATGCAGCAGTAGATCTGCCACTGCACTTCAACCCACTGCATTCCAGGCCCAGTTTTGATTGACTTGTTAGTCAGGGTCCTGTGCACTCCCACCAGCAAAGTGGAGATGATACCAATTGGAAGAGATGCAGGAAAAAGCCAACCAAAATGATCACTGGCCTGGAGCAACTCCCCTATGAGGAAAGATTATAGCATCTGGAGCTTTTTAATTTAGGGAAAGAAAGGCGGGGAGAGTAAGAGGAGGTATATAAAATGAGGTGTAGAAAGTGGACAAAAAAGTATACTCCTTCGTTGCCTCTTAATACTTGAATGTGGGGTCATCCAGTGAAACTGAACATTAAAATATTTGTGACAGACTTTTCTTATATTCTAATTTTAGAGCAAATAAAAGGGGTTGGTTTTTTTTAGTGATTTGCTGATACTTTTATTTTCTGATGGCGGAGTTGCTGTTTTTAACTCTGCAACACCTTTTCTTCAAAACCGGTATTTACAAAATCTGTAGATTGTTGTAGAGGAATTTCTCGAAGATATAAATAACATTTTGAATTCTGGAGAGGTGCCTAATCTGTTTGAAAAAGACGAGCTGGAGTTTGTTATGGCGGCTACCCGACCCAAAGCAAAAGAAGCTGGTATACCAGAGGGCAACAGAGATGAGGTAGGACGCATTATAAATACTACCTTAAATGCATTATATTAACTTTTTTGGAGGGGACAGTGACAGTATTTAAATAACTACATATTCTTACATCTGTAATTTTCAGCTACGAAAAGAAGAGGACATTTTCCTGTTGCTGCTGTTCTTATCCTGTATCAGAGATTAAACTCATGGGTTAGATATGGAAATAGCCCATAAAGTCACCCAAGCTACAGCTTTTTACAGTTTATGAGTGTCCTCAATTTTATTTGTGCTAACAACCTAATTACTGCTGTGCTTTCTTCTTATCCTTGAATTAACATTCATGACTGCCTTTTCTCAGGTATTTCAGTTCTTCATTAATCGAGTTCGCCAGAAGCTACATATTGTTCTGTGCATGAGCCCTGTAGGAGATGCTTTTCGAGCACGCTGTCGAATGTTTCCATCACTTGTGAACTGCTGCACTATTGATTGGTTTGTGCAGGTAACTAATTTCAGTTTTATCAAGAAGTCCAGCTGATGCATAATTGTTATATTTGATTGAAATGGCTCGTTTTGTTCTATTGAAATGTTTTCCTTCAACAACGATCTCCACAAAATTTCAGTTCCAGTCGAAGTTGCAATGCTGAGTCTAAGAGACAGAGCTACAAATCAGGAAACCCCTGGTTTGAACCTCAACTTTCAGTCATAAATTCACTAGTGGGATTTAACCTCAGCCCTCATAGCCAATGTGGAAATGATCAGACTGCCTGGCAGACCGACTGACCTACCCATTGAAAGGCTGCAACAAGATAAATGAATGTAGAGGGTTTGAAATGTGACCCAAATTCTAGAATAGAATAGCTTTTGGTTAAAAAGAGGCATGGCAGAAATTAACCCACGCACCAAAAAGCATGGAAACAGTAAGTAAGGCACACACTTTAATTTTCATGTCATGTAAGCAGTAAACATGTTGCTCTATTGTCTTACATGTTGTGCTAGCTTGCAACTCTGTCTTCTGGCGCCCACACAGTCTTTTAGCCTCAGCTCTGTTCAAAGCGGGACACGGGTGGCGCTGTGGGTTAAACCACAGAGCCTAGGACTTGCTGATCTGAAGGTCGGAGGTTTGAATCCCCGCGACGGGGTGAGCTCCCGTTGCTCGGTCCCTGCTCCTGCCAACCTAGCAGTTCGAAAGCACATCAAAGTGCAAGTAGATAAAAAGGTACCACATCGGCGGGAAGGTAAACAGCATTTTTGTGCACTGCTCTGGTTTGCCACAAGCGGCTTAGTCCTGCTGGCCACATGACCTGGAAGCCTTACTCCGGCTCCCTCGGCCAGTAAAGCGAGATGAGCACCGCAGACCCAGAGTCGCCGCAACCCCTAATGGTCAGGGGTCCCTTTACCTTTACCTTACTGTTCAAAGCTGCTAGAATGTAAAGCACCTCTAATATTGCAGTCATTTTGGGGAGTGGGGCGGAGAGAGAAACACCACCAAAACCCTGATGGAAAATGCTTGAGGCACTGAATGTATAACTGGCGTAAGATTATCTCAGTAATCTTTTTATCCTTTTTTCAGTGGCCCAGAGAAGCACTTAATTCTGTATCAAGGACTTTTTTCCTGCACATTGACCTTGGAAGTGAACGCATGAAAGAAAAACTTTCCAGAATGTGCGTAGACATTCACATGAGTGTGACAGAAATGGCAGAGCAGTACTATGCTGAGCTCCGACGGCGCTACTACACAACGCCCACTTCTTATTTAGAGTTAATCAACCTTTATTTAACCATGCTGGGCGAAAAAAGGAAGCAGCTTGTTTCAGTAGGTTGAATTTTATTAGTGAGAATCTATGCCTTCTTTCCCTTTAATGTCATTTTACTTCTCTCTTGTAAAAATAGCATACATGTTGTTGGATCCTTCTTTCCCTTATAAGAAATGCCTTTAGCATTTGCTTTTTTCACCCCAGGCCTAGATGGTGTATGACTTCATGAGAAATCCAAGTGCTGAGATTTCTTGTTAATTTCCTCTATCATCCACTCGCACTAAAAGGACTTAAAATTATACAGTGCCAGTGATCTTAGTGAAGCTAGCCACAAGTGACAAGAGACTGCAGTGCAGTCGTTTTACATATAGGCATTTGTATCCGGTGACGTCAGCTGAGATAAATAGCCATTAAAAATAATAATATCCTAGCTCTTTATGATCTTCTGAATTATTTCTCAGGCTCGGGATCGTGTGAAGAATGGCTTAACGAAACTGTTGGAAACAAACGTACTAGTTGATAAAATGAAATTAGACCTATCAGCTTTGGAGCCAGTCCTCAAGGAGAAATCTGTGGATGTTGAGGCACTGATGGAAAAGTTAGCAGTGGATCAAGAAAATGCTGATCAGGTGCAAAGTACTATCTGTTTATCATATCTTTAGCAGTGGTGTGCCCTTGAAACAGACTGGATTTTTACTGCTCAGTGTTTCCTAGATGTCGCAATTAACTTCAGAATTCAATAGTCCCCCTATAATGAGAAAGGATGAAAGGTGCTGGGGGTGGCACGCAGAGTACTGACTGTTAGACCGTGGGTTGCTAACACAGGTCCCTCTAGGTCAGGCATGGCCAAACTTGGCCCTCCAGCTGTTTTGGGACTACAATTCCCATCATCCCTGACCGCTGGTCCTGTTAGCTAGGGATGATGGGAGTTGTAGTCCCAAAGCAGCTGGAGGGCCAAGTTCAGCCATGCCTGCTCTAGGTGATGCTGGACCCCCAACTACCATCATCTTCATTAACTGGACATGCTAGCTGATGGGAGTTTTAATCCAACAAGATACGGAGGGCACCGTGTCCGCTACCCCGTGTTAGATCAATGTTCCACATGACTTAATGCTGGTCATGGTTCCCTGAACGCTCACTTTACTGAAAAGGCAAGGGATAGTACAATCGTAAGCATCTTTACTCAGAAGTAAGCTTTTCTGAGTTCAATGTAGCTTTCTCCCTAGTAAGTGAGTTCAGGACTGAAGCCTGGTCTATTGCCCTTTTTGTTCTGATAAAGCACATCTATTCAAACCACTCATAGCCGTGCTGCTAGGAGTGTTGATTGTTTTAGAACAGGAAGATCTCAAAGGCAGTACAGCCTCCATTGGTGACTTAAAAAAAAAAAAGAAATCACAGAATTGCATTGTATTTCACAATCTTACTGCACATTGCGTTTCTATTTTGTTTCCTTATATTTTGAACAAGGAAAACCAAATATTAAAGTAAGGAAAATGTTAACATTTTTAATAGCTGTTATTCATTTGGTAAAGATGTATTTGGCCATCCCCGCCCCCAGGTTCGGCGTGTTGTTCAAGAAGACGAAGCTGTTGCAAAAGTAAAAGCGGAGGAAACTCAGGCAATAGCTGATGATGCTCAGCGCGATTTGGATGAGGCTCTTCCAGCTCTGGACGCGGCTAACAAAGCTCTTGACTCTTTAGATAAAGCAGATATTTCTGAAATCAGAGTTTTCACTAAGCCGCCTGATCTTGTCATGACAGTAATGGAAGCTATCTGCATTCTTCTAAATGCAAAGTAAGCTAGCACCTCACCCACATTGTTGATTTTTAGGTTTGATTTCATGTGAAATGATGCTCATTTCCTAGACCACTTTCCAACAGAGAGTCATGTTCCTCTCCGCAGTGCAGCACACATGCGCGGTATCCTTATGCTTCAAGGTTCCTTGCCAGTACCTGAGACATTGGGGAAACCCAGAGCACAATGGCATCCTGTTACGAGTATCCATTTTGAATTACAAAATGTTACAGGTGAAGAGCAGCAGATTTGTGATTGTTATTTCAGCAGCAGCCACACATTCTCCATTCCTTCTCATTCTGTTCTTGATCTCAGAAATACTGCCAAACATTATGAAGGAGACGTGTGTGTGTATCATGATACTAATGATACTAATGATAATGATACTAATTAGCGTTGGGGGGATAAAAATTAAGAACTCAAATTTAATTGGGCATGACAAACTATAATTGTGGTTTTGATGCGTGGGAATAGTCAGAACTCCCTAGTGGTAAAGCACGTCTGTTTAGATGAGCTTGGGCCAAATTCTGACTTTCTCCTCCAAATCAGCTAATTATTAGGGAGTTTGATCATGCTGTTATATGCTTCAGGCAAAGTCAGCCACTGATGAATATCCCAAAGGACTCTAAGGATGCGTTACATCAAGTACATTTATCAGAAAGCAAATGAAAGCCACTGCGAATATTGGTATAATATTTGAAAGAACAAAGAGTCCAGTTTTCAGAGGTCAATTTGTTTACCCTTTTTAACATTTTTCCAAAGTGTGACTCTCTTGGATGTTTCAGAAAGACTTAAAAAGGGAATGCTAATATCATACCAGCACAGAAGCACGTGTCTTGATTATTGCAACTCCTCCTGTAAGAACCACTTAGTACTTGACAGTGTGCAGAACTCTTGTATGGTGTGGAATTGGGTGGGAAAGTGCATGATGGACACTGGGTGAAGGACTTGGTGAAGGGTACTTTATGTTGGCTTATCATAATGGAATCCTGCGGGCATCTCAGCCACCATGAAGTTATCTAGGTTTTCACAATTCTACATTTTATTTGGGGGAAATTGTTTCCAATGGACTCCACAGTTGGCTCTGCTTTGCTCACTAAGCATATCCCAGTAGGATGGCCCAACAATGGGCAACACTGCCATCTAGTATCCAAAGGTAGCAAAACTGACTTATGGAAGTATCTGGTGTCCTGAGATGTCCAAAGTTCATTTGCCTTTCCTTCTGGAAGTGAGAGCTGGACCATAAAAAAGGATGATCGCCGAAGAATCGATGCTTTTGAATTACGGTGCTGGAGAAGACTCTTGAGAGTCCCATGGACTGCAAGAAGATCAAACCTATCCATTCTTAAGGAAATCAGCCCTGAGTGCTCACTGGAAGGACAGATCCTGAAGCTGAGGCTCCAATACTTTGGCCACCTCATGAGAAGAGAAGACTCCCTGGAAAAGACCCTGATGTTGGGAAAGATTGAGGGCACAAGGAGAAGGGGACAACAGAGGACAAGATGGTTGGACAGTATTCTCGAAGCTACGAACATGAGTTTGACCAAACTGTGGGAGGCAGTGGAAGACAGGAGTGCCTGGCGTGCTCTGATCCAGGGGGTCACGAAGAGTCGGACACAACTAAACAGCAACAACAACAAAATGTCTCCTCAGTCACTGCTTTCCTTCTCCTTAGCCACTTCCTTCCCACTCTTTCCCTATACTTATCTGTTGATTCTGGATAATAGTATGATAAGGCTTGTAAAATAGCCACAAGGACAACGTGGCTTATTCCTGAGTGCATAGGACTGTCCTGCATATTTTATATATGTATCGTGCATAAATAGCCGGTGGTTCATATCTTAGATACCACCTTTTCTTAGATACCATGCAATGGGATCAGTTTGTGCTGTATTCTTCCTTTAACTACAATGATAATTGAAGTGCAGCAAACTTTTTTAGTTGTGGCCCCCACACTTTGGAAATTTCTGCCTAAGGAAGATCAATTCAATTCTCTAGACAGTTTTTGCCACCAGCTGGAATCATTTATCTCCCCATGGAAGCTTCCAAGTCTTTGTTGATTGCTGATAACTTTTATTAGATTTGTGCTGCTTATGGGTTTATTAGTTATTGGGATGGATCCAGTATATTTTGCTGGAAACCGCCCAGCCAAATGGGCGTTGTATAAATAACGTTGTTGTTGCTGTTGTTGTTAATCGCACAACCCTATGCATGTATACTCCAAATTAAGTCTCACTAAATTCAGTTCCATCTCCAGTGTACATAGGATTGAATCTTAAGTTTGTTGAACTTGGTTCCCATACCTAAGATCATGACATTATATAATTTAACAGTTTTGACAATAGCAACCTAGAAGGCACGTTCCTGTAGTGGACCAACAACTTTGGCTGCCAGTTCAGCAAGTGTCTCTCTGGATTAGATGAAATCCATAGACGTGCCACTTGACTTTGAATTCATATTATCACAAAATTTTAGCGGCAGCACGAGACATCAAAGCTGTTTCCTTTGTTCATATCTTCTTCCCAAGGCCCGTCTCAGTGCTTTTAAGTTTCTTCTCTTCTTCAAGTTAATGAAATGTGCTTTGGAAATGTAACTGCCAGTTAGTTTTTTTATCAAGTATAAATTTCATCCTAGCATTGGTAATAAAGCATGGAAATTTCAAAAATACATGAAACTGCATTGGTTAATATATTCTCTGGGGCATATATTTCTAAATTCCACCACTTCTTTTAATCTTTCAGGCCTGACTGGGCAACAGCAAAACAGCTTCTTGGAGACTCCACTTTCCTGAGAAGGCTTTTAGAATATGATAAAGAAAATATAGGCCGTCAAGTATTGCTTAAGCTTCAGAAATATATCAACAACCCCGATTTTGTACCGGAAAAAGTAGAGAAAGTGTCAAAGGCATGCAAGTCTATGTGTATGTGGGTGAGAGCTATGGATTTATACTCTCGAATTGTCAAGGTTGTGGAGCCAAAAAGGCAGAAGTTAAATGCTGCACAGGTGCTTGTTTTTTCAATGTTATTTTGTATGTTTTATTTAATACTGACTGGAAAAAAGAAAATTCCTTTCATCTGTGACACTTCTTGGTTTTTTCTGGGGCTAGCTATTTTGCTAAAGAGAAGAGATTTCTCTTGCTAGAGGCAATGGCATATAATGTAGGAGTATCCCTTTCGCCCAGCAGAAGCCACAGCCAGCCTGCTGATTGACTCCTCCTTGGGGATGCGATACTCCCTGCCCCCAAACCAGCCCTGCCTTGGGTTATGAAAGCCATCTTTTCCTCACTAGGCTCATGTTTGCAGTGCATTTTTTATATCTTTCCTCTCATTTCCCCCTCTTCCCTCGTCACCCTACACATCCTTGCCAAGGGGACAAGGGGGTTCATGGGTGGAAAAGATTGTTAAAAACCGCCTTCTTCCTCAAGCCACAACCAATAACTCCAGAGCCTGCCAGATGTTATTGCCTGGATCAAGCTGACAAGGTCGGGCTCAAGTCTGTGTGCCCTTGTGTGAGCTGCAGCTGTTGAGTAATAATAATAATAAATGTTATTTATACCCTGCCCTCCCCAGCCAAGACCGGGCTCAGGGCGGCTAACACCAGGTATAAAAACAATTGATTAAAATACAACTTAAAAACAAGATTAAAATATAACATAAAAATGCAGCCTCATTTCAGTAAAAACTCAAATCAAAAAATTTTTGGGGATGAAAATGTCAAATCTTCACCAAGGCCAACTATCCAGACTGGTCCTACGTGGGCCAGAAAAAAGCCAGGGAAGTCCCCAAATAGGAGTTCCATCACAGAAGGGGAAAGGAAAAAGGAAAGAGAGGAAGGGGATCAAGTTGATTCCAAGCCAAAGGCCAGGCGGAACAACTTTGTCTTATAGGCCCTGTTAAGTAGACTTAAGAGATGAGCCAGTGTGCATTCTCTTTTTTCCCTGGTGTGCTTTTTCTCCTGACCAGCAGGGCTGGATCTATAGGCTGCTGTTTTGGCGCAAGACTTTGCTGCTGCACCCAAGATTGAGGGGGCCCGGTGCATGTTGTGATATTATACATGTCACACATGTGTCATGCCAGTGATGTCATGTGCCCAGCATGTTTTGCACACGGGTGATATCACATGGGTGGCATCTAATCGTCAGGAGGAGACCAAGCGCTGAGCCCAGCGCAGCGCAGCGTGGCTTCAGTGGCTGTCGGCTCCTCTTCTCTCACGTTCAGGAGGAGCTTGCTTTACATCCGGCCTCTTCCGCCCCCTCAATATTGAGGGGGTCAGCCCCCCTGCCAACAGATACTGAGGGGGCCAAAGACACCTTGACTCTATAGAGTTGGCACTCCTGGTGCTGCCTTGGTCAATACTGCCCAATGTCCAATGGTAAAAGAGTTGGATGTGGAAATCTGAGGCCTATGTTCAAAGTCCAGTTCAGTCCTAGAAAGTGTTGCATGATCCCAAGAAAGTCACTATCAGTGTATAGTACGAAGAGCATCAGGCATTTTCCTTAACAGAACTGTTGTGCAAATGAACAAAACACGTTGCGCAAAGCATTTGGCAGAGCAGTGATAAGCATCCATTTTTAATACCGATTAGGCGGAGCTTGATGCGACTTTGGCTACCCTTCGTGATAAACAAAAAAAATTGAGGCAAGTGGAAGAACAAATTCAGGAATTGCAAGACCAATATGAAAAAAGTTTGGAAGAAAAAGAGGGTCTTGGTAAGTGGCTGTTTTAAAGACTATGAACATAACGTTACAGCAATGCTTCAGATATATTTTTTCAATGTATGGGGCTAACTAAATCTAAAAACTCTCATTGAGTCTACAGTACTAATCCAAGATGCTGAATGATATCTTGGAGCCGTACACAGAGCCTAGTAATAGGTTGGAGTTCAAAAAATACAAAAAATAATACGAAGATCTAAAATTGTGCTTATGCTTTACAGCATAATTCTAATCATGTCTACCCCGACATGATTGAATTCACTATTGAATTCACTAAGTCTTACTCCCAGATGTGGGGGGTTCAGATTGCAGCCTTAGTTGTCAGGAATGCCTCCTGGTGTTTCAGCAATTAGACATCCAGAAGACTCTCTGATCTACAAACATGTTAAGAATGTAAGCTTGTTTGTACATCTAAAATTTCTCACATGCATGAAGTTTGTCATTCTCTTTATCCAACATACAAATCCATTTATCAGGGCAACATATGTGTGTGTGTGTGTGTGTGTGTGTGTGTGTGTGTGTGTGTGTGTGTGTTTGTTTGTTTGTTTTTATTTCAAATATTTACACAAAGCTTGACAATGGCAAACTATTCATACACCAGAAGGCCGATCATGCTATGTAACAATCTAACACTTACATAGGAATTACATAAAATCTGAGGAGTTGTTGTCCAAGCAGATCTTTCCTTAGAGAATCATTTTCAGAACATCTCTGGGGAGTGAAACCTCCAAGGAAACACTAGAGAACAGAAAAACTCTAAATGAATTTGTGGGAGAATGTGCCAGTGATGGGGCCATCTGATGAAATGATTTTTACTTCTAGCCTTTATATCTCTGGAGTCCTGTACAGGTTTTTGAGGAGGCTCAGACTTGAGCAACTTATTTTAGTTTGCATATGTAGATACATACCCAGGGATAGAGTGTTTGAAAGGAATTAGGCTAGGAGCTGTCAAGAAAGAACAAAGGATTCGCTTCCCATATTCTGATTTTCTGTGATATTTCTAACTCTGGACATGCAATCCTTTATTATTTAAAGAGGTCTAAAGAATGTCTTGCAAAAAAAAAAGCCTTACTACTGTTTTAAAATAAACAGCCTAGTAATTTTCACTCTATTTAGCAAGGACCATGGCACTGACTCAAGCTCGCCTCAATCGAGCTGGAAAACTTACAGCTGCATTAGGAGATGAACAGGTCCGGTGGGAAGAGAGTATTTTGAATTTTGAGGCGGAGATTTCAAACATCACTGGAAATGTGTTCATAGCTGCAGCTTGTGTAGCCTACTATGGAGCCTTTACAGCACATTATAGGCAACTGGTGAGTTAAAACAAGACTTCTTTCTCTGTACCATGATTTTTGTGGATATGCCTGTGGGCTTTTTTCATTGTAAAAATCGTGTACTTTATAGAAACGCTTGTCCGTTTCATAACGAAACAGAACCCTCCAAATAAATCTAAAGCAGTATAGCCACATTGGAAGAACTGCAACAACTCTGCACAATAGGCCCTTTGCTCCAGCCGAAGAATGAATTACCCTTTTCTTCACTGCAAATGGCTGAGCTTCGCTTAGTGAACCGGTTATCTAATGAGGGGATAGATGTAAAAACCATAGTCCAGACCGGAGGAAACGTACACATGCCACACCAAACTCCAGGGGTTCCAAACACCTTTCTGAGGCTCAGTTCCCTTGGAGTGAAGGTCGGCAGAGACTGTGGTGTCTATAGAATAGATGTTTTTATTTACACACATATACAGTGGTACCTCGGGTTACATACACTTCAGGTTACATACCCAGAAATAGTGCTTCAGGTTAAGAACTTTGCTTCAGGATGAGAACAGAAATCACGTGGCGGCAGTGGGAGGCCCCATTAGCTAAAGTGGTGCTTCAGGTTAAGAACAGTTTCAGGTTAAGTATGGACCTCCGGAACGAATTAAGTACTTAACCCCAGGTACCACTGTACACTTTTTTTTTTAGTTTTGGGCAAAAATCGCAAAGAAATTGGACATTTTTGAGCTATTTTCGAGGCTAAAACGACACTGTCAACATTGGCTGCCATACGTCTGGGTTTTCCCTGACATTTTGCTGTTTTCCGCCTATACACTGCTTGCGGCTGCAGTATTCCGGATATGTCTGGGAAATTATGGACGTAGGGCAACCATAATGGAGGGGAATCACAGCATTAGCCTGCCCACAGATCTTGCTTCCCGTTAGGTTTTCAGGAGAGCCCAAAGATCCAGCACAGAGCAAACACGAGCTGCTTTCAGCTCACTCTCACACAACTCTGGCTGTTGTTCTCCCACATAGCAGCTAGCTAAGGCGGGTGGAGGAAAGGCCTACCTGTTTGTTCTATGGCATAGGGCAACTTCTTTGGATATGCTAAAGCACGGTACTTAGCTAACCCAGCCAAAGCCATTTCCTTGGCAAAGGATGTGGTCTGGCAAAGCTTCCTCCTGTGCATTCTACCCTCATAGATACAGGATCCCACCCTGGTTTTTCCTTGGGGTTCTTTTGGGTTTCCCCATAGACTACAGAAAGTTCAACTTGTTTAAGAACAGCAAAGTATTGATGCCCTTAGTGCTAGTCTTCCATACTTTTAAAAGGGGATGGTTTTAATACAAGCAGTGACTTAGCAGGCAAATGAACCTCTCACAGCTCAGCATATGTTCAGTGTAATCTTTGTGGCAGGTGCTATTTCATCACCTCAGGTTAATAGAGCTTTTAATTAACGCTGAAACACTTTCCCAGCTATAATCTTTTTAAATGTTAAAGTATTAGCAAAATATGACAAGGTGTTATTAACGCTATAATGCTAATTTTAAAAATGATGCAAGGCATTTTTAATAAGTTTTAATATCATGTTTCCACTCTAGCAATTAGTTGTTTCTTTGTTATTGGTTTTTTTAAAAAAAAAAAAAACAAAAACCTAGCTGCATTGCCTTAAATCACCTTGCTAAAGTGTCAATAATCAGAAAAGTTGGCTGTTTTGGGTTGTTGTTTTTTAAAAAAGTTATAGTGTAATAATACATAGCACTCTTAAGGTATTCACTTCAGGATCATATCACTCTACCCTGTATAGGTGGGGGCTGGACCAGTCAGAGTCCAAAAGGTTATAGGGCTGCTTAGTGAAGGCGGCGGCGGCGGCGGGGGGATATCCACTTGGTGGCAGTGCTGACGTTAACAAGGAGGAGGGGGCTGGTTTATCTGGTTGGTTTGCCTCCCTTACCTCTCATGGTAGAGGCTACAATCTGTGCTGTCATGCCATGAAAATTGTATCGTTTTCGTTTTGTTTTTAAAATGGACCCCCCCCCCAAAAAAAAGTGGAAAGATTTTCTTAATTTTTTTCCTGATTCAGTCCTCCTCACATCTTCTCACGTTTGTATCAGTAGTACTTTTGAAATTAGTTGGTATTATAATTCCAGTGGTACTTTGTTTTCAGCTACCGTAGCCAGATATCAGGAGGTGAAGTGAGCCAGCCTATTTGTTTTGTTGCTTCCCACCATCCAGACACCACTCCTTCTGACCATAGCCCTGTGTTACTAAGATACTTGTATAACATACTAGTTGCCCTGGGAGCTGGTAAGGTTTCACAGTCTCATTATGGATCCTTACCATTACTGATTCTTGTAGTAGCCCAGTCGTGAACTGATCGACTAACCTTTCCTATATGCTATAACAAAAGTAACCTTCCTTGTTTCTTCCCTTCATCTCAGTTAATAGATCGCTGGATCAAACAATGTCAGGAACTAGATATTCCTATTAGTCCTGATTTCAGTCTCATAAATATTTTGGGAGATCCTTATGAAATTCGACAATGGAACACTGATGGATTGCCACGGGACTATGTTTCCACTGAGAATGGCATTCTCGTTACACGGGGGCGACGCTGGCCTCTCATGATTGACCCCCAAGATCAAGTAAGTACTCACTTTAGAAATGCTATGTTTTGTTTCAATCAGATATCCACAACAGCCATATTCTGTATTATTAGAGATATGGATATTTTTTGGGAAATGCTAAAGATAATAATTACATTATCCTCTCCAGCCTGTTACTTCTTCAAAGGAGCCTTCCCATGCCTGCTGCATTATTTCCCTTTCCAGTGCCATTTCCCCTCCTAGAGGAGGATATTGTTGTGATAGAGTAAATTGGGGTTGAATGCAGAAACGAATCCAGGGATCTGCTCACAGCATGCTGTATCTAACTTGATTCTGCTTGCAAGAACTCAGGATGGTTGAGTATTAGTATTATTACATTAATCACCTTATACACAGTCATCTCAAGGCAATGTACAATTTTAAAAAAGGAAAAGCCAGTTAAGAACACAAAAACCCATCCTATATTAAATTCTCACTCCAGCTCTAATTGTCATACCAAAAAGAGGACAATTTTTGGTCTTCTGGTTCTCCTCCACGTTCATACACCACTCCAAGAAGGATGGGAAGAATCAGACAGAGCTGTGAAATTTGCATTGTCCATTAAAGGGTTGATTATTGGGCGACAACATCTTAATTCCTTATTTACCATCATAATGATAATATCTTTTAATACACAGGCAAACCGCTGGATAAGAAATAAAGAGGCAAATGATGGCTTAAAGATAATTAAGCTTACCGATGCTGGTTTCCTGCGTACCCTGGAGAATGCTATTCGTCTAGGGTCACCTGTTCTTCTAGAAGAGGTTTGGATCTTTTTGCATTAAGCTAGAATAAACTTTCATTTCTGGTTCTTTTGTTTATAGCTGTTAAACATGAACCACTGGCTCTGACCAGGTACATCCTTGTCGACTTCTACAAGAAGCAAAGCATTTAGTACATACAGTGTACCAAGTATTCTGTCATTTGGAGGATAGTTGCAAAAATTCTGAAATTGGGAATATTTTTCTAGCTTTGCATGAACAAAGGAAGGAGAAAAAGAGAGACTATCACACAAGAAGGTAGTTTCTTGGTACATTCTTTCTACAGAGGAAGAAGTGGATTTAAAGAGGCAGTCCCGAAGGAGAGGAAATGAAAAGGGTTTATACATTATATGCATCTTTCTCAAATCAAAAACAAAGAGTTAAAACCAGGATATCTCAGTCTTCATGTGGTTTGTTATTATATCATGAAAAACTATTGTATCATGCAAAACTCGCTGTGACCTTGACCTACAGAAAATTAGTCATGCTTACGTCCTGTTGAAATCAATAGCATAATTTGATTGTGACTAACATGATCTGTAGTGGAGTCAGTATTGTTTAGACAATAAATCCATTTATCCATGTACCTTCAGTTGTGGTTGTGATTGTTGTGTATTTTTCTAATAAGCAGGTGTAGTTTAGGAAAGCTAGGATGTTTCTCTGTTCATGACTTTGAGAGAAACTAATTTTATTTATTTCTTATATTTATATCCTGCTTCATCAGCCCCAATTCATGAAGTGGTTTTACAAAATGCAATGTTTAAAGAACAACTGTAATGTGAAACATATATTGCCATCCATGCAGGGAAGTAATAGTATAGCTAGCTGTCTGGGAAGGATTTCTTGTTTGCCATTGCAAATACTTCCTTTAACAACGAGTTCTCTGTGCATTGATTTATTTCATTAGCTGTCGCAAAATGCAAGGCTTAATTGTCAGAAAACTGAAATTAATGGTAACTTAAGCAGAAATAACTAGAGCGATTTCCCACAGTTATTGTCTTCCTCTGCCATCCCTGATGATTGGCTACCAATTTTTATGATGCTCCATTTTAGACTTTTTATTTTGTGTTATGTATTATGTACTTTACCGTCACCTTTCACTGCGTAGTTGCTTAATAAATCTGAAAATGTACAGGCAAAGTGTTCTGGTGCGGATTCTGAGTCCCGTTTAACCTCCAAGCTGAGAACATTCAGTGGCTTTATTGTTCAGTCAGTTGTTGACGTAATAATAATACTTAGCACTTATAAATAATTTATTGACTTTTCAGAGCACTTCATTTAGATCATTTTAGCAAACCTTTGCAGCAGCTTAGGTGTGGGGGAGAAATTCAATTTTGCTTGCATTATATTGAGAAACTGCCTCATCATACACACTTCTTAAATCAATACGTGAACCAAACCCATAATTATCCATTGAAATTTGCACTTTTCCAAATTTGTAGCAAAGGCCTCCTGCCCAACAATGTATAGAAAGATGCCTTGTGTCGAGGCCAAATTCTTACAAAATCTTTATTAGTCAAGACAGCATACAAAAATGTGTATTCAGGAGAAATTTTTACTAAAACATCAGATTTTCATGAGGAAAATAGCAAGTTTCTATGGAGATATGGGGGACCTGAATTTAAGATGGGGAAAAAATGCGAAACTGAAATTGTCAAATTTGTCCATCCTCTCAACAGCTGTAGGCAGGATACTTATCCGCACATTGCAGAAGAGTGTTAGCCTGAGATGGTGGCTTCCTGAAGGCCACATAGGCACTTGTAACTGAAGTATGATGTGAGATGGGTGCTTTCCAAGTATCTCATTTAATGCTCTTTGTCACTGCAACCACTGCATGGCAGAGATGTTTTACATATATTCTGGAGGCCATTTTTACTACCGAGTTATTGTCAGGGAGCAGATGGGCTGCAACCAGGAACCTTCTGGTGTGCGTACAACTGCCCAGTGTAACGAGCCACCTCCTCTCTGGCTCTTGGCTTGCTCCCTTGGCTCTGATTCCCTGGCATAATTCCCAGCAAACCTCTGACAGCTGCCTGCCCTGACAGATATTAAATAGCGCTGACATATCAATTGCACCCCCCCATGGTTTTGTAAAGAAGCAATGCTAAGTGGCCAAAGCCAGGTGTTGCTAATAGCAGGATTTGTGCCATCGTTAGCTTTGCTCACTTGTTAAATTCTGAAGACTTACAGGGCTAGATCCAGTAGTGCCTTCCCTATGGGAGGTGTCTTCCATTCATAGAGCTGCTTTCACAACTTGTGCTAGTTGGAGGGTAGAAAAGTGTCCTTTCACTTGCACAGACATGAAAAGTGCTGATACTTAGAGTTCTGTACAAGTATTGAGGGAACAAGAAGCTACAGTTGCACCTTGGATCCCGAACGCCTTGCAAGTCGAACGTTTTGGCGTTTGGAAGTGAGTGTTCCGGTTTGCAAACGTTCTTTGGAATCCGAACGTCTGACGCGACTTACGCAGCTTTGATTGGCTGCAGGAGCTTCCTGCAGCCAATCCAAAGCCGTGCCTTGGTTTCCGAACATTTTGGAAGTCGAACGGACTTCCAGAACGGATTCCGTTTGACGTCCGAGGTACCACTGCATTTTCTTTCCGCTCACGCTGCTTCAGATCTAACCCATAAGCTAATTTGTACCAAAAAAACTAAAGATCCGTATCAAATGATATTCAACGGGGGGGGGGGGGGAGGGAGTAAAGAACCACAAGAAAATAAGACTCCTGTTACACAGAAGCATAAGTGTGTGCTTTAACTCTGAAATGTTTTCGCTAAGCATAATGCATAAAAATAAACTCATCTCTTTCCCTCGGTTTAATAGCTTAGAGAGACACTTGACCCTGCTCTGGAACCAATTCTTTTGAAGCAGACTTTCGTTGCTGGCGGAAGACTTCTCATTCGCCTCGGAGATTCCGATATAGATTATGACAAAAACTTCAGGTTCTACATGACAACAAAAATGCCAAATCCACACTACTTGCCTGAGGTATAAAAGTAGTTAGACAAGTCATAGCTAAGAGGGTTTGTTTGTTTTTAGAAAAAGAAAGATATATTACTTTTCATCTTTGCAAAATTATATTAGGTAGTACTCGTGTATTTTCTCTGCATTTTTAAGCACCACTTTTTCCTTGTTTGATGGGAAATTTCTATATTGTTGAAATATATCGCCCTTCTTCAAATGGTCCCCCACATGCCAGTCTAATCATATGGGGGGGTGCTCTTTGTGGCCTCCTCTTGCATCACCATTGCTTACCTGCCCTTCACATATAGTTAGATAAAGGTAAAGGGACCCCTGACCATTAGGTCCAGTCGTGACCGACTCTGGGGTTGCGGCGCTCATCTCACTTTATTGGCCGAGGGAGCCGGTGTACAGCTTCCGGGTCATGTGGCCAGCATGACTAAGCCACTTCTGGCGAGCCAGAGCAGTGCACTGAAACGCCGTTTACCTTCTCGCTGGAGCAGTACCTATTTATCTACTTGCACTTTGACGTGCTTTCGAACTGCTAGGTTGGCAAGAGCAGGGACCGAGCAACGGGAGCTCACCCCATTTAACCCACAGTGCCACCCGCGTCCCATACATATAGTTACACTACAATAAAGTAACTGTATGTTACAAGTGACATGGTGGGAATAGTGAAAAAACGGCACTTCATGTTTTCCTCATCCTCTATGATTTATAGCAATGCTTACCTGTGTTGTGACATCATCATGTACATTTCCATAGGAGCCAACTCCTAGGGGCTGAGGTCCCTTCAGCCCCCCACAATAAGATATTTGAGGGGGCCAGACCCCTCCCCCCCTTGGTTATTGCCATTCAAATGGTGCGTGTTTGCCACATCTTGGGATTGATTCTGCAGGGTGGAGATAACCTGGGGTGCCCCCAACATTATATTCAAGCTTGCATCCCTGTACATTTCACGGTCCTTGCCAGTGGCAGGCAGCGATTTGGATTGGGCAGAGAAATGCACAAGGTAATTGGATCACAATGCGGAATTGTTAAAAGGAAAGAAGAGACATTGACATGGGGCTATTGTTTTTAACGACATCCTCATGCCACTGTAATGTGATTTGACTGTGACTTGAGATGTCTTGTTTAACTTAATCAGTAGCACTTTAAGGCAGTATTTATTAAATGTTTCACAGCTCCATTGTGAGACAAAGGAATCAATTCCAGCTCATGGTTGCTCTATGACTTTTGGGAAGTAATGAGCAAAATAACTGCAGCTGAAACTAGTATGAACCTTGCCAGTACTCCTGAATGTCAAGCCCCATCAAGTTACATTAGCTTGGTTGGTTTGGCAACGAGTTGAGGAACATGAGCAGTTTTTAACCCCATTGCTCTATGTGATCCAGGTGTATTTTAAAGCATTTGCAACCCCAGTCTTCCATATATGTGTATCTCTTTCAAATGCCTTTTTCATGTTTTCATTTTTCATTAGGGTTAGTGTCAGTTTACTGAAAAGTAAACCATTTTTCAATGTAGAAAATACAGCATTTATAGTAGCAATTCTGCGCAGAGTTCCTTGGGAATAAGTTCCATTTAATTCAGTGGGACTTACTGCTCAGAAAACATGTACGTGGTTGCATTTTCAAGTCTGTTATCTGCAATTGTATTAAACCCATTCCCCTAAATTGGAGATACAGACCAGGCATATAAAATATAATTCCCTCTACCTGTAAATATTTTTAATTTGGAGGACTATATAATTCAGCTGCCTTTGATGGCCTATAGCTCATAATAGCTTATGCTTTAATGAAAACAATACATTTGGTACATTAGCCACCTTTCTCCTGTGCTTCTCTTACAGGTGTGTATCAAAGTAACAATTATCAATTTCACTGTTACCAGATCTGGCCTGGAAGATCAACTGCTAAGGTATTGTGGTTGTTGTTTTTAATTCAATCTACACCACTTTCTAATTAAAATGTGTACATTAACCTCCCCCAGCATCTGTGGGAGGCTGATAGGAGCTGGAGGGTGCCAGGTTGAGGAAGGTTGGTGTACAACAGGTATGTCCAACAGGTGAATCACAATCTACTGGTAGATCCCCGTGCGGTTTTGGTAGATTGGGGTCGATCTCTGGCTCCCTTTCCTTAGGGTCGCTAAAACTGACTCCTGCTCCGCCCCCTTGCCCCGCCCTCCATTGTTGTTTGATCTCTGGAAGGGAAGACAAAGTTTTCTCTGTGCTGCTGTTTTCATCTTTTTGTGAGTGACTTTACCCCTTTGTCCCTTGCCCTTAACCCCCCCCCAAAGACAGAAGTCCCCCCCCCCCGAAAGGCTTTTTTAACCCCTGAAAAACAACTTTGAGCTGAACCCCTGAAAAATGGGTTTTTTTAATTCTGAAAGTAGATTGCAGTCTCTTGAGAGTTGGCCACCCCTGGTCTACATCATGTTGGCCCCTCCATATTGTATTATGTAATATGCATAGCATCTATTATAATACAGGAAAAAATAGAGCTTACAAATTTTCTAATACTTGTACAGGGTTTTGTGAAAAAAGTCTGTGTAAAATTTCGTGAGATCATTAAAAACGATGGTCAAGTACTTGCAATTTTATTATATATTTATATTATTTTCATTATTTATACGTTATACATTTCACAAGATGCCAGGATTTATAGTATTTATATATTTTAACTTCTGTTTTAGTGATGTCGTGCGACTGGAGAGACCTGAACTAGAGGAACAGAGAACCCAGCTCATTGTCCGAATAAATGCTGATAAGAATCAACTGAAAGCCATTGAAGACAAAATTCTAAAAATGCTTTTTACATCAGAAGGGAATATTCTGGACAAAGAAGAGCTCATCAACACACTTCAAGAATCGAAGGTGGGGGACATTTTAAAAAAGGAACAACATATATAGGATTGTGTGGAATATCACCAAGAGAAATTATTTTAAAATGTTTACATTCTGCTCTTGAGCATTATGTAAACAATGAAATATACAGGATGGGATATTCTAGTCTAATGTTAGTGGCACTGCACTAATCAGAAATCTGTATATTGTGTCTAGCAGCTATAGGGATATTATGATAGTTGTAGCACAAACAGACAGATACAGCAGAGTTGTTGTTTTTTACATCATAATCCCAAGAATATCACATTTTACTCTCCGCATATCACGCTACAATCTTTTACCATTTGATGCAGTTAGCCTCAGTGTCCTATTTGAAATCAAGCAAATAACCAACTAAGCCCTTTTCCATCAATCTGTTAGGTTAGCATGACAAAATTAGAACGCTTCTATTTTCAAGGTTGCAACATCTCCACCCACAAGTTTATGCTCATCATTTCCCCCATTGCTTAAAATACCAGCTCCTAGTTTTTCAGTAGGAGGAACAGAAATACATAACATGCCCCTCCATTAGTTATTTCACTCATTTCCACTTGGAATCTGGGTTTCAGAATTTTCAGTATCAGAGATGTTACTTATAATATTGCATGGCTCTTACTGAAAATATTGCAGGGCCGCCTTGAAATAAAAATGATGAACGAGTTAGACTTACAACAACAATTCTGCAAACTAAAGCTCTTTCCAAGATTGGGTCATAATCTTCTGTGCATCTCGGTAATATAACAAATACAAAAAAATGCTAATCTGTGAAAAACCACATACGTTCTATAATTTATAATCCAGGTTTTTCGGTCTGTATATCCTTTGAAGGCCTTTATATTTTTCCGGATTGGGGCATCATAAAGATTCACCATGAAAGATGGTGTAGCATAGTGGCTAAAAGACTAAGTTATGAATCAGGAAGTCTCTAGTCTGGATCTTACATCTGCCATAAATCACTAGTTGATGTTAGGTAAATTAATCTCCCTCAACCTTAGTCCCAATTCTAGGTGATAGCCAATGTTAGTCATACATTCATTGCTTCCAGTGGGTCTGCTTTGAGTATGACTTAGTAGGATGATACCTATTTGCAATAGGATAATACTGATCTGCTTTATATCATTTTTGTAAGAACTACAGCTAGATAATGCTTGCAAAATTCTTTTGAGTACTTGAAAGTGTTTTGATGATGATGATGATGATTAATGTGTTCTCAAATATGATATTTTTTTTTCATTCTGAGTAATTTATTCCACATATTTGAGGTACTCAGTTTCTTATGTGTGTTCAACATGCTACTTTGAAATCTACGTTGTTAGATTACATCCGGTGCTATCAAAGTGAGGCTTGTGGAAGCAGAAACAACAGAAGAAAAAATCAATGCAGCCCGTGAAAAATATCGCCCTGTCGCTACTCGAGGATCGGTCATGTATTTTGTGATTGCAAGTTTGTCAGAGATTGATCCAATGTATCAATTTTCCTTAAAGTATTTCAAACAGGTTTGGACTTTCCTCTCTTTTGAGCAGTTTCACATTTGCAATTTAATTTGTGGGGTGATCAGGGGCGGAGGAAGGGGGGTGCGGTGGGAGTGGGCCGCCCCGAGTGTCACCACTGAGGGGGGTGACAAAATGCCGGGCGGCACTCACCGCACGGCCTGCAGGGTGCCTGAGCCACGCATCTCTCCTGCTCTGCGCTGCCCCAAATGGTCCGCCTCCCGCTCAGCTGTAGGGCGGCTGAGTGGGAGGAGGCAGGCAGACTCCTTGGAGGCCCCATGGAGCGTCCTGCCCTGGCTGGCCCTGTCCCCACGGGTGGCTGGCCCCGGCCCTAGGTACAGGGCATGCACGCCGCCCCAGGCGCCTGATCGGCTTGCTCCACTGCTGGAGATGATGGGACCAATGGTGTGGGTGGGTTCCTCACCACATGACAACAGGCAGGAGCAAAGAAATGTAGGAGGCATTATCCATATAGCAAACAGCCATATACAGTGGTACCTCAGGTTACAGATGCTTCAGGTTACAGACTCTGCTAATCCAGAAATAGTACCCCAGGTTAAGAACTTTGCTTCAGGATGAGAACAGAAATCATGCAGTGGCAGCGGGAGGCCCCATTAGCTAAAGTGGTACCTCAGGTTAAGAACAGTTTCAGGTTAAGAACGGACCTCCAGAACGGATTAAGTTCTTAACCCAAGGTACTACTGTATTTCTAAGGCTGTGGCTGCAAGACTCCACCTAACTGCAGACCTTTTAATTCCTCTGAAATCAGTATCTAGGATTCAAAGAGCTACTTTAGATGTTCCCAAAGGATTATTCGTGTCTAGTCTTTTATGAGCTTTAGTAACAAGCACACCCAACATCATATTTCTTGGATTTCCCTTGCAGCTATTTAACACCACTATTGAAACATCTGAAAAAAACGATGTTCTGGAAGAGCGACTTGCTATACTCCTTTCTCAGACACTCTATGCAACTTATACCAATGTTTCCCGAGGCCTTTTTGAACAGCACAAACTAATCTATAGCTTTATGCTGTGTATTGAGATCATGCGACAGAAAGAAGAACTTACAGACCTTGAATGGAACTTCTTCCTCCGTGGAGCCGCTGGTTTAGATAAGGTATATTTAGGAAGACTTTTTAATATATATTTAATGAAGTTTTAAATTTCTGGATCCTTTTCATGATTGTGTGACTCAACTTCTCATTAGAACCCAAAAAGTAAATAGGTGCAAGGGCTCCTGGACAACCAGTGAGATTAGAGGTACAACAACTCAGGATACAGCTGCTGTGTTGTGCAATGCGTTACATGAGTGAGATGTGAATGACAAAGGGAGGACGTGGAGGATTAGGAACCCCTATTGTCAGCCAATATTGGCTCTCAAAGGACTTTGGTAATTTATTTATCTATTGCTAATATTTCTATACAAAAAAATAATAATTTCCTGGACAGTTTACAAGTAAAAAGCTTAAAACACAAAAATAGCTCTAGGACAGCAGATCTAAAAAAATACTTTAAAATATTTGAAATTTAAAAGCCACAAGGGGTTAAATCTCACACGACACTGAAAAAAATACAATAAGCATGTTTGGGGAGGGTGTCCCATAACCAACACTGAAAAGGCAGCCTATCGAAAATGGCAGCCCATTCAGGAGAATACAATGGCCACTGATGTCAAAAACCACAGAGATGGCCAAGAAAATTAACAGTATCAAATGCCCCCTATTCCTTTCAGTCAGAGTCAACCCAGAGGGCAATCAAAACAGTTTCCATTCCAGAACCAGGCCTGAAGCCTAATTAGATTAGATGTAGACAATCAGTTTCATCATAGAATGTTTGCGGTTGGACAGTGACCACATTCTCGAGCCACTTGCCCATAAAGGGATTGTTGGCTCCTATAATTTACATCTTCCAGGTCCAGGCTAGATTTCCCCCTGAGTGACCTAAGAGTGATCTTTATAGGATGCTGATACAACTCTTTCTGTCCAAGAGGAATGTCTAACCTCCTAGACCCAACCAGACTTCCTCTCCCTTTTAGATGTAATTGACTTTGAAGAGAGAGGGTCATGCACACAGGTGGCTGACTGAACTTCACCAAGCACATTGTCTGTATCCTCACTTTCAACCACCAAATGTGGTCCCATAAAACTAGGCCAGTCAATGCTTTGGGTGCAGCTAGTCATGGAACTGCATAAGCTGGGGACTCCCAGCCATGTGAGCAACTTTATCTTCAGAGCGTTTTGATGACTCATCACAGAAGGCTACATATCACTGCTTATTCCAGAGTGCAACAGACTGAAAACATGAATGTATAGGACTGTGTACAGCCCTCCCAGTTTTGCCCTGTAGCCCCAACCCGTAGCCCGTGGATTGGGTTGATCCACCTGTGCCACCCATGCCTTGCCGTGAATTTGGAGACAGGTGGAAGTGGAGAAAGGAGAAGATGCTGGGTCCCTCTGCTGACCATGGGCAGGCAGGTTCGATCCTGAGGGAGGCTGCTCCTTTGCAAGCAGTTCCCCTGCACGCATGATAGCCACTTGTGATGGAGCCACAACTGGCACCATTGGGTCCTCTCTGCTTACCAGCTTGTAAGCAGGAGCAGTTAGTCATGTGTGGTACTGCTTCAGGAGGCGGAAAGAATGAGACGCCAGGCAGGAAGAGGGAGAGGTTGCTGGGAAAGGCATCAACTCACCTGCATCCCTATGTTCTTTAATGAAGATGCGGCTGCAGGTAGGTCCTTTTTGCGTTCAGGGCTGTCTCACCCTGATGTGACCAACACCCAGATTCTCCCAAATCAGCCCAGTTTGGTTTGGGGAATTAGCCAAATCTTGTGCACAGCCCTAGCATTCATGTACATACATATATATGACGTAATTCTGCAAATGTCGGTTTGATTTCTTTTTTGTGTGTGCTTGTTATTTTTTAATAACCAGCTTGTTATTTTTATTTTTTTATAACCGACATCGTTATCTACATTTGTATCCCAGCTTTCCTCCAAGAAGCTCAAGGCAGTGTATGCTATTGTTAATGTTTATTTAACACTAATAAAATGGCCTAGATTAGAAAGCCAATGTTAAAAAACTCACTTTTGATACACAATTTCTAACCATATTTATTTGAAAATAAGTTCTTCATAATTTCAAGTGGGCATGTTTTAGATTATAGCACTTGTTCCATGATGATCAAGAGATTTTCTTAAAAACAACACCTACGTCTTCATTTTGAGGTTTTTTTTTCTGCTGTACTCATATTTGAAATAATAAATTGTCTGACCGCACACTCTACACAACCTGTCACCACACTACTTGACATAGCCTGTCTTATTTATAATAGGAGCGGACTGAAAAACCTCAGATTCCATGGCTTGAAGATAATACGTGGTTTATGTGCTGTGACTTAGATGAAACACTGCCATGTTTTGCAGGAATTGAAACGGACATACAGACGATGCACATTTTTATTAAATTAGGTAACATGATAAATATGAAATGGGATTGTAAAGGACTTTTCCTATCATGCATCTAAACATGAGAGTTGTATGCTTCTATGATGCGTTGCCTGCTTTTGAATATTAGTTATTTGTTTTTCTGTGTTTCAATAGATTTTTGTTAGTGTAACTTGAATTTACTTTTTTCTGTTTGATGATGGCTCAGGGGTTGACAAGAGTTATTTGTTATACACGTTGTTTTCACACTAGATGGCATCTTAAGTGAATGACATTGCTGTGGGACATATTAAAATATTCCAGTTGACTTGCAGTACAGTATATATATTTAAAACCTATTTCCACACAAAGGAAGTCAAATAGAAGTGTGATTTGTTTCTGGGCTCGATTGGAAGTGCCTGTTTTGACCTTTGAGCCTACGAAAGTGTGTTTAGGTTTGCATTCTGGTTTGGTTAGGTTTTGTTTTAATCTTTGAACTATTTTGTTAATCACTTTGGGTTGTTTTATAAAGAAAATGACTAATAAGTACAAAAAATAATTATTATTTTTGTAGTAATGCTTTCCAGATGTGGACTACAGATCCCATCATCCTTAACCACTGGCCATACTGGGACAGGCTAATAGGGGTTGTAGTCCAAAACATGGAGGCCCCACATTGGCTACCCCAGGGCTATTGATGTAGTGGGACAGTTAAATTCTCACCAGAAATTCCATAGAATTTCAAATTATTTAGTTGTAGTCATCTGCCAACTGGTAAAAATGATGTATGTAAGGTTTATAAAATATTGTATATAAGGTATGCCAATTTTAAATGGATGTTGTATTTTAGTTTAACCAAACACATTCTGTTTCATCCTATCAGTGTTCACAGCGGTATTCTCAATATGCTTCTCTTGTTCAGAAAATTGAAAATTGCTAAGAACTAACCCCTAGTATTTTCAGAACTGTTACATATCTGATAGAGCTATGGCTTCCCCAGTGTTACCTGAATAATGATTTTCTTCTGGGAAAGGGTGAACTAAAGTGGCTTGAAATTATAATACTCTTTTGTAGGCCAACTTGAAATTCGTATTAACCCGGAACAATGGGAAGACTATAAACCTGAAACTCAAACTGAAACTGAAAGCGGTAAAAAAAAAGAAGATAAACCACACGAATCCTGGGACAGTAGGCTGACCATGTTTCAGAAATTAATTGTGGTGAAGTGCTTTATGGAAGAAAAGGTAAGCCATGTCTATTAACAATTCAAGGCACTATCTTAGAGGTGATGCTGCTATGTAGTCAATGTCCTGTCAGAAATGCAGTTTGCAAGAGAGGGAAGAGCTCAGCTGCCTCATTCTCAACAATAAGCAATCATATGGGAAATACGGCCTGTACCTGCCTCCTTCTAGGTGCGTGACTAATTGTGGCTGTGACTCTAGAATTTTCAACCTTTTTGAGTCCATGGCTCCCTTGACCAGCTGCATTCTTTTTGTGGCTCCCTTGTGGGGAAATGTGCTGTATTCCTCAAAAGCCCAGTTATGTTATCCCTTGCCTGCAGAGCCGGCAGCCCCTCACCCCTTTTCAAACACCCTCCCTTGTGAAGCGTTCCCTCAGCCCTCTCTCCTCTCCTTGGGGGTTCTCTGGGCACCCCCGCCTCTGGCCTCTGAGCTCTCCCCCCTGCCCCAAAGAGAGAGGTGCCTCTTCGCACTGCCCCATAGGAGCCTGGGAAGAGGATGCCCCCAGCCTTAGTGGCCCAACTGGGATTGGCTCAAGGTGAACGTGAGGCCAGTCTTGGGAGGCAGCAGTGGGCGCTGCTGGGCCTGCATGGTGGAAAGGCTCCCTTTCAGCACCTGTTTCCAGGTAGGGCTGCTTGCCTGGCCTCCCTCACCCTCTTGCTTGCTTACTCAGAGGATGCCGCAGCTCCTGGCAACCATCACGCCCTGGCCAGCCCCAGAGGCACCATTTGCCTGGGGAGCTTGTAGCCAGGGCTGCTGCAACAAACAGCTGTGCAAGCCTTTGGGAGGCAGAGACGTGAGAGGGCATCAGAAAAGAGAGGGAAGGAAAGAGGGATGGAGGCCAGTGTTGCCTGCGGCACCCCTGACCATCTTTCAAGTCACCCCAGGGTGCCTGTGAGCTAGGCCATAGACTCAAAACAAAGTGGAATCATCAAAATGATATGAAATTATTATTTTCTCTATCACTTGTATATAACAGAAGCCCTGATACAACATAGTAATGTATTATGCAAAATATTATTTTTAATGTGTTTGTGGGAGGAGATGGGGGAAGAAGGTTTATTGGTTTGTAGGGAGTGGTCCCTCTTGTTTTATTTTGTATTTTGTGTTTTTATCTTGCATTTTTATGTTGTGAACTGCACTGAGATCTACAGACGAAGGGCGGTATACAAATGTAATAAATAAAATGAACAAATGAAGTAAATGAAATCAGTTCTTTTTTTAATCCCTGCATTTGTAAAACGGCTGTTTTAACATTTATAGATTGTTTCTGCACTTACTGAATTTGTAATAGAGAACCTTGGGAAACAATTCATAGAGAATCCCCCAGTTGATCTGGCAACTCTTTATCAAGATATGTCTCCTTCCACACCACTGGTGTTCATCTTAAGTACAGGCTCTGACCCCATGGGGGCTTTCCAGAGGTTTGCAAAAGAACGGGGATATTCAGAAAGGTATAGATGATATATTTTCATTATATGTACTATTTGATTTCCATATGATGAAACATTTGGGTATGATCTCTCTAAGTTTTATCAATGATTCTGTTCTAATAGATACAAAAACATACATTGTAAAGGATAAGGCAGTTTCTCAAGTAACCTGGTCCTGAGCTGTATAGGCTAGTACCAACACCTTGAACTCAGCCTGGTTGCAGCGTATCAGGCAATGTCAATCCTGAAAGCAGAGTGTTATATCCTGGTAGTAATTTGCCTCTACAAACAACCTAGCTACCACTTTCTGCATCAAGGGTAGCCCCACATAGACTGCATTACAGTAATCCAACTGTGGTAATAATAGCAATAGTAATATTTATTTATTTATACATACATACATACATACATACATACATACATACATACCCCGCCCATCTGGCTGGGTTTCCCCAGCCACTCTGGGCGGCTTCTAACAGAATATTAAAATACATAGTCTATTAAACATTAAAAGCTTCCCTAAACAGGGCTGCCTTCAGATGTCTTCTAAAATATGGTAGTTTTTCTCTTTGACATCTGGTGGGAGGGCGTTCCACAGGGTGGGTGTCACTACCAAGAAGGCCCTGTGCCTGATTCCCTTTAGCTTTGCTTCTCACAGTGAGGGAACCGCCAGAAGGCCCTTGGCGCTGGACCTCAGTGTCCGAGCAGAACAATGGGGGTGGAGACGCTCCTTCAGGTATACTGAGCCGAAGCCGTTTAGGGCTTTAAAGGTCAGCACCAACACTTTGAATTGTGCTCGGAAACGTACTGGTTTGGCTACATCAGTTGTTTTCCCCCACTTAGAAAGCTGGGGAGATGTGTCACTATTACAACCAGGCTGACACTGTCTTTTTAGCTGCACTGTTGTGGTCTCATTGCCCCACAGAGCAACAGGGGGCAAATTTCCTTCCCTGAAGTGACTGAAGAGCACACATTGTGGTATTCTTTTGTCATACCTGGGAGCCACAAAAGTCTGTCCTCCTCTCTTGAATCAACAAGGTCTAATGGGATTTTAGAAATAACATGTACACTGCTTTAAAGAAGCCTTGGCCTTCTTTAGGTATCAGAGTTTCCAGTTTTCACATGGTAATGACATGAGATCTACCATAGATTTATGCGCTTTTTCTTCTTCTTTTTAAATATGCCAGCAATATTTGAACAGAAGTTTACTTGACAATGAAAAGTCACATCTCTAGCCCAAGGGATTTTTCACTGTAAAATTTTGTAGCTGTTCCTATCAGTAGAGGAGGCAGTTTGCATAGAAATGTCATAATAATAATCATTTACAAAAATTACTGGTAACTTAAACTTTCAACCAGGAAGGAATGTATTTACCAAAACTGATTTTGAAAAGAGGTATAACTAAAATGCTGGGGGGGTAGCAATATACTTGCATTTGACATCAATCCATATATGAATGCTCATGATATTTGAAGGTGGAGCTCTTTTTATTTGGAGGTCTAAGTAATAGATACAGCAATAGACATAAAATGTCTGAACTATTTCGCAATGCAGTCCGAACACATTTGCTTAGAAGTAAGCATTTTTGAGTTGTCTACCCACGCAACTCAAAAAGTGTGCATAGGTTATCTAAATAATATATGCAAACTGCCTGTAATTTGAATACCAACAAAATATATTCTGTCTTTCAGAGTGCAGTCCATTTCACTAGGGCAAGGTCAAGGACCTATTGCAGAAAGAATGATTAAGGATGCATTGAAATCGGGAAATTGGGTGTTTCTGCAGAACTGTCACCTTGCCGTTTCATGGATGTTAGCTATGGAAGAGCTTATAAAAACTTTTACAGAGCCAAGTATGTCCCCCCCCACACATTTTCTGTTTCAGGCATGCTATATACCTCAAAGAGATGAAGCCATTTTAGGACTTTAACAAAAAAAGGGGAGGGGGTTGTAGTTTTTTTTAATAGCTTATAAAACGAGTGTCCTTATTTTGGGTTTTGTGGTACTCATTCACTTTTAATCATCATCTTTATCATTTTAAAAACTGTTCTCATGCATTATCTTCATTATGCTTACAACAATTCTTTTAAGTGGGCCACCATTTGTTATCCCCACATTGTAAATTAATTAGATCCCGCTTAACATAACCTGTTGAAATGAAATGGAATCGGTGAGAAAACTGACTGTTAGATGGTGCCCATAACATTTAAAACACTGTTTTTAATTTGGGAAACAGTTTAGGGCTTCACTTTATTCTGAAACGTAATTTGCCTTAAACCGTTGTGTGACTAAAATGTTTTGTTTTTCAGATGTCTCTATCCATGAAAGCTTCAGACTCTATTTGAGTTCCATGCCATGTGCTATCTTCCCTGTCACTGTCCTTCAGAATTCTGTCAAGGTAGTATGTTTTGGAAAAACATTAGTAAAATGGGAAATGCAAATCCAGAATAAACAGCACCCAGCACATTGTGGAGTTGTACTTATTGAGGCGGCAGTTAGTTGTCTCCAAAGTTGGGAAATAAGGAACATTGGAGACCTAAAATAACTGCTATAACCTCCATGTGTGTCGTCAGATCAGCTTTAGGCACCTGCTTCCTTGACACCTAGTTATTTGCTTGTTTGTTAAAAAAGTAACATAAGGGGGGAAACAAAAGTACGGGAAAACAGACCCTGTACAGGTTAAATTGTGTTAGAGGAGGAGACAAGAGAGGAAAGAGAGGAAGAAAGAGGCAAAGGTGGCAGGGAATGAATTTGCACAATTGAGTTATGCAAACTTAGGCCTCATTTTGGTTAATGGTGAGGACTAAAGGGAGAACAGGGGCACCATATAGGTAGGTGTCCTAGAATGGCTTTCGAGATACAGGCTAGTAAGCGGCAGTGGGTATATTGGGATAGGAGGCCACTTTTCCATGCAGTTTTGTCTTTCCCATCTCTTCCTTGCTCTTGGAATTATATTCCCAGCTTGCTTTCTTACTTTTATATGCCACCTTTTGTCTGAGGAGCTCAAGGCTCTAGGTACACGCTTCTAGTCCTTTCCGTTTCTAGCCTCACAAAAACCCTGTGAGGTCCATTAGGCTGAGAAGCAGTGTGCATTTGAAGTTGAACCCCATATGTTACTGCTTTTTAAAGCATTCTGAATTTGTTGGGGAGACAATCAATCAATCTTTATTGTGGTCAAAGACCAGACAGGTTGAGGAGACCTGCGTCCTATGAGAAAAGTTCCATTCAATTATTTCTTTTTTTTCTCCTGCATTACTTTAGTATTATATCCATATGATTTTGCAGAAAAATTGTCTTGCCATGAACTGTACTACCTCTAATGATTTTAATAACGCTACCTGTGGCTACAATTGGTTTCTACTCGTTAAAGCAGTTTTCCAGTAGCCCAATATCTAGGAGCTTAAAAATATAATTTCCAAATAAAACCTATATGAGTTGTTTTGTAGTATCAATTCTTACTTACTTGTATTATTCTACTTGCATATATTGGTTGCTTCTACTCCCCCCCCCCCCTTGCATAAGATGATTTCTATTTTCTTTGCTCTAAATTTCCTTATTGTCATAACATAGAGTTCCATTTCCATATATTTCCTGGGGTAAGCAATCAGTGCATTAATGTGGTTAAAAGCTGTGAACTGCCTTCTGAATATAAAATACAGTTTGCATGCAGATAGCTGCTAATTCATAAATTAAACGTGGCAACACAGTGAGGAACTAGAAGGCAATCCTATGTAGCTCAGTCCTATATCTGTGCAAGTAAATATTTGTAACTATTTCTTCATGGCAGGATTACAAACTGTAATGTTATCCTAGGATTGCAAGAATATTTGCTGTGGGCCAGTTTATCAGTGCAGATGTTTAGCAGTCAGTCTAGTAACTATATAACAATACATTTATTTATATCTGTATGTATTCAGGTAACCAACGAACCCCCGAAAGGTCTGCGAGCAAACATCAGACGAGCATTCACAGAAATGACATCTTCATTTTTTGAAGAAAATATCCTGGGGAAAACCTGGAGAAAAATAATTTTTGGCATTTGTTTCTTCCATGCTATCATTCAGGTACCTCTTATTATTTTAAGAATATGAAAAAGGGCAGCAGCAACAACAGCTTCAGTAGCTGTTACGCTGTTCAGAAAACATATCCCCTCTCTCTTTCTCCCTCTCCACAAATTTGTATTCTGCCTCTCTTCCACATTGCTGTGAGTAGCAGCACAGATAGGGGCTATCCCATTTTTATCACAATCTTAAGGTCTAGGCATGAGTTTCTTATATGAATATTTTAATTAGTTATTTTTAATTATTGGAAATTTAAAGGAGCAAATATTATCAAATGTTTCTGAGGACAGAAAATACAATTCCTGTTTGCTGTGTTTACAGCAGTAGATGAGCATCTTTATTGCTTTAATTTAATCCAAAGGGCATATTGCTGTTGAGGAGAGGGAAATGTGCTGTCCAATTACTCTGTGCCCCACATGTAAGAAGGGAGAATCAGGAGAGACTCCCCCCCCCCCCAGCAAGCTTCTCATTTGTCTCTCCTAGAGTTTATTCTGCGTCCTTTGTTTCACATTTTGTAAATCACAGAACTAAGGACAGAGATAGATGGGGTTATCTGGGGCTACATCCAAGTTTCCTGTACTGAAATAAAACAACCTGTAAATTTTGCATTTTTGCTGAAGTGTGCACTAAAATATTGCAGAAATGTACAGATTTTAGACCAGAACAGTCTGGAAAAGTTAGAAGTTCCATTTCTAATGCATTTGTAATAGTCTCACTTGTGAAAAGGCTCCTTTTGAATTCTAAAGCAGTTGAATCAGAAGTGGATATCAGTGAAACACAATTATGCCTCAGTTTATCTTGATTACGTCCAAAGAACTTCGCTTTGGAAACATGGATGTTTCTAATTTTGAAATATAGATGCCTCCCCTTAGTAGTAGCGTTGAGATATTATACATACTTGAGAATTGGTGTAGGTCTCAGTAAATGCAATAGAACTCCATTCATTTAATGGAGCTTTGAATTAATGTACTGTACAGTGTTTTTGATTAGTAAAATCCTGTAGAAGAGTCAATGTTTACTGAGAAGCTAGTGTTTACATCTAACTTTTATACCAGGTTTCCCACAGCTTGCTCTGCTTTGTGAGGATTCCTGAGCAATTCAGAAACAACAGCTTCCCCAAAAGTCACAGAGCCAAGGAGGAACAACCCTAACCAAGACTTTCCACACACCCACTCAACTCTGTAAAAACTGGTTGATTTCCTGACCTATGGACATTACTAGTTAGTCCTCCCAGATTTCCAAAACACTGGCTATACACTGCTGGTATCTAAAAGCCCTGCCTTTCAGCTTGGTCTCCAGATCAACAAGGATCCTTAATGGTGCATATCTCAGATGCAAACTAGGTGCAGTAAAAAAAATAAAATAAAATCCTGAGTAAGGAATAATTATATTCATTACATTTTCCAAAACCATAGGAGCCCTTCTCTTGGTTAATTTCCTAGAGCATGTGTGTCCTACCTGACAGAATGATCTCAGTTTAACAGGATCAATGAATGAATGAAATAATCCATGAAATGGCACTCAGTAGGAAACTAGCCAAACTAAACAGAAGGAGGCAAATAATTGTTACACTAAAAAGACACCCGTGCTCTGGTTTCTCTTCAGAATGTACACATCTTCTGCCTTTTACGATAAAAAAAATCCACAAAAACCGCATCGTGAAGTTCAGAGGACCCTGATCAAACCTAATTTAATCTCTTTGTTATCTCTTGATCTTCAAGGAGAGGAAGAAATTTGGACCTCTTGGTTGGAACATTTGTTATGAATTTAATGACAGTGACAGAGAATGCGCCTTATTGAACCTCAATCTTTATTGTCAAGAGGGGAAGGTGCCCTGGGATGCCCTCATATATATAACAGGTACAGTATTTTGCCAGTTTAATAACATCTGTGATATTATTGCTTATCCATGCACACATTATTCCACAGTAAATGGGTGGATGGTGGTTAACAGATTGAGACTGAATCCCAACAAAACACAAGTGCTGTTTCTGATCTTCCACATGGAACCCATTTTTCCTGACAGCCACATTCTCCAATTTTATGTCTGTTTTATGTATCTTGCTATCCACATCTGATCAGCATGCATACCTTCCTTGACCACAAGGAGTTTGAGTTGACACTCTTTTTAAGAATAAACAATGTGAAGAAGTTGAGAATTTGTGAAGAGTCAGGCACGGTGGAATATGTATTAAGTTTAGAATGTATGTTTAAAACATACAGAATCCTGTTTATAATAGTTTAGGCAGTGCATATTTCCTTTTAGGATAGTGATTTTATTTCACTAAAGTTAAAACTGCATTTTGCATACGTTACAGTGTTTTACTTACCGTACTATTTGGTTTCTACAAATGCTGTTTAAAATGGGGTTGAATTATCTCTGTGATAAAGCACTAACATTTAAAGCGAGCTTTAAATGTCATGCTTGTTTATTCATTTTTGTTTGGTTTTACATTTTTTGCCAGTAGTTACCCGTGTCACAGGATAAATCGTCTCACTTGTTTTAAACAGCAAATGTTCTATTTGTCTGTGCTGTGTTCTACCAAGCCGAAGAGTAGAATTACTGCAAATTCTTTGAGCTGAATGCAAGTGCTTTCAGGGTTGCTTGCTAAGTGAAGGCTATTCAGTGGGCACAAATTGCAACTGAAAGTACTCTGTCAGTATGAGTTGTGAAGATTTGTGCATTCACCCATGTCTGTCAAACACTTAGTTACAGCTAATTTGTTTTATTTCAGTGGCGGTCTCACTGAGATTCCTTCTCAGCTTTGTAGGACCAACTATTTTTACTAAGTTGTTTATTATATTTATACCTTACTGCATGGCTCATTGGACCTAGACCAGTGATTCCCAACTGGTGATCCACAGACCCCGGGGGACCACATAACCCACTCAAGGGGTCCGTGGCACCATTCACATAACAAAAACTATCACAGAGATATCAAAATTTCCAAAAGTAGGGGATTCATGGCTTGGTTTTTGAAAAGCATGTGGTCCACAGTACTTAGCTAATTGAGAACCACTTGTTGTTGCTTAGTCGTTCAGTTGTGTCTGCCTCTTCGTGACCGACTGGACCAGAGCACGCCAGGCACTCCTGTTTTCCACTGCCTCCCGCAGTTTGGTCAAACTCATGTTCGTAGCTTCGAGAACACTGTCCAACCATCTCGTCTTCTGTCGTCCCCTTCTCCTTGTGCCCTCCATCTTTCCCAGCATCAGGGTCTTTTCCAGGGAGTCTTCTCTTCTCATGAGGTGGCCAAAGTATTGGCGCCTCAGCTTCAGGATCTGTCCTTCCAGTGAGCACTCAGGGCTGATTTCCTTAAGAATGGATAGGTTTGATCTTCTTGCAGTCCATGGGACTCTCAAGAGTCTCCTCCAGCACCATAATTCAAAAGCATCAATTCTTCGGCAATCAGCCTTCTTTATAGTCCAGCTCTCACTTCCATACATCACTTCTGGGAAAACCATAGCTTTAACTATACGGACCTTTGTTGGCAAGGTGATGTCTCTGCTTTTTAAGATGCTGTCTAGGTTTGTCATTGCTTTTCTCCCAAGAAGCAGGCGTCTTTTAATTACCACTACCCCAGACCAAAGTGGCTTGCAACAAGAATGAGAGCAGCCATGATGTTAGCAACAATGAAACCAGTCTAAATGCAAAGTTGAAAATGTCTACAGTTAGAATTGGACTTGGCGATTAAAATCCACCTCCAGACCATTTTAAAAATAGTAAACAGCAGCAGATAAAATACTCTTAATTCAGTTATGCACAAACAATCAGCCCCCTCATCTGGATACCTACGGAATCAAGGACGTTTTTACCATTCACTATTTCTGAATTGAGGGACGCGGGTGGCGCTGTGGGTAAAACCTCAGCGCCTAGGACTTGCCGATCGTATGGTCGGCGGTTCAAATCCCCGCGGCGGGGTGAGCTCCTGTTGTTCGGTCCCAGCGCCTGCCAACCTAGCAGTTCGAAAGCACCCCTAAAGTGCAAGTAGATAAATAGGTACCGCTTTATAGCAGGAAGGTAAACAGCGTTTCCGTGTGCTGCGCTGGTGCAGGCTCACCAGAGCAGCTTCATCACGCTGGCCACGTGACCCGGAAGTGTCTCCGGACAGCGCTGGCCCCCGGCCTCTTAAGCGAGATGTGCGCGCAACCCCAGAGTCGGACACGACTGGCCCGTACGGGCAGGGGTACCTTTACCTTATTTCTGAATTAAGAACATGTTGACTAGTTTTGAGGAAGTGAGGATAGGTGGCCTGGGGAGCTTTCTGCAGGAGAGAAGGACCTGAGGTTCTACTCAGCTAGTCCTGAGTTTGTTTACTCAGTATGGCTATTTGAATTCCATAGCTCCAAAACAGTCACAGAAAACATCATACTTGGTCTGCACTGAAGAAAACCTGAATTGCATGAGCTTCTCTGTCTCTTCCATTTCATCAGCTGTTGAAATTTTGCTCCCCACAACAGCTCTAAATGTGACTTTGAGATGCTACTGTCATCACATTCAATTCCAGCCAATACAATTTTTGTTTCTTTTCTCACTATATTATGCAGGGACTGTGAAATCCCTGCTATAACCACAAAGGTCTCATTTTACTGCATTAATATCCTCTGTACATAAAAATTAGTTCATTTAATCCAGCTTCTTAATATCTGGAAACAAAGGTATGACATACACAAAATGTCAGGAGACATTACCGGTATGTTATTTGAACAGAGCTGGTCAGTAAAACATTATCATTGGGAGCTATTAATTATTCTTGCCTGGATTGAATTAAATAATGCATATCATCTGTTCCTAAAGGGATGAAATGCTTTCTTATCTCTTCAAAATAAGTATATTAGATACCAGTTCAAACAAACTCAGAAGATATCAAAGCTCGTTTCACAGTAGCTTTCTCAAGGTAGAAAGAATTTTATCCAGAAAGCAAAATTTCACAATAGCAGTCCTCCATCAGTAGCCATTTTCAAACCCTTCAGGTTTAACCTGTATTCCTTCCAGCAGACAGATATCCTAACAATTTTACAGTACAGTGGTGCCTCGCAAGACGAAATTAATTCGTTCCGCAAGTTTTTTCTTCTTGCGAGTTTTTCGTCTTGCGAAGCACGGTTTCCCATAGGAATGCATTGAAAATCAATTAATGCGTTCCTAGGGAAACCGCCTTCAGACCAGGTCCGGGGACAGTCTGTCCCCCGACCTCTTCTGAAGGCTGGGGGGGGGGGGGAACAAGGGCTTCTGAAGGCTGGGGGGGGCTGGGGGGGGAACAAGGGCTTCGCTGCCGACCCCCAGCATTTTAAAATCTCACCGGGACACGGGGAGATTTTAAAATGCTGGGGGTCAGCAGCGAACGCTTCGCTGATCCCGGGACGGCAGGCAGATCTGCACCGCCATCCAGAGCGGGGCGGGACTTAGCCCCGCTCGCGATGGCAGTCCCGGGACGGCAGACAGCTCTGCGCCGGCATCCAGAGCGGGGCGGGACTTAGCGCCCCGCTCAGGATGGCGGCACACATCTGCCTGCAGTCCCGGGATGGCAGACAGCTCTGCGCCGGCATCCCGAGCGGGGCGGGACTTAGCGCCCCGCTCGGGATGGTGGCGCAGATCTGCCTGCAGTCCCGGGACTGCAGGCAGCTTTGCGCGGCCATCTGGAGCGGGGCGGGCTTCGCCCCGGCTCCTGATGGCCGCGCAGAGCTGCGCTGATCCCGGGACGGCAGACAGCTCTGCGCCGCCATCCCGAGCGGGGCGGGACTTAGCGCCCCGCTCGGGATGGTGGCGCAGATCTGCCTGCATTCCCGGGACGGCAGACAGCTCTGCGCTGGCATCCAGAGCGGGGCGGGACTTAGCGCCCCGCTCGGGATGGTGGCGCAGATCTGCCTGCAGTCCCGGGACTGCAGGCAGCTTTGCGCGGCCATCTGTAGCGGGGCGGGCTTCGCCCCCGGCTCCCGATGGCCGCGCAGAGCTGCGCTGATCCCGGGATGGCAGACAGCTCTGCGCCGCCATCCCGAGCGGGGCGGGACTTAGCGCCCCGCTCGGGATGGTGGCGCAGATCTGCCTGCAGTCCCGGGACTGCAGGCAGCTTTGCGCGGCCATCTGGAGCGGGGCGGGCTTCGCCCCCGGCTCCCGATGGCCGCGCAGAGCTGCGCTGATCCCGGGATGGCAGACAGCTCTGCGCCGCCATCCCGAGCGGGGCGGGACTTAGCGCCCCGCTTGGGATGGTGGCGCAGATCTGCCTGCAGTCCCGGGACGGCAGACAGCTCTGCGCTGGCATCCAGAGCGGGGCGGGACTTAGCGCCCCGCTCGGGATGGTGGCGCAGATCTGCCTGCAGTCCCGGGACTGCAGGCAGCTTTGCGCGGCCATCTGGAGCGGGGCGGGCTTCGCCCCCGGCTCCCGATGGCCGCGCAGAGCTGCGCTGATCCCGGGATGGCAGACAGCTCTGCGCCGCCATCCCGAGCGGGGCGGGACTTCTCTGCTGTCCCGGGGAGATTTTAAAATGCTGGGGGTCGGCAGCGAACGCTTCGCTCCCGCCCGCCAGCATTTTAAGATCGCCCGGGGCAGCGGAGAAGTCTCCGCTGTCCCGGGAAGGCAGGCGGGGGGAGCAAAGACTTTTGCCCCCCGCCGGCCTTCAGAAGAGGTCCAGGACCTCTTCTGAAGGCCGGCTGTGGGCGAAAGTCTTTGCTCCCGACCGCCAGCAATTTAAAACAAGTCCCCGGAGATTTCCCTATGGGCTTTCGTCTTGCGAAGCAAGCCCATAGGGAAATTCGTCTTGCGAAGCGCCTCCGAAACAGAAAACCCTTTCGTCTTGCGGGTTTTCCGTCTTGCGAGGCATTCGTCTTGCGGGGTACCACTGTAGATTTATTCTGCCAACTGAAAAGTACAATTTTTTCAGACTGATCTTTCTGCCATTTGAGTTATTTTTAAGGAAGTTCACCAAAAAATCAGCACTTCTGACATGGGTTACCATACGTCCAGGTTTTCCTGGACATTTTCACGATTTCCGGAAATTCTGCCCAGATGCTATTAGCGCTAGACAAATCCTGGATATGTCCGGGATGTATGGCAGCCCTATTCAGTAATCCAAATTTCTTAAATAACTGGACATTATTGTCATATAAATATAGTTCTGAATACAAGCTAGTTTGGTCCAGATGTAGAATGAAAATTTTAAAAATCTGGTTTGTATCCAGCGTTAGTCCTGCTCAGAGATGATCTGTTTAAATTACTGGGCACAACTAACTTTCTTGCATTCATTTCAGTGGGCCTACTCTAATTTATTTAGGCCTTCTTTTCTTTCCTGTTATAAGGAAAAGAAGACTCAATGAATTCTGGTTTGAGAACATTGCATTTTATCAACTAACTGTTCAGCAATGTGAAAATATATACCCAGAGAAAATGAATTATGTACAAAAAGTGAAAGATGCCATCATAATCTGTAAAACTGATGTTTTGCAGGCGAAATTACATATGGAGGACGAGTTACAGATGCCTGGGATCAGAGATGTCTTCGCACAGTCCTAAGGAGGTTTTTTGCTCCTGAAACGTTAGAAGAAGACTATAAATATTCAGAATCAGGTAACTATATTTTCAAGCTGTGCAGGTCTCACATTAATGGAAGATTCTGTTAAAACAACAAAGAGTCCTGCGGCACCTTAGGTTTACACATTTATTATACATTTTTAGTTGTGAGTCCTTAGTCGTTTTCAGCACAGAACTGTGCAGCTATAAATAGAAAACCTGCTGACTGCTAGACATACTTACCGTATATGCTTAATAATAATAACATATTTATTTTAATTTATATCCCGCCCATCTGGCTGGGTTTCACCAACCACTCTGGGTGGCATCCATCTTCCACCAGCAATACAACACAAAATCTATTGTCTACAGCTAAGTCCACTTGTGTACAGGCTCATCGGATAGAGACTTGCCTTTCCCGAACTCACTGTTTTGGCGCTTCAAGCCATATAGCCATTCTCCTTACCGCCTGCCAATTTACTGCAGTGGACAATGAAACCACTGGACTGGGTAATTCCCTCATCATGTGACAGAGACAGAAGCCAATAATTGTGGGAGGCAGGCTCAATCTCGTCAGTTTTTACCCTCCTGCCTGACAGAGCAGTTTGTAGGAATACGTATATTTTGATTGGTATTTACTGGTTTTGCCAAATTGGCAGAGCAACATTGGCATTCACAAAGTAATTACGTCCCTTGCAGTCATGACTGGCACACTCTTGTTTCCAGTGAAGATTCCCCAAGTGATCATTCCACAAACACATGTATAAGATACAGGTTGAATGGCTGGCTCCTTCGGAGCGTAAGAGAAGAAGCCTTACTGTACGGTGGGCTCTTTCCACCGATGCGACGTTGCGTGCATGTATGATGTCACACACATGCGACTCGTGGCAGCTGCCCAATCTTAGATGCAAGACGGTGCCTCTGCCTCACAACAGCCCTGTCAGATAGGTTAGGCTGAGAATGAGAGACTAGCTCAAGGTCACCCAGCGAGCTTCACGGCTGAGTGGGGATTTGAACCCTTGACTCCCAGGTCCTAAGCCCACATTGTAGCCACTCAACCACACTAGTGGTTCAAGGACACATTCCAGCCAGGCAAAAGCACTCAAGAGGGATATAAGAGGCAGTGTTGACTGGGAGAGTCCTGAGCGCCACATAGAGAAATCTGGAGGGCTGTATTTATCCCCCTGGATTGAGGTTCTCCACTCCCAATCTAGCAGTAAGCAACATCTGTTTTCTCAGAATCAGATGACTGAAGAAAACTATCATATACAACTAAGAACACTCTTCCTACTGAGTGGGTAGCGTGCTTAGGAATACAAACATATCCTCCACCATGTTATAGGGGCCCCCTTTGCAACCAGCAGCAACGTCTGGGTAACCACTGTTGTTTTCTTCAGTTGAGATGCTCCACAACTGATTGCCAAATCTTTACAAAATCTGTGTTACTGACTATCAAACTTTGGGATTGTTGAAATATATCATCATCATCAATTTGAGTCTTGCAACTCAAATTGGGCCCATTAGACCCCCAATGTTTAAGCAACGAGGACTAAATTCACTTCTGGGGCCCTTCCAGGATTAGGGGCCCTGAAGCTTCAGCTTCATTAGTTTCATATTAGATCTGCCCCTGGCTAGGATGTCATGTAAGACCCTGGAAAAGACAGCAACACCTTGCTCTGCTTAGACATGATTGCCTTGTTAAGGGGATGCAATTACTGAAGCTTTTTAAAACACACACACACACACACACACACACACACACACGGATGAATGTAAATCCATACAGATTCAATTTAACACTTATAGGAAACCAGTTAGGAAAGGCCAGTTTTATTTCACTATAATATGTAAATTGTTCTGGGAATCACAACATAAACATTTCACTTCACTGTGCTATTTTTATACAGTTAACTTTTCCGATTAGAGCAGCATGTTAAAGTTATTAACAGAAATGCCCCAGTTCAGGGATTTAGGCGGCCTGCAGGCTTTATAGATTCTAAAGAGATTACTGCATATTTTATAAGCTTTACAAGAACTCCTTAAAGTCTTTATTAGATCGTCTGAGTTTAAAGTTTAACACAAGGGAAAAGCGTCAAGAACTATTGGAAGGTCTGAAGTCCTCGTGAGTCTTTGAATCACACCGGATGCATTACATCCTTGTAGATGGTTAAATATAGGTAGCACCTGGATATTTATCGTTTGTGTGCCCTGTTTGCATTAGTCACACTGAACAGATCCACAGATCCATCCTCCTAGAAGGTGGTGCCTTCAAAATGTGTTTGTAAACTACCTTCATGGTGCTGTTTGTTTATTAGTATTGGATGGTATCCAACTGTTGCCACCTGCTTACACAACTGGCTTCCATTCATGCCAATGGAATGTGCCCTTCCTCTCTTCCCCCATGCAGCCCCTTGGAGATCCCTCAGATTTCTTCCACAAACCTAGGAGACCCTGTGGAGCAGATGCAGTACTGCTGAGACCTGCAGGGAGGGGGGGGGAGAGGAAGTCCTGCAATGGAGGAAGTTCACAGCAGCAGCAGCCCAACACACCAGCTTATTTCATAACAGTAGCAACAATAAGGGACAATTAGGGACGCGGGTGGTGCTGTGGGTAAAAGCCTCAGCGCCTAGGGCTTGCCGATCGAAAGGTCGGCGGTTCGAATCCCCGCGGCGGGGTGCGCTCCCGTTGCTCGGTCCCAGCGCCTGCCAACCTAGCAGTTTGAAAGCACCTCCGGGTGCAAGTAGATAAATAGGGACCGCTTACCAGCGGGAAGGTAAATGGCGTTCCGTGTGCTGCGCTGGCTCGCCAGATGCAGCTTTGTCACGCTGGCCACGTGACCCGGAAGTGTCTCCGGACAGCGCTGGCCTCTTGAGTGAGATGGGCGCACAACCCCAGAGTCTGTCAAGACTGGCCCGTACGGGCAGGGGCACCTTTACCTTTATAGCAACAATAAGCCCAGCACTACCCTTTCTCTGGAGCCCGTGTACCCACCTTAATGGTTCCTTTTATGCTCCCCAAATGCATCACTCCAGCCCTAACCCCATATCTTCTCCCATAGGCTAAATTCTGGTCCCTCTTATAACCCAGGGGATGTCGCCTCCTTTGATGTGCTGAAGCTCATTACCTCAAAGGGGATTGGCTTTTCACATCTGTTCAACACTCAGCCCTTTTGATACTTTGAACTTCAAATGCTCTATCCCCCCGGGCCAGTTCACCTAACAAGAAAATTAACACTTTTCAATTTTCAATTAACACTTTTCAATTAACACTTGTTGATTGGCTAGGGTAACTGTCCTAATACACAGCTTCAGAAAACTGCCTAATTTAGTTAGTGTTTACCCATGCTAAATACTGGTGCTTAGACTACAGACTGTGCTTCCTTTGGCGCATACATTTTTTTTTTAATGTAAGTTTAATTAAACACCTCAAACCTTAAATTCTGTCACTACTTTGATCTAAATTTTTGGCTGTCTTGTACCCCCATATTCATAAGACTACAAAGCACCTGTACGTACTATGGTTTTGAATTAGTTTTGTATGTGAGTAACCTTTTTCTGCTGTGTTTGCCTTTCGATACAATAGGTATATATTTTGCCCCAGTGGCTGACAGTCTGCAAGATTTTAAAGACTACATTGAAAACCTTCCTTTGATTGATGACCCAGAAATATTTGGAATGCATGAAAATGCCAATTTAGCTTTCCAGGTTTGTGAATATATTTAAGATATGTGCTCCAAGGTAATTAAGATAAATGAGTTATACTCCTTAACGTTAAAGGAGAGTTTGGTTTAATGGTTGCAGTTGGTTGAAGAGAAATAACAAGCAGTGATTGCTAAGCAGTCTGTCCACACATGGCTGCTTCTTCCCCACAAGTAGTAGCTTTTGTTTTGTTTTAAAATCATGTTATGATTTATTCAAAAGCTGCCTTTCATTAACATCAATAGTATCTGTAACAATTTATGATCTAATGGGCTTTAAAACTCTAATGAGAGGAAGAACAGCTTTAAAGTTGCAACTACAACCAGTTCATCCAGATTTAATACATTTATGCTATGCAGTTTCCTTAAACAATTCTGAAGCAATTTTTTTAAAAATTGTTTACTGAAGGTCATCTGAATGTGCGTGTGTAGTTAGCATTCTCAGTGGAGATTAGATTTCTTTAAGCCAAGTGGGGGATTATTAATATTCAGTTAAAATTGCACAGAAACCCCCAGTTGACATCCAAATTGCATTTCTGTGCCTGATGGGGCACATTTGGACATTTGTGCACTCCTTCATAAACCATGATTCCTGATCTCTGTGTTCATCATGGCTGCGTGATATTCCTTCACACACATCCTTCTTCTGATTGCACATCATAGTTGGTGAAGAGATCTGTGCGTCTATTAACATCCGATCTGGGGAACTGTGACTTAATGCTGTCTAACAAGTTGGCTTGTTTTAAACAAACTACCATATTTTTCAGTGTATAAGATGGTGTTTTTTACTTTAAAAAAAAAAGAGTCCAAAATTGGGGGTCTGCGGCTGCCGTGAAGAAGCGCCAGAGAAAAAGAAAAAGACAAAAAAGCAAAAAAGCTCAACAATGCCAGTTCTGGTGCTTTGAATATTTAATAAAATATCAAAGTTGTTCTGTTTGATGTTTAAAATATTGGGGTCGTCTTATACATGGTGGTGTCTTATAGGGGTCGTCTTATACATGGTGGTGTCTTATACATGGAAAAGTACAGTGTATATATAATGTTATCCACAGTTTGTTGGTTCAGAGAAACCGACAAACTATGGTTAAGCAACACTGAAATGGGAAAGGTCTTCTCTTCCTAGCCAAGCAAGACAGGAGAAAGGGTACATGCACCTGAGGTTCGGTATGGCTCATCTTAGTTCATTCCCACCGTGCTAAACTATGGTTTAGTGCAACTTGCAAATGTAGCTAGTTATGGCTTTTCATTGAAAAAGAAGTGTGTTAGTAACAAAACTCCTAGAGGTGTAATTTGATTATTTATGCTGGTTCAGATTACGATTTGACGGACTTATCACCTGTACCATTTCACTTTGCTATCTGATCCAGTTTTTTATTGAAAGTACAGTGGTACCTCGGGTTAAGTACTTAATTCGTTCCGGAGGTCCGTACTTAACCTGAAACTGTTCTTAACCTGAAGCAGCACTTTAGCTAATGGGGCCTCCTGCTGCTGCTGCACCACTGGAGCACGATTTCTGTTCTCATCCTGAAGCAAAGTTCTTAACCTGAGGTACTATTTCAGGGTTAGCGGAGTCTGTAACCTGAAGCGTATGTAACCCGGGGTACCACTGTAATGCTATTTCTACGTTCTTTATTACTAGTTCAGATCTGGCTGAAAGCTCAACAAGCTTGTCATTGCCTCAGGGTTACTGTCTGTCTGGTCAAGTGAGGATGAGAAGGTGATGGGCACACACACCACTTACTGTTCTTTGTCATTTTTTTCTTGTCAGGTATCTGGCATATAAACAACTGATATTATCAAGCAAAGGGGTGGTTTTGCAATTGGCAGGCGAAAACAGTTATGATCACCCACTATAAACAGTGATAATATGGGATGACCTAGGCACATGCTGGCATTAGATGTCTCAAATTCAATAGGGCCACCAGGGAAGTTTGCAAAGAGCATTGCATTTGCAAATGTAGTTGTTTTTTGTGTGGCATTCTTTGTTTAGCTGTGTAAACTGCTGCACTGGAAAGCACAGCTGGAGGTCATCTGCCCCCCTCCAAGCCAAAGCGGAGAGGACACGTTGTTTTAGTTGTGTGACTCTGTCATGACACGACATATCCTCCGTATATTTCTTTTAAGTCAAGGCAAATGGAAATGCTGTTGTGCTGTGCTGTGTCTCCGGGGGAGAACACTTTGCATGGCTCAAATGAAATTAAAGGGCGATTAAAGAAAATGTACTCCAGTCAATACCACCACCTCCCACCTCAGATTTGAGCTTTCAGTTGATGCATTGTGAATTCATTGCCGTCAGTTATCCTGCCGTTCTAAGCAGAAGGATTGACTGCCACTGAAAGTGGAGGCTCCATTAGAGGCAGGATTCCCACACACACCCCTTAGTGATACTGCTTGAATTGTAACAAATTGCAGGAGGAGCGGCTTAAGGCAATGAGAATTTAGTAGGGTGGTTTGGAAAAATAAACAGTAGCTGAATTTATACATAAAAATGATTGTGGATGAAGGGAAATCCCACCCAGAAGTGTAAATTGAATTGATTTTGAGGGTGAACTGCTGGGAAAATGATGGTGATTACCAAGGAAGTAAAATGAATTTTATAGGGATGCTAACAGGGCAGGGTGGGCTCTGTATTTCCACACCCACCTGCCAAATACACCACATAGTTCTAGAATGGAACATATTTCAGGGTACTGTGTATTCATGATTCCCTGACTAATCCACCATACCCAAAAAAACTCACTTCGCTTTTTTCAAGCCATGCCTTGTAGGGTGTGCTTATGATTTCTCCACATACTTTGCCCAGAGAGAAAAAAAAGGAATTTTAAAATGTGGTTTTGGATGGATTAATAATGAAATGTAATAAGCATGATCAGGATGATAGAAAAATAAATCTTTATTATATTTATTTATCATCCACTCCTCACCCTAAGGTCTCAGGACAGGGACGCAGGTGGCGCTGTGGGTTAAACCACAGAGCCTAGGACTTGCCGATCAGAAGGTCAGCGGTTCGAATCCCCGCAACGGGGTGAGCTCCCGTTGTTCAGTCCCAGCTCCTGCCAACCTAGCAGTTTGAAAGCACAAAGTGCAAGTAGTTAAATAGGTACCGCTCCAGCGGGAGGGTAAACAGCGTTTCCGTGTGCATTTCTGGTTCGCCAGAAGCGGCTTAGTCATGCAGGCCACATGACCCGGAAGCTGTCTGCGAACAACCGCCGGCTCCCTCAGCCAATAAAGCAAGATGAGTGCCGCAACCCCAGAGTTGGTCACGACTGGACCTAATGGTCAGGGTCCCTTTACCCTTTACCTTTAATGTTATTGCAGAAATATATGTGTCAGACTCACATTTTAACAATCAGAAAATAAAAGTCAAGCCTATTTTTGGTTACATTAATAAATATAATAGAATCACATTAGGACAATGGCTACACTTTCTTTCTGTGAGTGTTTGTTTAAGGGGGCAAAACAGTGAGAGAAAGGTCAGCAGTTAAAACAATGAATGTTAATGGTGGTTAATAGCCAACACAGTCACCTCAACAGTGACTCAGTGAGACAGAAGTTACATTGAATAAACATTTCAGCAGTACCTATTTTTAAATATTGCCATAACAAATTATAACTTGCATATGAAGTTCAAATCATTTCCTCCCCAGAAGCAGATATGAAAAACAATATTCTTTTTAAATCAGGACTGGGTTTTTAAAAATGTGTTTATTACATTTTGCTTATGGTGTATCATTCATTATAAACTAATGAAGCAGTGTTTAAGATTCAGTGCTATAAGAAGTGGGAGATGGTATTACCCCCCTCCAAGAAGAACCCATCCATAAAACTCACAGTCTAGAGAAAGGATTTTATATCTTCTGCTAGCAAGCTAATTATCCAAAATCATAAAATGTTAACTTTACTCTGTTATTATTATAGCTACATGTGATAACGCATTCTTCAAAGTTTAGTGGACTAAGTTACAAATAAATAGGAGCAATTGCCTGCTTTTTCAAACGAAAGTACTAAAAGTTATTGTTAACTTTATAGATATTGAGGGATTCAAATTCTTACATTGACTCAATAATGGAAATGGGTGTCAAGATTCAAGAATGTACGATAGATGCACTTTTACAAGTGGCAAACTTTGAAGGGAACAAAATGTAAAACTTCTACTTTATGATGAGTTTCATATGCAACCATCTGTGGCCATGTTTTTTTCTTTTGAGCATGAAGAAGGGATTAAATGGGTAGACAGATTTATAAACGTAAATGTTTCTTATGGAAATCAAATAATTTATTTTGAACATGGACACCCTAAAAACTGAGGTGCAAATTAAAATGTATCACTTCTTTATTACAGCGCAAAGAGACAAATACCCTCATCACTACAATACTTGATGTACAGCCACGATCAACTGCTCAAGGAACAGGGAAAAGCAATGATGAGATTGTTGAGGAGCTCGCTACCTCAATCCTGGCTAAAATTCCTGGTATGGAAAGCACTAACTTTCTTTTCTAATATGACTGCTGATGTAGTTCCCCCCGCTTAATTCCCTGATTTAGGAAACAGCTGATCGCTGGAATTATGCCATTGATCTTTAAGAGGTAGATCATGCTACAAGCAGTGTTAATTCTCATAGCTGAAAACCTGTGCCTTCTCTCTGTGTCACTAAGTTGCTGTCCCTGACTGCTGCCCTAACTCTCTCACTTAGTTCCACATACATGAATACAGGTCATGCCCCAACCTGAGATGGATTGTAGCAGGGGAGGCTTCACTTGTTTTATTGTAGTTTAGGATTTTTAAGAGAATAAGAAATATTTGGTGGATAAGAGAGAAGCAGCAAGTAGGGAGAGAGCGATTTGTGTGGGAAAATGCCAACATGCTGATCTGTGGTCACAGGGATGGACAGACTCATTGAGAATTGGTCCATCCCAGTTCTACATGTCTTTCCCCTACAATTCCCTCTGGGAGCAACAGAAAGCCACCACGTCCCATCGCTCCCGGAGGGGCCCATTCATGATCAACTTTAGAAGCAGGCGAGTCTGCTGTTGAATCCAAGTTTTGCCAGTTCTTCCTCCAGCAGGTTTATCTCCCATAGAGTAGGCCTAGGTTTCCAACTTTTGTCTCATACACATACATATATGAAAGTTTCTCAGCCAAGAGATGCCTAGAAGATTCGCAGATGTTTCTACAACAACTGAAAAAAACTTCTTTAAGAATTTGTGAAGAGAGATATGACCATAATGTTAGCAAGGGAAGATTTGCCTCCATCATAGGCCAAGCAAGTTCCAGCCGCTTGGTTGGATCCATTCCCTCACCTCAGGCGTCACAGGTGAAGGCTGAAGGTTAACCATAATCAAGACCAGGAAATGCCACCTGAGTAACCATGGCACCATACGAACACCATGTTATTTCTGTTCCTGACACCACACTTGAATGTGTGCTTTTTTATTCTATTTAAAAAAAAAAAACGTTTGTAAGCCACTTTGAGAACTTCTGAGGGTTATAAAACAGAATAAAGGCATTAAAAGTCGCATACACTAGCCAATAGATGCCCATGCCACAGCAGGCGCTGTTCCAAGCAATTTGACTTTATGCCCTAATGGCGCACTTTTCCATTGCCGAGATAGAGATGGATGCCAGCAACTATCTGCATGCTGGTACCTTGCAAAGTTCTATGCAGGGTTGCTGTTGTTTTGAGAACAATGTGCTTCCACTTCCAATGAAAACTTACGTGTGCTTTTCTGTTCTGAAGAAGATCAGCAATATGAGGGGCAGAATCTGCCTGAAGCCTTGTTCTGTACCCTCTTGACAGGGGCGGAGGAAGGGGGGTGCGGTGGGGGTGGTCCACCCCGGGTGTCACCACTGAGGGTGTGACAAAATGCCGGGCGGCACTCACCGCGGGGCCTGCAGTGCGCCCAAACCACATGTCTCTCCTGGGAGTGACGCAGTGGCTTGGGCGCCCGCAGGCTCCGAGCTGCCCGAAACGGTCCGCCCGCCGCCTCCCCCTCAGCTGTAGGGCGGCAGAGTGGAAGGAGGCAGGTAGACTCCTTGAAGGCCCCACAGAGCGTCCTGCCATGGCTCCCCTCCCCCCTTGGGTGCAGGGCACCGTCTCAGGCACCTGATTGGCTTGCTCCACAGCTGCCTCTTGACCTTCTCTTTTACCATTCAGAAAATATTTGTAGGAAATCACTTCAAATGTCCTGGCTGCCCTCTAATAATTGATAAATATCTGATAAACACATAAGTAAGATCCTGCACTCTGCCAAAGCAACAACAAACTTATCTTGAAATGGCTTGGCTTGGTTGGCTATGTTGCCCAGCACTGACTATGAAAACAGCTTTTCAACAACAACAACAGACAGCTTTAACATAATTATTTTATTATTCACCAATTTAAAACTCTTGTTTTAATTGGAGCTTCCTCTGAGAAGCAGCATGCAGTGCAGGTAGCATTCTTGCGGACAATTTATATTCATCTTTTCTGAGCCAGGTCATGTGGTGAAGAATGCTATATCTCTCTTGTTTAGTTGAGACAAGCTGTTGTTTTAAATAAATACCCACACAATATCTACTTAATTAATCAAGCAATTACTCAAAGCAAAAGAGTTAATTAAGGAAGGAAAATGTTTAATTGGTTGCCAGCCCTACTAAGTAATCTGTCAACCATTCTGACAGCTATAACTGTCTTGAGCTAGTGCAGACCAGAAATGAAGAATGCTATTTTCCACAAACCTGGAGAGCCCTGCAGTACAATCCTATGTGTGTTTTCTTAGATGTAGTTCAGTGAGATGTATTCTCTGTTGGAATGAAGGAAAGAAAGAAAATAAATATAAAAGAAGAATTCTGTGGATGCCAAGTACACTTTGGTGAGAGAACCGCAGCAGAGATTTAAAATCACAAAATATGCAGCAAAGTAAAGCTTGGAAATATAGGCCATTAGACCTTTAAAAGATACCCATCTAAGTTTCTTCCAAATTTCCCCTCTTGCTCAGCATAGAAAAAGACCACACGTTTGGGAAGTTAAAACGTCAAATTCATGTGATTTCTCCATACAACATTCAGGAAAAAAATTGCACAGGCAGTACAAGTTGTCATAGTTTCAGTGTTGAAAGTTCCTAAATTATTGGTTTATGAATACAAGAATGGCTTGTAAGAGCCATGTGGTCTGAGTCTGGAGCAACTAGCTCAGACCTCTTTACAGGAATAGCTCCAGATTCCATTAGCCTGGAGCAAATAACCTTGCTTGAGGAACCCGTGTTAGAAAATGTCACGTATGCCAGCAGCAGAAGTTGTTTGTGGTCTTCAGTTCCTCCTCTCAAGGTATCAGGAGGGCACACATTGCTTCTCATACCAGGCTTGCTTTTCCCTTCTTACATAGCAACTATTCTAGAGGCATTCCCACCTGGCCATGGGAGCCATCTTTTATTTGTTAGAAGCAAAAACTATGTTTCCTCCTCCTGAGAACTGTTTGGCTTGCTAACCTTCCTACCAGCACCACCTCCCTTCTCCAAGGGCATGGGATTGATCAATCCCATTCCCTGGAATGCTGTCAGCTGTTGCTTTCCCTCATGTATAATCTGTAAATGTCAAGTGTATCATAGAATCATAGAATCATAGAGTTGGAAGAGACCACAAGGGCCATCGAGTCCAACCCCCTGCCAAGCAGGAAACACCATCAGAGCACTCCTGACATATGGTTGTCAAGCCTCTGCTTAAAGACCTCCAAAGAAGGAGACTCCACCCCACTCCTTGGCAGCAAATTCCACTGTCGAACAGCTCTTACTGTCAGGAAGTTCTTCCTAATGTTTAGGTGGAATTAGGAATGGTGCCTGCCAGTTTATCAAACATGGCAAGATTACCAGTAGTTAGATAATTTTGTTTTTGGTGTCCTGTCTTCAGCACATACACACATCATTTCCCTTTATCATAGAAATCATAGACTCATAGAGTTGGAAGTGAGACTGAGGATCATCCAGCCCCCTGGAATGCAGGAATATGCAGCTGTCCCATACAGTGATTGAACTTGCAACCATGCTCTAACCAGCTTTTTATTAAACAAAGGGCTTCAATTGAATCACTGCTGTGAACAGTGAAATCAACTTCCCTTGTGAGGTTGGCCATTCTGGTCCACGCAACATGGAGCTGAAGGGGAGACAGAGAGATTGAGCAGAGGGGTGGCCAGAGAGAACCCAGCCATTGCCCAGTGGGAATAGAAAGGCTGGTTGCCATCCATGCAGGCTTAACCTCTGTTGCATTTCATCTCATCTCTCTCTCTCACACACCCCTATGAGCAGGATGAGAGAAGTTGTGGTGAGCGGAATGAATATACAGAGGTTAGACTCCTGGTTCAAGGTACATCCTTAATCCTAACAACAGGTGCAGAAATGGCTCTGCCAAATGCTTCTGTTGCTGTCAAGAGTGTAAGAGACCAATGGGCCTGTTGGGCTTGTGCCGTTTTTTTAAGCCATCTATGAAAGTGGGTCAGAGGGAATTTCTCATGTTGCTTGCTGGCCCCTGAGTTCTTGCTTAGTAGAAAATAAGGCCCTTATTATTTTTTTGAAAAACAGTTGCTGACGATGGCTGTATGTTCTAAATGGGTGGTAATGACATGGGCAAGCTTTGTTCAGAGATTAAATCAGCATTTGTGTTGCAGAAAAACTTGACATGGACGTGGCTGCTGAAGCCCTTTTTGTCAAGGATGACAAAGGGCGGTTGGACTCTCTGACTACAGTCCTTGGGCAAGAAGTGGATCGTTTCAACCGTCTTCTCATTCTGTTAAGGGTATAACAATATCTTTTTCCTTGGCTGGCATAAATATTGATGTTACTGATTTGCTGTGCTTGTATTTAGAAGCTAGTGCTGTGGAAGGGCAGCCTTATTATGCTAAGAATCAATATGCCCCAAAAGCTACTCTTGAGAAGCTTCTGATCTTAGCATAATATAATAAACCAGAGCTGAATATAATAAAAAGGCTCTTGAGATTCTGCTGGAGAATGCAGTGAACCTCTAAGGCCAACCAATTATCTGTTGTGTCACTGTCTTAAGATGTCAGCAAAGCATCGTTTAGAATTTGTTTGTTTGTTAAATTTATGAACTGTTAAGTTTGTAGGCTACTAGATTGTAAGAAAACCTCTAAGGAGTTTACAAATTATCTTATAAAAAGAGAAATATTATGCACTTGTCCTTTAAATATTTGGAGGAATGACAATGGCTTTTTAAAAAAGAGTTTTGAAAACAAGGCATCTAATAAAATGCTTCGATATTTTATTATTGCAGGGAACATGCATTCTTATATGACAGGAATTCATAAGGCCCATCCTTCCTCTCCTCCCTTGAATCTGGATGTGATATGTTGTGTCTACTTACAGTGCCATGTTAACCTCCAGCACTGTTCACTGGGATGGGCTATAGGATATTTGCCTCTACACCAGTCTCCCATCAGTGGAGAGGAGAGCTGTTGGGTCCGTCACAACCTCAGCTTCACCAAGGTGGGCAGTAGACTCCCACTCCTGCTGGTGGTTTCCTGAGAGCACCAGGCAGTACAAAGTTTCAAAACGGGGAGTTTCAGGGTACGGTGGCAGTGACTCTGCAGTTGGTACACCTTGGAAAACCATAGCTTTAACTGTACGGACCTTTGTCGTCTGTTTTTTTCCTGGAAGACATAAGGAATAGGTTGGTTGGTGGCAGTCTGGTTGGATCAGATAACCAACTTCTCCAGACTACGAATCTACAGGGAAACTGATGAAGCTGTAATATATCACGTAATTTTACGGAGGATATGTGAAGAAATGTATCGTGGTCACATCTGTGTGTTTGTTTTTGGCAAAAGCAAATGTCTATGTTCTGGTGCCTTGTTCCTCTTGCCTCTCTTTTCTCCTCTGCTCTTGTTTTCTTTCCCATTCATGGAATTCAGATGGTACAACAGGGAGTTGCCTTTTGCTTATCACTCTTGTAAAGCATACACCGGTGACATTCTAATAATAACAAGAACGCAAGAGAAAGGTGTGTGCTTGAAGCTAAAGCAACACCCTCCTACTTCTGCCTCGTACAGCTTGTTCCACAATGCTCCAGTGCGCTTGCTTGAGGCCAGGCCCTACAGTGCAATCCTATTCATGCTTTCTCAGAAGTAAATCCCATTTACTTCAATTGCGTCTACATCCAAGATGGTATGCGTAGGATTTCAATCTTGCGAAGGAAATTGGAGAAGGAAACCCTCATAGTTTTCAAATGCTGCATCACATGACATGAAATGAAATGTCCAAAGCTTCTTGGACTTCACATCTGTCCTTCCTTAGCCTCTCATTCCCTATATAATTTGATTCTTCCCTTTCAAAAGTTGCTCTTTTCTTCTGCAGCTTAGATAATTTAAGTACTTTCCACCTGGCTTTCCCCCAGCATAGCGATTTGGCCACAGAACGGGATCATATATCTTTGGCTCTAAGGACTGAGGAGTCCCTGGCTGCTACACATTGCTACAGTGGCTGCATTTGGAAGTGCTGCTTTCACAGAATGCAAGATTGATTTTATGATTTTCTCTGCCACCCATAAGGGTTGGCAGTAAACTTTGTGGCAGAGTAGCATATAGTGTTTTTTTAAATTAATTGTTATCAATCTTCATTACTGCTAAAAATACTCAATAACCTTGGAGGAATGGAGTGGACAAAACAGGATAACAGCTCCAAGAACATATCACTGTTTTTACAGGCATATAATTTTACTGACAGGGAATTTTCACCCTTGTTTCTCTGCATATTTGTGTAGTGTTTGATTACAGGTAATCCCCAATGCCTCCATTTGGCTGAAGTATTTGGGGACAAGAAGCTAAAAATATGTAACTAGTTCCCATGCCTTTAGTATAAAATTAATCAGTGTTAGGCCTGTGGGTTTTGCATTTTCAAAAAAGCCAGCAGTTCTCTTCTAGCAGTGCTTTTCTTCTAGAAAAAAAGGTGCCGGTACTCATCATCATTGAGAGCCAGTGTGGTGTAGTGATTAAGAGCGGTAAGAGCTGTAGTCACGTAATCTGGTGAACTGGGTTCGCTTCCCCGCTCCTCCACATGCAGCTGCTGGGTGACCTTGGGCCAGTCACACTTCTCTGAAGTCTCTCAGCCCCACTCACCTCACAGAGTGTTTGTTGTGGGGGAGGAAGGGAAAGGAGAATGTTAGCCGCTTTGAGACTCCTTAAAGGGAGTGAAAGGCGGGATATCAAATCCAAACTCTTCTTCTTCATCATCATGAAGTTGTTACAGTAAGGGCAGCTTCCCCGCCCCCCTAAATCAGTAAAAATGCTTAACTGACTGAGGTTCGGTCCCCCTAACAAAAATCCTGGCTACATCCATAGGCCCCTAAATGTTCCAAAAGTGCAGAGGCGAAGTGCAGAACTGAGCGTGGCACAACTCCTCTTCCTGCTCCTGCTGTGGAAGGGAAGGAGGGATGAAGCAGCCTCCTGCTGGAGGATTGACAGCAGCAAAAGCAAAAGCAAAAGAGAGAGGGGCATTATGAGCCTGATTGGACTGTCATAAGAGGCCTTGGTTTTCCACGGCACCATAAAAAACACTATCATTGTTTAACTTCCAGACCTCTCTACAAACGCTTAACAAAGCTATTGCAGGATTCGTCGTGATGTCGGAAGAAATGGAGAGAGTGTACCACAGCTTTCTTAACAACCAGGTTCCATCCCTGTGGGCCAATGCAGCCTATCCATCACTGAAACCTTTAGGAGGATGGGTCAAAGATCTCGTGCTAAGGACGGCTTTTGTAGATGTAAGTATAAATGCTGCTGGTTAATGGCTAATTTTGGGTTCAGAGCTGACTTTGATCTTTCAACTGTGGGGGATATTACGAAAGCAAGTCCTTTCATTTGGAATCCCTGTCTCAAAAGCTGGCACTTAAAATGGCACACATTAATTATTCTTGTTACACTCAGTAATATAGCTTTACAAAATACAAGCAAAAAACAGGTTCATGCCCTGAGTAGCTTTTGCAGCTCTGTTCCCTCTCAATCAGGAGAGGCGGCTGAGGTGCTGGGCTGTTACTTGGAGGCAGTTGCATAGGGGCCAACAAACTGAAATTAGATCCAAAATGCAGAATACTGCCTGGGCTTTGATTTGGAACTTGTATAACCCCTGCTTTAAAACAGCTGCAGTTCATTTCCAATTCAAGGCTCTCACACCAGGGTTTAAAGCCCTTTATGACTTAGGCCCAAAATTTGTGAAAGACCACCTCCTTCCATTCAAATGCTCTTGGGTATTAAGATCAGCAGACAGGTCCCTCTTGGTAGTTCCACTTCCATTGGAGATTCAGGGAGGTGTTTGCCGAGGAGAGGGAATTTGCTGTGACAAGTGTAAGGACAAGAATAGACACTTACATGTGCTTTGGCTTCATTTCTTTATGGGATGAAGGACTAAGGGATTGGAGCAAAGTCTTTTTTAGCAAGGGCTTTGAAGAATCTGAGAGAGGTGGCACCGTGTGGGTGTTTTACAAGGGAATTTCAGGCATAAGAACTAGGAAGAAGGAATGAACAGCATCAGCTAAAATAGCAGGGACCTTCAGGCAATTGAAGTGTTGAAGGAATGAAGGCCATAGGCTGGTTTATTAGGAAGAATAGATAAGGGGGAAACACCATACAAAGAATATAAACACTAATGAGTGGAGTAATAGAAAACCATGTGAAAAATGCAGGCCTTCCCCATTTATTGCAACTTGGCTTCCTTCTCACTTGAATTAATAAGTGCTGCTGCCAAATATGAGTCACAGCAAACAAACAAACCAGGGAACAATTTGCAAAGTGAAGCCAATATTCCCCATTCTTGGCGTTCTTCACAATGCAGGGTTGAGAGTAATTGCACTATTGCTCCTCCTGATTGGATTAACTGGTTACTTAGCAGCACATGTGAACAACCTACAGCTCCTGGGCTACATGCAGCTTCCACAGGCCTTCCCTCCAGCCTATCTGTTTGCCCACCCCCAATTCACCTGTATCCCATTCTTCCCTTAGCACAGAGTTCTATTTACATGGGGAGGAGGATGCAAGAGGATGACTCCCCATGGACCTTCCTCCCCATTGCAGTTGTGTTCCTCTCAGCTCGCCAAACAGATGTTCAGTGGGGAGAGGAGAGTGTGATTGCCAGCCCAGTCAACTGAGGAGCAGGGAACGTGCACAGTGGAACCACTGAGATGCCCCTGTACACCCTGCCCACAACCCAGCTGACGGACACTAGGAAGAGATGTGCCAATCAGCTCTACCCAGCACCAATGAACTGATATGGGGGGAGGCACATAATGGAAGCTCTGCCTGTTGAATGTTTTCCTCTTCCTTGCTGCCTTCGTGTGTGTGTGTGTGTGTGTGTGTGTGTGTGTGTGTGTGTGTGTGTGTTGGTAAGTTTGTGGAGGGCAGAGGGTGTTTGCATATGTGCACATGCATATGCATATGTGACCTGCCACCAATGCAGCCCTGGAAACCCACCTCTGATTACCATATAGATACGTTCATGTGGGCAAAAAAAATCACAGTGGAATTAAAAGGGCAAAAGGCATCTTCATGTGTGCATTTGTGGTTGATGTTGTTTGATACTATGTAGTAGTAGTAGTAGTAGTAGTAGTAGTAGTAGTAGTAGTAATAAATTTATTATTTATTCCCCGCCCATCTGTCTGGGTTTCCCCATCTACTCTGGGCAGCTTCCAGCAAAATAATAACAAATGTCAAATATTAAAAACTTCATGATACAGGGCTGCCTTCAGGTGTCTTCTAAAAGTTGTGTTGTTCTTTATCTCCCTGACATCTGATGGGAGGGTGTACTATCAGATGATCAGACAGGGGTAGAAAAGAGTGTGCTGTGTTAAGGCTGGACCACATCTGCCCACCTAAATGAATCGGCTTCAGAAGCCCTTTACAACTCCAGTTTCCTAGGAAATGCAGCGTCCATTGGCTTCTGATCTTCATGAGAGTTGCCTTTAGCTCAAATCAATATGTGAAAACCACAACTGCAGCCATTAGTAACCCGCCTTCTGATGCACTCAAGGTTTTCTGGATTGGGGCCAAAAGTAAAGAATTAAAAAAAATATATCTAAAGTCATATCCACTTAGATGGAGGACTAGAATTCTAGCTAAACCCAGTTCTGCTGTCCATCAATGCAAATGAACTGAGATCAATCCTTGGTTTAGGGAGAAATGGAATGTCAGGTTTTATGCCTAATATATATCTATCATCTGTTGTGTGTGTTTTCCTAGTTCTGGCTCAAAAGAGGCAAGCCTAAATCATTCTGGATCTCTGGATTCTTTTTTCCACAAGGATTTTTGACAGGTAAATATTCACTATTCCCTCTGTTTCTGATATTCTAGCACAATGACTGCATCAAAACAATACCACACATATATAGCACAGGATGTACCCGCAGATTTGAGGAAACCTCAAGATGATTTGCAGAAGTACAAACAAACTTTTGCAGAGGAAGACCCTAAAGACTGCATGGAGCAGTCAAGGATGTGCCAAGGATGTGTCTTTTTCTGACGTAGGTAGTGGGGAAGAGATTAAATCCATCAAACTTTTGCAGAGGAATCCTAACAGCTGATCAGTTAGATTTTATTTGTTAAAATGGAATACTTGGGTACATTGGATTCCTATCCAACAACAAATGTGTGTGAGAGAGGCTGTTTCTTTGCACTTGTGTAATTGTATTCAACTAACATTTACTCAGAGCAGAGTCATTGAAATTAGTACCCCTTACTAATTTAGGCCCATTAATTTTAAAGGATCTATTCTGGGCAAAAGTTAGCTAAATGCAACACACATCCTCTTATTTGAATTGGACATTCGTATACAGAACAAGCAGGAAAATAATGTCTCCATTTGAATTGTCTTTGAATTCTAATGTTAATATGAATGACTCTTTATTGTATTTTGTGTTCTGAATTTTAAAAGTAATAAGAAAACTAAATAAAAATGTGAATGCAGCAATTCTGAGTGAACTAATAAGCCATAATAAGCATTTATGTGTTCTGTTCCAAAATAGTATGCTTTCATCTTTTCTTTGTTTAATTACAGTTACTTCAGCATAGTGGTTTAATAATGATTCAGTGTTCTATGAAAAAAGTTTGAAAGTATGGAAATTAAACAATCAGCTACTATTTTGGTTTGGTTTCTAGTAATAAATGTGCCAATGCTTTTCATTTCTGCGAATGCTATCCTAAATTCTAGTTAGTCTCTCCCTGAATAATTATTGTTGTTGCTTTTAAAACGTGTCCCTCTTATATTTTTCAGGTACTCTTCAGAATCATGCTCGAAAATATAACTTGCCAATTGATGAGCTCAGCTTTAGTTATAACATGATCCCTGTCTATCGAGATCAAATGCAAGTTGCAGAAGCTTCAAAGTTTTGTCCGTTTGGACACGACTTGCCAATGGATGCTGAGGTACTTAAGTTCCTGTGTTTGTGAACAATATTCGGTTACACAGAAAGAATATATTATTCTGGGTCTTCAGAACATGCCTCAATCTGTTTTGATATTCATTCACACTTTCATTTGGAATTTTCACAAGTCTGTGTTTTGTTTTGTCACCACTGATGTGGAAATATATATATCTCAGCCATCAGCAGATACTTACATTCACTCTGTGTGTTCCATTTAAAAATTAGCGAATAGTCTTTTGCAGCAAAAACAATGAGGCTTTGTCACACAAGTTAATGACGTAGTTAATGACTGAACTATAGCTGCAAACCTAATCATATCTGCTTAGAAGTAAGTCCCACTGAATTGAGCTGTGCTTGCTCCCATGTAAATAGGGTTGGGATTGTAGCCACTCATGCTGCCTCACAGTTAAGATCATGTTCATGGAAGACAATCTTACTCGTATCTGAAGAAGTGTGCATGCACACGAAAGCTCATACCAAGAACTAACTTAGTTGGTCTTTAAGGTGCTACTGGAAGGAATTTTTTTGTTTCGCCAAAGAAGAAGAAGACTCATGTTGCCTTGATTTTACCATTAGTATAAACTTGTTTGGGGGAAGGAATTTTAATTATAAAACACATATCTCAGAGGGTCTAAAATGAGCAGTCATGTCCAGATGGTTCTCCCCAGTTTGTCCCAAAGGGCAGAATTTTAACTGAGGGGGACAGATAAAATCCAAAGGCAACCAAAGTGATCACTTCTTTTCCATATGGAAAAAAAATATGATTGATGCCTTCTATTGTTTTTGAAAATTCACAACAGGAAGCAGGTTAAGGTTCACATCCTACCCCCATTTACCTGGGATTAAGCCTCACTCAGTTCCGTGGGATTTACTTATTGGTAGACATGCTTAAGACTGCAGTTTCAATGCATATAGGCTGCCTTGGCAAGAAACAACACTTCAGAAACAAGAAAAGCAATTAAAATATATCTCAAAGCAATTTGCATATTTATTTTTCCTATGATGTGTGCATGGTGTTGTTGTTTTTTTAAAAAAAAATGTTGCTGAGAACTAAGTTGAATAGCTTTCACAACAGACTCTTGTCTGTGCCACAGTGGGGGTCAAGTGGGCAGACTAAACGAAATTGATGTAATAGGATATTTACAATGGATTTCTCCAGCATCACTAATCCTCAGAATTATATTTAAAGAACAACAGAATTTATCTAGTATAATTTAAATTTCTGTTGCTTCCCACCCCCCATTTATCACAAGAAATACGGGGGAGGGAGCCCTACGCGTGACCCCAGTAGTAAGAATACTAGGAATAGGAACAGGACAAATAGGAAGAATGGGGACCAGAGATAGGGTGTTCTCAGTAGAATTGTAATGTCGGAAAGGAACCCAAAAAGTCATTAAGTCCAACCTCCTGCAATGCAGGCATTGCAACTAAAGAATCATTGACAGATGGCCATCAGAACTCTGCTTAAAAACCTCCAGTGAAGGAGAGTCCACCTATTGTATCTTTGTGAGCCATCTCAGGCTCCCCTTGCAGTTAGTGCAGAATGTTGCCGAGAGGAGCGAGACCCTATTAGCATATGACACCTCTGCTCAGGGATCTGCGCTGGCTGCCAGTTTGTTACTGGGTCAGGTTCAAGGTGTTGTTACTGGTATACAAAGCCCAGTTGGCTTGGGATCAGTTTATATACGGGGTCACCTTATCCATGCATATGTTGAAGTGTTTCAATCTCTTTTTAGTCTGCTGTTGATTTTAATTGTTTTTAGCTCCTAGTTTTTAATGATAGTTTTCTATTAATTGTGAACTAAGAGGTTTTAAATATATATATATATATATACAGGGTGAGTCCTTTAAAAGAGGCCCCGTGGACACAGAGTACACATGCTCCACGGGGCCTCTATTAAAAGACTCACCCTGTGTATAATAAATAAATGTGTAAGTAAAGGTAAAGGGACCCTTGACCATTAGGTCCAGTCATGGCTGACTCTGGGGTTGTGGCGCTCATCTCGCTTTATTGGCTGAGGGAGCCGGCGTACAGCTTCCGGGTCATGTGGCCAGCATGACTAAGCCGCTTCTGGCGAACCAAAGCAGCGCACGGAAACGCCGTTTACCTTCCCGCCGGAGTGGTACCTATTTATCTACTTGCACTTGGATGTGCTTTCAAACTGCTAGGTTGGCAGGAGCAGGGACCGAGCAACGGGAGCTCACCCCGTCATGGGGATTTGAACCGCCAACCTTCTGATCGGCAAGTCCTAGGCTCTGTGGTTTAACCCACAGCGCCACCCACCCTGTGTGTAAGTTCTTACAAAAAGGGAGCATGTTATTGCCAAGAGGTGAATAGTTAGATCATCTTTTATGATTAAGTTTATTTTTGTTGGCTACTAGACTTGAGTCGTGTGGGTTTCCCCCCCCCTCTTGATACTTCTTTCAGCTGCCCTCTCCTGAAGATGGTGTCTTGGTCCATGGCATGTTTATGGATGCCAGTCGCTGGGACGATGAGGAGATGGTCATCGAAGATGCCTTGCCTAGGCAAATGAACCCAGTCTTGCCGGTAGTGCATTTTGAGCCACATCAGAATTATGAGCCAGACCCGTCTCTCTATCATGCGCCACTCTATAAAACGGGAGCAAGAGCAGGAACACTGTCCACCACAGGTAACTTGTTTCTTTGATGAAAATGATGGGAAGCATGTAATTTTAATTAGTTTTGAACGTAGTAAGAAAAATCTGTATGTGTGGACGCTCCATTCATGAACTCATCTGACCTATTACAGGTAGGCCATGGCTCTTAAGTAATTTAAAATATTAGGGTGAGCTTCTCGGCTCTGTCAAAATTAGGGCTGGCAGCTATGGTCAAAAGCATGTAACCTACATTTTCTCATAATAGCCGCATAAAGTTTAGTGAGCTTCTGAATTTCATATCCTAAACTCTCTTAGTTGGCAATTGCTGCCCCCGTGGCCACTCACGTGGCAGGGAAACAGACCTCCCTGACTGCCACTGTGCTCTCTTCCCACCCCTTCTCCTCTGTGGCTGCTGTGGCCGTGGTGGGAGTGGGATTAGGGTGCATTTACCTCTGTATATGTCCCTTTTGCCACTTTCCCTGGTTTCCAGAATGCTGGGAAATGTGCTTTCCCAGGGGCACCCAAATATTGTCAGTTTCCCTGGGAAAGTTGCAGAAAAGCCATAGCAGGGAAAGGAGGGGCTTCTGATATTGCACCAGCCCCTGGGAAAACTGCATGCCCCAGGGACTGCCTTGGCCTTATGCACAGCTATGCAAGGCACTGGGCACCAAAGAGGGGAAGGAGGGAGCCTGCCCTTTTGCAGTTTGCCACCAAAGCGCACTGCCAGGGAGTGGAGGGAAGACCACTGGTAAGAAGATGGAAGGGGACAGAAAATGTGGGTGGGAGAATCAAGTCTGTTGGTATCCTAGCTCTTATATTCAGGTTGCATTCAGTCTTAATGGAATAACTGAGTTGAACTACTTACTCCAGATTTCACGTACTGTATTTTATACAGGTTTTAATGGTTAGTAACTTTAGAGCCAGTGGACACATAGTAACAAAGTTCTTGTTACTTTTTGAATTAGGTCATTCCACCAATTTTGTGGTCACCGTCTTATTGCCTTCCAAAAGGCCAAGTGACTATTGGATCTCCAAAGGCTCTGCATTGCTTTGCCAGCTGAACGAATAGTTGGGACATGGTTGCTGTCCACCAGCATAAGTCTACATTGTGCTCACACCGTATGGCAGGTGCAGAGTTGTAAAGTTACATCAGCGTCGCGCTCATCGCATTGGTATGCTATATAACCACACTGTCAGAACTGTTCCTCCCTTTCAATTGATTTTTTATTTGCATTAGACTTCATGAATAAGTTGGATGTAGTGTTCATTTCCCACTGCTCTCCTTTGCTTTTCATTTACTGCTACAATATTTTATGCATCGGTAGTACCTTTTTTTCTTTTTTTAAGCCTACTCCTATAGTATGTGCATGTTTCAAATGAAGAAACATGCTTTGCATCAAAGGGATAACATTGTGAATCCTGTGCTGTAAGCTTTTATATCTTGATTTCTTTGTGAATGCAAATTGCTTATAATGGGAAAAGTTTCTAAGAAAAAAAATTGCAATCGGCAATTGAATGGCTAATTCCATTTTGTCTGAAAAATTTATGCAATAAATGTTTCCTTTTCACACACACGTGCACACCATAATAGTTATTGGGAGGGGAAGGAAATAAGCAATGCTTGCTTGTCTCCATTTTCAATATGAGTTGGCAGCTTGCAAAAAAGTTGGGAAATGTTACATTCAGCAATAGATCCAATAATAACAAACTCCTTTACTGTACTCATGTTTGTATAAACTTTGTTCTTCCCTGTATAGAAGGCACATGGCATAAGTAGTGTCAACTCATCATATGATGATGACAATTGTCACATCAGTATCTGGTCATCAGAAGCCCTTACCAGGTGACTGATGTCATGAGAAATATTTTAGGCTGCAGTCCTGACCTCTCGGGCTGGTAGTGGCAGGGCTGGATTGAGGGGCACCGGTGCTGCCCTGCCACTCACACTGGCCAGAATTGGGGGGGGGGAATGCCCCATGCCTGTGCCAGTTTAAAGGCTGGCACATCGAAGAGGCCCAACTTGGACCCATTGTTGCCACATGACAGCAGTAGGGCTGGCTCAGGATCCATTCCGGGGTGTTCCAGTGGTAGGAATACCACCTTCCTGCCATGTTGGTGGGTGCCTTGGGGTGCTCCTCACCACTGGGCTCCCCCACAAACAGAGCCAGTGGAGTCAGGGACCAACCTCCTCTCCCAAGTACTGCAGATCATGGGTTTGGATTGCTCTCCCCTGCAGTAGCTATAGCTTTCAGCAGTAGAGCTCTCCACCATCTTAATGGGCTTATAGGTCAGCTGAATGCTCCCTTACACATTGCAGTCTATGACAAATAGTTCCTTACACAAAGGCATTTCATGTGCAATTAGGGGGAATGTGTATCCAAAGCTTTGCTCAGATACACATTCAGATGCCTACCTGAACACGCACCTGATTTATACCCATCATTCTCAACCCAGCAAGTGACACACATAATGCTTTCTAAACGTTTGGGACTATGTACATCCTAACAGGCTAGAATAAATAAGCATTAGACCAATACAATTTAATGAAATTTGATTATGTATACAAACACATTTGCAGCCTTAATGTTTAACTTAGGGAAAGGTGGTAAGTTGTCGTTCCTATGAGTATGTTGGACACTGGAAAACGCTTTGAAGATATTCCCAGGGCAAGCTGGATAAATATTTCAGACCATCACAATGGTGATAAAAGCTAAAACTCGCCATTTATTTGGCAAACCGCAATATCATTCAAGGCAAAAGTGATACATTACCATAGATGAACTTTGCGTCAAGATGCAAACAAAGATATTGAAAATGACACATAACGTGTTTAAGGAAATGACAGCAAATAACGTGTTTAAGGAAAGATTTACAAATGCAGCAAAATGTTCACTAGTGTTTCCCTAGTAGCACTTATACTTGACTAATTACTTGGCAACGCATATGTCGTATATCAGGTTTCATCTAATATTTATCAGAGATCATGACCACGAGTACAGGGAGAGGACACTGTTTACAGAACAAGTAACAGAGCCAGGTACTTTAATCCTGTACCTTGTAATCTCTAATATTGGGGGAGACAACTGGATGCTGAAATTCATTCCAACTCCTTTCCTTTATTGAAGTCGGCACACAAAGTGCACTTCCCAATTTTAAAATCTCATTGTTTAACAAAATTAATGGCATCAACTCGTAATCCCCAATAACCTTTGGGAGTTTTCTGTTGGTTTCTGAGATCCTTATGTAAAATCTTTTGTAACAGCTTCAATGAAATTTGGAGCAGACATTAGTATTGTGAGCGTGCAGATGATGGCAAAGAGTGAAAACGCCACGAGGCACAATCTGTCTATGACAGCAGCAGCAAACTTCCATTCACTGCAGATTTCTTCCCCTTCGTCCTGTTTTCGGAAACGGGCTGCAATGAACTGAACTTCTTCCAGGATTTTCACAATCACTGGGATAGTGTCCATTAAAACTTTCCTTTGGGTAAGCTCGGCATCTTCAGGTGACGAACTGGGACCTTTCCCACCCTTATCGCTCATATCACTGTTCTGTGGGCAGCAAGGGTTTTCCATGACATGGTAGCTGTAGATCACGTTGCCATTGCTAGATTGGTGTCCTGGTAAGACATTCATTTCTACGCTGCTGACACTTGACTGGTGTCTAGAGTGGCTGTATTTGCAAGAAAGGGGTCTTAAGCTCTCGCCAGGTTTTTTCATTCTCAAAAACCAAGCACACCAGTTCAGCAGAACTACACGAACCTGGAAAAAAATACAGAAACCATCAGCACATTTCTCAGAAGCTTTGACAGACCAACTTTACAACAAACACTAATTGCACCAAGAAGCATCAGGGGAAATGTGTTTTGCAAAGGGATTTTGCCATTCTATAAATTTCTGTATGAAGCGTCATAGATCATGACTATCTAGAATGAAACAAAGATGTCAGGAAAAACAATTTTTGTATTAACTGTGCTTCTACTAGACTTTTATGTTTCAGGCCACTAATCTGGAAAATAGATGCCTCGGGTGCATTGCAAGAGCTCTTTTTATAGTTGTAGTGGAAGCAGTCTCTATTGAGTACTTACAAGAAATTAAAATTGGTTAAGAAACTTAACTACTGGAAAGTGATTAAATGATTGAAGTCAAAGAATTTAAACAGGGCTGAACTGTTATCAGTCTTAATCCTTTAATGTATAGCAGTGTGAAGGAGTTTTCTATTTATAAAGAAAGTCTCTTGGATTAGCTCATGTAGGTGATAGTGGTATAGATTTCTTTGGTAGCTTGTATAATAACAGATTACACCATCTCTATTGAGTATCTTGTTTGAGGAACCTCATGCTTTGTTGAGAGCTAATTGAATCAAAAAAGCTTGGAAAATGGGACCTTGTGTCCAGCCCCAAGGGAAATTAGATTGATCAACTACATATCAACCATGAAGAGGGATCTCTCGCTTGCAGAATAGTTTCCTGGCACAACTAGACAAATATCTCTCACCGGTAAGGACCTAGCCTTGAATTTTAATTGCTTACCTCAAACCAATAGTTTTAGCGTTGGAATAAATGCAACAGAGAAACAAAATGTTGTACTATACCCCCATGTGATATTAGCCTGTGGCTGCTGCTTCTACATTGCAAGTTTCCCTTGGGAAATGGGCAACGATAAAAGACATGGGGCGGAAGTTCTGGCAACCCATTTTCCCAGTGTTCAATATGCCAGCAGGATTAGAGTCCCATGTTAATAAATAAATAGTTCTGAAAACTTTCTTAGCCGATAGGAGCTTCATGAGAAAAGAGACTGCTACAGTGGGATAGGAGAGCTGAAAATAATGTCAATGTATTTCATATCCAACGACCAACAAGCCCCTGTGGTTTCAGATAGTACATGGGTAAAGGGACCCCTGACCATTAGGTCCAGTCGTGTCCGACTCTGGGGTTGCGGCGCTCATCTCACTTTACTGGCCGAGGGAGCTGGTGTACAGCTTCCGGGTCATGTGGCCAGCATGACTAAGCCGCTTCTGGCGAACCAGAGCAGTGCATAGAAACACTGTTTACCTTCCCGCCGGAGCGGTACCTATTTATCTACTTGCCCTAGTGTGCTTTCGAACTGCTAGGTTGGCAGGAGCAGGCACTGAGCAACAGGAGCTCACCCCGTCACGGGGATTCAAACCGCCAACCTTCTGATCGGCAAGCCCTAGGCTCTGTGGTTTAGACCACAGCGCCACCCGTGTCCCTTACATGGGCAGATGAGTCTAAAAAGCCCATGCCACAAATTTTCATGGCCCTCTAGCAGCTATGGCGGCTCATTTACCAGAAGTAATATCTGGGGGTGTTGCGAGTGGGGCTTGCATGTGTGCCCCTGCCCCCCCTCTGGTTTAACCCTAGTATTACAATAGAACCTTAAACTTGCTTGAAGGAAGCAAGGATCCATCGTTATGTTCAGAAGACAACAATTTTTCCCATGGAGTAATTCCCAGTTTGAACCGTTTGCAACTAAGGAGGTGTGTTGATAGGAGACCCCCCAATCTATTATTTGGAACTAGGCACACCTCTAGAGGCAGAATTTGGTACCTGGCAGGTTCCACACGGGTGAAGAGAAGTACCTGGAATAACAGGCCACTGACGCCTTTCAGGTAGGTAGAAGAAAAGGTGAGGACTGGGAGATTGTTTTCAATCTATTCCTGGTAGATAGGAGCACTAGGAGGGAGGGGAGTGGGTCATTTCCTGTGTGCTTGGAAGATACTGTGAACACTGCTTTTGGAAATGCAGAAATGAGGCCATTACACCAAGTATAAAGGATTTTAAAAGGGATGGGTGCTTGTTGTCAGGCCTTGGTCCACACCATTAATAAAGTAGCTCAGAATCCTGGATCTTCACAACAACAGAAAATGGCCAAAGGATTGGGTCTCTTTAGAGCTCAGATTAATAGAAGCTCTAGCCTGATACTGAAGGATAAAGGTATGGCCTTTCTCAAAGGCTCTATTGGCACACATTGATTGTTGAAGCGAGTGAATTCAGTTCTACTGATCTTTTTTCTGATCTATATCAAAAGTGCTCTCGGGCTTGAATCTTTTTTACTTCTACAGATCGCAATGGAACAAGAAGCAGCAATTCAAATAAGTGAACCATACTTTGATACCACATCTAAATTATTTGAGAAATTTCCCTAACCCTACTGCATATATAACAATTGTCTAACCTCAGCACACACAAAGAAACTACAAAGTTCTTTTTAAAAATTGTGTTGTGGAATAAAGGCGATTTCTAGCAACAGAGAAGACAAATTACATACTTATTGAATGCCATACCTACTCAAACATATGTAATCATTACCTGGAGGGTATGCTTTGTAATAAATGCCCAAAGCGAATCATTATCTCACTAATAATTGGAGAAAATGTTGCTAATGATGTTTATGTCCAATAAATGCAAACCCACATACTGGCCAGAATCCAAAGATCCATGTGAGCTTTCAACTTGCTTTTCCCCTCAAACACTGCCATGTTGTAAGTAGAGAATTTAAAACAAGAAGGAGGGGGAATCGCCTTTGTGAATATCAGCCATATGACAAAGGCAGCTGTATCTCTATAGACAATTTGGTCAAAAGACTCCACTTTGGGTTAGAAGTTATCTACCCTATGTAAATTTAAAATCTTCCTTGGGTAGATACTTACATAAATCCTTTTCTTGTTTTCTTACGACAGGTGGTGGTGGTGTCTAACCTTTTTTGACCTGAGGGCCACATTCACCCCTGGCTAGTCTTCCAGGGTAGCCAAATGCCAGTAATGGTTGTGGTGACCTCCACTCTTTCTGATACACAGGCATATAACATGTAAACATAGCCCCTCCTCCTCAGCTCACCTATGAAGGTCAGCTGATGATCAAGATGAAGTTACTGTCGCCCCTCTACTCATCAAATAATGCATCTGATGGCCCAGGAGGAGGGCATTGTGTATCCTTGTCAGTGCATTTGGCTCTGCCCATCCTAGGACTATGCCTACTTTTAAATATATATATTTTTGCCACCACCAAATCGGTGGGGTCTTCCTCCAGAAGGGGGAAGGTGCTTTGGAGGCTGGATCAGGCCCCTGAACTGGAGGTTGGCAACTGCTGTCCTATGCATCGTGCTTTGAAGTATTTTACAATAACCGAGGAAGATTTAATGGCCCATTGTTGTGTGTGACATTCTGCAACCACAGCAGCATGAGCGCCCAAATCATTCTCTTTCCTATCCTGATGTTTCTCCCTGTTTTCTAGGCAATTTGAAGTTGCTGTAAGAAGCGATGGGTGTTGCTCAGTTCTCTCAGAAAACTCTGGAAATCCTGTGATACATTTAAATTCTATTGCTGCCACTATCATTTGTGCTGGAGCTCATGATAGACTCTACCCCTGCTGCCACAATACTACATTACCCTGGGATTTGAGGTTGCCTTATTAGAATAGAATGCCCTTTTTTAAATACAGTGGTACCTCGGGTTACATACGCTTCAGGTTACAGACTCCGTTAACCCAGAAATAGTACCTCGGGTTAAGAACTTTGCTTCAGGATGAGAACAGAAATTGTGCTCAGGCGGCGCAGTGGCAGCGGGAGGCCCCATTAGCTAAAGTGGTGCTTCAGGTTAAGAACGGACCTCCGGAACGAATTAAGTACTTAACCCAAGGTACCACTGTACTTGTGAATGCCTTGTAAGTATTTGGAGAGTCTCAATGAAACATTATAAAAGAGGGGGTGACCTGATCCCCAACTTATCAGGTAGAGGCAGTTAATTGGAAGTACAGGGAGATTTAGATTAGATCCACTTTTGGTTCAGGGTGCCTACAGCTGGTTGTTAGGGCAAACAACCCTCAGTTCCCAAACGCACCCATTTTGGGGCATTTTGGCTCCCGAATGCCAAAAACCCAGCAGTGAGTTTTCCAGTTTTCGAACATTTTTTGGAAGCTGAATGTCTGATGAGGCTTCCGCTTCAGTGCAGGAAGCTCCTGCAGCCAATCAGAAGCCATGCCTTGGCTGTTGAACATTTCGGAAGCCAAACGGGCTTCCGGAACAGATTACATTTGACAACTGAGGTTTGACTACTACACGCACTGGGCTAGCACAACCTAATTCATGGAGGAAAGCACTATAAGCCCTGACAGATCACCAGATGCTGGGGACAAACAAAAGAGGAAGCCCTTGTTGACTTACTGTTTCACTGGTAAACTTTGCAGAAGTACCCAAACTTCTGGAAACAGAATGCTGAACGGGATTCACTTTTGGTCTCTCCCAGTGAATCTTTCTCCTTCAAAACTGCTTTCCCCTGCAGGGTTCCAGTCCCATGTTTACAAGGTGAATACAAGGAAGGAAACCCAGATGGTAAGTATCTGGTAGCATGGACTAAGCACTGATGTCCTTTACTGGGAAGTTCAACAATAGCTAATAAAGTTATCTTCCGAATTTAAATGAGACTCTGTAAACAGACTGTCTAGCTCCTGAACTTTCAGAGAACATCTGTGACTTTGAAATGAACTCTACAACCAAAGGCTATCTAGAAGCTATTGCTCAGATCCCCACAAGGCCTCCTGCAGTGACATGTAATAGATACCAATAGGAATAACTCTTGGCATTCCTGCCTGCAGCTCTTGATTGCATCATAGCGTTCAGCTCCCAAGACAAAAATGGAGCCTATTGAACAAGCATAAAAAAGCACTAATGTGGCCCTGGTGGTGAATTTTTAATGTTAAAAAAATTCATAATATTATAAGCTGACACACGAAATGAACTTATTATATGGGATGAAGCAACTGTTGGGGCAACCGCACAATATGAGGTCACTGATTCTTCCAAATGATATTTATGTAATTAAAAAGCTGTCCGTAGCTTGTAATTAAAAAGTTATCCATACTTTACAGGCTTGAAAAGAGAAAGGGGGGGGGCACCACAAGCTTAAAAAGTGGATTTGTCTCAAAGTCCTGAACCCAAGACTAGTGACTCTTTTTGACAGGACCTGATTTGCCACTAGAAAGCATGGCTCCAAGTAGCTTTCTGCTTAAGGTAAAGGTAAAGGTACCCCTGCCCATACGGGCCAGTCTTGCCAGACTCTAGGGTTGTGCGCTCATCTCACTGTAGAGGCCGGGAGCCAGCGCTGTTCGCAGACACTTCCGGGTTACGTGGCCAGCGTGACAAGCTGCATCTGGCGAGCCAGCGCAGCACACGGAACGCCGTTTACCTTCCCGCTGGTAAGCGATCCCTATTTATCTACTTGCACCCGGAGGTGCTTTCAAACTGCTAGGTGGGCAGGAGCTGGGACCGAACGACGGGAGCGCACCCCGCCGCGGGGATTCGAACTGCTGACCATGCGATCGGCAAGTCCTAGGCGCTGAGGTTTTACCCACAACGCCACCCGCGTCCCAGCTTTCTGCTTATCCCACGCTTTCTAGACACTGGCTGAAAGGTTTTGCCCTTGCACTGCCATTTTCCCTGGGAAAACCCACTCTTTAGTGATAAATCGGAGCCAACGTCAATCCAGAGAAAACCCAGTTGACGTTGGCTCTGATTCAGCACTAAAAAATGGGTTCCCCCAGGGCAAAGCGGTGAGCCAAGGGCAAGCATAGATGAGCCCCAAGTCTCTCTGTGCCTTCAACTTTTTAGAAGACGCAAAATCTCAAAAGGATCCAAAAAATTGGCCCCAATCTCAGCTGACCAAGTCCTCCCATAATAAATAAGGGCACAAACTAGCGCAACATTCATTTTAGCTGGACAGATGTAGCACATGTGTTAAATGAAAATCTACTGAAATTAAAAATTGTTCCTAGAGATTAGTTAGGCACACAAAACATTAACTTCCTTTGTACTGCAATATGTGAATGAGTGCTGAAATGAATTTGAGAAAGGAGAGTTCTAGTCAAACTATGTTTTTATCCTAGTACAAGGATTAGCGCAAGGGAACTCCCTGCTGTCCCCCCCCCAAAAAAAATCTGTTCTGTGGGAATGGGGGACCCGCAGAATAGATTTAGGGCATGTGTAAGGGAAGGAGAGTTGGAGACCGTTCAGTTGCATAAGAAGAAATCCCTGTGCTGACAGAGCAATCTGCTTAGCGCTACAGTGAACACAGCCCTCACTATTTCAAATTATTTTTTTAAATCAATTTTAAAATGTACGCTTCACAAGAGAAATGTATGCTTTACCATGTAGATGATAAAATGGCAACCCAGTTGAGACGTTCCAGTTGTAAAATGAACAGAGCCTGCACAAACTTAAATCTTGATTTGCCACTTGAGTGGATTCCAATTAGAAAAAATACTGGGATTTCTGATGTTACATATCCTTTTAATTATTCTTTCAAATTATTTTTAAGAAGCAGAGGAACCATGAAAGACCATTCAAAATGACAGTATTCCTCTCTAAACATTCTTGTTATAATATCTGTTGAGATACAATGTTTCCAGTGTTCAGTATAATTTCTAAATTTACTTACTTCTTCCTTGCCTTTTTGGAACATAACCAAATGCAAATGCAATTATTCAATGTATTCAAACAACTTTTTAGGCAATTCCCTATACTTGGCCTCGTATTATGTTGTTTCTATGCTATTTACACTCCTTGCCGGCAGCCATAGTTGTTGTAATATTGGTGTTAATATTATTTAAATTCAAAGTCAGGGCAAGTGGGAAAGGGGGGACTCATTCTATTCCTCTGCTTCCTGCTGAACAGATGGCCAGCTCCATTTCAGAAAATATTATCCCAGCCCTAGATTGGACTTTTGATCCCCAGATAATACACCTGCACGACTATTTGCATGCCTATTTTCTCTTGCTGGATCAGGGCAGTGAACTTTATAATCAACCCATATAGCCGGCAACATGCAAATTAACAGAGCTGTACATAATTGCTGCAATTAATTAGCTGCTAATAGCTAAAACGAAATAGCCAACATCAAGGCAAACTGCGGAATGTCCTTGCAAAAATTCATCGCAGGTAAAATTTATGCTGGTTAACCTCGAGTGCCACTCAATTAAGCAGTGGGATTTTGTTGGTTAGTGCTGCTCTCGAGGCAGCGCCTCCATCCCTCTTAAAATCAGTTATTTTTCAAGGTGAAAAATAATCACAGAACAATATGCAATTCATTATAAACACAAATGAAATCAAGGCAGCTCTCGGCTCCGTAGGAGAGACTTATTTATGAGCGGGAGACGAGAGTGGCAGAGAACCAAATTTCCAGGAAGAGAATTCAGACTCCTCCATCGATGGGGAATCTGTTAGGATGGCTTTCTTACCTAGCAAAGAGCTACAGGGAAGCCTGTGAAAGAGACAGGTAACACGGCCGACAAGAAGCCTAGCAAGAGAACAGCAGTGCTGATGTGATGGGAATCACAAGAGCAACAGTCCCTCCAGCCATCTTGGTTTGTATGAGAGACGCAACTTCTCAGTATTCTGTTGAGGCGTCGTTTTGCACAGCTACAGAGATGAGTCTACCTTCTACCTCTTCCAGACCACAAGCGAACATCCTCTTTATGATGTAAGCCTCCTGCATGTACCAATTACTATTCCATGCAAAATTCACTCTATTCTGAACTGCACGAGGACAGCAATTCCAGAATCTCAATGCAATCCTCAAGGCTTTTGGAAGGTAACGCCTGGCCCCGCAATCTTGTAAGCACAGAATTTCTAACTATTTTATTTCGCTGAAACACATAGGGATAGCTGCTGGGGAAATTAACCACGAGTTAGCTACAGGAGAGATTCAGCAGGCACCCTCGCCTTTGATTTCTGGAGACTTTGCTATGTCAGCAGGCCTATGCCATTGTTTAAATTTTATGCTCTGCAACCTAAGGGTATAGGGCAGTATACAATATCATTATTATTATTTTCCTTGAGTAGCCAGTCATTTTAATGATTGCGTCATGTTGCGCCCCAAGGAAGTTTTATTTCACCACTGGAGGTGCACTTCGTTGTCTCTTGAGACAGACAGATACAACAAGATGTTGTTTTAAAATGTCTTATTTATATAAAAAAATTATATACTACTGTATATAAAAATATAACAAGAAGAGTGGTTTACAACCATGATACATAAAACCATACAATCAAAAACTTGTAGAAATGTTAAAATCAGAAAGCAGCTAACTATTAAGCTATTGTAATGGTTTGTAAGTGGGAGGCATATGTATACTTTTACAAATAAGCAAATAAATATAAGCCAGGGACTGAAGTGGCCAAGTGGCTGCACATGCTTTTCCAGAAGCTTACACACTCTGGATGGGTCACAAATTGTGCAGGCTTAGTCAAAAGCAAATGGGAGCATATCGTATGTGAGACACTGACAGAATTGTGAGCTTCTCTTTAAAATATTCTGTTCTTTCTATCTCCTCCGAAACAATTATTTTTATATATATATATATATATAAGGTAAAGGTAAAGGTACCCCTGCCCATACGGGCCAGTCTTGACAGACTCTAGGGTTGTGCGCTCATCTCACTCTATAGGCCGGGAGCCAGTGCTGTCCGCAGACACTTCCGGGTCACGTGGCCAGCGTGACATCGCTGCTCTGGCGAGCCAGAGCCGCACACGGAAACACCGTTTGCCTTCCCGCTAGTAAGCGGTCCCTATTTATCTACTTGCACCCGGGGGTGCTTTCGAACTGCTAGGTTGGCAGGCGCTGGGACCGAACGACAGGAGCGCACCCCGCCGCAGGGATTCGAACCGCCAACCTTTCGATCGGCAAGTCCTAGGTGCTGAGGCTTTAACCCACAGCGCCACCTGCGTCCCCATATATATATATATATATATATATATATATATATATATATATGAATGATATATATATCCTTGCATGTTTTTGAGATGCGTCTGTTTGCACTTACCCATTGGGGCATCTTCCCAGCTTGAGGGTCGTGATGATGGAACTGAAGAACGAGAACCGTCACCACCACAGATAAGCCGACAATGACCATGATGCTTGCAAAATATTGTGCTGTGCATTAAAAGAGGGGAGGGAGAAGATAACAAATAGTTACCGGAGCACTTGGCAACTTGGTTGTATTTTTACAGTAAATGACATAAGAATATGCAGTGTATCGTGCATTGCAAAGTTATGCCCGTTAAACATTTGTCAATTTAACACGCTTTAAAAAGAAGAAGCTAGAAACAAAATATCTACACGCTTCCTGAATTTAACGGGATGCATCCTCTTTTAGTCTTTTCCTAAGTGGTTGTGTTATACCACTAATTACAGAATATAGACAGTGTATCAATGTGTTCTGTGTGCGCGCCCTCGCCTTTAGGTTGGCAATTTGTGGCCCTGTCTTCATTTTATGGGGACGGGACAAGGGGAAATGGGGGCAGCAGAAAGTGAGACAAAAAAAAGGAGGTGCCCCACTAGCCTTGCCTAATGGTAGCAGGTACACCTGACCAACCACACCTGAGGTTCACCCCACCCACCCTGCTTCAGGTACTCATTGCCATAATTGTGGACATCCATAGGTTGAACATAGGAGAAACACGCATGCAGCCAGAAACGCTCTGAAGGTTTTTACTTTAGCAGCTGATCGCACAGTGGAACTAGCAAATCGCTTTTCCTTTTAAACTCATTTACCCCCAGAGTCAGGTGATTAGTTACAGTAAAAATAAAATAAAATACGCAAATATCCTCCACCACACAAACAAAACAGGCTACCTAGTCTTCAGTATTCTCTAATATTCCACAGATGAAAGTAAAAACCCACTCTTGCGTATTTGAAGTGTGCTTATTTGTCCAGGAGAAATCACTGTTCGAGGCACTTGGACTTTGCTGAAAGCTCATCTCTGCCTCTGGTACACTGAATTGATTTACTCAGCAGCACCAGCATATATTAATTTTTTGCTCCAATTATCCCTATTTATCTACCACCACTCATAGATTTAATTCAATTTGTTGTGGCCCCGGGGAGGAAGCTGGATTCTGAAGAACCATATGAGCACACTAACAACATTTTAGAAAAGATATACCCCCAAGCCTGTTAACTGGAGGAGAGATCAGAAAAGAAAGGCTCTCTCTGGTAAACAGAGAGAATTGAGGTGTATGGAATTGTGGCCCCAGTGTTAATATCAATCCCCAAAGGAGAGAGAAACCTATAAAAAGATAATACCTTATTAGAGAGGTCAGAACTCTGCACTGGCTAAATTTGAACACCACGATAAGCCGTAGTTTATCTTGTGAGAAATGAGCCTACTGGCCACCCCAGGACTGAGGTAACCCTGGGGGCAGACTGCCCCAGGTGTCTTCACTTGGTGGGGCATTGGGCAGGCGGCACGCCAAATGTCCGCCATCGGTGGCTCGCTCCACCCCCGGCTGCAGGGCATGCGCACCGCTCCGTGCACCCGTGCCTGGGCAGCGTGGGCATATGCTTCACCACTGGGCAACACACACACCCCCCGCCTCCAGTGCATCATGACAATGAGTTTGGCCACTTTCACTTCTCATTTCAATAAAGCACAATTTAACATTACGTTCTAACCCTAAACTGTGGTTAGTTGTAACCACAGTTCAGTGAAATAAGCCAGCTTCATAAACTATGGCTTGAAGTTGGCTTGTTTCAAACAAACCATAGTTAAAATTAACCATGATATAATAATAGTAATCTTCATTGCGGTCCAACGACCCATAACTTGGATTCAGAATAAAATACAGATTCATACAGACACACACACACACACCCCGGGAAGGAAGACCGAAGTGTTATTTGTTTAGTCATGGGTATGATTAACCATGATACGTCAAACAGATGACATGGAAGCCGAGATCATCAGCTGCTACTTGCAGCTGCACCAGAGGAGGGAGGTGGACAAGTGTAAAAACCCCAGGAGGAGGCTAGGCTTGTTCCTCTCACAATAAACTGTAGCAGTGCCTGAACACAGCCAGTTCCTCAATTCTTTCATGGAATTTCTTCTCTCACAATGCTGCAAAAGCTGGTCTGGCATTGATGGAGCCCAGAGAGATAAGAAGCCAGAATCACACATTGTTCAGAATTCAACAGCCTCACAACAGCTGTCCCTTGAGAAATGCTAGTCATAACACCATACATGTCTGCATACAAATGGACAGATCTGACAGGGTGGGAAGAATGAAAGAGGTACCACATAACTCTTCAGATTATTTGCTCTACCCCTTGGAAGACCAAGGGAAATGGCAGGGGATGTCGGAGTCCAAAGCAAATGTGGCACCCCCTCCTTCCTCTCTCTCTCTTCTCCCTTACGTATTATTTTCCCCCTTGCCCCCTGCATGGAATTAGACCGCTTAATCCAGGCTTCCTCAACCTTGGCCCTCCAGATGTTTTGAAACTACAATTCCCACTATCCCTGACCACTGGTCCTGCTAGGTAAGGATCATGGAAGTTGTAGGCCAAAAACATCTGGAGGGCCGAGTCTGAGGAAGCCTGCCTTAATCCATCTTGACCTTAAGCGTTAAACGCAGCACCTAAATAAGAAAGACAAGCCTGAGAGCAATGTTAAATGCAACGTGATACCATACATCAGTGTTTCCCAACCTTGGGCCTCCAGCTGTTTTTGGACTACAACTCCCATCATTCCTAGCTAGCAAGACCTGTGGTCAGGGATGATGGGAATTGTAGTTCAAAAACAGCTGGAGGCCCAAGGTTGGGAAACACTGCCATACATCTAAAGCTTTATGGGAAGTGTAGTCTACCCCTCACAATGCAACAATCCCCAGCACCCTGAACCAAACTACATTTCCCAAGTTTTTTGGTGGAAGCCATAAGTGCTACCTGGAGGAGACTCTTGAGAGTCCCATGGACTGCAAGAAGATCAAACCTATCCATTCATAAGGAGATCAGCCCTGAGTGCTCACTGGAAGGACAGATCGTGAAGCTGAGACTCCAGTACTTTGGCCACCTCATGAGAAGAGAAGACTCCTTGGAAAAGACCCTGATGTGGGGAAAGATGGAGGGCACAAGGAGAAGGGGATGACAGAGGATATTTGCAACAGCGCTGTACAGACAGCCCTGCTTGCATTTGCCCTCTCCCCATCTGCCTGGAGGTGTTAACTTTTAACATTTGCAGCTAATGTAGAGAAACAAGGAGTTCACCCCCTTGTGCTAATGTGGTGGGCAAGTCGCTCCTCCAGCTCTGCTGTAACTAGAGTGCCTAATGAATTTCCATTCTGCTCTGATTCATTCTTTGGAAAGAACACCGCAGGACTGCAAAATGTGTCAGGAAATTGAATTTGGACCACGATACCTGGACGAAAGCCAGGGATGTTGCATGTGATGGATGACAGGTGCCACCTGGAAAAAAAACCTCATCCTTGCCAGAGCTTTAATGCTCTTCTAGAATGCTGTTCCACAAGAGCATTAAAAAAAAAAGAGGTATATCAGCCTGCAAGAAGCAAGCAAGGAAAATAAAGCTGCCGCTGCATGCAATAAGAAAAGGAATAAGTCCTAAGTCCTCCCCATCGCAAAGGCACAGCCTTTGAGAAATACTATTTGCAGCCCTGCCTTTCAAGATGCAAAGCCGTTGCACCCAGGGTGGGCAATTGAGAGCATGTAGGTCAGGCGTGTGCAGGGGGGGGCGGTGCTTTGGCACATCAGAAGTTGCTGGGCTCAACTGCCCACCATCCCCAGCAAGCATGGCTAATAAATGGCCAGGATGATGAGAGTTGGCCACCTGCAGCATCTGGTGGTGGACCAATGAGTCCCCACAGGTGACAGAGGTTGTGTCCAGTCTCATCACCTCTCTGCTGGAAGGGGAAGCTTCTTGCCTGCAAGACAGGAGAAGGGAACTGCCATGTGCAATGTCAGAAGCAGCGCAGTGCAATGTTGCATTGTTAGAAGTTTATTTAGGGAAGTTTTTTAAAAAAGAAGAGACTGACGTTTTAATGTATTTTTAATCTCCTGTTGGAAGCCGCCCAGAACGGCTGGGGAAACCCAGCCAGTTGGCGGGGTATAAGTAATTTATTATTATTATTATTATTATTATTATTATTATTATTATTACTACTACTACTACTACTAATCGTGCCATATGCCCTGGAATCCTGTTTCTAGAAATCCTCACAATTTTCTCCTATCTTATTTCAAACTCCAAGACAGGGCAGGAAGGGAGCTTGCAAATGAACCACATGGCCCATAAAATACAGGAAAGCAAAACAATAAATACAAAGGCAAAAAACATTTCCCCTGCTATGGAAAGTTAAACTAGACATCCTGCAGGAGATCCATCATCAGGATCTCTCTCAGTTTTTGTTTTGTTTACCTCGCAGCAGTCATGTGGGGTTTCTAATTTGATCTAGAAAGAGTGCTGGAAAGAAGGCCTTTTTAACTCTTTCCTCTCATGCTCAATTTAAATTGTCCTCCTGCCCTCCCTCGCCCCCCGCAGAGCTAATGTCATTCTCAAAAGAGCATCATTTTAGATTAAGGAAAATGCACAGGAGGAAAGGATTAAACACACCCTTCCAATCTCCAGGTCTGCTTGAGTTAGATGTGGTTGTGAAGGGGTTTTTTGAGTAGTTTCTCAGTTTGTTTTAGGTCTAAATTATAAATATTTGGAGAGGAGAGCACAAACACTTTAACTACCTTTATGTTTCTTTTGAAAAAGATTACACATCCGAACATGTTGGGAAGAGAAGAAAAATAAATGCAGCTAATTTATTTCTCTGCTGAACACCATTCAGCACCATCCCCCTGATTATTATTATTATTATTATTATTATTATTACTGTATTAGAATTTATGTACAGCCCTATACCCGGGGGTCTCAGGGCAGCTCACAGAATAAAATCAAGATATAAAACCACAAAATACCTAATAAAAATAAAAAACTACAACCCAATAGCCCTCCCCCCCAAAAAACACATTTTAAAAGGGTATAGGATGTAGATTAGGTCAGGCAAAGGCCTTGTTAAAAAGGAACGCTTTTGCCTGGTGCCTAAAGGTGTATAATGAAGGCGCCAGGCGAACTTCCCTGGGGAGAGCATTCCACAGATGGGGAGCCACCACAGAGAAGGCCCCTTCTCATGTTGCCACCCTCCTGATCTCTTGAGGAGGAGGCACATGAAGGAGGGCCTCTGAAGATGATCTCAGGATCCAGGTAGGTTCATATGGGAAGAGACGGTCCTTGAGGTATTGCAGTCCTGCGCCGTTTAAGCCTTTATAGGTCAAAACCAACACTTTGATTTGGACCCGGAAACGAATTGGTAGCCAGCGCAGTCGGACCAGGATCGGTGTAATATGCTCAAACTGTCTTGCTCTGGAAGCAACCTGGCCATTGAATTCTGCACTAGCTGAGGCAGCCCTATGTATAACACATTGCAGTAATTAAATTAAATTAGTGATTGCTTGAAAACAGGAGACCAGGTTCCAAAGTACATCTGTCAGGGGCTCAGGAGCAGAGGCGCAGGGGAGAGAGGAAATGGAGAGCGAAGGGGAAGAATCTGAGGGCAGCGGAGGGCAGAATGACAGTGACCCGAGAGATTCCATGAGCCTCTCCAGTGAATCAGAAGATTCCCAGAAGGGAGCGCCGATGGCCAGGGCAAGGGGGGTCCCAGGGGGGACACACCAGAAGCAGGGGGCCAGCGGAGACTCCCAGAGCAGTAGCTGGAAATCAGGGCCAGCTTCCCCACCGGAGCGTAGTGGGGGGGAAGAGTCTCATAGGTCAGAGTCAGCGTCTCCTCCGGCAAGCAGCGACAGGAGCAGTATAACGGTCAGAAGGAAGGTGGCAGGCTGGGCGCGCGTGCCAAGTTCAAATGTACAGGCACGCGGGACAGCAGAAAGCCCGGATTGGGAACCAGGTCCTAAAGCCCGCCGGAGGGAGGGGGAAGACTCAGGGGAGTCAGCGTCAGAAGAGTCCAGAAAGGGGAAAACCCCGGCGGACAGGCGGACCCAGAGGAAAAGGGAGCAGAGGAAGAGGTGGAGCAAGGCTAGGGTCTTAAACTGGTGTCTGGGGGGAGGAGACTCAGATGGAGCTTCGACGGTCTAGGGTTTCCGACGTAGGGCTGCGCGCCGCGGCTGTCAAACCAATAATGAACTTCAATAAAGATTTCTGTATATAAAAAGGAACTGGCGTTGGTCCTTTGTGAGCTGGGACCTGAGGCAGCCCTGACAACATCGCATTTAATTTGGTCCTCAAGAGGCACCATAGTGTTGTGGTAGGGACACCTCTGGGGCAGAATCGCCCTGATTCAACTCTCCCCCATGCTCTGAACTCATAGAGTAGCTGTGAACAAGCCACTGTCTTTAGATCTAAGCCTCCATCTGTAACAATGGGACAATAAATTATGCCTGCATCCTAGATTGTCTATGCCGCACACTTAGGAAGAGCATTACTCTATAAACACTGAAGTAGTATTTACTGTATGTGCTCATTCTTTCGACCTTTCATTGTGGGCAGTGGGCACTAAGATGCATTGGCTTCAATTAAGACAAGGCAAAAAAAAAAAAATATCTCAATTATTTGGAATCACTAAAGACCTCTCAGGGCCTTTCTTCCAACAACAAGTTTTTTGTCTCAACCAGATGCTATATTTCTTCATTCTATGCAACTAATTCCCACTACAGTTTTGATGGATCACGATACTTTATTTTCCTCTGTGTTCTAAACTGTTGCTTTTAGCGTTGATTGGAATGGCTGAATCCTTTAGAGATTTCTCTGTTCCAATTATAAGCAAAACTCCCTCCTCGCTGTGTAGAGGCCAAAACAAGTTGTGAATTAAAAAAGAAAAGAAAACCAAAGCTATCAGTTCAGAATTCGACTGCTGGAGATAATGTACCATTACAACCATTTCATATTTTTGGTTTTAGCATACAAATGCTGCATCCGCTAACGATTCCTCAGCAACCTAAGATTTTATTGCCTTTTATGTTGCTTGAGTTCATTATGTGATTAATTGCGCTTGACTCCTAACAGTGTCATGGGGCTCCCTAGAAGAAGCAAGGAAAATGGTTCAATTTCCCTGAGTATAAATTTTAAAAAAGCAAGAGCAAAAACAAAAAAACCCAAGCTGGTAGACTGGTAGTAGTTAATTTCCATCTGTCAGGACTTGCCAGGCTACATTCAACCCAGAAGCTCTATCTCCTGCTGTGTGGGGAAGCAGTGATGATGGAAAGACACTAAAACATGTTCCAGATCCTTTTTTTGTTTTCATATTGCTTTTCAAAAGCACATCAGAATGGCACACAAAGTGTAAGAGTCCACTAGGAGTTTGGCCTTTCTGCCACCTGCAGACCAAGTGTTCCTATTTTCCAGGGACAATCCCAGATTTACAGAAGCCACCCCAGTTTCTGATTTGAATGCCTCCCACAGTTTGGTCAAACTCATGCTGGTAGCTTCAAGAACACTATCCAACCATCTCATCCTCTGTCGTTCCCTTCTCCTTGTGCTCCTTGTGCCCTCTATCTTTCCCAACATCAGGGTCTTCTCCAGGGAGTCTTCTCTTCTCACGAGGTGGCCAAAGTATTGGAGCCTCAGCTTCACACTCTGTCCTTCCAGTGAGCACTCTGGGCTGATTTCCTTAAGAATGGATAGGTTTGATCTTCTTGCAGTCCATGGGACTCTCAAGAGTCTCCTCCAGCACCATAATTCAAAAGCATCAAATAGGACACCTCTATTTCCATCGGAGAAATGTTGGAGGGTATGCAGTGGAGCTTTTTCAGTACCTTGGAGAGGGCTCTTGTTCTGCATTTCCCATCTCACAAATTCTCTGCAGGAAAGCAGTGCCCAGCTCCTGTTGGCCAAACAATATTTTCCTGCTTTTCAGCAGAAGCTTTCGGAATGAATAGCATAAGCATATTAGCTTGTGTGTGTGTGTGTGTGTGTGTGTGTGTGTGAGAGAGAGAGAGAGAGAGAGAGAGAGAGGTCTCAGAGCTGCATTGTGATTGGCCTTTCTGTGCAAGTACTACATGGAGGGTGATCATCTAAGTCCCTTTGGAGCTATTGTTGAAATCTGGACTTTTCTATTTCAAAGTTTTCATCAGGGATCAGGCCACATGGCCTTTTCATTTGCCCACAGAGCAAATCTTTGCAACAGCTGAACATAATGCTCCCTGGCATGTTGGAACGACACAGTCCACGGCTAATTAGCAATCTTGTTTGCCTTCGTTTCGAATCTGTGCGGCTTTAAGTCTCCCTTCATCTTTCCGGCAGCTTGTGTATCAACCAGAGGAGGCCGCGCTAGAACCTGCTGCCGTTTTTATCACAGCAACTCCCCGTCCTGTGGCAACGCAGCTGTGGCATTTACCCTGTCTACCCTTTTCAGTTTTGTGGCTTGCAGCTATTGTTCTCAGCCTCAGACTTGCGACCGGCACTCATGCATATGTGTGAGTACGTGCGTGGGGAGGGGAGAGAGAAGTAGATTTATGAGGGATGAAATCACCATTACAACCTCTCCACTTCACACTTTGGGGAGGGGGACAGGGAGAAAGAGAGAGAAGCAGAAGCTGCTTACGGGCTGCCAGATTGAGGGCCTAACCTGTAAATCATGAGCCAACTGACAAGTCCCTGCAGTTAAACTTGCTTGAAGCGAATGTTCAAATGTACGAGGCCTTATTCGTTTCGGATCCCTTGGCTGCGCATATTTCTCTGGTGTATGATCCTGAGTTTCCCCATTTGTGGCTGTCAGGGAGGCTACAAATGGGCCAGGGGGGCTGCAGGAAATCACAGCAACTTCTGCAGAGAGGCCTGGGAGAATGAGAAAACAGGCGCATACCCGCCAAAATTTCTCTGATGAAAATAGGGACCTCCTATTCCATAATAAGGATAATAATGATAACAACTTTATGATGTATATACCCCATCCATCTGGGTTAATAACGTCCCTCTACAGAGCTGCCTTCAGATGTCTTCTAAAGGTTGTATAGTGACTTATCTCCTTGGCTCGGGGGTCACATAACTCCATACCCTCCAACATTTCTCCAATGAAAATAGGGACTTCCTAAGGAAAAGCAGGAAGGCTTCTGTAAATCTGGGACTGTCCCTGAAAGACACTTGGAGGGTCTGTGGAAAAATCCATACAGATAGGCACTTTGTAATATAAACATGTTTAGCCATTCATTGTAGCTCCCTGATTTTGTGGCGCTCTCTCTCTCTCTCTCTCTCTCTCTGTGTGTGTGTGTGTGTGTGTGTGTGTGTGAGAGAGAGAGAGAGAGAGAGAGAGAGAGAGAGAGAGAGAGACTATTTTGAGGAAGACAACGTTCAGCCCTCTATCAAGAAATTGCATTTTTTCCAAGTGAGATGAACTGAAGCTTCTAAATACAGTACTACAGTAGTACCTCAGGTTACATACGCTTCAGGTTACAGACTCTGCTAACCCAGAAATAGTGCTTCAGGTTAAGAACTTTGCTTCAGGATGAGAACAGAAATCGTGCTCCAGCAGCGCGGCAGCAGCAGGAGGCCCCATTAGCTAAAGTGGTGCTTCAGGTTAAGAACAGTTTCAGGTTAAGAATGGACCTCCGGAATGAATTAAGTACTTAACCCGAGGTACCACTCTACTGAGAAGTTTGGGGGGGGGAGGGGAGAGAGAGACAAACTTTTGGGAATGGACAAAGAGAACCTGTTGCAAAATGGTACTGGAACTAACACAACCAATAGCAACAAAATATGCAGCGGAGGTAGATGGGATATCGCATTGTCTGCTGACTGGCTCAGCTTGCAACCAGCCCCCTCAGGCTTCGTAGTTTCTCCCAGATTCCCCAGTCCAAAATAACATCAAAATAGTTCACACAAGTTGCAGAAGAAATGGTAAAACTGTTATTGGACTGTGCCACTTCTGACTCTGCAGATGGGGGAACCGCATGACTAAATATCCCTCCATGCAAAAAAACAAACAAACCCCAACAACTGTGGACTGGCAACTAGATTTCAAAGAGAAGCACTCTAATTAGCCTTTACATTGACATCCTAGTTTTGAATGCAGAAGGGTTTTGAGGTTGTTTTTTCTCGTGGTGAAGCATTAAACCATACGTCCGCCTACCTGCAGGCTGCATACTCAACATCAAAATTCACAGAGGAGAGGTTTGTGGAGCAAATTCATTTCAGCGCTAAAATAAACATTCCCTTTCCCTCCAGCCCCCTAAGGCCTGGTTTTATGTATGCAGATGTGTGCTTCAATTTCCTCATCAGAGATTTGTCTCTCTGTAGAGGGAAAAGAACAATAATGTACTCCGATTTATTTCTTTTTCTTTTTTTTAAGTGTATCACGAGTGTTCATTTCACTGCAGTACAATGCTACCTGATCAGCATAGTATTGGGGTGGGGGGTGGGGGTGCGTAATGGCCATGTCACATTTCAAATGATCCGCAACACACTCTTTCCCCTACACAGAGCTTGATCGCCATGTTGCAAAACCAACTTTTCAAGTGATCCTGAGGACATTTTTAGGATGTGGGGTTTTTTTGCACAAGGCTTGAAGGGTGAACCCAGAGTATCAGACAGCCCATCTTGAGCTCTGCAGGCATATTTAACTAACAAACAGTATTCTTTGAGAAGCTGTGCCAACATAAATGATGCTGGCACAGACATAAAGAGATTATGACAACTTAAAAAGGTAAAGGCACCCCTGCCCGTACGGGCCAGTCGTGTCCAACTCTGGGGTTGCGTGCTCATCTCGCTTAAGAGGCCGGGAGCCAGTGCTGTCTGCAGACACTTCTGGGTCACGTGGCCAGCGTGACGAAGCTGCTCTGGCGAGCCAGCACCAGCGCAGCACACAGAAACGCCGTTTACCTTCCTGCTATAAAGCGGTACCTATTTATCTACTTGCACTTAAGGGTGCTTTTGAACTGCTAGGTGGGCAGGAGCTGGGACCGAACGACAGGAGCTCACCCCGCTGCGGGGATTCGAACCGCCGACCATAAGATCGGCAAGTCCTAGGCACTGAGGTTTTACGCACAGCGCCACCCGCATCCCTTATGACAACTTAAGAAAACACTAAACAGAACCTGGAGTTCTTAATAAAAACCCACCCAAAGCTCTTCATTTCCCACCTCATTCTGTTTGTGTAACTGTTTTAGAATAATTAGGATTAGTGATGCTTGCTTACTTGATAAGGACACAGGGACAAATGTTGCTGTGCCATTGATTACTCCCTCCTGGTACCAGCCAAACCACAGTCCTTTTACGTAAAACACTTTTTTCCAAACCAGGCATGCAGAAGCCTATGAGTAGCACACACTTATATCAGTTTTATGGAAGCTTAAATCCCATGCCTTTCCCTGGCAATGCAATTTGGAGTCAGGACTGAGAATTATTTGGTGAAAAACCCAAGACCCCTTGCAGAATGGCAGCTTCCAGGATTCCCTGAAGGCCGCTCCCCATCCCCTGGGGGGCAGTGTTGTGGGCAGGCCACGCACCCTCCTCATGCACAGCGGGGGCGTGGCAGTGCCCCCGCATCATAGGGGAGTCCCGGCCGTGTCATGCCCATGGCCAACCAATGCGGTCAGCCGGGGGGCCGTGGCTTACTGTATTGAAGCAGCCGTGTGGCCGGGACTTCTCCCTCTTGGGTCCATGTGTTTTATTATTCAAGAAATGGGGGTGGGGGGCTTGGGGCCTTGATACAGAAGAAGGAGAAAGACGCTCAGGCCATTTTAAGGCTGCACTGCAGCTGTGAGGCAGGAGCAGCAACAAAATACTTGCCTGGTGTAAAAGATGAGGATTAATCGGACTGAGATGTTGCAATAGGAGGACTGTTAGGTTGTGCTGAAAAGCCACTTCCGAGCTGGAGAGGAGGTGGGGTTGCGGGCTGAGGGAATCCTCTGCTGCGTCATCTCCCTTGCTAGCCAATCAGCTGGCCCAGGAGGCGTGACCCGCGCTATTTAGGGCCGGCATGGCCAAGGATTTTCCTCTTTCATCGCTCCAGCTGATCCAGTTTCCCACCCTGCCCGCCCTTAGTTTACTGCTCTGACCTTGCTATGGACTTCGGTTGGTCGCCGTCAAGGGGCCTGGGAAGAATTTTTTCCACTTGGCAAATAGGCTCCATCCATTTGGTTTTACCTCGTAGCAAATTGTCACAACTTCCTCGGCGTTGGCAGTTAGGCATTGGTAAGGGTATTGTTATGCAGATGAAGGGGGAGGAAGCGCCATCACCTTCCCCCCATATCGAAGGGTAGTCTGGTAAAGGATTCCAGGGGGCGTTACCTTGTCCGAAGCCTATGGAGGTGTGGGCCTAAGGCATGCCCCTGAGCGGTGACCCCGGGGGAGCTCCTAGTTGATGTGCATCAGCAGGACTCCCCCTATTGGCGGTTAACCCTTCCTGGACTTCAAGCAACCAGGCTGAAGCTGGATAGTCGATAGGACCAATGCCTAAGTCAATACTGCTCAATTCCTGTAACCAATAAAGTTGTGGCCAATTTTTGCCCATTAATCTAAAATGTTGGTGTCGTGTGTCTTTATTTCTGATGGGGGAGGCGGGAACTCACCACGCAACCAACCCCACAAAATCCCAGTTAAACCTACTCATCTCATTAGAAAGAAAAAGCTTTTGATCAAACCCTCCTAGGTGGAAAAGCCCTTAGGCAGCAGAACGTGGTGGGAGCTCTGAGACAGCAGAGTGCACTTCAGACTCCGGGGATCACATTTTTAACGTTCCCTTATGCTTTAGCCAAAACAACCCTATCTGCAAAGAGAAAATTAGCAGAGCAGGGAAAATGCTGGCCTAAAATGCACTGTCCTGATAAACTAGCTTTCTACTCACAGTTGACTTGGTTTTTAAACACAGTAAAATGTTCAGAGTGGTGCACTCTACCACCTCCGAAGTCTTCCAGCTCATTATTCTGCATGAGAACATCTTAACTAGAGTTTCCAAAGTAATAGGTACTCTCGGGGCATCTCTATTAATAAGGAACAGAGCTGCAGCATAGGGGCCTTGTTTGGATTAGCACATGAGGCATATGCCTAGGTACTGAAATCCTGCCTTGGGAGCAAAAGGATGCAGTCCAAATTACCTTTGGGCATGCTTCCCCATCATATTATTCTGCAAAAAGGAGTTCGGCAGTTTGAGTGAACGCCTGGCAATTACAAGCCGAAACGGAATGTAAACTCTGGTCCTTGGTGCACTCTTTGAAAGTCAAACAGCTAGGCACATGCATGATGCATTGCAAATGTGCAGAAAGCAAAAATAAAACAAGCCAGTCTGTGCAAGCATTTCCTACAGTTGGTGGTTGCGTGCAAAGAGGTGATCTGAAGCATCAGTCTGTGGGACAGCTCAGTTGGTAGAGCATAAGGTTCTTCATCTCAGGTTCATGGGTTCAATCCCCACGTTGGGCAAAAAGATCCCTTCTTTGCAGGGGGTTGGACTAGATGACCCTCGTGGTCTCTGCCAACTGTACAATTTTATGATTCTAAACTCTGGAACTGCACCAGGAGTGAGGAACCTTTGTCCCCCCCAGACATTGCTTAACTGTAACCCATCAATCCTTGTCCTGCTTGCAAACTTCCCAAGAGGGGTCTGTAAGGCTACTATGAGAACAGTTTGCTGGACTGGATGGGTCTTTGTCCTGATCTAGCCGGGCTCTTATTATTTATTTACATTTGTTTTACAGTGGTGCCTCGCAAGACGAAAAGAATCCGTTCCGCGATTCTCTTCGTCTAGCGGTTTTTTCGTCTTGCAAAGCAAGCCCACTGACAGCTTAACGGATTAGCGCTACAGCGGTCTAGCGGCTTTTCGCAATCAGCTGTTAAGCGGCTTATCAGCGGAACAGCTGATAAGCAGCTTAGTGCCTTAGGAAAAGGGGGGGAGCAAAAAACCCCCGCGGGGACTCGCAAGATTTTTTCGTCTTGCGAAGCAACCCCATAGGGAAATTCGTTTTGCGAAGCGCCTCCAAAACGGAAAACCCTTTCGTCTAGCGGGTTTTCCGTCTTGCGAGGCGTTCGTCTTGCGGTGCACCACTGTATTTATAAAATAATTATTTATATCGCCCTCTCCAAAAACATCAGGGGAGGGTACAGCAATCTTTTTTGAAAATTACAAAAAACTAAACCTTTCTTGATCACTGCAGATGGTGACAGCAGCCATGAAATTAAAAGACGCCTGCTTCTTGGGAGAAGGGCAATGACAGGCCTAGACAGCATCTTGAGAAGTAGAGATGTCACCTTGCCAACAAAGGTCCATATAGTTAAAGCCATGGTTTTCCCAGTAGTGATGTATGGAAGTGAGAGCTGGACCATAAAGAAGGCTGATCGCCGAAGAATTTATGCTTTTGAATTATGGTGCTGGAGAAGACTCTTGAGAGTCCCATGGACTGAAAGAAGATCAAACGCATCCATTCTTAAGGAAATCAGCCCTGAGTGCTCACTGGAAGGACAGATCCTGAAGCTGAGGCTCCAGTACTTTGGCCACCTCATGAGAAGAGAAGACTCCCTGGAGAAGACACTGATGCTGGGAAAGATGGAGGGCACAAGGAGAAGGGGGCGACAGAGGACGAGATGGTTGGATAGTGTTTTCGAGGTTACCAGCATGAGTTTGACCAAACTGCGGGAGGTAGTGGAGGACAGAGGTGCCTGGCGTGCTCTGGTCCATGGGGTCACGAAGAGTCGGACACGACTAAACGACTAAACAACAACAACAAACCTTTCTTGCCTACTCAAGAAAATTATAGCAACTGCATACAAAGGGCAAAAGGATGCCTGCCAAATCTCTGCTGGAAGCGTGTTCCATCGCATGGGAAAAGTGATACTAAATGCTTGATTTCTGGTTGAAGCCAGCTGGGCACCTGTAACACAGGGCACTCGGGTGATATCAGTGACTGGGCTGGAATAGACGGACACTCTTCGCCACCTGGGTCTTCCACCTTAAAGTATCCTGGACCCAAATTGTTCAGGGCTTTGTCTACCAACACAAACACCTTGAACATGGCCTGGTAGCATACAGACCCCCCAAGTGCCCCTATTCTCCAGGGGCAGTCCCAGATTTACAGAAGCCATTCCGGTTTCTGATTTGATCCTGGAATGTCCTGCTTTTCCTTAGGACGTCCCTATTTTGATCTGAGAAATGTTGGAGGGTCGGGAGCCAAGGAGATCAGCAACAATGCAACCTTTAGAAGAGATCTGAAGGCAGCCCTGTATATGGAAGTTTTTAAATGTTTAATGTTTGGTTATGTTTTTATATATGTTGGAAGCTGCCCAGGGTGGCTGGGGCAATAATAAATAATATAAATAATAAAAGTATTATTATTATTATTATTATTATTATTATTATTATTATTAAATAGGACATCCCTATTTTCATTGGAGAAATGTTGGACAGCTTATAAAAAATTAAAGGTAAAGGACCCCTGGTTGGTTAAGTTCAGCCAAAGGCGACTATGGGATTGCGGCGCTCATCTCACTTTCAGGCCGAGGCAGCCAGTGTTTGTCCACAGACAGCTTTCCGTGTCATGTGGCCAGCATCACTAAACTGCTTCTGGCACAACGGGACACCGTGATGGAAACCAGAGCGCACGGAAGCGCAGTTTACCTTCCTGTCGGAGCAGTACCTATTTATCTACTCGCACTTGTATGCTTTTGAAATGCTAGGTTGGCTGGAGCTGGGACAGAGCAACGGGAGCTCACTCCGTTGCGGGGATTCGAACCACCAACCTTTGGATTCGTAAGCCCAGGAGGCTTTGTGTTTTAGACCACAGCACCACCTGTTCATGGGCGGTATATGGGCAGCCAATAAAGAGGTTTTAGCAGAAGCATCAGGTGCTGTTAGCTGTCTGCCGCACATTGCATTCTTTGCTGGCTTGAACTTCCGGACTATGCCTAAGGGCAGCCCCACATAAAGCTCGTTTCAGTAATCCAAGTTTATATTGTCTTCTATTAATGCAAACACAGGGACGCGGGTGGCGCTGTGGGTAAAACCTCAGCGCCTAGGACTTGCCGATCGCATGGTCGGCGGTTCGAATCCCCACGGCGGGGTGCGCTCCCATCGTTCGGTCCCAGCGCCTGCCAACCTAGCAGTTCGAAAGCACCTTCGGGTGCAAGTAGATAAATAGGGACCGCTTACCAGCGGGAAGGTAAACGGCATTCCGTGTGCTGCGCTGGCTCGCCAGATGCAGCTTTGTCACGCTGGCCACGTGACCCGGAAGTGTCTCCGGACAGCACTGGCTCCCGGCCTCTTGAGTGAGATGGGCGCACAACCCCAGAGTCTGTCAAGACTGGCCCGTACGGGCAGGGGTACCTTTACCTATTAATGCAACCATGTCAGGAGCTTGCAGGGCTGCTACTAAACTTGTGGACAGGCCAGGGTCATGTAGGAAAGTGGGACCTCTACCTGCCAAGGTGATGAGAAAGAGTATACATGGCCACCCTGCTCTATGCATCAGCGGTGACTTGAAAAGGCAAACTGCACAAGGACCGCTGTCATATGAATTTACCATAGGATTCTGCACCTTGTGAGGAGAGGAGACAGAGAAGGGGTTGGGGAACCAAATATATATGTCTTATGAAAGTATATATCTTCACCCAAAGTAGCAGAATCTATGCTCTGGCAATCTTGTCGTCTCCTTGGCCTAGTTCCTGCTCAGGTGGTAAATGTAGATCCAGGCTGTACAGATTCAGCCTGCAGGGGACGGGTTCACATGATTCAACACTCCCCTCTGCAACAACAACGATGGTAAAAAATATATATCCTAAAGATAGAAGCACATGGAGCTGCACCAGGCAGGCTAGTTCTAGCCTGCAGACTAAGATATAGTGACACAGAAAATCAAGGGACCAGAAAAAGTTCTCTCCCCAGCTTAACACTTTCCTTGCTGAAGCAAAGAGACAAAGGAAACTGAAGGGGTGGAGGTTTCAGTGGCAGCGGCAGCAGAACAAGGGTGAGCGGAAGACGGGAGACGCAGGAAGAGATGAGTCTTATTTTCCCTGCCTCCAGCCAACACCACTCATGGTACATCTTGTAAAATATATTTAAAAATGTACCACTCTAAGTGTCAGGCAGACACAGGTCTGCTAGTCCCCCTCAGGTAGTTTTTGCAGTGAAGTGTCATGCAGCAAAAGATTAGCCCAAGTGTGCTTTGTGTGGCTGAGGTTTTTGTCCTCAGGCATCATGGAAGAAATAGAAGGGGAAATGTACGCATACAATAAGCCTTATCAACATTTAACATTATAAGTTTGGGGTGCAATGCCAGGATAAGTAATAATTATTCCGAAGGTGCAACTCAAGTTACTTCTGTACTTTCTCTCATGAGACAAAACAAAATAAAAAAATTCCTTCCAGTAGCACCTTAGAGACCAAGTAAGTTTGTTATTGGTATGAGCTTTCGTGTGCATGCACACTTCTTCAGATACCATGCAAATTTCATGCATGCACACGAAGCTCATACCAATGACAAACTTACTTAGTCTCTAAGGTGCTACTGGAAGGAATTGTTTCTTTTGTTTTGACTACGGCAGATCAACATGGCTACCTACCTGTCTCATAAGGCAAACAGCCTTGAGGAATAAATTTCTACTGGGGGAAAGTCCCACACAGCACCACAACGCTGACTGGATTTTCTACCATTCTGATACAGCCATTAAACTTTTCTTAAAAGCAGGAGAACTGATTCGGCCCTTAAATGCTGGATCTTGCAAAGATTCCAGAAGGTTAGGCGGCAAATCTAGCTCAGAGCCTTGTGGCACTAACTGATTTATAGCAGCACAATAAATCTGTAATAAATCTCTGCGTCTTTAATTAACAGTAATAAATCTGTTAGTCTTTACTGTGCACAATACCCCCAAGCTTTTAAAATGTTTTAATATGCATTGTGTTTTATATTAATTAGTTTTATATTACTAGAAAATGAACTAAACTTTTTTTAAAAAAGAAAAACCCAACAACTTGTTGGTGTTCTTAACAGCAAAGATGGCATTTTCCTCCCATGTTAAGACAAGTGTGAATTTGTCTGAGCTGAGACTATTCACATTCCCCCATCCCACCATTTTGCTGAATGTTGGAAAACACCTCCTTTCTTATTATGGTGATTATTATTTTTTAAAATATTATCTACTAGTGATTATTATTATTTTAAATATTATCTACTAGTCCTTTATTTTCCTTCCATGCTTTTAGTTCTCAGGTGATTTCCTTTGCTCTCAGTAGTGTTAACCTATAGCCAAATCTGTTTATTTTATGGGATCGTGCATGTATCTAACTGCAGAAGAAAGGAGGAACAGGAACAGAGGAAAACCAAAACATGCAAACATATGTCTGAAAGGTGAATGTTCACACAGAATCATTTCCAGGAAATACAGTTTTCAGTGACATATAACTATATTAGAAGTGAAAAACCAAAACCAACAAATATTTGGTATAGCTTTACACAGATATGATCATTTCTGGATCATCAACACTGAAAGTATTGCATCATTGGTAGGTTCCAGTTTGCAATGTGCTTCTGAACCATTTGCACAAGTGCAAGAGACTACAGCGAGTGCTGTTCACATTGACTCGCTGCCCGTAAAGTGAAGGAAGAAACACACATTATCATTAAGCTGTGTGTACCAAAAACTGGCTAATGAACGCTTCAGCATCATCTTAAGTGATGGTCGGCCAAGAGTTTGGGCACAGCCTCAGACATGATTTCAAAGACTAAAGCTGAGCCGTTAGAGATGAGCCAAATCTAGTCATTTCCAGTGAAGATTTTTGGCAGTGCCAAACATGTACCGTAATTCCCTTCTGGGCATTCTTAGCCCTCTTTGCAGACATGTTCGTTTATTCATTTACATTGCCCACATTTACCCACAGTGATGCCATGATGCAGTGAAATCTGATTACCTTTGCCGCTTTAAAATGTCTTTCTATTAGCCGTAAATAATCCCTGATTAGGTGGGATTATCTACATGACTAAGGCAGGAAGGAGAAAGAAGCAGCAAGCAGAGGGGAAATTGTGCCAGACAGGGTTGAGAGAGGAGGAGATTCACAACAAGTACTGAGGGATGTGGGTGTTTGTTTGTGTAGGGGGCTCTAACCCACCCAAAACTGGCTCCAAATGAAAAGTGAGCCTGCTTTTTCTTACAGTACAGCAAAGGTCTCTGCACGGAGAAGAAGAAGAAGAAGAAGAAGAAGAAGAAGAAGAAGAAGAAGAAGAAGAAGAAGAAGAAGAAGAAGAGTTTGGATTTGATATCCCACTTTATCACTACCCTAAGGAGTCTCAAAGCGGCTAACATTCTCCTTTCCCTTCCTCCCTCACAACACTCTGTGAGGTGAGTGGGGCTGAGAGACTTCAGAGAAGTGTGACTAGCCCAAGGTCACCCAGCAGCTGCACGTGGAGGAGCGGGGACGTGAACCCGGTTCACCAGATTACAAGACTACTGCTCTTAACCACTACATCACACTGGTACAGCACACTACACTACACTACACCACACCACACCACATCACACCACACCATACTAGAGGCCTTATTGCACACAGGAAAGGGGTCTGCATGGTAATGGGATGGTAGCTATGCCATAAGTTCCTCTTGGAATTGTATTTATTTGTCAAACTCTGCTCATTCTTCACAAACACAAAAAACACCTCAGTTTCCCACAGAGAATTAAAATGTCAAGTACCACCATATTACCCCTTAGCCACATATTAGGCTTCTTCGGACAAATTTGATCTCTACACCTAAACTAACCAGCTTTTTTCCTACCACCTTGTGGTGGGGGAGCTGTGAAACCTAGACCAGTGATGATCTGCTCAACTGCATATTCATAAACAAGGGACCTTACAAAACCCCTAGCAAGCTTCCAGTACACACACTCTCTCTTCCTCACAAGGAAACTGACTCTGAAAAGCTGCCCCGGATCTTACTTCCGCTTAGAGGTGAGGGAGTGTGCAACCACTTTAGAAGAAATCAGGCATTCAAAGAGCAATTGGACAGGTTGCCTTTGTTCTTGCATAATCTGGGTCTCTGCAAGGGCTGGGCTCCCCTGTCAGGCCTTGGTGGACCAGTCGAGCTCCCCAAGGCATTGCAGTAGAACAAGCCACATTTGATTACAGCTGACTGAACCGGGCCCTGTCCAAACCATTGTGCTTTCAGTTCCATGAATATGTTTTGTGAAGAGACTTTTAAATATAAATGGGACTTTTAAATATATAAGGGACTTTTAAATATAAATGAAGCTGGTCTCCGAGATTTGTCTTTCTATCCATTTCTTGGCACATGAACCTGCAAATAGTACCAACATCAGCTTGGATCAAGAGGAGGAATTCAACGCCATACTCTTCTGGTTGTTCCCTCAGTGCAGGCGCTTCCGCTTGCCAGATGAAACAGTCCCCCCTCTTCCCTTTCTGTGTGCTGTTCTGGGAGTTCTCCTGACCCACACAAAACCAATTTCAGAGGCCCATGGGTGGAGGAAAAGGGGAAAGCCTGTTGCACTAGAGCAGGGGTAGGCAACCTAAGGCCCGGGGGCCAGATGTAGCCCAATAGCCTTCTCAATCCGGCCCGCGGACGGTCCGGCAATCAGAGAAGAATGTTCCCTTTTATTTAAAATGCATCTCTGGGTTATTTGTGCAGCCTGCCCAGTGTTTTTACATGAGTAGAATGTGTGCTTTTATGTAAAATGCATCTCTGGGTTATTTGTGGGGCACAGGAATTTGTTCTCATTTTTTTTCAAAATATAGTCCGGCCCACCACATGGTCTGAGGGACAGTGGACCGGCCCAGAGCTGAAAAAGGTTGCTGACTCCTGCACTAGAGGATATGCCTGCATGGGCTTCCACTAGTGGGACCAGTTAGCTGATTCCAGACAATAATTTTTATCTTTCCATATATGTTCTTTTTTTCCAACAAAAGGAGGAATTTTCACCCAATGCATCTCCAGACTGATACCTCGATTACATAAATGCAACCTGGTAAGGTCTAATGGATTTATCTAAAAGGGGGCTTTGTGACCATTTCTTCACATTCCTTTTTCTTTATTTTGTTTGGCTACCTAAAATATTTAGCACACTGCCACTCCTCAGTTCATGGGGTGACAGTACTGGGGGGGTGGGAAAATCGTAACATTTAGGTTTGAAACAAACAGGTCCACATCAGGAAATCGCTTTAGTAAAACTCTGCAGCCAAAATAGTAGATCTTAACATCCAGAATACCCTACAGAATAAACATGATTTGTATCCTCTTCAGAAAGAGACAAGGAAGGAGAAACGAAAGATGGAGGGACATTATGGAGCCTGGGGACATTATCCTTCTGACTTTTCATAGTGAAGACATTCAGAGCAGGGTTTGTGGCTGGCACAGGAGATCATGTAGGGAGAAGTGATGTCTAAGGTTATGTGGGACTGAGGCAGTGAAGAGATTTCAAGTCAAGCACTAGAGCACCTTTATACTAATATACTGGCTTAATTGGCTATTATGTGCTCCAAAGGGCACAGATCTTGCATCAGGGAGCAGATGTATATTTTATATATATGGTGATAAAATCAACATTTAAAGAGTAGAATTTAAGACAGGCACTGCCAATCATTGTCTGTGCAAACATTCCAGCTTGCCAGATGAAATGATATTACCTGCTTTCCCTCTGCATACTGTAGTGGAGGTTATCCTGACAGCTAATTTTTGGGGGGAATGGGGGCACATGGTGGGAGAACAGAGGGGGAAAGCCCCATTGTGCACACAGAAGGCCTTGTGCACACAGGACCTGTTAGCTGTTAAACACAGGACCTGTTAGCTGTGTTTAAGTTTGCTGTCCGTTTAAATGAGCCGGACCTTTCTCCAACCTTGTATTCAGTTTGTGATTATGCCAAAGTGGGATGTTGCTGTTCAGTGAAATGATCCCCACCCTGGAAAAGTCTATTGGCCTTGTGTTCCTCTAGGCTAGATGCCTTCCTGGTGGCTGCTGTGAGCCTCCCAGGTATGGGAGACATTTCAGCAGGGAGACAAAAATCCAGCAAGCCAGGGAAAGGAACAAAGTACATTTGACCTAGATGGCTGCTTTGCGAGATGCATTTCAAATACATTCGATATGCTCTAATTGTTCAGGCATTACAATTTTTTTGCAGTTATCTAAAGCATTAATGAGGCTTTTTAGAGATACTTTGTCTAAACAGGCAGTCGGATGGCTCTGGGAAAGAGCTAAAACGCTGTGGTTGTGAACTGGGCCCACAACTTTGTTTTGAGATGCTTTCTGAATGATGAATCCATCCTTTTGAATGCCAGATTAGAAGACAGTCGAACTTTGGTTCTCAAACAGAATGCATTCCAGGACTCCATTTGACTCCTGGAACTGTTCTAAAACCAAGACGCAGCTTCCGATTGGCTGCAGGAGCGTCCTGCAGCCAACTGGAAGCCATGGAAGCCTTGTTGGACATTCAGCTTCCGAAAATCGTTCGAAAACCGGAACACTCAGTTCTAGTTTTTGATCATTCGGGAGCCGAAATGTGTGAGTTCCAAGGCATTCAGCAACCAAGGTACTACTGTGTTAGAAGCCAGTTCACTTCACAGTGGATATTTAAATTTCTTCAATATTGCCTTACAGTAGTACCTCGGGTTACATACGCTTCAGGTTACAGACTCCGCTAACCCAGAAATAGTACCTCGGGTTAAGAACTCTGCTTCAGGATGAGAACAGAAATCGTGCTCCAGCGGCGCAGCAGTAGCAGGAGGCCCCATTAGCTAAAGTGGTGCTTCAGGTTAAGAACAGTTTCAGGTTAAGAACGGACCTCCGGAACGAATTAAGTACTTAACCCGAGGTACCACTTATTGTGTATACGCTAGTGAATTCCTGTTGATTTGAGATGTACTGAGTTCTTCTACACAATCCACTTTTCAGAAATTTCCAAATGCTTTTTTGGATAGTTCTGAATTAATTCCAAGAGGTTCAGAATCATTGAGATGGGGCTCTCCCCATTTCTTCACCTCCTTCCATTCTGTTTCACTTACCAGTGCTGTGAAAAAGAGTCTAATTATATAGTAAGTTTCTTTAGAAAAAGATGTTTTAAAAATGAAAGTGAAAATACTTCAGGAATGTGTACATGATTTGATTTAACCATTTTCATTATCTTTGAATTCAAAGAAAATTTTATACAGATGGACTGCATTTGGACACAATGGTAAACTATAGTTTAGCATTATGAGAATGAGCCTCGGGGAATCTGGCTTGCAGGGAGTGCTTCCACTCCACTGAGCACAAGGAGATTAGAAGTTTCCACTTCTGTTTTAGATTCAGCATGCAGTCTCTAAATCATAAACTGTGGTTAATCTTAACTTGAAAAAAGCTAGCCTCAGAAACCATGGTTTGAAGTTGGCTTATTTCAGCTAAGCATAGCAAAGGCTAAGCACATTATGGCTATGTTTGGATGATCAGATCTTGGCTTAATTATAAATTAGGACATGAATAACTTTCATGCAGCTAGGAAGTTGCAGCTAACTGTAGCTTCCCGTTTCTACTGATCTGGGAAACTACGGTTAGTAGCTTCCAGGTAAGCTAGGATATAAAGCCATGATTTAAAACTGACTGATTATCCTAGATTGTTTGGAAGCCATGCATTATGGTTCTTCAGTTCAAACATAATAGGGAGCTATGGTTCACTGTGGTTTCCCTGTTTATTTCCCCGCTTCTATGAAAGGAGAAGCAAAACAGTTCTGTGTGGGTGTGTGACACTTGTTTATATAGTGGCTTGTTAAACTGAGATTTCATCTTCTGAATATGGCCTTAATCCAAGTTCAAATTACATGGCAAGTCAAGCTAAAATGCGAGAATTTCCAAACGCCTCCTTGTGGTCAGGCCAGAGGAGAAGAGTTTGCATGTGAGCCCAAGGCTCACTGTAGTTCTGTTACATCCCAACCAGCCTATGATATCTCACACCACAAAGAGATTACAAAAAAGAATTCTAACTGCTGGGGATTTGGGGGGAAATGCTAATTTAATTCTTATTTGATGTAAATGGTCTTTGGTGGAAACGTCTGGGGCAGAAGTATAACTGGCTTTATAATGAGAGCGGTTAAGATAAGACTTGATCCTTTTTGCAGCTCGGTTGGTTAAAAAACTGCACCCTGCTATATGTAAACATAAGAGCCTTATTAAAAAATCTGTTAGTGGCAGCAAAGGTTTTTACACACCACGGGAAATATAATGAGCCATTGCACCCTAGTAGGTGGCTGAGGAAAGCGTTTGCAGTGGACAGAATGCACAAATTAATCTGAATTAACGTAGCTTTTTACAGAGAAGCGGAAATTGCAATGAACTTTGCAGAGATATGTCCTTAAGAAAAATAACACTGGGAGAATTACTGTACATATTCTCAGTTAATGAAACCTCTGTTGGGTGCTGTACGGTTTTAATAATACAATAATTAATAATTAATGGAGAAGGGGAAAAACACAGGAAGAGAAATAAGGAGGAAGAGAAAGAGGAGGAGGAGAAAGAGGAAAGAGGAAAGGAACCTGTAACCTGAAGGAGCGTCTCCACCCCCATCGTTCTGCCCGGACGCTGAGGTCCAGCGCCGAGGGCCTTCTGGCGGTTCCCTCATTGCGAGAAGCAAAGCTACAGGGAACCAGGCAGAGGGCCTTTTCGGTAGTGGCGCCTGCCCTGTGGAATGCCCTCCCATCAGATGTCAAAACGATAAACAACTACCTGACATTCAGAAGACATCTTAAGGCAGCCCTGTTCAGGGAAGTTTTTAATGTATGATATTTTAGTGGGGTTTTTGGTTTCTATGGAAGCCGCCCAGAGTGGCTGGGGAAACCCAGCCAGATGGGCGGGGTACAAATAATAAATTATTATTATTATTATTATTATAACGTTAGCCTTAGAGAAAAAAGCATCCTTCATCATAGCTGTCAACTTTTCCCTTTTCTTGCAAGGAATCCTATTTGGAATGACCGCTCCCCGCTTAAAACGGGGGGCGCCCTTTGCGTGGATGCGTGCAGCCCCTAGATCTGGAGCGGCTCCAACAGCATAGGCTTGGCCTTGCCTTCCCTCAGGTGGGATACCTGGAGGTCTCCGCCTACCTCAGTCATTTGCCCAATCCCACCTGGGGGAAGCGTTGCCAAGGAGACCAGGCCAGGTAGGGGAGGGACTACCTGCTTCCCTTAAAAAAAGGGAAACGTTGACAGCTATGTCCTTCATACGCACTATATCAAGGCAGCCAGATATCATGAAGTTATTCCCAACCTTCACTTCAGAGATGTTTGCTGGCAAAGGTACTGAAAACCTAATCATTAATATAAAAGGGATTAAATCTTCCATTGGAAAAAAGGGGGAGGGAGAATACTTAGTCACATTCAGGAGTTTGTCTAAATATCTCCCCAATTTGGGTGTATGTGTGAGGGGACTGGGATGGCTTAGGATCCTTCAGAGCCAAGCCACTTTCCCTAATGCTCCAGAACATCCACTTTATGGCTCTTCCACCACCAGAGCGCCAACATCAGCTGGACCAAAACTTCAAAGGTGCTGCTGTGGCAGATGGGAGAGGGAAGCTCCAATATTAGACCTACCTCTCTGGTCCAATCTACAGTATTTGTGTGATTTTACATTTTGCCAGAAGCCCCCCGAGTGGCTGGGGCAACCCAGTCAGATGGGTGGCATAGAAATAATAAAATTCTTATTCTTATCTCATGGTCTCCAGAGACACCCTCCCAGAAATCACAGCATTGCAACTTCAGCAATGCTCTGAAGGCTATGTCCAAAGTACAGTGGTACCTCGGGTTACAGATGCTTCATGTTACAGATGCTTCAGGTTACAGACTCCGCTAACTCGGAAATAGTACTTCAGGCTAGGAACTTTGCTTCAGGATGAGAACAGAAATCGCGCGGCAGCGGCGGGAGGCCCCATTAGCTAAAGTGGTACCTCAGGTTAAGAACAGTTTCAGGTTAAGAACGGACCTCCAGAATGAATTAAGTTCTTAACCCAAGGTACCACTGTATTGGTTCAACATTCAAGTTACCACTCTGTGTCAAAGTTTTTCCAGAGCTGAACTAGCAGGTGAAAACTTAACCTTAGAAGCACTGCAAGAAAGGATGAGGTTTACCATGAACAAAAATTCTCACAAAGACTAATAAAATGGTTCTAACAAACTTTAGTCGTCATCGCCTTCACCCCATTTATTTTCAAGGTACCCACTTGTCCATGTCTATTGCACTCACCTCTGCCCCACTGACAGCCTTAAAGAACTATCTTCCTTCTTTTTTCCCTTCACACAGCCTTCTCACCTTCAGGCATTTTCCCCCTTCATGAGCAGCCAGGAGAACCGCTATTCACAGAAGACGCAACAAGCGATCTGGGGTGTGTGTAGCCCCCGCAAACCGTAATGGCTCCCTCCTCCCTCCTTCACGCGCTAAATAAAGTGAAGACGTTTTCAAGTCTCATTCGTTTCAGCTGGAGAACTAAGGCCATGCTTGTCTCCCTCCAGAGAAACCAAGGGCACTTGAAAGTGCTGCAAATTTGGCTGGGTTGTGAGGCGCCAGTACCCATCGACATACCTATCAAGGGGACGGAATCTGAGGTGGCAGGCATGATCTCAGCAACAAGCAGCATGAAAACCGTGAGAGACAGGAGGACCGTAATACCTGCAATCAAATTGCGAAGGAGACAAAAGGTGAGGCAAGATCTGAATGCTTTCTGTTTCAAAGATTATGAACAGTGAGCGCGTTCCCTTGATTAGGCATGCAATTAAACATTACATATTGATCTCAGAACGTCAACTCGGGAGACCCTAATAAATCAAGGAAGCAGAGAAATATGTGTTGCTAGGCCCAGCAGAACTACAGCTGTTTCATGCAATGCCCATTCTGCCATTGTCATCCTGGCTGCTTTCTTAACCTGCATTTTCCTTAGTTTTGAGTAGGTCGGCCACATGTCGTACTTAACAGAAGACAGTCTTCTATTTTGAGGCACTGTCGGAGGACAGGCCTCTATTTGAAGGCATCCTCTACTTGAGGGCTGTCCAGTCCATGTCTTGTTTAAAGACGAGGAACTGTTTAAAAAATGTAGATCAGAGATCTTGAAGTTGCCCATCAACAGTTGGGCACACCTGCACAGCAGACCGGGCAGGTGCACAAGTCAACTGTTTCCTTCCCCGCTATGGTGACATGTGTTGTCCTTCTGTTTCAACCAGAGTTTCCCAAACGTGGGTCCTCCAGCTGTTTTGGACTACAACTCCCATCATCCTTGACCACTGGTCCTGCTAGCTAGGGATGATGGGAGTTGTAGTCTAGAATCCTACCACCTCTGTGTCCCACTTCTGTCAATGTGTGGAGTAGCTCTAAATTCTCAGCTCTTACCCAAGGATATTTTCTCTCCAGAGTCAGCTGGCAGCAAGAAAACAAGCAACGCTAAGCCTGATATGAGGACGCATGGAATCAGTAAATTCAATCCATAGTAGAGGGTGCGGCGGCGCATTGTCACGGTGTAAGTCACATCTGGATATGGCTCCTTACAGCACTCATAGTACAACTCATTCCTTTTACCTGGGACACCTGCACAGAAGCAAATTTGAAGTAAGAAATGAGGAGAAATATGCTGCATTCTTACAGCCCTTGGCTACGTTAGTAGGTCTATGGTCTGGCTCCTCAATCCCCACTCTCATTTTCCAATAATGTAGGCCATGGATTAGGGTCACAGCTCATCAGCGAAACACCTGGAAAGACTCCAGTTCTGAAATTCCGGGGAACCACTGCCAGTCCATGTAGAGAATACTGACCTACAAGGACTCAGTGTAAGGCAGCTGCATATGTTTCTAATTGGGCTCAATCCAGATGTCACACCAAGTCATGCTTTGCCAACCATAGCTGTGGTATGAACTGATAAATCATGCTTTCTGCTCAGGAAGCAAATCAGAATTACAGTGGTACCTTGGTTCTCGAACGTAATCCATTCCGGAAGTCTGTTCAACTTCCAAAACGTTCCAAAACCAAGGCATGGCTTCTGATTGGCACAAGTGCCCCAGAAACAAAAGCCAACAGCCACATCGGACGTTCGGCTTCTGAAAAATCATCTAAAACCGGAACACTTGCTTCCGGGTTTTTGGCATTTGGGAGCTGATTAGTTTGTCAAGTAAGCCGTTCGAGAACCAAGGTTCCACTGTATTGTGGCTATAGACATGGCTGAAGCCACTAGGCCTTAGAGACATAAGCAGAGGGGAAATGACATCACGGAAACAGCTCTCACTGGGGATTCCCTAACTTACCCTCCCTCCTGCCAATTGCCTGTCTGTAGCCCTGGCCTTGCAGTTACTCTCTTAGGTGCCGACATGGTTGCCAACTCAAAAGTGATTGACGTCACTGGCACTAGCCAATGCAGGCAGACTTCTGCAGTGTCCATGGCCAGAGCATGAGCAAACAATCCCCAGATCCCAGCTAGCTACTTTCCCATGTGGCAGATGGTTGCAGCTGAGAGATCAGGGCTTGCCTGAATCCCATTTAAATTTGCTCCTCCAGGCATCCTTCCTCTATTACAGGAATGCCGGGTGTCCAAATTGTTTGGATGACTTTGAAGGCTTTGCCCTCTAACTGTGCCTTAATGCCTCTTCTCTACTTATTCTCAATAACTCTTGAGGATGTAATAATTCTTAGCATCTTGGGAAATAAGGTGAGAAAGCAAAGCCTGCCGATGGATATTTAGCTCTCTCCTGGGGCTAATGCAACTCTCTACGCATTTCATTTTGTACACATACTGAAAAATCCATACAAATCTATTATCCAGCCTAGGGTGGGGGTGGGGTTGGAATTTGGTGAAAAACACGCCATATGATAATCGTCAACATTTCCAAAGAACTGTCATAAGAAATACAGCATCCATCCCTCCTCTGGCAAATGTCATTATAGGACTATAACATGTAATTGCCCATTCTTTACGCTCTCCATCAGATTCAAGCAACAATCAATGGTTATTATAATGTCCAGTGTGATGGCTTGCACTTTTCAAGCTGTTTAACAGCACAGCGGAGCTGAAATGATTTATACCTTTTTTTTTTTGCTTTAGCATACAACAGATGTTACTTCTGTTTTCCATAGATTCCCTGGCACCTCTCTTGAAAACGTTGGTTCATTTTCGGCGGGGCTGTGGATTGGCCAAGCAAGCCTTAAAGGGGCATGCCTGGAGAGTCTTGCAAGCCTTGGCTGGGTTTGCCGGGCAGCCTGAGCACAAACCCTAAAAGGGCAGGTCTGGGGAAGCTCAGAGCACTGTGCCTTTAAAAGAGCATCCTCTGGAAGAAGCTGCCTAGTTTTGGGGGCCACCTTCCCCAAACGCCAGCCATCGAGGTGAAAATAAAGAATGACGAATGCTCAAACTCCCTTGGCAGGAGCGAGATCTCATAAAATGAGATGTTCCTTTCTTTATCTGAGAAGGCGGTGGCAGCACTGATGATGAGTGTAGGAACAACATTCTGGACTTTTGTTGTCCCTGAAAAAAGGCCTTTGTAGTGGATGCCCTGGGTGCTGCTGCTGCTGCTGCTGGCAGCTTTCCTGACTAGGCCTTGACATCCAACAGGCTCCCCCAGCTCCCCGCAAGCACTCTATAACTCAGCAGAATGTGGGCCTCCAGACCTCTCCAAATCTGGAGGTGGAGAGAGGCTGTGGCGCACGAGGCACCCGGCCACAGCAGGCCCTGCCCCCCCCCCCAGGGCACGCCCCACAGAGGGTTTAGAGATGGGTAGAAGCTGGGTTGGGTTGCACCAGTAGATCTCCTGGTGATGTGCAGTAGATCAGCAAGGTTTGCTGACTCCCAGTTGTACATCATCAGCGGCAACAAAATGACTCTCCCTCAAACCTCCGAAATCAGAAGGCTAAGCAGAGGTTGGCTTCTGTGCAAGAGGACTGTGAGATCAGCTCAGCTCTCATACGTATTCAGAGGCACCCTGCTCTTTAATTCTAACTGTTATGGTTTGTGTTTTTTTCACCTGGCTCCAGCTGGTGGTCTAGTTAAAGAAGAAATCAATGTTGATCAGACCATCCTGAAGTCTGTCCACTGCTGCGGATTACTGGGAGGCAGAGGGCGAGGCAGTGTTAGAGTGAGGCTGATGCAGCACAAACACATCAGCAGAACCCATCTGGCGGATGTTCACCACATTGACCTTGTTGCCATTTCTCCATCCCGGTAAGCCGCAGAGGCATTGGGGATGGGAGATCAGGTATGTGTTAGAATTCCTGCTCTATGATTGCAGTCATGGTGTTGTTGTCTTTCACATGACGGTATATGTTTTGACTCCACAGAGTGGGAAGTGATGAAGACAGGATGTTTGTGTTACTGTGTTCTGTGAAGTGGGACTATTGTCCTTTGTTCTTTTCCTCTTTGCTGTCTGATGCTAGAGAGAGAGGGAGCCATGTTGCAGTGCTCCGTGTGTGCTTATGTGTAAATAAAGTAGAGTAGCCAAAATGCTGAGTTGCTGAGGTCTGTCACACAAGCCATGCGCAAACTCTGCGGATCCTTAAGTGTGCCCGTGTCAGTGGGCATCGGTTGCTGTGATGTTCAGGCAGAAGAAAGCTTTTGAAGCTCCCGAACAATCGACCAGGAGGGAGGGAACATGCCAGTTGGGCATGTGTCTCTACCAGGGTCCTACTCGAGAGTAGGCTGAACTCCTGGAAGTATGCACCTCCACTTCTTGCTATTGGAGCAACCACTTTGGGGTGCTTTTGGTATCTCTGTTCCAAATAAGAGGCATGCCCAGAGTAAAAAGGTAAAGGGACCCCTGACCATTAGGTCCAGTCTTGGCCGACTCTGGGGTTGCGGCACTCATCTCGCTTTATTGGCCAAGGGAGCCGGCGTACAGCTTCCGGGTCATGTGGCCAGCATGACTAAGCTGCTTCTGGCGAACCAGAGCAGCTCACGGAAATGCCATTTACCTTCCCACTGGAGCGGTACCTATTTATCTACTTGCACTTTGACGTGCTTTCGAACTTCTAGGTTGGCAGGAGCAGGGACCAAGCAACGGGAGCTCACCCCGTCGTGGGGATTCGAACCGCCGACCTTCTGATCGGCAAGTCCTAGGCTCTGTGGTTTAACCCACAGTGCCACCCGGGTCCCTTTAGCAACACACAAAGAGGGCATGAATGTCTGCTGAGTGTTGCTAAACATATGCTCAGAGTGAAGCATACCCCTGCTTGCAATTTTAATTTGGAGTGGGGGAAGACAGTGTGCCTCCATTAACAGAAGTTTAGGGAAGACTGGATTAGATTCACTTGCCTTAGGTTTGTTTAATAAAGCCAGCTTACCCACTAAGTCCCATTCTCCGTTGGATATGTAATTGGAAATATCAGCTTCGAGCATCTGCAGATCAAGCAGCCAGCCATTGTGCGTCCAGGAGCCAAACTTCAGATCACATTTCTGCACATCAAAAGGAAACCAGCGGACATCAATGTAACATGTGCTCTTCAAGATGCCTGTAAGTAATTAGAAACGGGCATGTAAATGTTTCTAAAGGGGGAAAGCAGTGAGATCTTAAAGGCAAGAGTGGAAAGGGAATGAAATTGCAGTCATATCCACCTGTTATCAAGAGTTCAAGGGAGCAGACAGCTTTGAAATGCATTCCAAATTGATCTGCTAACAAACGGTGCCTATAATTCTGCATTTCAGTCATGGTCTTCAGAGGACCATCTGATGAAAAAGCTGATTGAAAATAATAACTGGCGCCTCACAGTTAAGCTGCATGGAGCTTAAGCCTCCAAGAAACAGATCTCAGGTACTTTAGCTGCATTGCATCTACTTTAGGGGCTGTGTGGCGTATCAAACCACCACAAACAAAATGGAGAGCAACAGCAGGATTGCTAGTTGTGGCATCATCCATACAGCCAAGCAGATGTTCTTAATTGTAGTAATGTTTCATGCTTCCCACTGAACTAGGAGGTAGGAAATGTCAAGATGGGCAGCTTTGTGAGGAGAGACTCCTTCATGCTATTCTTATGGACTTGGGCCAGGTTACCTTAAAGATTAAAGGTAAAGGTAAAGGGACCCCTGGCCATTAGGTCCAGTCGTGACCGACTCTGGGGATGCGGCGCTCATCTCGCTTTACTGGCTGAGGGAGCCGGCGTACAGCTTCCGGGTCATGTGGCCAGCATGACTAAGCAGCTTCTGGCGAACCACAGCAGCGCACAGAAACGCCGTTTACCTTCCCACCGGAGCGGTACCTATTTATCTACTTGCACTTTGATGTGCTTTCGAACTGCTAGGTTGGCAGGAGCAGGGACCGAGCAACGGGAGCTCACCCCGTCGCAGGGATTCGAACCGTGGACCTTCTGATCGGCAAGTCCTAGACTCTGTGGTTTAACCCACAGCGCCAACCGCGTCCCTATTCTTAAAGATTACCTCCTCCCATATATGCCACCTGAACCTTAAGATCCTCTTCAAAGGACCTTCTCCATTTGCCTCCAAGTCAGCTGAAGCAATTATCAAGTACAGAGCCTTTTCAGGAGTGGCACTGTTCCTACTGAACAACATTCCAGAGACTCTTGCCTGGCACAAAACTCACCTGACCCTGCTTTATACATGATTGGAGCAGATTCTGGGTAAACACCCACGAATTGGGCATGATCACATGCACTTTGATCAGCTGTGAAAATTGCAACCTGCTCGTAGTCCAACTAAGTTCCATGGATCATACTACTTTTGCAAACTTCTGTTTACTGCCTATCACCAAACGTTCTACAAGTCTGTTTCAAATTACAACTGCAATGCTTCTTCAACAAACAACGACAACAACGACACTTTGGAGCGTGTGCTGACATTCATAAAAGAGCATATAATGGCCATATATTCCCTTGGAATTGATTTCATTTTCTTATAACTTGCTCTCCAGTAAAAACCTGACATCCACCCCCCCTTTTTTGTCTTTGATTTACTTTGCTTTCCTCGAGGGGCTGTCTGCTCTGGCATAAATGATTCATGTGACACTAGTCGAAAGCTATGTAAGGGATTAATATTTATCACGTATTATTTGTCATCTAATTATTTCATGTTCCGCCAGTTAAAATCAGAAGCAGAAAGGAGAGAATAACAAAATGCCTCAAAGGTGCTGTTTGTTGTGCAACTTGTGGTGGTGGACAATTAGCTTGTTTTTGTTAGATAGCCAAGTTTTATTGGCTGTTTCGAATGTGCAGAGACTTGATTACGTTAGACCATTACATGCTAGTGACAGTTGGCCTTTCATCACTTGATTGGCAGGCGGAAGAGAGGTAGGCGAAGCAGCCAGGGACACCCTGGTCTGGTTCCTGGCTTCTTCCTTCCCCACTTCTGAGGTGTCTCCTACCTCAAGCAATGGTGGCAACTTGGCTGAAGGGTCTAGAAGTGGAGGGAAGTCCTGCTCTGACTCTCAGGCTGCATACACACCCAGTGCCAGATTTACGTATAAGCTAAACAAGCTATAGCTTAGGGCCCCCAAAAAATTAAAGGGGGGGGAAACTCAGGTTGTATATTTCCAAAATGTAAGATAAAAAACAAATAAATTAAAACCTACATACAGCAACAGTGCTTTGTGTTGTGTAGGCTCCTCTGATGTAAATAATGGGCCCCACCTGCTCCCTAAAATATCACATATTTTGTTATGTGCAAATGGCTTTAGATACCTATTACGTCCATAAATTGCTATATGGCATATATTCAACACACAAAAACAGCGACAATTTGTTGTTGACAACGGACAGCTGGACATGTAAAGGGCCCCATTGCCTTCAGTAGCTTAGGGCCTCATCAAACCTAAATCTGGCCCTCTACACACCATGCATTGAAGCAAATGTCTTCCCTCGGAAGGATCCTGCAAACTGTAGTTAACTCCTCAAAGAGCTGCTGTGCCCAGTCTCCTTTAACAATCTACAGCTTCCAGGATTCGCTGGCGGGAAGACAAGGGCTCACAGTGATCAAAGAGTGCTTTATGAATGGCATGTAATTATCCGAGATGGAAGAACAGCTTGCCTTAGCCCAATGGAGGAGGAACGGCTCAAGAAACCAACTCCTTTAAAGAGATCAACTCCAATTTGGTCAAAAAACAGAAGAGCAAGGAGTTGGTAAGAGGCTTGTTCTTTGAACTTCTGCACTCTCCCAAATGTCACTTTCGTTTTCAGTACAACTTTTTCCTCAAGTAAGTTTAGCGACAGCCCCACACAGCATATTTATACTCTAGATTGCAATGACAGAATAATCCCCATACATGTTTTCATATGTGGCATATTCACCTCATCTGGTTATCAGCATCACAAAAAGGAACTTCCGAGTGTTAGGTACTTGTCAAGACCTGTCTTTCCTAATACTCTCTCTTTTTTATATACTTTTCAAATTTATACATTTCATTAATTTTACAATCCAGTTACCATTTCAAAACTTGACATCCTTCCCCCTCTTTCTGCGGTTCCTTAAATTTATTTTTTTCACATCTTCTGCAAATCCAAATTCATTTAATTTACTCATTTAATTACCTACTGTAAATATATACTCTTACAAAATTTCAGGTTATTACAATAATCCTGCTAATGTTTTAATCTGTTTACAATTTTTCTGTAAATATTCAATAAACCATTTCCATTGTTTTATAAAGAGTTGTAAACAGATTAAAACATTAGCAGGATTATTTTGAACATCTTTTTCAATTCATTATATATCATTTCCCAGTAAGCTTTAACCTTACTACAAGACTACCACATATGATAAAAAGAACCTTCTTTCTCTTTACGTTTCCAACATTTCTTTGATTTAGATTTATACATTTTTGCCAATTTACTTGGTATTAGATACCAACAATATATCGTTTTCATATAATTTTCTCTTAAACCATAACACGCTGTAAATTTTATATCCAGATTTCACAGTTGTTCCCATGCTTCCATATCTATATTATGACCTATATCTGTTGCCCAGTGTATCAGGATTTTACTTGCTCATCCTTTGTCATTCGTAATACTCTCAGGCACAAACTTCGTTAAAGGTTTGTGCAGTTTTAATTAAAGCATATACTAACAATACAGTTTCATTTAAGCCTTCTAATCCACAGTCACATATATGAATTCCTGATCCAGGCGATAACTCAATATATTAAAAGCCTCTTACCTGGAGGGATATACTGGCAAGATCCCGTATAGTTCACTAGAACATTTGTATGAAACGTTGCATCAAATCTCTCGTCTGCACTACAAAAGACAGCAGAAAAGGTACGTGGGATGTTGTTTACTGGTTGCATTTGTTGCAATGTAAGAGATGCAAAACATTGTAAAAGATGATCCTATTGTTTTTAGTAAGACTTTAAACTGATTGAAGATCTCTGTCGCCATTTTTGTTTTTTTAATGTTTTCCAGTAGAAATATTGGAATAAATAACTCAAAATCATTGGCTACAGGAGGATAAGTCAATGCTGCAAATGACACAATACAGGCTGAACTCTGATCCTTTTAAAATGCATGATTAGCTGTAATTACTTCTTCCACCCTACAAACAGATATACAGTGGACGCTTGGGTTGCAAACGTGATCCGTGAGGGATGCACGGTCACAACCCACAGCGTTCGCAACCTGCGTCTGCGCACTGCGGGTTGCGATTCGGTGCTTCTGTGCATGCGTGACCGCTGAAACCCAGAAGTAACCCGTTTCGGTACTTCCGGGTTTCGGCGGTCCAGAACCTGAAAAAACGCAACCTGAAGCAGCTATAACCCGAGGTATGGCTGTATATCTATTTCTTAATTGCAGGCCACTCATGCAGAATTAGGATTTTATGCATTTTCACATGGTGAATCTGAATTTCACTTCTCCCAAGTGATTAACAATGGGGTTCTGACCAAAAATCAAAAAGATGGCCAACATGGCTGTTCGAAATGGCAATAAAATCCAGATCTATATAAAATTAGGCATAGGGTGCTGAGTGCCAGAATCATGGCAGAAACGGCCAATATAAATCAGTTTAAAAAACAAATCCTCTCCCCTCCAAAAATTTGTCTTAGAATCATAGAATTGTAGAGTTGGAAGGGTCTATGAGGGTCATCTAGTCTAACCCCCTGCAATGCAGGAATCTTTTGCCCAATGTGGGACTCAAACCTACGACCCTGAGTTTAAGAGTCTAGTGCTCTACCAACTGAGCTATCTTGCAGCAGCCATCTTTGTTTAGGGAAGAGGCTCTGCTCAGGAAGGCTCAAATTTGGTACAAAGCACCAGCTGCATTAAACTGCCTTGGCTTCAAAAGGCACTGATTAAACACTGAGGTTTTTAAACCTCAAGTCCCCCTTCAATTCGATGCAGTTATGTTACTATACAAAGGGACATTCAGTTTCGGCACCTGAAATACACAAAATCCAACCTTCAAATCTAATTCTACTCAAACAGCCTACAAACAAGAAGAACCAATTTGCCTACCACTGGTGATGGCCAAAATTGTTTCAGACAGGTACTAGAAGCAGTACTTTTAAAGATTTCCTGTTTAAAGTTTAAAAATTGCAACAAAGAAAGACAAGTCAGCAGCCACTGTATATAAGAAAACGGAGCTATAACCCCCTTTACATTGGCGGCCACTTGGCATTGCTTGAGCTTCTACTTTTTTAGATCAATAATTTTGTACTGCTATATTAACAATGGCTTCTCTATAACTCACCTTGGGAGTCTAAGGACCGAAGGGGGGAACAGCAATGCTTTAAGTAATAAATGAATAAATACAATGGGCTCTAATCCTGACAAAGGCTTCTATGACGTTGACTTGGTTTGCCAGTGTTAGGTCTTGTGCCATTTGCCCGATACCACATACTCCAACGTTACTTTTATTCTACAACGAAGCTTAAGAGCAGGACTCCAATTGAAGGATCGTAAGTTGGAGGGCTTAGTCAACCCAATAAATGAACATTTTGTGGAAACAGGGTGGTTCTCAGCCAAATTACACATGGCAATGAAAATGTAAAATTCCAGTTGCAGCAATGTGTTGGACGCCAAACCACTAAGCATCCTCCTCCTTCCACTCAGTTTGATTTACTTTGATTTGTAAAAGAACAAGGCTCATCACATTGTGCTATCTGATCACGCCTTCTTGCGTAATTGCAATCGTGACCCCAGAGCTTAATAGAGCTATGTCAATTTCCATCAGTTCCTCAACTTGTTCGGGTTTTTAAAACAGCCTCAAACATGCCTTCCTTACCTGTTGTACAGAAGAATGTCTGGCACCCAAATCTGATCAGATGGGAATCTTAAATTCTGAACTCCTGGATATTCATACTGATCCCATGACAAATACGTGTCCATCCAGGACTATGGAAAAAGATGGTTTTGCAATTAAAGATTATAGATGCTGGAAAATCTGCTTTCAAAAATAATTAGTACAATATGAAATAATGCCAATGATAGCAGGCAAGGGTTATCATTGATGGGGCACAATGGTACTACCTCTTCTAAATTTTCTTCCGCAGATTCTCCTCGGCGGTGATCTCAAGTCTGTGTTTCATCTGCCATGTCTTTGCCTGCCCTTCCTCCCTCTGGGGCCAGAATATTTCAGCCAACAGCAGGCAGCCAACAGAATATTTCTGTCTGCCCACAATACCCCCTGACATTAGAAAAGCTCAGCAAATCCATGTCAGATGTTTCACCGCCACCACCAAACAGCGCATGACAGTGATAGATCCATTTGTTTAAACCCATGCCTGCCCCCAAACACTTACAAAACAGGGGGAAATCCAGTGTTCTGTACAAAAATAACACGAGTGGAGCTGAAACTTTCCCCTCAGTGCCGGATTAAGCCCTGTGGAGGCCCCTAGGCAGTCAATAATTTGGGGGTACCCAAATTATCTTCCAATATGTTTTTGATTTGACCAACCAGCAATTTTAACAAACCAATTTCAAGATCAATTCAATGCTATTTTGATATGTTATCGCGGGACCCCTAGAAGGTGTGGGGCCCATAGGCTAGGGCCTACTCTACCTATTTGGTAATCTGGCACTGTTTCCCCTGTACTGTTTCCCCTACTCCTCACCAGTCTCTCTCCCAGTATAATTTCCTATGCATTTAGCTCCGATACCAGAAGTGATCCTGACAGGGATGAACACACTTTAGGAAACTGAGAGACTAAGCAGGCTGTGTGCAGAGGGTTAGCTCTCTTGACCTGTGTACTTTTTCGCTTTCTATGTGATTGGGGGCTGATCTGGATTCAGCAAATCTGCCACTATCACAGGTGGTTTGAGCTTGAGTGCCAATACAGCCAGCTGTAGAGTTGGTCCGAGGCAAGTGGAGCTGTCCATCTCTGCCTCTTCTACTCTCCCTAAGCACAAGTTTTCCCAACATAGGGTTGTGCCAGTGCCTTACATTTGGAGCTGTGAAAGACCACCACCCGACATGCAAAGGGACTTTTGTTCACTACTCATGAACCACATGGAACAAGTCCTCTATATTGTAGGGAAATTAGAGGTACGACAGCCACCAAATATGGGAGTCACGTGATCAGCTCTCCCTTCCCCTGGTGTTAATAGCCAGTGCAGCCTCCCCCAGCCTGGTGCCCTCCAGACATTTTGGTCTAAACGGCCCATTAACCCCTGCTAAAACATTCTGGTTGGGGCTGATGGGAGCTATAGTCCAAAGTGTCTGGACAGCACTAGATTTGGGAAGCCAGGTCTAGTAGAACATATCAGTGTTCTGCATCATCATCATCATCATCATTATTATTATTATTATTATTATTATTATTTCACAACATCCCTTTCTGCATTTCACTGCCTCTGCTCTGTATCAGTAGCTGCTGCTGGCAGGAGGGAATAGTAACATAGGAAGGTAAAATGTGGTGGTGTTTATTATTATTTACTATACATATGTAGCTGCCCATCAGTGAACATTCCCCATAAAGCTCACAACAAAATATTAAGAACTCAGTATACCACAATAATTTTAAAAAACTGTAGTAAACAATTTATAAAACCCTTGGACAGAAGCTGGCTCAAGTAATTCACGGCCAGGATTTATGGTAAAACATAGTTGAATAAAAAGATCTTCACCTGGTACCGAAAATACCATATAAAAAGGCACCAGGCAGGCCTCTCTAGGGAGGCTGTTCCATACCTGAGGTGCCACCACCAAAAATGCCCTTTCCTTGATAGGTATCAAGAAAAGGGTCTTTTGAGAGCCAGTGTGGTGTAGTGGTTAAGAGCGGTGGACTCGTAATCTGGTGAACCGGGTTCGCGTCTCCGCTCCTCCACATGCAGCTGCTGGGTGACCTTGGGCCAGTCACACTTCTCTGAAGTCTCTCAGCCCCACTCACCTCACAGAGTGTTTGTTGTGGGGGAGGAAGGGAAAGGAGATTGTTAGCCGCTTTGAGACTCCTGAAGGGGAGTGAAAGGCGGGATATCAAATCCAAACTCTTCTTCTTCTTCTTCAGTAGTGGCACCTCAGGTATATAACTATATAAATTCATATTACAAAGGGGGGGTCGAAACTTGCATCTACAATTTTCAACAGCAGTATAGAATTTGCCTCACGTTTAGTTTGGCTCAAAACTTCATGTGGAAATGAGTTACTCGGTGTTTTGACATCTGATAAGATCAAATCAGAATTTAATTCTATTTTTTAAAAAGCACAACAACATTCCACAATTCATTTTCTTCTCCGTTCTCTTTTTTTCTCCATATGAAACACCTTTCTCTGGAAAATCATTACTTTTAACAACCTGTCACATAGTTTATGTTGATTAATGGCAAAATTACTTACCATCTGTAGCCAAGCATTTGTTATCAAGACCTGGTTCTTTTCATCCTTGAAGAAAATAAAAGGCGGGAGAGGGGAATGATGAAAATAAACAGTTTTTGTCAAAGTATGAATAATTTTATTTATATTTTATCCATGTTAGTTCTTGGAAAGATAACCAAACACACATACACCCAGTGAGTAGAATTTAGAATCATCATGGCCAGCTTCTGGCATTTAAAAAAGGATTCAGATGATAAATAATTAGTGGTTGCAATTCTTGCACATCCTAATGATATTCATTTGCATTCGTTTGAAGTGGACCAGCATTGCTGTGTCACAGAATCCAGTCGCGAAGTGTTCAGCCAGAGGCCATTACAACATAAAATATTAAAAATAAGAAAAAGAGTGGCAAAATGAAATCAATAGCATAGAGTCCAAATAAAAAAAATATGGACACAATCTAGCCAAAGTTAAGCACCTTTGAGGCCCACTGAGAGAATTAAAAATTGATTTCAAACCTCTGAAATCAATAGGATGTAGAAGTGCTTGACCTCAGTGGAACATGTACTATAATTCTAACACAGAAGTAAAGGTCTGGGCTTAATCCACATTGTCCCATGCATACAGCACAAAGAGTTGAACTATGTGACTCCTCTCCACATTCTTCAGTGATATTGTCCTATAAAGTTTGCATCTAGTGCTGGATTTACGTATAAGCTAAACAAGCTATAGCTTAGGGCCCCACTCTCTTGGGGGCCCCAAAAAATTTAAAGGGGAAAAAAACTGGATGTATATTTCCAAAATATAAGATAAAAAACGAATAAAATAAAACCTACATACAGCAACAGTGTTTTGTGTTGTGTAGGCTCCTATGATGTAAGTAATGGGCCCCGCCTGCTAGCCTGCTCCCTAAAATATCACTGGTTTCAGTTCAACAATTACTGTGATAAAATACATATTTTGTTATGTGCAAATGGCTTTAGATACCTGTTAGGTCCATAAATTACCATATAGCATATATTCAACACAAAAACAGTGACAATTTGTTGTTGACAAAGGACAGCTGGACATATAAAGGGCCCCATTACCTTCAGTAGCTTAGGGCCTCATCAAACCTAAATCCAGTCGTCCTATTTGCATCATAAAATGAATGTCTGACTGTCCTTTAAAATACAGACAAACCTCGGTTGTCAAATGTAAACCATTTTGGAACCCTGTTTGGCTTCTGAAATGTTCGACAACCGAGCCGCAGCTTTTGATTGGTTGCAAGAGCTTCCTGCACTCAAGCGGAAGCCACGGTGGACATTTGGCTTCTGAAAAACATTCAAAAACCGGAGCTGTTCAGGAACCGAGATTTGACTGTACTGTGGTAGATCAAGGGCCACATCCCAAATATGTTACACATCATAGATGGTTGTGGAAATCATGTATGGAAGTCCTAGCTTCTTAATTAAAAATAATTGCTTTTTTTTAAGTGAGCCACAATCCAACCAAAACAATGCACATTTGAAGTCCCAGTGATTTCAGTAGAATGGATTTAAACAAGTACTTGACTCTCCCATTAAAATCAATGGTGCTTAACACTGACTTAATTATGTCATTGTTGGTGGGCACTTCCAGATGGGTGTTATTGTGGGATCAGCGCTTTTCATGCATACAAGGTTTTCTGCAACGTCCACACAATGTCACTGGCATCAAAATGCCAGCCTGCATTGCGGAGAGGTGTTCTTCGGCCAACCGTGGTCCATGAGGTTGGGTATAGCCAGCTTTTATAGGCTGTGGGTGGACTAGAGTGAATCCTGGTCCGGTCCAGTCTGGTCCACTTCCAAGCCCCATCCACCCAGTGGCCAGGGTGGTATTTGCTTTCCCTTTTATATTAATATATTAAAATGTTTTTAAAGATAAAAGGTAAAGGGACCCCTGACCACTAGATCCAGTCGTGGCCAACTCTGGGGTTGCGGCGCTCATCTTGCTTTATTGGCCGAGGGAGCCGGCGTACAGCTTCTGGGTCATGTGGCCAGCATGACTAAGCTGCTTTTGGCGAACCAGAGCAGCGCATGGAAACGCCGTTTACCTTCCCGCCGGAGCGGTACCTATTTATCTACTTGCACTTTGATGTACTTTCGAACTGCTAGGTTGGCAGGAGCTGAGACGAAGCAACGGGAGCTCTCTCCGTTGCAGGGATTCGAATCGCTGACCTTCTGATCGGCAAGCCCTAGGCTCTGTGGTTTAACCCACAGCGCCACCTGTGTCCCTTTTAAAGATAGCTTCCTGAGTTATTTCCACTAGGAGCACAAAGATTTTGCATTTTTAAATTCTGTATCTTCAACTTTCTGGGCTGCATCCAATGTTAGTCATACTCAGAATGGACCAGTTGAAATCAATGGGCATGACTAACCGATCCATTAATTCCAGTGAGTCTACTCTGAGTAATTCTTAGTTGGACACAACCTTCCCCTTGCAGCAGCAGTCATCCATTTTAATACAAAAGCATACCAAATAATGGACTGTTTTTCCAATTCCAACTTTGGGGAAACTTTGAAGTCCATGTGAGCTTATTCTCATGTCCAATTCCTTTTGTTTTATTAAGCATTGATTCACCGTGGCATCACTTTCATTTATAATGCAAGCATAACTCAAAAGGTTTATGTACGCCTGTTTTAGCTGCTAATAATCTGACATTTTACAACAAAATCCTTTTAAGAATTTCCCCTCGCCTTCCTCCTTATTTAGTAAGATCTCCATCTTTGAGAAAATGGAAGATCATGTATCCTTGCGAATAACAGCTTCACTGGAGCAGGGTAACTGCAGACCACAACACCCTGGGATATTGGCTCAGCTTTCACTGAGGTGGTTAACTTAGATCTGAGCTTTACCAATATTCAGATTTCAGGTAGGCCTTGCAGGGCGAGCCCAAAAAACTTGGTTTCCTAAGGCAGAAAAGGAAACACTGTCCTTCTAGTCAAGGTGCTGAGCAGTCAAATCTGGCCAAGTTATTTTGACACTTGAGGCAGAAAATCCCAAAATGTTCTTCCCCTAGGAGTAACAATACCACAGGAATAAATCAAACAACACAAAGCCAAAACCAGTTCACTCTGCCAAATGGTAGAATTGGGTCCTTTCAAATAAACAAATGCTCCTCAATGAAAACTAAACAAATCCTTGCACTCAGACCCTCCAAGTGTCCCCATTTTTCATAGAATCATAGAGTTGGAATAGACCACAAGGGCCATCGAGTCCAACCCCCTGCCAAGCAGGAAACACCATCAGAGCACTCCTGACATATGATTGTCAAGCCTCTGCTTAAAGACTTCCAAAGGTCTTTAAGCAGACCTCAGGGACAGTCCTGGATTTACAGACGCTATCCTGGTTTCTGATTTGATCCTGGAATGTCCCGCTTTCCTTAGGACACCCCTATTTTCATCAGAAAAATGTTGGAGGGTTTAGAGTTATCAAACATCTGAGCCATCTGAAGGCAGCCCTGTACAGGGAAGTTTTTTAATGTTTAATGTTTCATTATGTTTTTATATATGTTGGAAGTAGCCCAGAGCGGCTGGGGCAACCCAGTAAGATGTGTGGGGTATAAATAGTAAAACATATTTATTTATTTATTTATTTATTTATTTATTTATTTATTATGTACTGTATGTATGTATGCATGCATGCACGCATGTATTTATTTCTACTATTGAATAGGGTGTCCCTATTTTCATCAGAGAAATGTTGGGGGGTATGTGCACATAGAAATTGAGCATACTGGGGAGAAGGATTATCTCTCTGCTCTCCTCCCATCCAGCCCCTTTGCCCTCTTTCTTTGCTTAACATTCAGCTTGAAGAAGACTTCTGATGAACTTGAAACCTTCTCACTACTTTTGGCTAGAGTGTCTACATTGGACACCATACTTCAAAGCACATTCAAAGTACAGTGGTTAAGAACTTAATTCGTTCCAGAGGTCCATTCTTAACCCGAAACTGTTCTTAACCTGAGGTACCACTTTAGCTAATGGGGCCTCCTGCTGCCACCACACCGCCAGCATGCGATTTCTGTTCTCATCCTGAGGTAAAGTTCTTAACCCAAGGTACTATTTCTGGGTTAGTGGAGTCTGTAACCCGAAGCGTCTGTAACCCGAGGTACCACTGTATCACATCACAAAAGAATCCTGGGAACTGTAAATTATTCCCTCACAGAGCACCTTTAAAAACGGCACATGTGCTTTAAATGTATGGCATGTACATACCATGTACATGTACATACGCATCACAAAAAAATAGCACACATCTGAATGAACGCATCTGAAATATGAGCTAATTTATAAGTACTGAGCCACATTCACAAATAATTGCTATAATTTAAATAGAAATACATTGCCCATAGCGTGGAAGCGGCTGCCCAGACTGTTCTCCAAATGCTCACTTTTGATGGGCTTCTGCTCAACTTTCTGACAGTTATTTATCTTTAAACTGGGCTTTGACCGGACCGCCCTCCAAATGTAGGACTGTCCTCTGTTTAAAAAAGGAAATGCGGTCATAATAAAGTTATCACGCTTGAATTAGAAATCATATGGCTTTTCCACTACAGCAGAATAACTGCAAAAAAAAATTCTATTTACTGCTTCCTCTAGTTTAAGATAAAGGAGCACAATGATTCTATCTCACTTTGCCAACACAGCAGATGTGGATGGATAAGAAGCACTCTGACGTAAGGTCACTGCTAGAGCTGAGCATTTAAAAAAAAGAAAATGTTCAGGTACAAAAGTTTTTTTAAAAAACTTCGCACATTGCCAGAATCCTAAACAAAAATGCATTATTCCAAATGTCCTTGCCACCTCATAGAGGTGCTTTATACTGCCTTATTCTGAAGACAGACCATTGGTCCCTTTAGTTCAATAATGTCTACACTGAAAGGTAAAAGTAAAGGACCCCTGGATGGTTAAGTCCAGTCAAAGGTGACTATGGGGTTGCGGCGCTCATCTCGCTTTCAGGCCGAGGGAGCTGGTGTTTTTCCACAGACAGCTTTCCGGGTCATGTGGCCAGCATGACTAAACCGCTTCTGGCGCAACAGAATACTGTGATGGAAACCAGAGCGCACAGAATCGCCGTTTACCATCCTGCCACAGTGGTACTTATTTATCTACTCGCACTAGTGTGCTAGCAAACTACTAGGTTGGCAGGAGCTGGGACAGAGCAACGGGAGCTCACCACCGTAGCAGGTATTCGAACCGCCGACCTTCCGATTGGCAAGCCCAAGAGACTCAGTGGTTTAGACCGTAGCACCACACGTGTCCCTAAAACCTCCATGACAGGTATTCAGTTTAAAAAAAAAAAAAAAAAGAGCTTCCTATGTTGAGCAGTATTGAAAATGGGGCTGCAAAAAAACTCCCCATACCATCAGGAGCCCAAATGACTGTGAATGCACAGAAAAGTGGATGCCCTGAGGACGTCCTTGACTGGAAATGTGTGGGGCTTTAATTATTCGTCTAGTCTTGTATCTTGAAGGTCTTTCCTTTCCTTTTCAGTGCCCGAGTTATTCTATCGTGTGGTGAATGGTAATTTCAAGTAGGATCCATGTCAACGAGAGGTGAGGATCCAGCGGCCCTCCAGATGTTATTGGGCTACAGTTCCCATCACTTCTGACCACTGGGTCTGCAGACTGGGCACTGGAGACCAACAACAACAACTTGAGGACCACAGGTGACTGAGCCCTGATGTACACCATGTTTAAGTAGGGCTGCCACCTTTGTTCTGGCAAAACACAGAGTAGGACGGGGTGGGATGGTTGGGGGCGATTCCTCCCCCCCCCCCCATCTAGTGTTGAAATGACTTCAAAGAAATCCTTTACAATCTATTGCAGCCTAATAGGGTGGCCCCTCTGGAATTTCTCTCTCACACACACAGATTTGTAAATCTGCCTGTGCTTGGCTGCCCAGAGTTTAAATACATGACCGTTTACACACCCTTTCAAACACCTGCATTTGGAGAAGATCCCTAACTAGGCAGAGAGAGAGAGAGAGAGAGAGAGAGAGAGAGAGAGAAGACCTGAAATACAGGACAAAACTCTTATCGTACAGGACGTAGCATTTTACATTGAAATACAGGACAATCCTGTATTATATAGGTGACAGGTGGCCATCCTTTGCCTTCCTGTAAAGTTGTCCCTATGGGATGCGGGTGGCACTGTGGGTTAAACCACAGAGCCTAGGACTTGCCGATCAGAAGGTCAGAGGTTCGAATCCCTGCGACGGGGTGAGCTCCCGTTGCTCGGTCCCTGCTCCTGCCAACCTAGCAGTTCGAAAGCACGTCAAAGTGCAAGTAGATAAATAGATACCGCTCCAGCGGGAAGGTAAACGGTGTTTCCGTGCGCTGCTCTGGTTCGCCAGAAGTGGCTTAGTCATGCTGGCCACATGACCCGGAAGCTGTACGCCGGCTCCCTCGGCCAATAAAGCGAGATGAGCGCCGCAACCCCAGAGTCAGTCACGACTGGACCTAATGGTCAGGGGTCCCTTTACCTTTACCTTTAAAGTTGTCCCTATATGGTTGAATTTATAGTCAAGTATTTGAAAAGCACAGCTGAAGGACCCATACAGGACAGGTGTCCTAACAGAGCGGGGATTGAGTAATACACCTCTGTGTGCTCTTTTACAAGCATGATTTTTTTATACCACACTTGACCTTTATAACAGAACTGGCCTTACGCTGCTTTGCCAAGTGCCGCCTATTCTGTCAAAAGTGATATGCAAACTCCGATTAAGAGAGTGAAGGGGCATCGGGGGTGGTGTGAAACCTTTGCTGGAACTTCAATTCCCAACAGTTTCACACCTAATGGAAGGTCCCCGGAGTAAAAAGACCAGATGCTGGAATTCCTTATGTGTTGAAAGCCTTCCCTTCATCGAATGCTCCAGGCAGTGAAAATTAAACCTGACACCCAGATTTTTACACTGTCTCTTCTTGCTCACGACTCTGGTGCTTGGCATACAGCAGGTCCGTTGCCGAGAGTGGTGGACTCTGCTCTATGCCTGCATAGGTAGCCCTGGGCGGACTGGGTTTCATGCATCATTTCATGGTACGTGGCATCTTGTCAAAATGATTCAAGGGTCCAGAGTTCCTTGCCAAAGGCAGCTGCTTTCCCCACATACATTAAAGGAAATATCTTGATAATAATCCCATGAATACCTTTGATGTCTGGAAGGTAAGTCTGAAAGGTTTCTGAAGCCGAAGGCTTTTGAAGAGTGGCAATGCAACCTTGGAAACATTGCGCTGTTTGCCATCCTGCCGGGACCACATAACACCGGTCCTGAGAGATCTGCATTGGCTCCCAGTACATTTCCGAGCACAATTCAAAGTGTTGGTGCTGACCTTTAAAGCCCTAAACGGCCCAGTATACCTGAAGGAATGTCTCCACCCCCATTGTTCAGCCCGGACACTGAGATCCAGCACCAAGGGTTTTCTGGCGGTTTCCTCATTGCAAGAAGTGAGGTTTCAGGGAACCAGGCAGAGGGCCTTCTCAGTAGTGGCGCCCGCCATGCTTCGGGATGCAGGCAGCTCTCCGCAAGCCTAGGGAGCCCGGCGGGAACTCCCGCGGGCTCCCAAGGCTTGCGGATAGCTTCCTGAAGCCTGGAGAGCGAGAGGGGTCGGTGCGCACCTGCATTCGCCCCATAGGACGCACACACATTTCCCCTTCATTTTTGGAGGGGGAAAAGTGTGTCCTATAGGGCTAAAAATACAGTACCCAATCTTCACTTATTAGTTCCATGTCCAGAATGGAAACCAACCCAGTGAATACAATTGGGTTTTGCTGTTGTTGTCACTTTTTGGACAACAAACACTTCGTAATTTCCCCTGCATTCACATTGCGTTTACTTTAAATGAATGGGTTAGAATGTGGACGTAATTTATGTAATTTAGGTTATTAATTACATATATTACATAATTCCCCCACAGCAGACAATGATACAAATCACAATGTTTTTCCATAAAGGATGAATTGCAGTGGAAGAGAAACAGTGAGACCTGTGGGTATAGGGCGGTATACAAATTTAATTAATTAATTAATTAATTAATTAATAATAATAATAATTGTGGGACATGTGACGAAGATGCAGTTAAAGGCATATGAGCAGGCAAAGAGGGGTTTTCCCCTCAGATCAGTTGGCAAACCCAGGTATTTGCAGTGCATATGAGGCTATGCCATCGCACCTACCTTGCCCTGCACGTGCTCCCCTTTTCCTATTCAGGCTCACCCTTGCATGCAAGATCTTATTACATGTGACAATACCTAATACTAGAAAAATCACGGAATGAAGTGTCCTCTCAGCGACCCGGCATGTCAGCAAAAGCAAACAGCTTCTGGGCAAGTCTGAACCATCACACAAATAATCTGCTTTATATAGGTAAGAATAATCATCTGTAAAGGGGAGCTGGGATTAGAGAGAGAAATATTGCTGGGAAGTTCACAGCATGTAAGCCGGCGTCACAAGCAAGAGAAATCCAAGGGCACCAGCAGCGCCTGAAGACACTGTGACTCAAAAAAAAAAAAAAAAAGGGGGAAAGAGAAAAAGCAGCACAGCCCCACAACCCCCTTAAAAAAAAATGCAAAGGAAGATAAAGAAGACACAAAGCCTGAAAGAAAATATCAACCTGAGAGAGATGCAGCTTGCCATGAGAGGAGTAACTTAGGGAAGCTTTTTAATGTGCAATGTTTTATTATGTTTTTATATGTGTTGGAAGCCACCCAGGGTGGCTGCGGCAACCCAGTCAGATGGGCAGGATACAAATACTGGTAATAAAATTATTATTATTATTATTATTATTATTACAGTGGTACCTCAGGTTACAGACGCTTCAGGTTACAGATGCTTCAGGTTACAGACTCCGCTAACTCAGAAATAGTACCTCAGGTTAAGAACTTTGCTTCAGGGTAAGAACAGAAATCGCGCAGCGGCAACATGGCGGCAGCGGGAGGCCCGATTAGCTAAAGTGGTACCTCAGGTTAAGAACAGTTTCAGGTTAAGAACAGATCTCCAGAACGAATTAAGTTCTTAACCCAAGGTACCACTGTATTATTATTATTATTATTATTATTATTATTATTATTATTAAGCCCAAGCCATGCTGAAGCTTTTGCTGTTACTTAACATAACCAATCTCTGTGAAGACGCCTGAATTATTTCATCATTTAACACCACAACAACAACAAAACCATGAAACTCAAAAGAGAAAATGTAGGTTGGAAAGGAATTGTTTTGCAAATGACCAATCCCTTTTGCAAAAAAAATAATAAAAAAAATTAGGTGACTTAAAAGAAAAAAAGAAAAACACTCTGTTTAGTAAATCGCAACCCTGAGACTTGCGGCTTGAGCAGCCAGGTCCCCTGCAGCGAGTGCACAGATGTCTTTTCAGGCCTAAATGCCCAAGATCTGAGGACAGGACTTCCTGCTGCAGTTGCTGCTGCTGTAAGAGAAGTAGCAGCAGGGAGTCTCTCCTCTCTCTCTCTCTCTCTCTCTCTCTCACCTGAAGCAAGAACTCTGTAAGCAGCTGCTGGAGGAGGAAGGGGCTGCTCAGTTCCTTCCAGTCATCTGGATATACTGAGAGTTAGCTGTGTGATCTGCAGTAGATCGGCAAGGATAGACCTGATTCCCCATAGTTTAACAAGAGCAGCAACACAACAGCCCCCTATTCCCCAGCCCACAATTGTACAGTGGTACCTCGGGTTACAGACGCTTCAGGTTACAGACTCCGCTAACCCAGAAATATTCCCTCGGGTTCAGAACTTTGCTTCAGGAGGAGAACAGAAATCGTGCTCCGGTGGCGCGGCGGCAGCAGGAGGCCCCATTAGCTAAAGTGGTGCCTCAGGTTAAGAACAGTTTCAGGTTAAGAACGGACCTCCAGAACGAAGTAAGTTCTTAACCCGAAGTACCACTGTATTCTGGTTTCACAGTGGCCCATGGGAGGCATGCAAGCATGAGCTGAGCACAACAGCCACCTCTTCACTTGTGATTCCCACCAATAAGGCACTCTGAATGAGGAAGTGGAGGTAGAACATAGCCTTGTCCTCCACTACACAACAATTTCCATTATTCCCTAGGAGGATGGAATGATTGCCAAGCCAGCTACACTCTAGAGAGGAAGACGCCTCCTGAGCCAGTCTTCGCCAAACTCGTGCCCTCCAAATGTTTTGGACTATGGTTGCCCTGGCTGGGACTGATGGGGACTGTAATCCGGAATATCAAGAGAGTAGCAAGTTGCCCTCAACACAGAATCATAAAATTGTAGAGCTGGAAGGGACCAACCTGCTGCAGTCCAGGAATAACAGCTAAGGGTTGGTTCACTCACACTTGTTCACCACTTGGCATCATCATCATCATCTATTATTTATACGCTGCCCATCTGGCTGGGTCTCCCCAGTCACTCTGGGCGGCTCCCAACAGATTATTAAAAACACGATAAAACATCAAACATTAAAAACTTCCCTAAACAGGGCTGCCTTCAGATGTCTTCTAAAATCAGATAGTTGTTTATTTCCTTGACAACTGGTGGGAGGGTGTTCCACAGGGTGGGCACCACTACCAAGAAGGCCCCCTGCCTGGTTCCCTGTAGCGACCTGCATACAGGCACCAGCAGAGAGCAAAACCTACTGTTGGAGTTGACATTTGTGAATCAAAAAGCCATGAATGGTCAGTTGACTAGGCTAGGCCCCTAAATGTTCCCAGTCAATTAGATAGATAGATAAAACTTTATTTACTTTAGCCAATGGCCATAGCAACAGTAAAACATTGCAGTATACGCAGAAAAGGAAATTTGATATAAGAGCACAATTTAAAGTCCTGAATCAGCAGTCAGTTATTGGCCCTTATTCTGATTGCCCCTGCTATGAACCTAGCAACCTTTGCTGTTATCTGCTCATTTTGACCTGATAGAAGAAAGGACATTGTGGCAGTGGTTGAGCGCCCTGGGATGGTTAGTACGAGTGGGGTGATGATCTCGTTCCTCAGGTCTTTGTAGAGAGTACAAGACAGGAGGACGTGTGCCGCTGTTTCGGTGATACCATCTCCACAGGGGCAAAGACGTTTCCCAGGCGGGATCTTTTGGAAACGACCCTCAAGTACCGCAGATGGCAAAACATCCAGTCTTGCAATTGTAAAAGCACGTCTATATTTTAGGATAATAAGTTTGTACAGATATGGGGCCAGAGAATCAAAATGGAGAGTGGAAAATGAACGTACCAAGGGCAGAATTTCCTTATAGTGGCCAGGTTGTTCTGATGCTCAATATCTTTTAGATGCTGACCAGTTAGACTGTTTGCTTTAGTAGGGCCCATAGTGAGTAGGTGTTGTGGGGATAGGCCACAAGAGTGAAGTTTTTTGTTTTTTTTTAAAAAGATATTTATTGAAATTTTCCACTTTAGTACAATAAAAAATCAAAAAACAAAAAACAAAAAAGTTAAAAACACATAAAGTTTACAATCCTTCTTTTTCTATAACATATTTCCCTGACTTCCCCACCCCTCCCCTTCTTGTATTCCAATTCAAATTATTAGTTCAACAAGTTCTTATCCCCAATTCTTAACCTTTTTCTATTTAGTTCATTTAAAAAAAAACCAATTTTACCTTATAAACATCAATATTTATACATCAATTCTCATTCTTAAAACTTTTTTTTTTAAAGTCGACCCAAATTCCCTTCCACGACTTCCCCAATTTTCATACAAATAGCAAAACAAAATAAAAGCAAAACCAGATTATAATTATGCACCCTTTGGATCCCCAAACTCCACCCCCCCCTTTCCCGGTTTCAATCCCCAACAAATGTCCATCAATCTTGATCTACTATCAGCCTGGAGATCTCACGTCCGAGGCTCTTAATTCTCTCTCAGTTCCTCTCTGCCGGTTTTTTTGATAGTCCTTGATATTAACACAAGAGTGAAGTTTTTGACCCAGTCAATTAGAGTATTAAAATATTAAAGCCTGACACCTCTGCCCCAAAGCCAGGGAAACTTTTGCTTGGCATAGGAATGGAGTTGCGATGCTCTGACAGGGCCCAAGAGCCCTTCCATCACCTTCCCAAAGCCCGTTTGGCTTTGGAAAGGAGTCAGCGGCTATGCCCTTGCAAGCTGTGACCTCTGGCCCTCTCTGTTCCCTGACGAAAAATTTTCCCCTATGTCACTGCTAAAAACACATAAAATAAAGACAACCTCCTCAGATGCAGTGCTTTGCAACGGAAGCCGCCAGCACATCATTCTGTTGCAAGTCATCTATAGATTAGACACCAAGGTGCGAAATCGGATGGAGGTGGTGATTCTGCGCCTGAGCAACGAGATTTGGTCAAAAGCGCACGTCACAGATGGGGCCTCAAAATGAACAAACCTCTCTTGAGAACGATTTGCCCCGAAGCGTGAGCCTGCATCACCAGCTTGGTGACTAAAGATTCTACCCTAGTCAGCTGAATATTCTGCCCACCGTCCATCAGTGACTTGGATATGGGTTTCCCTGGTGCAACTTGTCATCTTAAGTATTCAGTGGTACATTTCACACCAAAATTTGCAGGTGCTGCAATAAAGGGAACGAGGCACCAGCTGTTATTTCTACTCTATTCATTATTCATTGTTATTGCTGTGCCACATTGCAAGCGTCAAGATGAGAAGGAGGGGGCTGATTTGGGGGTGGGGGGAACAAGCAAACCTCAAAGTAATTGGATTAGCAGCTTTCAAATATAGGAAAGGGGGGCAGTGAGAAATTGTTCTGCATGGTCAAGGACGAGGCGATAGAGGACTTAAAGCTGAAAGAGGTTGAGTTGAAGGAAGGCTATTCTAAAGATAGGCGTACATCATGAAACACAGAAAATTGCCGGAGGAAGCTGTGAAATCCCATCCATCAGAGATTTTTCAGAAAACAGGCGAGACAAACATCTGTCTTTGAAGGGTTTGGGTATTATGGGTTGATTAAATGCCTATATAGGTTCCTTCCAGGCTTTGAACTTTGCAATTCAGGACAAATACATGTTGCGTCAGAACTATACTTAAGCGGTAACCAATGTGGTGCCGTCCAGATGTTATTGGGCCACAACTCCCATCATCCCTGATTACTGACCATGCAAACTAGGGCTGATGGGAGTTGTAGTCCAACATCTGGAGGTGACCATGTTGGCCACCCCTGCTATGGTTCATCCGGCACCATGAAAGTTAGAATAGAAAGTGTCATCTAATATGTTCTATGTGCTTCTGATCCCCATTTCTTAATGCTGGTCATCGACCGTAATAATATAGATTAGAAAGTGCCATCAGAAAGCAAAAACTGCAGCCGGAAATGACATATGTGAACTGAAAACTCATTAAGTGGAAGACATAAAATAAACTTCCCTAGAAGCTGTTTGTAGCGAGTGGTTATAAGTAAAGTACATTTGTAGCCTGGGCCTCTCAGATTTAAAATGAGCTTTAAATTGTGTTCCAATTCTGTTTCAGTTTTTTAAATTGAATTTTTAATAGCTTTTTACTGTTTTATTTTGTATTTTAATGCTTGCTTGTTATTGCTTTGTGAGTTGTTGAGAAAAGTCCTGTCATGAGTTACATAAAAAATGCAAGAAATACACAAATCCGGGATCCAATCCCTGTCATCTCTTGGTGGAGGCTGGGGAAGACTTTGGGGAGCTGCAGATGGATAAGGTAGACCAGGGTTTCCCAAACTTAGGCTTCCAGCTGTTTTTGGACTACAATTCCCATCATTCCTGACCACTGGGTCCCACTAGCTAGGGATTGTGGGAATTGTAGTCCAAAACAGCTGGGCACTCAAGCTTGGGAAACTCTGATGTAGACAATCCTGAGCTAGATGGATCGACGATGGTCTAGCTTGGTCTATAGAAGCTTCCTTCAAAACTACAATGAGAAGTGCCACAAGATGTATTGCTATCCTGAGTGGCTGCACTATGTGATTTGAGAAATGCGGCTCAGGGGACCCTTGCGACTTGTGGAGAATGGTGGTGGGGCACAATTTATGGAATGGAAGCAGCTGCAAGGGACCTTTGAGGTGCCCCTGGTAAAACTCCTTGGGGGATCAAAGTGGCCTGGTCTGAATATAGCTACACACATCTTCATCCACAGGTGTGTAGGGTTCATAGCTCTGTGGCAAAACATATGCTGTGCATGCAGAAGGTCTCAGTTTGGGTCTCTTATCATGGAATCATAGAATTGTAGAGTTGAAAGGTACCCCAAGAGTCATCTAGTCCAGTGTTCCCCAACCTTGGGCCTCCAGCTGTTTTTGGACTACAACTTCCATCATCCCTCGCCAACAAGACCAGTGGTCAAGGATGATGGGAATTGTAGTCCAAAAACAGCTGGAGGCCCAAGGTTGGGGAACATTGATCTAGTCCAACCCCCTGAAATGAAGGAATCTTATTTCCTCTTCAAATAGTCTCAGGTAACCAGGCTGGGAATTACTTGTTCCTGAGGCCCTGGGAAGCCACAGACAATGGGCAATATTGGGGTGAGAAGACAGAATAAGTTTGCAGAGCAATGGGCTAAGAAAGACCATCAAAGTTAGGTAGGCGGTTAATTCACCACCTATGTGTCTCCTGAATCTCAGTCTGGGGCATATCTCTTGACTGGTTGCGATTCGTGCAGAGATGCAACGGGCAGCCTCCTCTGTGGAAGGGCAGTTCTGCTGCATGGCTGCATCAGCAGTGTCTTCAACCACACCAGAGAAAGGCAGTGGGCAGAATTACCTGCAAGTCCAGATCATTGGATGTAGCAGGCAGTCCCCTCAGGAACACATCCATTCATTTGCAACACACTAGGATGCACAACACAAGAACGCCATTTGGGAATTGCTGCCTTGGTGTTAACTCCCCCGACTTTCAAGTGATTCCCGAGTCCTGTATGTGAGAACCCACTCATGATAAAAAGCGAAAATAGGCAGGTTTAAAATGCAGCAACACGGCAGACTCCCACTCTTTCTGTAATGCAACCTAGCGTAGCTATATTGTGAGAGGATCAGATATGTAATTGCAAATGCAGAGAGGGCATTATTTCCCCCCTTCTGCATATATACACCAAAACAGCTCCCTTTATCTTTTTATAGTCATTTTCCATTAATACTTTATAAATGAAAAATACTTACTGGATGGATAATCCTTTCATTATTGTAGCTTTCTGCATCGTGTTTTTTGTATGTTTCAATCTTGGCGGCCAAGCTTACACAATGGGAGTTAACTGGTTGGGAAAGATTTGTACAGGATGTACTATAAGGATTATGGTTTTATCCCGTGAATCCAGATGTTAATGTTGGGAATAATGTGCTGACCACTGTATATTATAAGATATTTAGGCTGGGTTGTTGATTCCCTTTTTGAAATCTTGGTTTATTACTCTATACAAAGGTAAAAGACCCCCGGATGGTTAAGTCCAGTCAAAGGAGACTATGGGGTTGCGGAGCTCATCTCGCTTAAGGCTGAGGGAGCCGGCTTTTGTCCATAGACAGCTTTCCGGGTCATGTGGCCAGCATGACTAAACCGTTTCTGGCGCAACGGAACACCGTGATGGAAACCAGAGTGCACAGAAGCGCTGTTTACCTTCCCACTGCAGTGGTACCTATTTATCTACGTGCGCTCGCATGCTTTCAAACTGCAAGGTTGGCAGGAGCTGGGACCAAGCAATGGGAGCTCACGCTATCTCAGGGATTTGAACTGCCAACCTTCCGATCGGCAAGCCCAAGAGGCTCAGTGGATTAGACCACAGTGCCACCCGCGTCCAGCTAAGACTGCAATCTTATCTTGTCTCTTGAATTGCCAAGCATACGGACAGCCTTCAGCCAGGACATGGGGTTAGACCCAAAGGTACCCTTGAACTAGGAGGAAGCCTTTTCTGCCCATTAAAATGCTATTTCCAATTTAGGGCTCATCCAGACTTCCATTTGTGCCACAATTCTAAGCACAGGGTCTGCGCTTTTTCCAATATAATTTCCAATATAATTATCGTCTATTACCAAAATCCCTATTACCAAAATACAATTACTTATCATTGTCATTCTGCTGCTCCTATCTCGAATCCTGCCTGTGATTTCATTTATTTGTAGTGCTTTTCCAAATAGTCCAGAAAGGGCCTCCATTCTTCTCTTTTTTTAAAAAAAATCATAATTTTGATCTTTTTAATATTGCCATTTCTGCATAGTCCATAACTGGCACAGGTTGTTGGCTTTTTTGCCTTGCCACTTTCCCCAGCAAAATCCACTCTTTAATACAGAATTGGAACAAATAGTAATTCAGGTCTTTTGGAGATTGCTGTTTGCTCCAATTCAGCGGTAAAGAATGTCAGGCTTTCACAGGGAAAACATGGGTCGGGGGGAGTTCTCAGACATGGAGCTTTCAAGAATGAACCTGTGCCTAGAAGGTAGGCACAAAAGGAAGTCTGGATGAGCTCTTAGTAGAAGAGCATCTCATGGAAACAGGGAACCCAAATCTAGAGGAGTTTCTCTGTTCATGCCTCCCTTTGTGGAAGACTTCACACAGGCTCATTCTCAAGACCTTGTTATGGGCCTCTGGAATTTATCCACTGCTTCTCATACAATAACCAAGTAACATAACCCCTGGGGCACTGGGCCAAAGCACTGTGAGAGTTCTTCAGGAGTGGGGGAATTATGATTGGACTCCAGCTCCCATCAGCCACAGCCAGCATGGCCAATGGGCAGAGGTGATGGGAGCTGTGGTCCAGTCACATCTGGAAGGGCCATAGCTTTGCGTACAACAATCCACAGAACAAGACTAATACATTTTCTCAAAATTATTGAGATTTGTGCCATTGCTCATTCCAGAGAGACAACCACTCAGGTATTAAATGATACAGCAAAAGGCAACACCTTTACAAGATGGACTCTCAGTCTTGCCTCTAGGGGTGCCATTTCCTTTCCTGACAATCTGTGTGCCATTGTGTACCAACAGTGAATAATAAACCAGAAGCTGCAACCTTTTCCTCATCCTGGTTCTCCATGATGCTGTAGCCCACCTTCTGAAGAAGTTGACATCAGATTGTTTCTGCACTATTTCCCCATTGGCTTCTGAGGCTGGGGGGGGTGCACTAAAAATCCCTATGCAATCTAGGCCCAGCTTGCCTAAGAGACTTCCTCTCTCCTGACGAACTGAGGAGGGACATTTTTCAAAGTAGACTGCCTGTGTGCCAAGTCAAGACGACTAAAGACACGTAGAGAAGCATTATGAGAGGCTCTACCTCAACTCTGAAATTCTTATTTCCTGGAAGAGGGATAGCAAACCTGGCGCCCCTCCAAATATTGCTGGACTACAACTCCCAATCACCCTCCGTGAATGCCGTTGCTATTTTCCCACAACTACATGCAGCAGATGAAAGCTGTTGCTGAACTGCAAAGGTAAAGCTACATGCAATTTCCAACGCGGAAGTGATTTCAAATATAACTGACCCTGCTCAGATTTGCATCTCCAGACAAAGGGGAGGAAAAAGAAACACAGAAACACACACACACACACACACACACCAGTTGCATACACATACAACTTATTTTGCATCACTTGCGTCCAGAGTGGATAAAGGCAAAGTTTGCAAATTTCTCCAAGACCGCTGCCCTCCAGGAGACTGTGCAACCCTTTCAACAGAACCACATGAAAAATACTGTCAGCCAAGCAGTCTTCTTACCTCGCTGATTGGATTTTACATAGGGACACAAGAAACTGCCTCATACCAAGTCAGAACAGTGATCCATATAGCTGAAATTTTGCCTATACCGAATGTCAGAGACGCCGCAAAATTTCAGACAGGGAACCTTCCCCAGTCCTGCCTGGAGATGTCAAATATTGAATTTGGGTCCTTCTGCATGCAGCACAGATGCTCTACCCCTGAGCTACAGGTCTCCCTCAAGAACCAGATGAAAGGTTGGATGCTGAAGCAAGACATTTGTCTGCAGTTCAATTTTAGATCCCCTGGATCTGGGGATGTTTCAAAATAAAGATTTGCAAGGACATTTGCTTGTGCTAGATATTGGATTTCCTGGTCTACAAAAGACACTGAAAGGGGAAATTGTCCAAATTCCCTTCTCACAGGGCTTTCGGCCAGATTATGCAGCCAATGAACCAGGAGCAAGGATTACAAAATCTGGCAAAATTACAGAAATCAGAATGTCTGCAGCTGTGCCAAAATGGAACACTTGTTTAAATTAAATTCACCAGTGTAGCTAATTTAATGCTTGCTGCTAGATTATTATTATTTTGTTGGCTGGGTACCTTTTCTTTTCTAGTGATTTTAGTGGTCATTAATTAGCTTTTATTATCACTGCTATTATCGGTGTTAGTTCTGCTTTTAACTCAGCCTTGCAAATAAATGCTTACAATTTACTAGCCCACTTAAAAAAGTGATAGCCTACACATGTCCACTTGTGACACTCAGTTCTCTTTAAGTTTCCATAAGTTTTCCCCAACTTGGGGAAACCTTGTTGCCAGGAAGAAGCTCTCTTATTTACCAGAGATATGTGGCTATTTACAAATCTGTTTTAAGTTGGGGTGGGGATATCTTGAAATTGTTATAAGCAGTCTTGGAGATCTGTTTCTGGGCTGAAAGGTGGTTTAAATCTTTTAAAAAATTAAAGCCAATCTATTTTACAAATCAAAATTCAAATATAGCACTCTTTTAAATGAGTTAAAGGTAAAGGGACCCCTGACCATTAGGTCTAGTCGTGACCGACTCTGGGGTTGCGGCACTCATCTCGCTTTATTGGCTGAGGGAGCCGGCGTACAGCTTCTGGGTCATGTGGCCAGCATGACTAAGCCGCTTCTAGCGAACCAGAGCAGCACACGGAAATGCCATTTACCTTCCCACCAGAGTGGTACCTATTTATCTACTTGCACTCTGACGTGCTTTTGAACTGCTAGGTTGGCAGGAGCAGGGACCAAGCAATGGAAGCTCACCCGGTTATGGGGATTCGAACCGCCAACCTTCTGATTGGCAAGTCCTAGGCTCTGTGGTTTAACCCACAGCACCACCTGCGTCCCTAGTCTGCAAAAGAAAAAAGATGTACTAGCCTGCTGAATGCTGTCCTCTCCTCCTCCACCAACCTCACCATCATGGAAGTCCTTCTTGCTTCTCTCTAGACTACAAGACTGGTGTCAGAAAGTTCAGTTCTTGCACTGTAGCCTTTAAGAGGGAATTAAAATTGGGCAGCAGGAATCATGATGTTCCTGTTTACAGTCGCAGATATTAAGGTTTTATTTGATACTGTATAATGTAAGTCTAAAGGGACGCGGGTGGCGCTGTGGATAAAAGCCTCAGCGCCTAGGGCTTGCCGATCGAAAGGTCAGCGATTCGAATCCCCGCGGTGGGGTGCGCTCCCGTTGTTCAGTCCCAGCGCCTGCCAACCTAGCAGTTCGAAAGCACCCCCGGGTGCAAGTAGATAAATAGGGACCGCTTACTAGCGGGAAGGTAAACGGCGTTTCCGTGTGTGGCTCTGGCTCGCCAGAGCAGCGATGTCACACTGGCCACGTGACCCGGAAGTGTCTCCGGACAGCTCTGGCCCCCCGGCCTCTTGAGTGAGATGGGCGCACAACCCCAGAGTCTGGCAAGACTGGCCCGTACGGGCAGGGGTACCTTTACCTTTACCTTTTAATGTAAGTCTATCTCCACCCCCACTAGATCATGGATGGAGAACCTGGCAGGAGCTGATGATAGTTGGAGTTCAAGCACATCTGGAAGAGCACACAGGTTCCCCATCCCTGGCCAAGATAAAGAAAGACTTTTAACATGGAAGAAAGTGTCTCACGTTCATTTAGGAGCATCCATTTCCCCAAGTTGCCCCATGGAAAATGCCAAACTTTCATGTCAGCACAAAAGAAGACTGTGAAAAGTGACAAAATCTTCTTTCCTTTTTGGTAGTATTTCAGGCATTTCAGTCACTCCAAAGCTGCTTCTGAACAAGAGTTAATACTTTGAACCGTGTGAGAATAGGAAGGCCAGGAGAGTAATGAAGCTTCTTGACCTCTTTGCCCACAATGTGCCATCTTGAGTACCACTGAATGCAGTAATTATTGGAAACCTCAGAGAGAAATATCTTCCCCTGGAAGAGTTTTAATGAAGCTATTAACTGTGCATCCAAAGAAAGCCACACAGTGGATTTCAATACATCTTGCATTGTAAAGATGTGTTTAGCCCGCCCTGCCCTCCAAACGATAAGCCATTGCAGAGATTTAAACACGGCTTTACTCAAAGCACAAAATAACCAAACCAGAGAGTTAATTTTGCTTGGAAGGAAATGCCCCTTCCATAATAATCCCCTAGATTTAACTCTCATCAATGGAAGCAGAGGTCAACGCTCCTAGACATCTCCAATAATCCCACTTGGGGATAAACATGATAGATTTGTGCCAAAAGAGAGTTTCGAGGTTTGTTTTAAATTTCAGGAGCAGGTGCATGAATTTGTCACACAACTCAGATTTTCTATCAAATGGTTTCTAACATCTTCGACAATCCACTCCCCTCTACCCAACCTGGAACTACAACTCCCATCATCCCTGACCATTGACCGTAAAGGCTGGGGCTGGTGGGTCTCGGAGGCCAAAGCAAATAAGCAAATGTGTGCCAAACAAACTGGGACCAATGACTAATTCTTGGCAGTGTCATATATTGATAGACTAAGAGCTGTTCCCCACGTTCTGGACTTAAGAGGGCCAATTGTCTAGAACAGGACTGATAGATTTGGTAAAAAAAAAAAAATCTGAAGGTCACCAAGTTGATGAAGGCTGATTGAGAACACACAGCTGGTTTGTACCAGTCTCTGTAAGAAGGGAGTTTTGGCTTAGTACTGGGGGGGGGGGGGATTGAGAATAACTTGAGAATGTTTTAAGTGACCATCCCCATCCCTCCTGGCCAAGCCTAATCCACGACTGCTGCACATGATCCCAGACAGCTTTTGCCATTACCCCTTTTCTCTTTTGCAACCCCCACCCCACCCCAATAAACCTTGTTTGCTCCAACATTATCTACTTTCTCCTGAGATCTCTCAGGGAAAAAGCAGATTCTGCCAAAACATATTACAGAACTGAGTTATTGTTGCGGAAAGCTGTCACCAAAGATTGCTAGATACAATCCACGTTTGGTAGTGAAGGTGGAAGATTCCACTAGGCCAGGGACACTGGACACAACAATATTCTGAAGGTGGCAACTACTGTATTTTTCCGTCTATAAGACGCCCCCTATTTTTGGGAACTCAGATTTAAGAAAATGGGGAAAGATATATCCGTGTATAATATGCCCCCCTAATTTTTCACTTTATTTTTTTAGGGGGGAAACCTAGACTTATACACGGAAAACTGCGGTACCTCCAATATATTATCACCTTCCAACTGTTGCTAACTCAATACCACCACTCCTCCTGTTACAGATTTCTGCCTTGCACAATCTGTCTGTCATGGTAATTTGCAGCCTGTTTCATGGCAAGGCAGAAATCTGTAATTTTCAATGACAGATTGTATGCCTGAAGAAAAAGTATCTTGGGACATCTGCTTCCACACTAGCTGTTTTAAACAAGCAAGCAAGCAAGCAAGCAAGCAAGCAAGCCATATTTTATTCACTTGCTTGTTAGGTGGGATCTCAAACAACATCATGACTAGCCCCTGAGCCTATTGCATTCCATGGTTTTCTGTGTTGTTTCCTTGTTTTCCGAAATCTGATTAATATTGCAATGCCACACTGCCCAGTGGGGATTGGCAAAGTACTGTTAAAGCTTTCTGGGGTCTTAATCAGCCCATTCCTCCATTCAGCTTCTGCCTCTAATTGCTTCCTGTTCAGTGCAGTGTGGCATCAGCAATTGCCCCAGAACTAGTCAGTCACTGCCTCATGTATTTCACAATTTAAACAGAGGAAATGGGTAGCGTGGGGAGAAAACTGTAATTGAAGCCCCCTGCCAAACAGGGAACAGGAACCGACTAATTAAGGAGCAACTATCATATATACTGCTACCACACCGTGCTGAACAGGAAGCAATTAGAACTGGAAGCCACAAGGAGGGATTAAAATTGTGGAGCAGCAACAGAACTTAATTTTGATTAAACACAGATGGGTGGTGGTCAACGAGATGGGAACTGACAGATAATATAGCACTATATTAAGAAGTTGGAACCACCTTTTCAATTCCATTTCAAGTTGATTGTAGAAAAGTAATGTCTCAGCAGTATCAAAGAACCTTTGTATTGAAACAACTTAGATTGTATCAGAAATTTAAGCAGGAGTCAGGAAAGACTAATAATTGCTACTGCATAAAATGAGGACTCCCCTGGAAATTGTAGCTCCATCAGCTATAGCTGAGGTTTGGCAGTATTTTCATGGTGTTAAGTATAGCAATTGAATACTATTCAGTTGCATTGTATGCCTTATCTCTGACATACACTATTTTTCAAAGACATTTTCAAAGGCTTTCATCTGTTATCTCCGGGAGACTTCTGAGTAAATAAAAATAATAGTAATAATAATTCCCACACAGACCAAACAAAAATGTGCTGATGCCAGTAGCACACAGGTTAATCCAAAAAAAGCTTGGGTTTCAAATATATACTTTGTATAGAGAGAGTGAGCCACTTCTGAGAAATATATCAGTCATACAAAAAGAGCGAGAAGTAACAAAGATTTGAATTGTCTTTATTGTCCTCTCTTCCCGTGACAGAAGGGAGATTGCATGGAATTTGAAATAGGTTCCTTCAAATTTTAGACCAGATCCTAGCTATTTAGGCATTGACTCTAAGCTGATTGCCTCAAGGAGACGGTTTCATTTTCATTAATAACAGCCAGCAGAGAGAGGATTCTCATTGTGGCTTTGACATGAAAGGAGAGAGAAGGGAGCTTCCTTTCTTCCCCGCCATGGTCCCAATAAAAATCACAGAGACACAGCTGCTGTCAGCTACCCCAAGACAAAACTCCCAATGGATGTGAAAGGAAATTTCCTTCTTGGGACTGACAGCAGCATTACCAAGGGCAAGTTTATCCCTCCCACCAATGGTGCACCCATGTTTTCTTTATCCCATACGAATAAATAGCTGCCATTCACTCATATAAGGAAAAAACAAACAGGCCACAGCATCGGGCAGCTGTCCAGGCAACCCTGAGTCCATCCAGTGAACACCTGGGCCTTCAACCAAAGATCCACATCACTTGTTTTGGCCAATTTTGCAGTCTCGAGTGGCGGTTATAGACCTTGGGCGGAATCCTTTAGTCTATCTTCCCTAAATGGGAGGGGAGGGCATGAAGCGGTGACACACGCCTCCCCCCCTGTGGCGGCAATCCCAGGGTTCCCCGTTAAAGGGGTTGTGTTGAGGGGGGTCACTGGCCATACGCTGAAAGGTTATCATTGTGTTGCGGTGAAATGGGGGGTGGGCTCTCTGCTTAAACATATGTCTTCCAGAGCCAGCCCAATCCCCAGACAGATTGGATAAACCTGACGTGCCCCAGATCCCCAGCTGGGGACTGGGAGGAATGAACACCCAACGCCTAAGCCAAGGTCTTCCTACATCTGAAAGTTTAATAAAGTTGTGGCCAATTTTAATCCCATAACACGTCACGAGTCATTATTCCACCCGGGTGCTGCCTGGGGTTGGGGGGGTCTCCACCTGGGCACACAAATAGCTGCCATTCACTCATATAAGGAAAAAAATAAACAGGCTTGTGGGCATCGCTGCACCCATGGGTGGCCAGGTTGGTGACCCCAACAGTTGGACTAACCCCACCCACCACTTCTGGCTATGATTGGCCAGGCCTCTTCCTCAGAGACTCCAAAGGAGGGGCATAATCTATCTCTGTGCATGTGGTAGTAACGCCTCGGGGAATTCTCACAACACAGATATAATTCCTACACAAAATTATCAGAATGAAAGGCGATTGCCTAACTCTAGCAATAATAGTAACACCTGTTGAACTCTTCCGATGATTGCTAGGATTTACAGAATGAAGAAATACTGTCACTGTGGGGGCAATGCAGAGCTGGGATTTTCTTCAGCGTATAACCCCCCCCCCAACTGTTGTTCTTTTCACAGCTGTGGTGATGTTCCAAGGGAAGGAGAGCTCTCGTTTGATAAATCAGCCCCACTGCAAATTTTGCTGATGCAATTACTTTGCACAGACTTCTGGCATGGCAGGTAAGCTGTCCGTGCATTTGCCTGGCAAGTTTGGAAGGCAGAGCACGCAAGCTGTAATTATAGCTTTGCAAAAAAACAACAACACAAAAAACCCCTCTAAGAACTGCATCTGATGAATCATTTATAGGAACACATGGCTCATCATTTCTTTCAACATACAAGATACTTCTGCGTAAAATGGTTAAAAAGCTTCATAATTAATCAACAAATTACTTGTGGAACATCAGAGACATCTGCGCATTTCAGAGTCGTAGTTAGCATTCCGAAGTGACAAAGCCATGTGTTAACATTCTGGGAAACACCTAATGAAAGCCCCTCTGGTCCTCAATTACAATTAGATAGCAGACTGGTTAAGAGACAGGACTCAGGCGCACGCAACGCACAGCAGAATCCAAGTAATTTGATCAGCTTCTTCTGGAAAGGACACGCTAGCAGTCAATGTGAGTGTCTAGGTCTGATTTGGGGGCTCCAGTAATCCTGGTGTTTGCGCCGCTTCCAGTTCTGATCCTTCAGGACGTGGTGAAACACATCCACGAAAAGATGTTAAGGGATGGCAAGGGGCCATCACTAGCCAAGCATATTGCTGGATTTCATTGTAAGCCAAGAATGGATATGAAAAACTGCCTGGCTTTTCCTGGGACACTGGAATTCCCATACAGTGGTACCTTGGTTTAAGAACAGCTTAGTTTACGAATAACTTGGATTAAGAACGCTGCAAACCCGGAAGTAGGTGTTTTGGTTTGTGAACTTTGCCTTGGAATAAGAACATGTTTCGCTTCCTGTTGAGTGTGTTCCATTTGCAGATTGAGTCCCCCGCTGCTATGGGAAAGCACACCTTGGTTTAAGAATGCTTTGGTTTAAGAACGGACTTTTAGAATGGATTAAGTTCATAAACCAAGGTACCACTATACTGCTGGTTGACCATTGCAGCAGCTAACACGGAAAGCATTGTTTATATGTGAGAAAAGTAATGAAGTGCTTTAAAAGTGTGGGGGGAGGCATTATGACCACCCAGGCACTCTCTGACCTTCACATTTATTAATTTTTCAATTGATAAATTACCTCCGACATGGGCCTCAAGGTGGTTTACATGACAACTACTAACAGCACAAGAAACAAACACCTTAAGATCAGTGTTTTCTTCTACCTAAACCTAAGACACGGGAGACCTTTTCGCCCAGCTGGGAAACCATCTTGAAACAAGAACGTCTCTAACAGTTTCGAGACACTGGTGGTATCTACAGAGCAAGGGCAGCCACACTGAAAGCCCTGCACCAAGTGTAGTGGGCTCATGACATTTTAGGGACCTCAACTAGAAACTCTCACGTAGAACACAATGACCTCTTGGGTATATAAGGTGGTCTCTCAGATAAGATAGCTCTAAGCTGAATAGATGGGATGCAGGTGGCGCTGTCGCTTAAGAAGTGGGAGAGAACATTCCTTGGGACTGAGCAATAGGCAGCTGTGTGGAACAGTCTATTTCCTGAAACTTACAGGAATCCTAGCAGTTTGGTCAGCTTATTTGGCTGAGCAATGGTGCTGATTGATTGATTGATTGATTGATTGATTGACTGGAATCTCAATGACCTTTTGGGGCACGACTGCTCTGTGAAATAAAACCTTACCATTTGTGTGCCACGTCTCTGTTGTGACGTCGCCAGTGTCAAGAGTATTTACTATTTAGTGATAGTGTAGCATTAGTGATATTGACGCGGGTGGCGCTGTGGTCTAAACCACTGAGCCTAGGGTTTGCCGATCAGAAGGTCGGCGGTTCGAATCCCCGTGACAGGGTGAGCTCCCGTTTGCTCGGTCCCTGCTCCTGCCAACCTAGCAGTTCGAAATCACATCAAAGTGCAAGTAGATAAATAGGTACCGCTCTGGCGGGAAGGAAAACGGTGTTTCCATGCGCTGCTCTGGTTCGCCAGAAGCAGTTTAGTCATGCTGGCCACATGACCCGGAAGCTGTATGCCGGCTCCCTTGGCCAATAAAGCGAGATGAGCACCACGACCCCAGAGTCGTCCGCAACTGGACCTAATGGTCAGGGGTCCCTTTACCTTTAAGCTGTATTGCACCTTAAATGTTAGCACCAAAAGCCTTCACTGTGTTAACTTTTGTTATACCTCCATGTGACTCATCTGTTGTTCAAATGTTTAGAGGCATTCCCTCCAGTGAAAGGGGCAGTTCCAAACCAGGTCTTTGCCCACCAGATCTGCGGCGACTCCTTTGGAGTCTCCGTGAAAGCTGCAAACACTGAAACAGGAATTGAAAGGACCTGTTGACCCTGCATGCTACATGTGGGTTTCTATGAGGCAAGATGTAGTGATTACAGCAAGAGACTTTAGGGAGAGAACAGAACAAGAGGGGCAAAGCAACTGCTTATAGGTATTTCTAAAGGCCTAGGCCACTCCCACTCTCAACGTGATTGGCTGTCTAAGCCCCCAAGCTGTGAATCTCAATGCTTAAGAGCCAATGCCAGTAGACCAAACCCTGAAGATGCTATGTGATTGGATATCATGCATCAAATCAGAACACAGGGGCTCAGAATCCTAGTCCAGACTCAAGCTCAGGCGAACATCACTGAATATATAACAGCCCCGATGGCATCATCAGAACCATGCCGAGGCCTCAGAACCTGTTCTACCACTCCTCAGATACTTCTATAGGGCTGTAGTTACAGCCCAATCTCTGCCAGAATATCTCAGAGTTCTCTAGGTTCCTGAATAGTCCTGGGACTCAGCTATACTGCTGCAAATATAACGATTTAAGTGCATTTTAAGCACATTATACAAATGTGACACTAGGTGGCGATTATGAGCTTATGGCAAATTCAATATATTTTTCAAAACGCTTTTTTTAAAAAGCATTTTCACAGCATTTTTTTTGTATGTGTCCAGATTCCACCCTAGTTAGAGGGTTGGGAGCAAACGGGACTTGGAGGCCTCTCTGCAGTGCCCCCTCCTAACCTGGAGGAGGCCTTCTTTGCCGTCCTCCCCCCCCCCCTGCATCGTTGAATAGAGGTGAAGAGGAGAGGATCCCGTCTGGAAGTGTGTAGGTTGCAGAGAGCCCTCTAGGCCCTGGTTATGTCCTAATTACCTTGCAGGACCTAGAGGCTTTGCTGATTCAAAATTAATTCAAGAATAAAATTGGATTAATTTCCAGACATCCAATGGCTATCTGCTCAATTAATTTTGGTGGGTTTTTTTAATCATTTGAAATTGGATATGGGGGCGGGGTTGATGTGTGACCATCCATCACTAATTCTCCCCATACCCATAGTCTCACACACCCCACCCACCGCTGCCACCACTATTCAGGATCACCAGTCTCCCCACTTTAACTTTGGGTTAATTAAAGCGCAATTAGTGTCACCCAGCGCCAGAGATTCCGTGCTAACAACCATTAGAAGCAAACTGACAAAATCATTTTTGACAGGCAAAATTATCCGCGTGTAATTCTCTTGTGGTTAAAAGCTTTCTAGTGACAGCACCCACAAAGAGTCAGACGTCGAAGGTTCTTTGGAATGTTTGAAATAGTTGTTTTTACACCAGTCATCTTATTGCTTTATTCTTTCCTGAAGGGTTTTGTTTTTGCAATCAAGTGGTGTATAAATTTTATGAAATAAATCTGCAACGTCCTCTCTCTTAGTTGCGCCATATTTTTATGACTACAGAACACTGAGTCCTTTTGGAGGGTAAAAAACAGAATTTGAGTTTTAAAAGAAATAAAAACGTGTTACTATCTCACACATTCTCATTTGGGTTTACTTTAAAAGCTAAGCTGCTACAAAGCCAAACGGAAAGGGCCTCAAAAGAAAGGCTGGATGTGGAATGATCAGAACAAGGGTAGTCAGTGCAGTACGCTCTGAATATTTTGGAATATAACTCTCACCAGCCCCATTAGCATGTGCCAGTCAATCATGGTGGGAGTTGTAGTCCAAAATATCTGGAGGGCACCATGTTGAGTTGACTATTCCTTAATTAAAGAATAACATTACAACTCGGGCTCATCAATTTTTAAAAAACATGATTAAAATCCCACTCCAAATGTTAACAAGATTGGACAGACTGGAGTAAAGTGATATACAGTGGTACCTCGGGTTACGTACGCTTCAGGTTACAGACTCCACTAACCCAGAAATAGTACCTCTTGTTAAGAACTTTGCTTCAGGATGAGAACGGAAATTGTGCTACTGTGGCGCGGCGGCAGCAGGAGGCCCCATTAGCTAAACTGGTGCTTCAGGCTAAGAACAGTTTCAGGTTAAGAACGGACCTCCGGAACGAATTAAGTACTTAACCCGAGGTACTACTGTATTTGCCGTTATTTAACTATCTTGTTTTAGGATAAGGTGGCTGAAATGTTGTCTGGGATAACTTATATATTTTAACAGGTCTGCAGAGAGATCCTTGTTAACCTGGACCAACAATCCTTGTTCACCTGGACCAACACACGACTGATTTTTAATTTGTTTTACTTAAGAGCTGCTAAGGAACAGGAAGCCAACTTACCACGTCAATTATCTGCAGCAATGACAGTTGCAGCTCCACGACGAGGGGCTGTGAGTCATTCACTACCGGCCTTTCCAGGCTGTTATAGTTCTTCAGTAATTCTCTGTAGAGCCGCCTTTGGTTTTCACCTTGCTGGGAGACTATGGGAAGAAGAAAAAAGCACCGTAAGAGAGCATCTTAATTATGACACAGTGTTTTTCAGTCTTCTATGTGTATATCAGCAGAACTAGGTTCAAATCCCTGGTCAGTTCTGATACTTGGGAATGACTGGTGTCAGGAGTGGACCCAGCAATCAGAAATCACTGCTCACACCAACTTTGTCTTGGAAAAATCCTTGATATTTCCAGATGTTCTCTCTCTCTCTCTCTCTCCCCCCCCCCCTCTCTCACACACACTGACATTGTAACCCTGTTTTGTGGACAACAAATGTGGGTTCTGCAAGCCCTTAAGGTAGCTAAGATACTGCAAGGACAAACATCTATCACCCAGTTGTTAGAAGATCTCGCTGCCCTTTCTACATCTGAATGTGTGGCTTACAGTCGTAAATTTCGTTTAGATGCGTTTTTGGACTGCCTATATTAATTTATATGTTTAAAACAGGATTCACGGAATATTTTTCTTGTTAACATCAGCTGGCAGTGCCAGCATAATTTCCACGCAGGTCAGAGTCCTCTTTTTCTGGTGATGCTTACGAGGTCACCATGTTGGAGTGAGAGTGAAATACAGATGTAATTTTAATTCTTAAAGCATAGATGACTTCAGCTTAGCAGAAAAAGACTCCGTGCGACTCTTTGAAAATCCCTTTATTTGTGTGGATGGCAGAGCTCAGCTCTGTCTGTTTTGCGCAAAGTTCATTAAACGAAACTACACTGTGCACTCATTTGAGGAAATAACACACGCATCATCCTTTCTGTACTTGAGAACAAGTAAAGTGAGCATTACATTTTATTAGACTTCAATGCCGCTTAACAATTCCAAATGTTTAGCGAGGCATGTCTTATCAAGCTGTACGTTATTGCAAACTTTCTCCAGGGAATGGGGAAACATGAGAATGTTCTTCGTTATTGCTGCAGTTTGCGTAGATTTTGTGTCACCTGCTTTATGAACTGAAGGAGCTGTCACTTGTTCTCACAGTAAAGAGAAAAGCTTGTTTACCCCACCTATGGTTTTTAGCATAACAAAGGGTGTTTTGTATCTGTCTGTTTGCATCCAGATTTAATTTTTCTTAATATAATATTATGCAGATTCCTATGCAAGCAGAGCGGTTGGGTTCCTGGCAAGTCACCAAGGCAGCTGTTGGTGTCGTACATGGTTAGCCTATCTAATCAAGCTATCTGTTCTTCTTCTTGAGATATAGCCCCTGAGCAAAAGTAGATGTGGAACCAAGAAAATGTGCTGCGGGGACAAGAAAGAAACCCAAAGTAAAAAAGGACAAAAGGGCAATTACAGAGTAACAACTGAAAAGTTATACAAACAGAAATGTGCACACGTATCCAAGCTCTCAAGTTCTCCAATAATGCACCACACAGATGCAGATTCCATGTGGTGCAATCTGTGTACCATCCAATTAACACAACTCAGGGCAGAGCTACACAGATAGGTGCAGATTGTATTTTCAGCGGCTCCCACTAGCTATTATGGGATAATTTTAACAGCCTGTAATCTGGGCCAGACATGAGAAAGGGATGTCAAGGTCCACAAGAGGTATTCAGGGAGGTTGTTGCAGTGCAAACGCATTGGTGGAGCCAATCTGACACTTCTGCTGTTGTGCTTGCGCTACGACAACCTCCCTGCCACCTCATCCCTCACCCTCACTTTTGGTAAGCAACAGAGATCCATTCCTGGGAAGCAAGTGGAGTGGCTCTATCCCACTTTGCGGGCAGCTTTTCTGCTTGAGGCACCTGGAAGTAAGCAGGGATGGTTGTGTCACAGACAGGGGTGCCAACTTGAATAAAATATTGGGGGGCAAGTAAGCACATGCACACCATTTGAATAGCAATGCCCATCAACTTTGGGGGAACCCAGCCCCTTCAAATATTTTATTGGGCAGGGTGAAGGGGCCTTGGCTCCTAGGAGTTGGTTCCTATGGTCACAGATAGTAAATAATGATTGGCAAGTGAAGCAATGATGAGAAGTTATTATAATCCACCTAAGGTGTAAATAATAAGTGTTACTGTCTTCTTAATTTATAAACAGCAGTGCAGGGAGAGTGTCTACAGTGGTACCTCGGGTTACATACGCTTCAGGTTACATATGCTTCAGGTTACAGACTCCATTAACCCAGAAATAGTGCTCCAGGGTTAAGAATTTTGCTTCAGGATGAGGACAGAAATCGTGCTCCGATGGCACAGCGGCAGCAGGAGGCCCCATTAGCTAAAGTGATGTTTCAGGTTAAGAACAGTTTCAGGTTAAGAATGGACCTCCGGAACGAATTAAGTACTTAACCTGAGGTACCACTGTATTTATGTATATGTTTCTAGGATATATATTGCACCCTTCATTGTGAAGTGATCCTGGTGGAGATCACAACAGTATAAAATACAACGTAACAACAACATATAGCTAAAAACAGTACATTCATTTGACATTTGTAATGCCCGACGTATTCAGAAGTCTTTCCAAAGGCCTGGAGGGAGAATAGAGAGCTATCTTCGACTGGTGTAAAAATTAGACAAAAATAGGCACCAGCCAAACAACAGCCAGGGTGCCATTGCTGAGAAGGTCCCCCAGCAAGTCATTTATCACCTGACCTCAGTTAGCATTGACATTGCCAGGAGAGCAAGCTAACCTCAAAGTCTGAGCGTGGCAATATGGAAATATTTTAAGTTACCAACCCTTTTGGACTGCTGCACACACTTTGAATTTTGAGGAAGTGATGTGGGCACAAGTCACAAAATAGCTACCATGGGGGCATAGCATAACACAACATGGCTACCATGTGGGTATGACATAATACAAAATTAGACAGAGAGAGCTGCCATTCCTGCTTTTCCACCCACCCTGCTCCAGACAATCTCAGACTTTCCATGTCCTGATTGTGGAGATTCCACAATATTGATTTCTCTCACATACCCAATGATGCTGTGGCTATCCAATAACAAAAGGGAATGTTCCCTAGAAAAATATACAAGGTAGACACACACTAGAGAATGGACCTTTGTGGCCAGAGGCGCCATCTTGCATACAACACACATGTGACATTGCAAAGTCGGGAGATCAAGCCCAGCATGGCACAGCTGCAATGGTCAGTGGCTCCTCCTTTCTTGAGCTCAAAAGAAGCCCACGCCACACTCGGCTTCCTCCAGCCCCTCAACATTGAGGGGGCCCGAACCCCTGCCAAATGATATTGAGGGGGAACAGTCAGTGCTGGTAAACCAGCTGGATCTGAAAAAGAATCTCTACACTACTGAGGCAACCTGGACCTCAGTGACAGGGTCAAATCAAGGAGTACCCACAGACAATTTACCTGATCATTCAGGTGGACTGGAACCCCATATAGAACAGGCTGCCTTCCTATCTCCTGGATTGGGAAACCACCAGTTCAGAGCACCTCCTTCTCTTCAGGATTCAGCTTCCTCCAGCTTATACTGCCTCCAGTAACTGACCTTTTTATTAGTGGTAATATTGTCCTCTTCTGTCACACCATATTCTGACTATGCTCTCTTCCCTAACAGAGATAGCTTTCAGACCGGAACTCTTTAGTGCTCTTAAACTGAAGCATTACTTTTCCACAATTAGCCTAGAGTGGAATTAAAATAGAGATTCCACACAGCACTTAATACAATGTTATATTACCGAGCAGTGCCTTTTCTCCATGGGCAAGATCTCTCTATAATGTTTAGCCACAAGGAAGGCCCATTCAGCAAATATCCTTTCTGATGTTAATTAAAACCCTGCTTGCTTTATTGGTTCCTGTTGAGTGTGGCAGTGAGATTGCTAGTGAATGTTGTGTCAATTGCCCCTTGAATAATCTCTCTTGATCACCTCAGTGTCAGCTTCTGTTTTCACTGGAAGGAGAGGCTTTAATTACTGTTTGCCTCTCATTGCTATTTTTCGTTCACTTTTATAGCAAAATGGTGCTATAAAATGAATGGGAGGGTGAATATGGAAGGAACAGAAATTGGCATTGGTGGAGCAGCACCCCAGTTGGCCTAGTGGACTAGCCTCCACTGTTGGAAGTCCTGTGCAATGCTAAATTTTGGAAGTCACTGTGCTGATGTTGGTGGCAAGGAAAAATAAAATAGGTATAAAAGGATACTACCTGGATGCTAAGAGTTTGGGGCAAGTACTCTTTGGTGAGAGAACCCCGGCAGAGATTTAAAATCACAATATATGCAGCAAAGTAAAGCATGAAAATAGAGGCTGTTAGACCTTTAAAATATGCCTTTCTAAGATCTTTCCAAAGTTCTCCTCTTACTATAGCATAGAAAAAGACCACACATTTGGGAAGTAAAAAAAAAAAATTGGTTTACTTACAAACTCTCCAAAAGGTCAGCTTCATGTGCTTTTCCATGCATCAATCAGAAAACTCAGACAGTAAAACTTGGCTTAGTTACAGTGGATAAAGTTCCGAAATTATTGGTATAGGAACTCAAAAGAAGCTTGTTAGAGCCATGAGGTCTGAGTCTGGAACAACCAGCTCAGACTTATTTACACACTGAGCTTCTCAGGTAGACTGAGGTACATTAGGTTTGATTACCGGTACTTTCCTCCCAAGGTAGGGGGCAGTGACCTAGCTAAGCCTGGCAGGACAGCCTTACTCTATGGCTTTAACTCCTTTATGCATGTTGGTTATATGAGGCTGTTACACAGATGTAACAGAAGTTAAGTCCCAATTTGCTCGGTTAGCTTTACTTCCAAGTAAGTGTGCAGAGGATTGAAGTTCCAGTACTGGAGCAATAAAGTAGCAACCCACCTATTCTCTCTCTCTCTCTTTTTTTTTTTTTTTTTGGAGTCTCATTCACACCCACTGAAACCACTGGAATATGAGGATAGCAAGCTTATAGCCTAAATGGCCTTCCCAACATTGCAGGACGCTTCAATTCCTTTGGCAGAGATTTGCAAGGCAGACGGCTTGCTTGGTATATTTTGCAGATTTCCGAGAACATAAAGCGTGCTACCGCCATATGCCATTTAATCCCCGCAGATATAAATGTGTCCCGTCTGCTTTCGTTCCTTAGTGCAGTCAGCATTATGACATTTGCCAACAACAGCAAGCACTTGTATAAAATATACTTAACAGCGAGTTTAGAACACAAAAAGCAGCATTCCGAAATGATACAGCTCTGATACCAGTTTCATCAGATCTCTCCAAAGTGTCTTGCTCTGTATTTCAGTATTCCTCATCTTTGGGCATCCTGCTTATTTACGGAAGCAATCTGTTTTGATACAACCTGCATACTTATTTCTTTGTTAAATCTAACATTCAGGTCCCACTGGGTGTTTATGGAGCAACAACCAACCAAATTTATTTCTGGATATTAAAGCCTCAATATTTGGCAAAGCAAAAGCTAGCCTGACTGAGAACTGATTCTCAGGTCACCTGAGGCTACTACTAAAGGCACAGGTCCAATGCAGATGGCATGGACAATAACACAACCCCCACCCCCTGCAAAAAAAGGGGGGGGGATAACACAGGATGTTATATAGAAAGAAGAAGAGTGGGAAAATGTTACGGGAATATGTTTTAGCTACTCTAGTGCAGAGGGTTGTTAACTGCCAGGGGAAAAAGACTTGTGATAGAAATCAAAATGCACACCAGTATTACAATCCCTGGTACCTGAATTACCTGCAGAATAGGCTGCAATACAGAATGTGCCCGTTTTCTTTCTCCCAGGTGAATGATTACCTTCCATGAAGACTTCCAAGTTGATTAACAATATGGAAGACAGCAACTTCCCTCAGATAAAAGCTAAAATATATTAGCAATTCCTTTAGATTAGAAGTCGGGTCTTTAGCACAAGGGCAAATCCACCTTGTACATCTGTTTCAGTTCTATCACAGCTCAACTAGCATTCAGTGTTGCCTTAAAGATTCGGAGAATTGTAGTTGGGGCCGAGTGCTGGGAATTCTCTCCTAAGGGACAGGAAACGATGATTAACAGTGCAATCCTAAGAAGAGTTTGGATTTGATATCCCGCTTTATCACTACCCTAAGGAGTCTCAAAGCGGCTAACAATCTCCTTTCCCTTCCTCCCCCACAACAAACACTCTGTGAGGTGAGTGGGGCTGAGAGACTTCAAAGAAGTGTGACTGGCCCAAGGTCACCCAGCAGCTGCGTGTGGAGGAGCAGGGAAGCAAACCCGGTTCACCAGATTACGAGTCCACTGCTCTTAACCACTACACCACACTGGCTCTGCACCCACTGTGACCAAACTGGTCATGCTCCCCAAAATCTGCCTCTGCCTAAGTAAGTCTCCAGTCAAGATGATAGATAAGTCAGGGTAGATGGAGTCCAGATTCTCAAGCACATGTGTAATAAGATCCCATTGTAGGTTCTTGGCTGTGACAGTGGGAGGGATATACACATTGAACAAGAACATTTCCTGGCTCTCTAGCACCATCTTCATTACTAGTGATTTACAGCTAGCATTTGTCGACAGGATATGTTCACTTTTTATATGGGGAGCCACTAGGGTTAACAATCCACCTAAAGGCCTACCTTTATTGTGGCTTTTGGTTGCCGGAACAGAAAAGGCGTTAAAACCTGCAAATTCGATGTGACGTGACGACCAGGTTTCTTGTAAACAGACTATATCATGTGCACTTATTAACTTTGTGAAATCAGGGAGACAAAGCTTAGAAAACCACCCTGCCAACCTAAGTAAGTGAGATTAGGACTGCAGCCTTAATTACAGTAGTTTTTGTATTGTTGACTGGCCCAGTTTTCTGGCATCAGGCTTATCCAGAAATAGTTAAGGTTAACCATTGTACTTAACAGAAAAGCAAAATATGATGATGTGAAGGACTGTCGGTGTGTATAAGGAACATAGCCAAAAGTTGTTACTTGCAAGCTACTATGCAAATGCAAAGCTTTTTTTTCTTTTCCAAAGCTCCTTGCATGCATTCAGAGTTGGCTCAGTCCCAGCCTTGAGGACGGTGCCCTTTCTAAACAGTTGAGTTGGCTTCAAGACATAACAGGATACGATGCTTTGCATGCTAGTCCTCTTTTCCTCCTCCCAGGAGAAAACATGACATTTAAAGGGGACCTCCCACTCTGAAGGGGAAAGGTGGCCAAAATGAATGGCTTGCCCTCATTAGAAAATGGAGCACCGCTTTGGCACCAGCTAGGATGGAGTGATTTGGTGTTATGCGCAGATGTACAATTTGGAGGGTGGCAGTCTCCCCTCTTCTGTTTGTTCCCCTACTCCTGTCTCACTCCATCATTGGGAAGACCCATAGCTCTGTTTACTGTGAAGTAATAACGGTAACCTTAGCCAATGCCTTTGAAACACTTATTTATCTACATCTGTATTTATATCTATGCACACACATACTCAGCTGGATTGTCAATATGCACTGGAAAAGCATAAAAAGGCCCACAGGAATAGCTCAGTTGGTAGAGCATGAGACTCTTAACCCTAGGGTTGTGGGTTCAAGCTCTACATTGGGCAAAAGATTGGGCAGGGGGGTTGTAATAATAATAATAATTTATTATTTATACCCTGCCCATCTGGCTGGGTTTCCCCAGCCACTCTGGGCGGCTTCCAACAAAACACTAAAATACAATAACCTATTAAACATCAAGGTTGGCCTTGATGATCTTCATCATCCCTTCCAACTCCCAGGAATCTATGATTCTATGCGATCCATAATTCAGCTTGCCAACCACAGTTAATGAAATGGCAGTTTGTGTACTGTATGGTATATCCATACCCATAGTACACTGCCTATGTAATGTAGCACAGATTAGAGCGGTGCTCTCAAAAACTTGGGTCACACTTGCGAAAAAATTGGCCTTAAATTGGCCACTTTCACAAGTCCCGTTAAACTACAGTTTATTGGGACATATGTGAGCTGCAACATGCCCTCAGCTCTCAAGTTTCCCCTTTCTCCTCCCACACAACTAAAAGGGAAAGCTTAGCTTTCTGTTAGCCGCCATGTGCAATGTCATTTGAGCCTGGACTATGGTCAACGCTATTGAGGGTTAGTTTCCACTTTTGAAACCATGGTTTGAAGTTGGTATCTTTGAAATGATTCATAGTTTGTCGTACCAGATTGCATCCACAGCTGAGGAAAAAGAAAAAGCTCCTGAACGCTGCCTCACAAAAATGCACAAGAGAAGAGACGACACAGTTTAGTATGACTTGTGAATGTCACCAGTGTAATCCATTGTCCCAAGATACATTTGTTCTGGCTGTGAAACTGATATAAGAAGGGAGAAGAAAAAAGGAGGCCAGTGATCAGTGTGTGTGTGTGTGTGTGTGTGTGAGAGAGAGAGAGAGAGAGAGAGAGAGAGAGAGAGAGAGAGAGAGAGAGAGAGATTCATACATGGAAAATTGTCCTACCATATATACTTATGATTTTTAAAAAGCTGCCATTTGTTCTATTGTTTTTGTAACCCATTTTGGTTTTAACTCACTGAAAACTGGGGCGTATACGGCATATAGAAAACGAATAATTACAAAGTGCTTTGAGTGACTGAAGACGATAATAGGGTAAAGATCAAACCTGAGCTAATGGGAGACTGAATGATGAAGAGACTGATGTTAAAATGAATATACAGAGGGTAAAATAGGAACCGGATGTAGCAGCACGGTTTGTATCCAGGAAGCTGCAGAAAGCACCACTGATTTCTGTTGCTATTCTGAATGTTCCACTAATGAGGATAATGCTGGGGCTAGCCTGGATTAAAGAGTTTTGATCCAGATCTGGCAATAATGCTCCCACTGTTCTGTTGACAGGCACTTAGGAATGAAACATCAGGCTGCAAACATACTTTATGTCCCTCTTCCGGTAGAGTTATCATTGCATCTGGAATGATAGAATAATATATTTCATGGTGTTTCTTTTCTGCGCAATAGATATCAACATACCCAGATCCAGCTACACACGTTTCTTTTATTGGGACAGATAGCAGTTTCTCTTATTAAAGAAGTTATCCTTAGGAAAGTAGAGAAAGGGGAAGAATTATTCCTACCCACAGTCTCCCCTCACCATTCACTCAGGCTGTGGGCAGCAGGATAACACTTTCTGAATTTTTAAAGAAAAACTTTTTTTAAGGGGGAGCAGAGACAGACTGCAACCCCCAGACCAGCTCATATCAAATCCACTTGACTGTGGGTTGTGAAGTGAACCATTCAATTCAATCCAGTTCATAATCCATCCATAACAGAGTAGCAGATCAGACCACTTTAGACTCCAAGTATGACAGATTCCTTTTCCATCCCTCTACACCCCTACAGTTGCTGGGCTTGGGGTACATCTCCTTTTTGCTCATTCTCTCTCCTCTCATCCAGTAGTGATGTATGGAAGTGAGAGCTGGACCATAAAGAAGGCTAATCGCCGAAGAATTGATGCTTTTGAATTAGGGTGCTGGAGGAGACTCTTGAGAGTCCCATGGACTGCAAGAAGATCAAACCTATCCATTCTTAAGGAAATCAGCCCTGAGTGCTCACTGGAAGGACAGATCCTGAAGCTGAGACTCCAATATTTTGGCCACCTCATGAGAAGAGAAGACTCCCTGGAAAAGACCCTGATGTTGGGAAAGATTGAGGGCACAAGGAGAAGGGGACGACAGAGGACGAGATGGTTGGACAATGTTCTCGAAGCTACCAGCATGAGTTTGACCTAACTGTGGGAGGCAGTGGAAGACAGGAGTGCCTGGCATGCTCTGGTCCATGGGATCACAAAGAGGCGGACACGACTAAACAACTAAACAACAACTCTCCTAGTTTCCCGTTACCTTTCACATTGCTGGCTATTTAACCCTGGAATTAATTTCTTCCTTTCTTTGGGGCTACAGGCAGAGTTCCTAGCTATGGAAATGAGAGCTGTCTGGCAGAAGTGCTTGAAGGAAATAAAAATATGAGGGATCAGAACTTCGTTAAGAGGATAAGGCTCTGAGGACCACGTTATTTCCAGGAGGAATGACATCTGTGAAGAAGCCCCCCGCTGAAGTTTAATATATTACTTTAAAAACAAATCTGTACAAAAAGTCATGACTTCAATTGTCTGATCCATAAATCTGCTGCCTGAAGAGGAAGAACAAAGCAGGGATGTGACTGGAGCCTGGGAAGAAGATTTCAAAGTACTTAGGCATTTTGCTAACAAGAAAAAAGAAGTAGTTGAGCAAATTGGCACGCTAGTTTTTTCAGTCATATTCTAAATTACCTCCCGTAACTGTTGTCCAAATTGTTCCCTGGCAGGTTTTCGTTTATTTCTTTGGCACTCGTCCAAAAGCATAGCTATTCTTAAGTAGTTAAGGTTGCAGTCCTACACACTTATCTTGGGAGGAATTATCATTTAACTCAACAGGACTTATTTGTTTATGAGTAGAGCTCCATAGATTGCAATGCAAATCTACGTGTCTGAACTGCATCACTTCAGAGCACAGGTATGCATTGGAATCAAACTCTATACAGTGATACCTCAGGTTAAGTACTTAATTCAATCCGGAGGTCCGTACTTAACCTGAAACTGTTCTTAACCTGAGGTACCACTTTAGCTAATGGGGCCTCCTGCTGCTGCTGCTGCTGCTGTGCCACCAGAGCACAATTTCTGTTCTCATCCTGAAGCGAAGTTCTTAACCTGAAGCACTATTTCTGGGTTAGCGGAGTCTGTAACCTGAAGCGTATGTAACCTGAGGTACCACTGTATATGCATGTATGTGGGATCAGGTAGCCAGTGTGGTACAGTGGTTAGAGTGTTGAACTGGGACCTGGGAGACCAGGGTTCAAATGCCCACTCAGCCATGAAGCTTTGGCCTTGGGCCAGTCACAATCTCACAGGGTTGTTGTGAAGAGATAATGGAGGGGGGGGGAGACCCTAATCACACCAGCTTGAGCTCCTTGGAGGAAAAGTGGGATATGAATGTTATAAATAAATATTGTTCCTTCATTACAAACATTTGAGCAGACAGAAAATAAGCATGCTGGGCTAGGATATTGTCCCCTAACATCAGGGGTCAGCAAACTTTTTTAGCAGGGGGGCGGTCCACTGTCCCTCAGACCTTGTGTGGAGCCAGCCTATTTTTTTGGGGGGGTGGTGGAAATGAATGAATTCCTATGCCCCACAAATAACCCAGAGATGCATTTTAAATAAAAGCACACATTCTACTCATGTAAAAACACCAGGCAGGCCCCACAAATACCCCAGAGAAGCATTTTAAATAAAAGGACACATTCTACTCATGTAAAAACACGCTGATTCCCGGACCACCCGCAGGCTGGATTTAGAAGGTGATTGGGCCGGATCCGGCCCCTGGGCCTTAGTTTGCCTACCCATGCCTAACATCTAAGGATGGTTTACACCAGAGGTGAGGAACTTTTCTGCATTCCTTTCTGGGCAACCTTGTAAGGGCTACAGAGCCATTGTGAGTAGGGCCAGAAGTGAACAGAACAACACATATAAATTTTGCTTTTATACGGCAGGATAGGTTGTACTCACAGAAAGAAAAAGATAAAAGAAAGAGCTGTCATCAGAGTTCAAAGACACATTCCAACTGGGCAAAAAAAACCCACGTGAAGGCTTCGTGATTCCTGAATATGAAACCTGCAACACAGATATGTTCTGTTTTCATCATCCCTTAAGAAAAATATCTTACTGTCATCTAGTGGGCTTCCATCCTTTTTGTATCCACTTTCTATACTGTCATTTACTTGTCTTCAGGGTGAATGTCACTGTGGTTTAGGTGACCTTTTTTTAACCTGGTTTCAAAATGTACAGGGCGAAATCATCTGTCATCTCTCAACTACCTTGTAAGACTGAAACTTGCATTTAAAAATACATCTCTATCCCAACCCGCAAGGAACTCCTTTGGCAGGAGCTATGTCATCTTTGTTCCTTTCCTTGCGCTTCTTTCAAATAAGATTGACATGAGAAGAATGGTTCTTTTTTGTAAAGTCAGATTCCACCTATCTACATAATGTTCTTTTTAAATATTCATAACTCTGATCATTCCCCATCCTAGCTCACCTGGACCGTACAAAATGGAATGTTCTCCTGATCAAAGAATAAATTAAAAATCACTCAAGTTCCGGCTACATGTATAAAGCAACAGGCTCAGGCTTTGAAGCATTTGAAAAGACACTGGCAAATGTAATTTTTGAGGAGGTAGTTTTCGTGGTGTTCATGAGATGTGTTACCTCTTGAAAACAGAAAAGGCCTCCTAGCGCCAATTCACAAGCCTTGCTTCCCACCATGAAGTGAGCATCTGTTAATCACAGTGGATATACTGGTGCTAACTGTTCATAGGCTCGATGGATAATTACGGACTTCAGTGAGTGGCATGGCCAAAATGGGTTCCTTCTGTGCAGATGACTACCTGAAAATTGCATTGTATATTCCATGCCAGTGTTTGGAGCTCAGCTCCATATTCCAAGACTGTTTATATTTCCTGCACTTTTGTACAGCAGGCTAGGTTCCAGAGAAAAGCAAGGACACATTCCAACACTTTAAAATATTCAGAAGTGGCGATCCACATGGGGCTGTCCTTCAAGACAGTCAGGAAGCTGTAGCCAGTGCAAAATATGACTGCCAGACTGGTGAGTGGGGCAGCATACTGGGACCACGTGTCACTAATCCTCAGCTTGGATAACTCAATTGGTAGAGCATGAGACTCTCAATCATGGGGCTGGAGCCCCACGTTGGGTAAGAGATTCCTGAATTGGTTGAACTAGAGGACCCTCGTGGTCCCTTCCAACTCTACAGTTCTATGATTCTATGAAAGCACTCCACTCGCTGACAAGGGGTTACTGTGTCCAACTGAAGGGTTAATACTGTCAACATACAGAGGGCCGGGAGGCCAGCTAGCTAGCCCCAGCTGAGCCGTTCCCTTCCAGTCATCCCGCTATGAAGACCATCGGCCTCTGCCTGACGTAAATCAGTGACCCGGGCTTCAAAGCCAGGGCACACTATCAGCAGAGCAAACTGCACACACAGAATAGGTGTGAGGCTTGTGGAAGCATACTACAACTACAGATTTATTAATCATAAATCAAGACAAAGAAACATGTTCTCTCTCTCTCTCTCTCGTCGTCTCAGAGAGAACAAGAAAAGCAAAAGCTATACACAACGGAAGTTCCCAGCAAGCTGTGCTGGAATGTAAACAGACATGTGACACGCAACAATTCCACACATCTGCTCCTTAAGGTGGAATGGAAATGTCAACAAATACTAGCATACAAAGCTCTAAGGGGCTTGGGACTCAGAAATACCTGAAAGATCGCCTCCTCCAATATCAGCCATATGGATGGTGCCACCCAGCCAGTTGGAACCCATGACAGGGGTTTTTCACTGGTGGCTCCCCTCATACAGAATGCCCCCCATAGTGAGGTGCACCTGTCTTCATCGTCATTAATTGGTTTCAAACCTTATGTCTGGCATTCACCACAGCCAAGGTGTGAAATTCAGCCTTGGGGATTTTAAACTTGGCTTACAGCACTGCTGTTCGATGGGCAAATAAACCCATTTTGTTAGAAATTAGTTCTGGAATGTATTGCCCCATACGATACAGTAAATCAGCCTGCCATTTTTTCTCGTGCCTTCTTATCAGCTCCATGCTCAAGTCCTCTTCCCACAATCATTTCCTGTGTAAAAAGCACCATGCTTTTGAGGAGGAGCACTCTCTTCCACAAGTTGGAGGGCAGACATCTGAAAAGGAGAGTCTCCTTTTATGCATGGAGTCTCCCTCCATGATTAAGAACCCTGGAAAACCCCACTCTCCCTTCTTGCATGCATGAGCAGAATGCCTGAAGGCAGTTTTGGAGAATTCACTGCACAGTTGTAGCATAGCAACAGGTACCCTTCAAACCTTTCAGTAGTGTTCTGGGACCGTTTCCCAAGGAGTCATCCTGAAGCAGCTGAGTGGACAGTTATGTGAATCCTTATCACGAAATGTCCTGTTGGGGGTGAGACTTTCATGGGAGAAGGACCCAAGTGATTGACCCTGCCCATGTGTTTGCAGGACTTTAAAAATGTTAAACTATGGGATAAGCCCATGGAAAAGAGGCTCCCACAGTCATGTTTAAAGATTTCACAGCTAGACTGAAACCCCTTTGACATTTTCTGACTCCAGGATTCTGTACAAGGGATGGTTCCCATTTAACATTTTGTACTCAGGTAGAGATGTCCCAATGCAAAATACATGAGCCTCTTGTTAAGTTAGTGTGATGTGATGTGCGTGAATAAAATATGGAGAGTCTCCCTTTAAAATATTCAGAAGTGGCAATCCAGAAAGATTCAGACAAAGCTTCCAAGTATTTCAGGACACGAACCTAATTTTACACATGCATGAGCTTCACACTTAATGCTCAACTTTTATATTTAATTTCCAGGAAGCTATACCAAGGATAATGGTTTGAACCTAGAATGGGACCCATCTCACAGGTTACAGAATATGAAGACATCGCTTCTACACAGAAGTTTGGGCAAGTCCCATAATGTATGACAGTGCTACACCCATGAAATTGCACACCCTCCACTGGCAAAGGAGGCCTGTTCTGATCATCTACAGGTGGGATCCAAACAGATTATTACACCCATGTTACTTGGGTGCAAGTGCTCTGGGTCTGGAACTCTGAGATTACATTACACTCAGCAGCTATAGGCTGTGTGCACATGGCATAGTATTTTATTATTTTATTTTTACATTGTATTCTAGAATTGATGCAGACCAAGGACTTGTTTTTTTCTACATGGTCCACACACAGTCTTGATCTATTGCATATCTTTTGCCCCTAGAAAGCACTTCTTGGAAACCTGGTTTCATTTTTTAAAAATAAGCTCATTGCAGTTTGATTCTGCATTATGCCACAATGTGTCCATTTGAAAACAGACATAGGCAGCCCTGACCATTGTGGGGAGGGATGTACCCAAACCTGCCCTATAAAGTTGTGGGTTAATGTATGCAATACTGCCCAACTTTTTCAGATAAATAACAGGGACACACGTCTTCTGGCATATGCCCCTGGGTGACTCATGTGGCCCGCGCTGTGATTTCTCCCTACAAATAATGCTTTTCTCGGGTCAAGATTGTGGCATGGGAGATCGTGGTACCCAAAATGGCCGTCGCGATCTGCCTGTTTTTTCTGTGACACTTGACAGGTATGTGTATGCTAGGATCTCATTCATCACTTCCTTAATAAATTTAAAAAAATTAAAAAAATGTCCAGTAGCACCTTAAGGTAAAGGTAAAGGGACCCCTGACCATTAGGTCCAGTCGTGGCCGACTCTGGGGTTGCGGCGCTCATCTCGCTTTATTGGCTGAGGGAGCCGGCGTACAGCTTCCGGGTCATGTGGCCAGCATGACTAAGCCGCTTCAGGTGAACCAGAGCAACACACGGAAACGCTGTTTACCTTCCCGCCGGAGTGGTATCTATTTATCTACTTGCACTTTGACGTGCTTTTGAACTGCTAGGTTGACAGGAGCAGGGACCGAGCAAAAGGAGCTCACCCCGTTGCGGGGATTTGAACCGCCGACCTTCTGATTGGCAAGTCCTAGTCTCTGGTTTAACCCACATTGCCACCCGCATCCCTTAGAGACCAACTAAGTTTGTTCTGGTGTAAGCTTTCATGTGCACACCAACACGGCTACCTACCTGAATCTACAACCACTTCCTTATTCATTCTTCATGGAGCATGTTAAGAGGTTTGTGGGGAAGGAGTGGAAAACTTCATCCAAAGGAGGGTTTCAAATGCATATCAAGTGACCACACATACCACACTTTGCGGATGGCAGGATCTAGAATCAATCGAGATTGGAAGCAGCATGTTGAAGATGAGCGTGTGTGATTCAGGATTGAGGAAAAACTACATTTTTCTGCTACAAATGGGTTGCTGTTTGTCATAACTAAATACATTTCCAAGTGTGTGGTGCTGGTGGTGGTGGTGGTGTTTGGAGAGAGAAAAAAAACTTTTCAAAGTTACAATTCTGGCAAAACAGACTATTCTGCCACCTTTTTTTAAAAAAAAATTAAATTCCAGTGGCCGTTTATTTACCGCAGGTTATTAAATCAGAATTTGACAGCTTCATAAAGGAGTTGAGCTGGAGGTCACCCACATTTCCCTACCAGCTCAGACAAGAAACCATTCGTACAACGGCTTATCTTTTCTTCACAGCCCTACAAGCTTAGCTCCAACCCTCAGGCAGAAAATCTGTGTGTTATCTATAACAGTGAATTTGCGCTTTCTTTCTAAGCCACTGCTGCCGTCACCAGCATCCTTTCAGCCACAAAGCAAGAGGCAGCAGTACATTCCACACACACAACTAGCTGCAACCTTTCACAGGCATATAGACTTTCCTTCCTTTGGATGTCCCAGGTGGCTACTTCTGATCTAGACTATTTGATTTCAAGGCCAGGGAATGCTTATTGTTTAGCTTCCCACACTCTGAGTCCCATCTTCAAACAGGAGGTCCTGCTTTCTGCAATGCGGAGCTGAACTACAGCATTCCCTACTACAAGGTGCTGTGACGGCCACCAACTTGGGTAATTTTGAAAGTCGATCCATCGAATTCATGGAGGGCAAGGCTATCAATGGTTACTAGACATGATAGCTATGTATTGCCTCTGGTGTCAAAGGCAATATGTCTCTGAATAGGGGGCTAGGGGTGGTGCTATGGTCTAAACCACTAAGCCTCTTGGGCTTGCTGATCAGAAGGTTGGCGGTTCGAATCCCCGCGACGGGGTGAGCTCCCGTTGCTCTGTCCCAGCTCCTGCCAACCTAGCAGTTCGAAAGCATGCCAGCGCAAGTAGATAAATAGGTACCACTGCGGTGGGAAAGTAAACAGCATTTCTTTGCACTCTGGTTTCCATCACGGTGTTCCGTTGCGCCAGAAACGGTTTAGTCATGCTGGTCACATGACCCAGAAAGCTGTCTGTGGACAAACACAAGCCCCCTCGGCCTGAAAGTGAGATGAATTTTGCAACACATTTCTCCAACCATGTATACAAAAATGCATATACTAGTACAGTGTTTCCCAAACTTGGGTCTGCAGCTGTTTTTGGACTACAACTCCCAACATCCCTAGCTAGCAAGACCAGTGATCAGGGATGATGGGAATTGTAGTCCAAAAACAGCTGCAGACCCAAGTCTGGGAAACACCCTACTAGGATAAAGTGTGTGTTAAATGCACACAATAATGATAATGCAAAAATTATATTCATTGGGGGAAACTGATCGCAGAAATGTGTATATTTGACAACATTACATACAAAATTCACACTAAAATGCTAATGACTTTTCATGAGGACTTCTCTTTTTTTAAAAAAAAAAAGCAAGCAAACTGATGTAGAAATGTGGAAAACTGATCTTAAAACTAGAAAAATAAGAAACAGAGAGAAATTGAAATTGATAGATTCCCATACCTTACGGGTCTAAGGAAAGATTCTCCTGGCTCAACCACAAAGTCTGTTGGACAATGGTAGGCTGATCACTGGTGGAGGAACGGGAGTGTGGAGGGAGTGGACCGCCCCCAGCACCACTTTTCCAGTAGGGTGCCATTGCAGCGCGCGTGCCGCGGACACGCGCTGTGGACCCCCGAGCGCTCCGGGTGCCACGCCCCCACAGGCGACGCGCCACACCCCCTCCTGCTCTCCACTCCCAGTAGCGGAGCATACAGCTTCGTCACTGAGGCTGATACAACCTAGCTCAAAATGTGACACAAGTCTAAAACAGCATCTCAGTGTGCAGCGGTGCAAAGTTCTGTGCAACATTGAAGAGACTCATCACGCGCATCAGGAGAAGCCACGAGGCCCAGGGAAGCCCATCACCATGGCAAGGAGGCCTGCCCCATCCCTGTATATTTTGAGGGGGCTGGGCTGTCCTCAGCCCCATAGAGCTTACATGCATGCAAGCGGTTCCATAGGATGGAAGGCATCAAGGCAAGCCACATACTGTATGGCAAATCAAGTGCATGTAAAACACATATATGCCCTATGTTGCACTTAGAGGACATTAGTCCCTTTTCACATCTGGGCGAAACCGAGGCATGGCAATGTGACCAGCTCTAGATAGGTCAGAGCATTCATGAGTAGAAATAACAATTAGGTAGCAAATAAAAGGGTCTCTGGGTATATGTAAAGGGATCATCGCTGAGCAATAACAGCTTTGGCCTCCCACCACATTTTAGCATAAGAACCAGAAATTAAGAAGGCTTCACACAAAAAGCAGATTTCTCACATATCCCACTTCTCACATTCTTATTATGCTACTGTCTCCCTAGGAGAATTTAATCCGTCCATTATTTAGACAACAATAAGTTATCGGCTAACTAGCCAATACAATAAGTCCAATGAAAGAAGTGTTTCTCTCAGCCCTTTGTTGCGATTCTGTCAGGATTTACACTGACCAAAAAAACCAACAACCTAAAGGCAAACTAGAGAAAGTGTCTTTTTGAGGCTTATTTACTTCGAAATACTGAAGCAGTATTTACCACAGAGTGTAGGAGCAAACCAAAAGCACAATAACGGTAGCTGTGATAAGCAAAAATGCATTTCAGAAGCTTTCACAGAAAACTTACCCAAGTGATCATTCTGAGCTGGTGGAGTAGAGAAGAAATCAAGATACTGTAGTAAAGAAGGAAGCTTCCTGCCCCAGTGAAGTATTGGTGGGAGAACCCACACGCTATATGAAATATGATATTTAAATGGCAACTCTGTGGGGGTTAATGAAGAGAGGAGCTAAGTTCATTCAGCATTCCTAAAACAATGGACTTTAATGTTACCAAAATTCCTGACTGTGATCTGACAGCAATACAGTACAGTGGTACCTCAGGTTACATACGCTTCAGGTTACAGACTCCACTAACCCAGAAATACCTCGGGTTAAGAACTTTACCTCAGGATGAGAACAGAAATCGCGTGGCGGCAGCGGGAGGCTCCATTAGCTAAAGTGGTACCTCAGGTTAAGAACAGTTTCAGGTTAAGTACGGACCTCCAGAACAAATTAAGTACTTAACCTGAGGTACCACTGTATTTGTTTCCTGGCCTCTCCCAAACCATAGATTTCCTTTCACGTTCCAGTGCATAACACTAGAAAGCTCCCTTCCTTTGACCCCCCATGTCTTTCAAGACTACTTTGGATTCTAGTGACGCCCCAAAATATTCCACCCCATCTTCTCTCACATACATCATAAGCAGAAAACGCTAACAATGCCACCTTTACTAGCTAGGCTTCCTCTGAACTCCTCATCTGAAGCACCTGTCCTGAGTTTGTGAATGCACTACAGGTGCGTGTTGTAAAGACAATCTTGTTTGCAGCTCCCAAACTCTGATTTGACAGAAAGATGAGATAGCTACAAACACAGGTAAAAGAGCAGAGACAGAAAGTAATGAGATTGAATCAAATTTAAGATGAGAACCAATCTATCCCATCTTTTCATACTTCTCTTAATAAATTCTACTGCTATGATAGATAAGTAACAGTAATAATGGAAGATCTATTAGGCAGGCTGCTTCCATAGCAGGAGTCTTACAAGGCTCAGGGAAGTGCAGGATGTCGCAATAAGAATATTTATGCAGGGGTGCATAGGCTTCTGGGACAAAAAATGAATATATTTTTTCCTCAAACATCAATCATCATTGTTATCAGCTTGCCTATTCGCACCTCTCTTCTGCCCTTAATTTGTGTCAAAATTGTACCAGGGCAACCCTGTTTTCCAAGATCAAGAATCCTCAGTCACTTAGTATGGAAAGAAAAGCACCTCTCAGTCTTTGCTGGGTGACTTTCCTTTGCCACAGAACAATTAACAGTAAAATGTTCAGAGGAATTCAGAAGGAGGTTGTACACAGGCAGGATTTGCAGTGGAAGCCTAGAATCAAACTAGTCTAAATAAAAACAAAAACAAAACAGAAAAATATATGTGGAGGAACAGAGAGAGGAAAAAAACCAGAGAGTCGTTTTCACAGGTAGATTGTTTCTTAAAAATATAAAGCGGTATAGAAATGAAATAATAATAAAGGGAAAGGGAAAAGGGACCCCTGACCATTAGGTCCAGTCGTGGCCAACTCTGGGGTTGCGGCGCTCATCTCGCTTTATTGGCCGAGGGAGCCAGCGTACAGCTTCCGGGTCATGTGGCCAGCATGACTAAGCCACTTCTGGAAAACCAGAGCAGCGCACGGAAACGCCATTTATCTTCCCACCAGAGCGGTACCTATTTATCTACTTGCACTTTGACGTGCTTTCAACTGCTAGGTTGGCAGGAGCAGGGACCAAACAACGGGAGCTCCCCCCATTGCGGGGATTCGAACTGCCAACCTTCTGATCGGCAAGTCCTAGGCTCTGTGGTTTAACCCACAGCGCCACCCGCGTCCCTCAAATGATGATGATAATAATAATAATAATAATAATAATAATAATAATAATAATAATAGATCTTAACACTTGTCTCACACATAAAATGGTGGACCCTCCCAGCTCTCACCTGGGAGCTTTCCTTCCTTCTCCCAGACTGTCAGCCTGGGAGTTCTTTCCTTCCCTTCAGGATTCTTCTACCAACCTTCCATCACTTCCTGTGTGTGTAATCCTGCGATCCAGCTCTTCTCAGTCTGTCTGCCTCACAAACAACTGCAGGCTGCTTGGCTTTGAACTCTCACACATCAGCCCCTAGCTTTCCTGCTCTCCACCCCCCCCAGCCCACTTAGTGGAGGAAATAAGGGTGAGTCACCTCCATCTATCACTTATGTTTTCTTGAGCCATCTTAGCACCTATTGAGACACTTCTGCTGAATCTCATTGGCAATCAATAGTCTTTTGTCAGGTCTTAAGAGGTATTGCCTCAAGGTACCCCACAGTGATTGCTCTAAAATGGAAAAAGAAATCAAGAATCATAAAGCAGTATGGGGGGAAAGTCAAGAAACATAGAGCGGTATGGGAGCCCAAGAGACCATCTTACACCAAACCACCGCAGAAGCTGAAAACATTGGCAATCTTCTAGTGCAGACATCCCCAAACTCGACCCTCCAGATGTTTTGGGACTACAACTCCCATTATCCCTACCTAACAGGACCAGTGGTCAGGGATGATGGGAATTGTAGTCCCAAAACATCTGGAGGGCCGAGTTTGGGGATGCCTGTACAAGTGTGTGTATTTGTGATGCCCAAGGGAACAGCTTTAGCTGCCACCAGCTTGTAAAAGGGACTAAGAACCCAAGGAATGGGAACATTTGAAGAATACAGTTTTGAAAACATGGCAGCTTTAGCTTAAATGGGGCAGCTGGAAAGTGTGGTACAAACTCAGGTGCACCAATCAAGGTTGGGAAGGATAAAAGACAAGCAAGGCAGAGACACTGTGTCTGCTCAACTTTCTCCGTTGATTAGCTGCTTCGGGAATGCCACTGGACTGTTTGCGTGTGTAGGTCCCCAGGCCACCCCTCAAATAACTTCACACATAACACGTAATTTTAGTTTTGGTTTTTGGGCACTATTTTGGCCACAACTTTATTAAAATACAAAATCAGTGAGTGGTTGTTTAGACATTGGTTATGACTATCTGTCCCCCCGCCTGGGACAGAACTGACATCCCGAGGTCCGATCGGTAGCCAGTAGAAGAGAAAGTCAAACTGGGGGGTCACTTGAGCTAAGCGTCGGACCCACGCCGCTCACCCCAGCAGCTCCCCGAAAGCTTGCCTGCCCGGTCCTATAACAAGGATTCCCATAACAGGGATTGGGCGGCCCTGGTCCCATAACAGGGATTGGACGAAATCGTGGCAAGCCCCAGGATTCCTTTAACGGAATTCCCTTCATCGCAATAGGAGGGGCAAGCCCAGCCTGACCCCTCCACCACCAGCATATTATAACCAATGCCTAACTGCAACCTTACAAGTTGTGACGAATTGCTGAGTAGTAGGCAAAAACCAAATGGCACAGCCAATCACCAAATGGCAAAATTCCTACTAGGCCCCCGCTCCAAAGCAGACGACCCCATGACAGGCAAAGCAAGGTCAACCGGAAAGAGGGCGGGCGGGCGGGTGATCCGATGCACTCTGCAAAGAGAAAGAGAAACCAGAGTGCACCAATATTTAAAGACTATGGTCCCACCCACCCAATTTGCAACATACAATTTGCCCCAGCAACCCGGTTACCCAATCATGATGCCAGGCAACAACTATTAACCTGCCTGGCAACAAGAGGCCTGGCCTGGTGGCCCACACCGCAACACGTGCTCTCATTTATTGGAGAACACGCTTTGCGTGTGTAGGTCCCCAGGCCACCCCTCAAATAACTTCACACATAACACGTAATTTTAGTTTTGGTTTTTGGGCACTATTTTGGCCACAACTTTATTAAAATACAAAATCAGTGAGTGGTTGTTTAGACATTGGTTATGACTATCTGTCCCCCCGCCTGGGACAGAACTGACATCCCGAGGTCCGATCGGTAGCCAGTAGAAGAGAAAGTCAAACTGGGGGGTCACTTGAGCTAAGCGTCGGACCCACGCCGCTCACCCCAGCAGCTCCCCGAAAGCTTGCCTGCCCGGTCCTATAACAAGGATTCCCATAACAGGGATTGGGCGGCCCTGGTCCCATAACAGGGATTGGACGAAATCGTGGCAAGCCCCAGGATTCCTTTAACGGAATTCCCTTCATCGCAATAGGAGGGGCAAGCCCAGCCTGACCCCTCCACCACCAGCATATTATAACCAATGCCTAACCGCCACACGAGCTCTAACGCTCGCCGCCAACCACTCACAAACCCAACAATGAACCCAATTTAGTAGCCACCACATCCAGCCAAACATCATTCCCCAAATTGGAGAGGTGCACTCCATCTGCCCAGTAAAGGGCCTCAGCCTTAAAATTAATGTCTGGGTGTGAAATCACCAAACCACCCAGCTCCAATACCTTCCCGCAAACAGCAGAGTTAATGCGCTTCCTGGCCCTTACAGCGGCCTCCGGGCGGGAAACACCGCGCCAGGTTTGCCTCTGCAACAGGTGAGACCAAATTATTCTCACTGAAGGTAATAAGGCTGCCAATGCCTCCAAATCCCTTTTTGGATTGAGGTACGCAAAGCAAGGCAATCAATAGTTGCCACATCATTTTCCCCCAGCTGCACCACTATGGCCATGGGGTGGGGAGGTCCGAGAGCAGCTGGCGACCAATCAGCGGCATAAACTCTCCCCATGACATTCCGCGTCTGGAAAACCATGACACTTGCATGTGCTGTGGGAGGCCGAGACACGCTCCCCTTGCAGACTGCCTCGCTCTGCTGCCAGCCCACTGAACGATGCTGTGTCCCACTATACAGATGCGGACCAGCGTGGGATCTACAAGGGTTGAAACAAACAAGCATTAGTACCAAACTCAGCATTTCTTTCGCACATAACCCTTGAAAGCATCCGATTTCCATGTCCCAAATCCTTGATCCTGGCGGCTGAGAAGCCCCAATGGGCCGCCATAGTCGCTGCACCTATGCGAAAGGAATGAGGGGCGAAACCAGAGGCCGAGATCCCACAAGCAGAGACGGCCTTACGCATGACTTTTGTGAACTAGTGTCGCACCATTTTCATGCATGAGTAGGGGGCCGTCCCCAGGAGGTCTCAAGGCCAAGTACTTCCTTACATCCTTGACCAGGCACGGGCCCACCACCCCAGTCACTGGGAGGCGGACAACCTCCCCCCGACCCAGCTGGTCAGTTTTGGAGTTGCGCACTACAAGTCTCAACTCCAAAACACATATATCCTGAAGGAGCAACCCATGAGAACCAGCAACTTCTAGGATCGAGCCAGCCCCGCAGGGGAACGAAAAGCCAAATATTTCTGGCATCCAATAACAGGGCAAGGGCCCACCTTACCTGTGACTGGAAGCCTGATGATGGCAACCCTGCTCACTAGGTCTGACTTAAAGCTCCAGACACTTATGACAAGCTACAAAGCAGATAAGGAAAAAACCTGAGGCAATAAGCCTCCAAACTCTCAGCCCGGTGCTGGCTCCAACACAATTTCCCCAACCCTCAGTACACCAAAATTACAATGGAATACTGAAAGAAGTCTCGTCTAGATCTGGAACCAGGAGACAAGCCTCAACTTGTTGCGGATACTGCATAGGTCAAGATTGACCGGCTTCCTGCCTGCAGTCCTGTGAAGGCTGGAGTCTTTTCCAACCTTCCGAGACCCTGCGCACGACACACTTTTAGAAGGGTCTCTGAAAAATTAAAGCTTTACTCTAGCAGACATTGCAGCGGACTGAATTCTGGTAGATTTAACAGTGCGTCCGATCTGCAGCAGGTAGGCCAATTACTGCAGGTCCTGCTCAGAGAATGGAGGCAAGTTCCTCTGAATAGCAGAGGACTGCCAGCTAAGCGCTAAGAAATCAGTCCAGGCCTTCTCATAAGACCTGAAAGCAGAAGGGGAAATGTAAGCTACTACTCCTCTTAATTATCAATTGTTGCCAAAGCGCCACGGGAGCCCCAGAAAATCTGGCTATAGCCTGGCGTCCGGAGCCTAGGATCTGAGCTCTCCCAACTGAAAACGGGATAGAGTGACAGCAAAAACATTAGTTGATCCCGTAATAGAGCGAGCAGAAATGCAATATTAAACCTTAAGCAGTGCAGCTGGAAGGCACATAAAAGGGGGCGGAGACTCTGCCAAAGCATGAGGACCATTTTGCCAGGACCCTCACACTGCCTGGTTATCAGACCAAGACAGACCCGACGGTCCCTGTACTCCTCAGTCCAGATGTGCGCTGACACTACAATGGGGAGAACTCAAGAAAAGTTAGGTCACATGTGATAACCTTGCCCTGCCAGGCTCAAGGCCACTGTAAAGGATGATGAAGGGACCCCGGGCCATGAGACCACCTGGCCGAGCAGGAATGGAAGGGGCAGCCTGGAACAACCACCCTGCATGCCAATTTTTAACTGACTTAGCAATGATAGAATCTGACAAAGCAATATTTGCTATCAGAGGAAGTATTACAAGAATAATGTCCTTCACGGCAAACAGCTTTTCCACAGGCAAGCAGAGGTATGAGCAACGATATCCAGCTAGCCCCCGAATGCGTTAAAAGGGGCAGTAGGAGCCACTGTCCTATCCACTGCCAATGGAACACCCAGTTCCTCAGGGAATATAAGGGGCGTGCAGTAAGCCTAAGCAGGGGCTGGTGTCACATGAACCAGCCAGTGAGATAATCCAAATAATGGTACCCCCAGTTAAACGAGTCTTGACTCGCAATGTCCAATCCATAAAGACACTAAAGGACTCGAGTGCTGCACAGCCTATAGCGCAACCCATTGGCATCGCCTTATCAATGTAAGGACCATCCAATTAAAGCCCAACTACTTATAATCTTGAGGGTGAACCGGCAGCAGCCTAACAGCCAATTCAACATCGCATAATGCCAACCAGGCCCTCATCCAATTAGTTGGTAAGCTCAACTGCCTGATCCAAAGATGCATATTTCACGGAACAATTCCAGAGAGTCATTCACTGAGGTGCCTATGGGATGCGATAAATATGGATTATATGGGGCATCCTTAGGGACAATCCCCAAAGGGGATAAATGAAAATCAGGAATAGAAGGAGAATCAAGGAGATCCCACCAAACGTCCCAATGAAAGCTGCTTCCTAACCTTCTTATTTGCTACCGCAGGTAGCTCTCTGACTGGCTTTAAAGTTGCTGTATTCTGAGCCACTGGTTGAAAAGCCAGAGGAATCCCAAACCTTGGGAAAATGACCCATCTAGATAACCTTTTTGCCAGGCTTCCAAGGAAGATATTTTTATGGAAATATGGGCAAGAGGTATAGAGTTATAGCTTGCTAGCCCCCAGCCCCCACTTGGGCAGAATGCCCTGCCTTGAGTTGCCACCATGATGTGTAAATTTACAGGGCCAACGCTGGCCAGAAACCCTAAAAAGTCCCAACAAAGCTGCTGCCGAGCCTGCTGTCCCTGCGATCTTAGCAAGCTGAGGGGATGATGGCAGCCCTGCATCTAACATACCCATAGTGAATAGCAACTTAAAGAATAGTGGGGTGGAAGGGACCCTGAGGATCATGTAGTCCACTCTCCCACAATATCATCATCATCTATTTGTACCCCGCCCATCTGGCTGGACATCCCCAGCCACTCTGGGCAGCTTCCAACAAAAGATTAAATACAGAAATGCAGCAAACATTAAAGGCTTCCCTAAACAGGGCTGCATTAGATGTCTTCTAAAAGTCTGGTAGTAGACATCTGATGGGAGAGCGTACCACAGGGCGGGTGCAACTACCGAGAAGGTACTACACATGGTGCCCTGTAACTTGGCCTCTCACAGTGAGGGAACCACCAGAAGGCCCTCGGCGCTGGACCTCAGTGTCCGGGCAGAGTGATGAGGGAGCATGCAGCTGTCCCATATAGGGACCAATCCAGCAACCTAGGGATTACCGGCACCATACACTGACCAGCTGAGCTATCCAGGATGATCCCTAAAGACCCAGGATTGACGTACCTGCAAGGAGGTGTCAGCATCATCCCTGCTCCCCTTTTCCCTGCTCCTGGATCGCCACCTCTGAAGATGCTTCCTTCTGGAAGAAGGCATCTAGGGCACCATCAAGTCAACCTCTGCAGGAGAGGCAAGCTCTGGAGGCATCTGCAAAGGCCCTGTCATAATCTGCAAAAGACTAAATGTGAGGAACTGGTGAAACCAATGCTTTGTGCATCACATGGGGAAGCTATTCAGGCCGGAAACGCTGCCAGTGTCCATCAAATTCTAGGGCCAAGCGGGCCAAACCCTAAGATCACCTGCTAGGCCAGACATAAATGTTTCCAATGAGATAACAAACTCGAGGCAGCCCACTGCCTGACCAGGTACCCCTGTTGCACTTTAGAGGGAAGCACGCCCTCCAGAAACCCAAAGTTCTTTTTGGGAGCAATGTCACAAGTGGGCCAAACTACCCAGCAACAGAATAGTCCAAACGGAACAGTTTGTTTTGTTTTGATAACAATGGCTAAATGGGGGATATGAACCCTGACTCCCAGGTCCTAGACCTACACTCTGGCCACTAAGCCACAGTGGCTCACCTCTAAAATGGCAGTTGCCACTATCAGGGCAAAACAACTAGAAGAAAATAAACTTGTTCAGAAACAGCATAATAAAGAGCATACACAGAGTGCTCACTGGAGGCACAGAGAGCCTCTGGCTCCACTCTGTCTGCCTAAGATATACATTAGCAACAAGTGAGCCTGCAAACAAACAGATAAATTCTTATAGAGAAAATGAGTCACATGTCACATAGACTTTAACAATTTACTGTACTGCTAACTGTAGCAGGCTAAGGCTTGAAAGATATGTGCAGGCCGAGCAGGCCGTGAAGGCCTCCCTGCTTCAACTCTCTGCCTTTTATAGTCTCATTGCGATATTAAAGGAACTCAATATAGTGCGCCCGCCCAAGGCTAGATTAAAACTCGGCCAAGAGCACTGCATGCACCCAAAATAAAGCCAACCTTTGGGGATACTATAAACGAAAGTGATACCAGCTAAGCTGGGAACAGCCCTGACTAGCACCAAAATTAAACAGGCAAAAATGGGGAAAACCTCTTTGCAAAAGAAAGCCCCTAATGGGGGCTCCCTCCCTATTGGGAAAGGCAACCACAGATACAGGGAGAATCTTCCCACAGGGCAGGGTAAGGGGTGGGGTGAGAAATCAAACAGGAAAAAAGGGAAATTAGATTAATTAAGGGACTAGAGAGGATTAAAAAGAAGGGGGAAAATAAAATAGAGAGGATTAAAAAGAAGGGGAGAAATAAAGAAATGTAACCAGACATGAGAAGATTGCTCCTGATCCGATGCACTCTGCAAAGAGAAAGAGAAACCAGAGTGCACCAATATTTAAAGACTATGGTCCCACCCACCCAATTTGCAACATACAATTTGCCCCAGCAACCCGGTTACCCAATCATGATGCCAGGCAACAACTATTAACCTGCCTGGCAACAAGAGGCCTGGCCTGGTGGCCCACACCGCAACACGTGCTCTCATTTATTGGAGAACACGCTTTGCGGTTTGTATTGGACCCAGACTGGCATTAGTCCAGTTAGACCATCTGACTACTCTCTAGTGTTGCCCTTGGGACTGTTGTGCCCTATCAGCACTTACCTCTGTGAATGCCAAAGTTCAGGACACCTGAGCTCTTGAGAAAGGACTCCTCATAGACTTGGCTGCTAAACGGACACATTGCTTCTGACACTCTGCAGAACACTGTCACTTTAATGAGGTCTTTCCTTTAATTTTCCATAAAATATGGGAAAGCTGTATCAAATCATAAGGACTTGCTACTTGGTTGTTTTTGTCAGAGAAGGTCATTGCTCCTCTGAGTCACCCTACTTCCTATGCACTGTTTCCATAGCCTGGGGTTTCTCAAACTTGAGGCTCCAGCTGTTTTTTTGGACTACAACTCCCATCATCCCTATCTATCAGGACCAGTGGTCTGGGATGATGGGAACTGTAGTCCCAAATAAGCTGGAGGCCCAGTTTTGGGAGACACTGCTGTAGCCCATCCTTCATCGCCTCTTGTGGAGAAGTTTCTGTGGTTTCTCTCAGATGGGCCACTCTATCAATCCACATCAGGCCTACACAGCTTGTGATCCATCAAGCCCAACACAGCCTACCAGCCCACTGGGTGTTTGTAAGCTTTTCTGTTTTTTATTGCTTGCTTGGGACTTCGCAAACTGAGGACGGGCCATTAAGCACCTGGCAGGTCACAATAGATGAGATGCCTCCAGCTTGGCAGGTGACAAGTTGCACAGGCCTGGCCTGATTTACGACGGCATGCAGGCAGTTCTTTTAAAATATCATGTTAGCCTCATAATTCCTGCTTGGCTGGAATGCTGGCCTTCAAACAATTGCTTTGTCACAAGCTGCATTAAGTTTAATGGACTTGTATCAGTACTGGGCTGTGGAGATGAGGCTGGATGGTTTTCCCTGCAGGCCAGTGCTCTTCTTGGTGCCTCTGTCTTTGGTTTTTATAGCTCAATGCATTGGGAATGTGCCAAGGGACGGGGACCCATGGCTGCTTCCAGCTATTCCTTCCTCCAGACTCATGCTTGACATTGCCCATGTTGGCAGAGTAGCTAAATTTCAGCTAGGAAGCCACATCAGGAGTAATACTATCTTAATTTCAAGAAAAATGTCCAAACACTTGTCAAAATATTCAAAAACATTTACTTGCAGAACATATCGCTCATACCCTCCAACATTTCTCCAATGAAAATAGGGATGTCCTATTCTATAATAGGGAGGCGGGTAGCACTGTGGTCTAAACCACAGAGCCTAGGGCTTGCTGATCGGAAGGTCAGCAGTTTGAATCCCCGCAACAGGGTGAGCTCTCATTGCTTGGTCTCAGCTCCTGCCAACCTAGCAGCTCGAAAGCACATCAAAGTGCAAGTAGATAAATAGGTACCACTCCGGCGGGAAGGTAAACGGCGTTTCCGTGAGCTGCTCTGGTTCGCCAGAAGCTGCTTAGTCATGCTGGCCACATGACCTAGAAGCTGTACACCGGCTCCCTCAGCCAGTAAAGCAAGATGAGTGCTGCAACCCCAGAGTCGTCCATGACTGGACCTAACAGTCAGGGGTCCCTTTACCTTTTTATTCCATAATAACAATTTTACTATTTATACCCTGCCCATCTGACTGGGTTGCCCCAGCCACTCTGGGCAGCTCCCAACATGTAGAAAAACATTAAACGTTTAAAAACTTCCCTATGCAGGGCTGCCTTCAAATGGCTCAGAGGTTGGATAACTCCATACCCTCCCACATTTCTCTGATGAAAATAGGGGTGTCCTAATGAAAAGTGGGACATTCTGGGATTGAATCAGAAACCAGGAGTTTATGTAAATCCAGGACTGTCCCTGGAAAATACAGGCACTTGGAGGGTCTGATAGCTGAAGAAGAATATATGCAAAGTATTTACATTCACATGCTTATCCAAGTATAGGCTTTGTTTTTCTTAGTTGAAGATTACAGCTTCTTCCTTAAACATTCAAACAAATTGTGTCTTTCTCTCTTTCCAGTACTTTCACCCAGCCTTCTGAACATGACCCAGCTAGGCCACGCAGGTTCCTTCTGAGCATAGCTGTCAACTTACATATTTGAAAATAAGGGACCAGCAGCCTCGAAAATAAGGATCAGCAGCCAAAATAAGGGATTTTGGCTTAGCTTATACAGAAATCTGGCACTCATGGAGCCATTCTGCTTTTGCTGCCCTGTGTTTTGCAGGGGGTTGGACTAGATGATCCTAAGGGTCTACAACTCCCACCAAAGAAGAGTGGCAGACAAAACTGATGAACGACGTCCAGATGGCAAAGCTTACAGGCAGAATTAGAAACCTGGAAGAGGACCTCTTTAATAAAAAAAATTTATAATTTAGTTGAAAAGCTATTGTAAAGAGTTACATACATTGGTAGGATTGACAGAAAACTTGTAGTAAAAATTTGAACGATGGATGGACAAATGATTTATAAAAAAGAGTTATGAAAGGGATGCAGAGGGGGAAATCGCTACATTGAGATGCTGCACTGGTTGGAGGGTATGCTAAGCAGCTCGTCAGGGCTGCCGTCGTCCTGGCCAGAGGAGTTCCATCGGCCCTTCCCCGCCCAAGAGAGAGGGAGGGAGGGAGAGAGAGGGGGAGGGAGGGAGAGAGACTCTCGCCCACGCCACCCGCGAGCCCGGCATGAGATGGTTCAGCAGCTGCTGAAGCACCGCCCTTCTGCGTCCATCCCCTCCTCTTCCTCCTCCCTCAGGCCGCCTCCTCAGTCGCCATCGCTGCCGCCTCCAGCTTCCCCTGGCAGCGCGGTGGAAGTCTCGCAAGAGAGGGGCTGCCTGCTCACCCACTGCCACCCATCTCTTCACGACGCGCCCCTGAGGGGAAAAAGGGAGAGATGGAGACGCGGCAGCTCGTGCGCGCTCTCTCTCTCGCAGCGAAGGACCCCGAGCCGCTACTTCCCTCCCGAGCCAGGCGAGCATGAAACCCGGGAAATTTAAGGGACATCATCAATAAGGGACAGCAGCGGGACACAGCGCTGGGATAAGGGAGTTTCCCGCCAAATAAGAGACGGTTGACAGCTATGCTTCTGAGAGGTTTCCACTTAACAGGCCAGACATTGAGTTCCGTTCGCCATATGAAAGCAAGTGGACAAAAGGACCCAGGAGAGGATCAGGCAGAATTAGGTACCCCGTTTTGCCTGTATGTTTGAAGGTAAAGTGTGCATTCTCCATTGAATGCCGTAGGATTTGCTTCTGAACAGATGTGGGAAAGGATTGCGGTGCAAATACTGCATTTCTGTCATCACCATCATGCATGTAAGCGCTTCACATTCAACAGTCCTGTAAAGCAGACTAGGAACTGATAGTCCCCAATGAGGGCTGGTGTCCATTGGTACTGATATGGTGGAATTAGGACTGGAACCACCACAAAGTGGTCAATCTCCATATAATAGACTAAGAGACCAGCCTGAGAAATAGTGGCTTATTCAAGGTCACCACTGAGGGCTTCCAGCTCAGGCTTTTAACTGCCACAGTACCTAAAAATAAATCTGACTGCTTAAAGAATGATGGTGTATTAACATATTCTATATGTGCTGCTGCTTAACATAGTCCAATTGTGTACCTAGAGCGCTTTCCTGACAATTGTAATAAGGGATGATTGAAAGTATGGAGAAACCTGTTTAGTTTACAAATTCCACACACAGTCTGTTCTCTCCTTCCTCTGCCCCTTGGCATGACACAGCCTTGGCTTTGCCTTCTTTGGAGGTGGTCAAATACTGCTTACAGCAGCTCTGTGTGTCACCTCCAAATCTTATGCGGCGTGTTGCAGCGGCATGCAAAATGGCAACAAACTGTTGGTGAAAAATGATTTAGACAACCTGTGAGGAGAGAAGGGCAATAAAGCCGATGCATTAAGTAGAGCAGACATTCCTAGCCAAGTGCAGAACGCCTGCCCTTTGTAGAAGCCTGGCTGCAAGCATATAGATCAGGCAGGAAGAAGCAAGCTCTCCAAATGTTGTAGGACTCCAACTCCCATCAGCCCCAGACAGTATGGCCAGTGGTCAGGGATGATGGGAGTTGCAGTTCAAGCACTGGGAAAGCCACTGGTTCCCCATGCCATAGAGAAGAGAGAGAGAAATCATAAAGACAGCTATAATCATAGGTGTAAGGGACACGGGTGGTGCTGTGGGTTAAAGCACAGAGCCTAGGATCAGAAGGTCGGCGGTTCGAATCCCCGCGATGGGGTGAGCTCCCGTTGCTCGGTCCCTGCTCCTGCCAACCTAGCAGTTCGAAAGCACGTCAAAGTGCAAGTAGATAAATAGGTACCACTCCGGTGGAAAGGTAAATGGCATTTCTGTGCACTGCTCTGGTTCGCCAGAAGCTTTGTCATGCTGGCCACATGACCCGGAAGCTGTATGCCGGCTCCCTCAGCCAGTAAAGCGAGATGAGCGCCGCAACCCCAGAGTCGGGCACGACTGGACCTAATGGTCAGGGGTCCCTTTACCTTTAATCATAGGTGTTGTTGTGGGGAAGTACATGAAACACATTGAGCACTTGTGGGTGTAAGCACTATAGAAGTACTGACTATGATTATCAGAGTTCCTACTGAATCTGAGGAAACCCAGAATATGTGGGTGAATTTAAACAGCAGAACCCCTTTCAGGCTGGTGGTTTGTACCCAAGCCGGGGAGAGGAAGAGTATCTCTGCAGCTTTTACAGGGTTGCCCAGATCCCTCAAGCCACTTGCACTTTCTACATGCAGAGCTGCAAACAGGTGACTTAAGTAGTGAATGTTGACAATGGTAATGGCCTGATAGGCAAGGCTTCCCAAACTTGAGCCTACGGCTGTTTTTGGACTACAACTCCCATCATCCCTAGCTAGCAGGACCAGTGGTCAGGGAGGATGGGAATTGTAGTCCAAATACAGCTGGAGAATCCTATTAGGGGAAAGTAGGCAACTCCATCTCAACCCCCCCCCCCAAACAGACCCTGGAGCTAGCTGTCAAACCTGACAATACTAAACAACCATCTCTGCAACGCTGCATACATGTCCCAACCCAGTACTGTGTCTGCCGCTCTGTGTGTTGAATGCACAGCATCTTGGGATCCAAAGACATTCCACCTCCACTATGGTCCATTTCATGAGTATCTTTCAAGTGTTACATTCAATGGAGGGAAGGGAGTAGGGTTCTGCTTGCCTTTCCCACTTCCAAATGATACATTTTCAGTTCAATGTGTTATACTGGAGGTGAGATTTTATTCCTTTCTAACTGCAATGTCAACCAAGTTTCCCAAGTCAGATCAGGGCCCTCACAAATCTTCATGTCCATCACTCTGCTTTTCTCTACTCTATTCCCATGTACAATATCTCTATAGTTTTCTAGATCTCTGTTTCTCTGCTCTACTCTTTGCAAGGAACAGGTACTGCCTACAGAGTGCTGAAAAGCTCCAGAGAATAATTTTTTAAGCAGAGCAGGGGAGGATTATAAAAAGTAGTTAGCGCTGTTATTGTTAATTACCCACTTTACCTGTGGAAATCTCACAGCAGCTTACAGATACAACAGAAATACTGCAACCAATTCCAACAATCACAATCACCACCATCAGGACTTTGAATGTCATTTCAGCAGATAGATCATATATTGTGCACCTTACAGAATCGTTATATGAACACGTATTCTGAAACAGAAGCCATTCCAGATTCAACACTCTCTGATTTGTCTGACAAATAAAGTATTAAGCCATAGTTGGGGCGGGGGGGGGGGCATGAGGTGAACACCTTTAAGGACTCTTCTGCCTCCACCTCTGTTTTTACCACTTTGAATTAGGGATGAGGAAATCTGTCAATTTTGGTTTCTCCCAGTTTCTCATTTTTCCAAACTTTTGTCAAGTCCTCCACATTTCCAAATCAGTTTGGGGTAGTGTGTGTGTGTGTGTGTGTGTGTGTGTGTGTGTGTGTGTTTAAAGAAGTCCTCGTGAAAACTCACCAGCAAATTTCTCCTACGGTACACAGTTTTCTAGGCAATTCTGCCCAAGATGCATATTTTTGCAAAGCAATTTCCCCTGAATATAACACATTTCTAATGTATGCATTTTCACACACTCTTTCCCCTAACATATGCATCTTTGTAAACATTGCTTGGCTAGAGAACCACCCTCCAAAATTTGGAGAGTTTTGAAACAGCACATTTTTGTTGCTTGCTGTTGTAATTTTGTGTCTTGATTTCCCTCCCGGCAGCGTAAGGCTGCGTAGATTGCCTTCCCCTTCCCTCTTTTATCTGCACAAGAAGCCTGTGAGGTAGACTAAGCTGTGAGTTGGTAGTTCAGACACCAAAGTCGCAAAACTGTACATCCTTAAGAGTATTTCTTGCTTGCTACTATTTATCAGGTTTGGCAAAGATTTGTTCCATTCCGTTTTGACGTTCTGCTGTAAATACCGAGACAATGAAACGTTGCAGTTAAAGCAAGGAGGCTGTTTTTTCTAGCTTTGTTGCATGATCTGTGAATGACATTACATAAGAACATAAGAAGAGACTGCTGGATCTGACCAACAGCCCGTCTAGTTCTCAGAATGGCCAAGCAGATGGCTGTGAGATGACCACAAGCAAGACCTGAGCACTATAGCACTCTTCCTTCCTACAGTGTCAGGCAACTGGTATTCAGAAACATACAGTTTCCCACTGTGAAGGCAGCACAGCCATCATGGCTGGTAGCCTCTGGTAGCCCTATCCTCCATTAATATGTCTAATCCTTTTAAAGCCACATGTCCTCCAACATTTCTCCAATGGAAATAGGGATGTCCTATTCCATAACAGCAACAGCAACATTATTTATACCCTGTCCATCTGACTGGGTTGCCCCAACCACTCTGGGCAGCTTCCAACATACAGTGGTACCTTGGGTTACAGACGCTTCAGGTTACAGACGCTTCAGTTTACAGACTCCAATAACCCAGAAATAGTACCTCGGGTTAAGAACTTTACCTCAGGATGAGAATAGAAATCGCATGATGGCAGCAGGAGGCCCCATTAGCTAAAGTGGTCCCTCAGGTTAAGAACAGTTTCAGGTTAAGAACGGACCTCTGGAACAAATTAAGTTCTTAACCCAAGGTACCACTGTATATAAAAACATAATAATTTTTTATCTCCTTGGCTCAGAGGTTTCATAACTCCATGCCCTCTGACATTTCTCCGATGAAAATAGGGCCATCCTAAGGAAAAGTGGGACATTCCAGGATAATATCAGAAGCCAGGATAGTTTCTGTAAATCCAGGACTGTTCCTGGAAAATAGTGGCACTTGGAGGGTCTGAAGCCATCCACATTGGTGGCCATTATTGCCTCCTGTGGAAGTGTACTCCATAGTGTGAGGCCTGGCATGCATTTGTATATTGCCTTTCTGTCCAGGAGTTCAAGGTTGTGTGCATTTTCCTCCCTTCCTCCCCTTTTACATTTGTAACAACCCTGTGAGGTAGACTAGGCTGCGTTAATATACAGTGGTACCTCGGGTTAAGTACTTAATTCGTTCTGAAGGTCTGTTCTTAACCTGAAACTGTTCTTAACCTGAAGCACCACTTTAGCTAATGGGGCCTCCCGCTGCTGCTGCGCCACCGGAGCACAATTTCTGTTCTCATCCTGAGGCAAAGTTCTTAACCTGAAGCACTATTTCTGGGTTAGCGGAGTCTGTAACCTGAAGCGTTTGTAACCTGAAGCGTATGTAACCCGAGGTACCACTGTATGTACATAAGCAGAAGATCTTGTCAACAGATTGCTGCAGAAGACAAGGGAAGAGTGGGCCTTGAGGAAATCCTGTTGGCACCCCTGAGTGAGTGCATTTAGGACCACAGCTGAAGATGCTGGCTTATCTCTAGTCCAGGTTTCTCAGGTCCAAGTCGGATCAAGTTTCTCAACAGGGGTTTACCCTCTATATTGCCTTGATTCTTACCTTTAAATAAGAACTTCCAAAGTAACTTTCATGATCATCTTTCATAGTATCCAATTTAGCCGTCCATCTGGCTTTCCTATTCCCTGTCTATTTTACTGAATTGCTTCATTCCCATGCAATTTCATAACTGATTTAGCTGTTGGGTTACACATACAGATTCATTTTATGTACCTTATATAATAGATTCATCTTCAGGCTGATGCATCAACAATTCGAGTTAAGCCAAAACCTATTTATTTAAACCAGTAGCCATGATACTAATATAGAAGATTAAATCCAGGTATTGTATCAACTACACAGTGAGCCAGACTCCCCTAGTTAATACTCTTTACTTTTCCTTTTATCCGTCCCTGACTTAGGAACCTTGTATTATAGAAATGAACATATAACACGGAAAAGATTGAAACAGAAATAGTTCATCTCCCTCATCCGTACATCTCAAGCCCAATAAAATGATCCACAAGTCCTCTTTAAAGCGTTCCTATCTTAGTCTGCCCTATCTGAGAAATATATGCTGTTTTATGTTCAAAATCCAACACTGAAGCCTTTTATTTCTTTTATTGACATTTGTATTCACAGAGAAAGTTGTCAGAGCAAAGAGCTCTCGCACATCCCCACCTTGGGGGGGTCAAAAATATCAGAAGTACAACATCAGTTCACAGGTGTTTGTTTTTTTAGTATATATATAAAAAATCCTCTGCTTTGTTTTATTCCTGTTTGTACTCATTGTACGCATCCCATTGACTTTGATGGGGACAAATAGCCCCTGAAAAAGTTTCCCAATGCATATCTCCAGGGAAATCAGAACAGCTCGTGTTCAGCAAAGGACAAATAATCATCATCGCCACCGTATAATCAGGAAAATCCAGAACTTACCTTTAAAAAGAGACAGGAACAAGGATGCCCAGAGGTACAAGCCGGAATAGACGAAGCCCAGACACCGCTCTGTGAGCATTGTCAAGCCACAATTAGGAGTCTAGGCAGACACCAGACACCGTGAAGGAAGTCTTCCTGTCAGCTCTGAGTGATGGAGAGAGTCTCTGGCTAAGAGGGATCGCAATATCCAGCCAGCCAGTTTTGCTACTGCAAAAGAAAATGATATTGGTCCAAGTCGCACATCACTGTTTATTGCTGGTAATAACTACATCTAAGTGCCAGAGACTTAATTAAGATTGGAAGAAGGGCTTTTTCTCTGCGCGTCTCTTCTTTCCCTTACAAGCGCTCTGCACCTTTGCTAGTGCCAGACAGAGGGAAGAAGCAGGAGCACGAAAGCTAATGTGTGCGGGGAAGGGGGAGGAGAAGGAGAAAGAAAGGGACATTGCTGCCTCTGAGAGATTTTCCACATTCCCTCTCTCTCTCTCTCTAACAGTAACTCTGGGCCAACACGTCAGCAGTGTTTTCTACGCTAGTACGAGAGTGCCTCTAGAGCTACATGCCAGGCAGTGCGAGACGAGAGCGCCGCTCTTTTTCCTTTTCACGGTCGCTGATGGAGCAATTTTCAGTCAGAGAATTACAGCATGACATTGTTTGTGACCTAATGTTGGAAGAAGAGAAGTCTAGTCTAGGAGTTAACAGCTATAGGGTTCGGAGCCTTAGGAGGAATCTGTTGCACCCCACAACACAGACTTTCTTTTAGAGGCTCCCCAAAGAGAAAAATAAACCATCTTTTTCAACCGTACTGCCTTTTCCAGAGATTGCTTCCTTTTATTCCCTGTTCCGGTCCTTTTTTATGGTCACAATATTTCGCTGCAAAATTCGTCTTAGCATTCCAATAAACAAGAGAACATGAAAATGTATATCCCTGAAGACTTTCTTTACCCATTCCGTTTGGATATATTTTTTTCTCCAGATCACCAAATTAGGAACATAGGAAGGTGTATTATATTGAGACATACCACTGGTTCAGCTAGAACAGTATAATTGACTGGTAAAATTTCCCAGGCTTTCAAGTAGGAGACTCTCCCGGTCCTCATCAGGAGATAATGGGAATTGAGCCTGGAACTTTTCGCAAGGATAGAACCTGCTCAGCTATGGTCCTTCATGTCATGCTATGCCATATCTTCATGTTATGACTTTTACGCATACCAGGACTCTCATTGGAACATCCCCTTGCACATGGTCATTCTCAGGGCGCACCATTTTTGCAGCAAATTCTCGGGCAGTTTCATACACGGGCTTAATACAGTGGAACTTGGGTTACGTACCGTCCTCCTTACGAAGGCTTTGGGTAACGAGCTCCGCTAAACCGGAAGTAGGTACTCCTGGTAGCGAACTTTGCCCCCGGATGCGAGCGGAAGTCGCGCACCGGCGGTGGCACGGCAGCAGCAGGAGGCCCCATTAGCGAAAGTGCGCCTCAGGTTAAGAACGGTTTCAGGTTAAGAACGGACCTTCAGAACGAATTAAGTTCATAACCAGAAGTACCACTGTACAGTGGTACGCTTCAGGTTACAGACTCCGCTAACCCAGAAATAGTACCTTGGGTTAAGAACTTTGCTTCAGGATGAGAACAGAAATCACACAGTGGCGGTGTGGCAGCAGCGGGAGGCCCCATTAGCTAAAGTGGTACCTCAGGTTAAGAACAGTTTCAGGTTAAGAACCGACCTCCGGAACAAATTAAGTTCTGAAAATGGACCATACAGGTATCACAAATGGGACATTGGCAACAGGGGTGGGTTGTGTGGTGGTGTTTTTTTTTAATGCACCAGATTCCCATGCCATGTGGACACTGTAAAAAAAAAAAAAACTGCATGTCTGTGGAGCACCCTAATCCACAACAAGCACCCATGTGGAGTACAATTCTAATCCCCGCTGATGGTGATGGGTGGTGGTGGTTAGAGTGGTGTCCTGGTGCTGTTCCACTGGGATGCCCTAGCTACGCCCGTGGATGAAAAGCTACAGGTGGTAGCAAGTGAAAAGGCCCCAAATGGGGTGTTTTAGAGGTAAAGTGCCAACAGCTTTGGTTCTGCTTAATTGAAAGCTCTCAATTCGTTTAGAGCCCAGTCCTCAGGCCCTTCATGCCAGCCTGGAGCTGGCCTAGTAAAATGGAAGATAGAACCACTTTCTGCCTACTCCCACCATGGCCAACAAGCCTGTGAGACAACAGGAGTTAGAGGGTGACTTTGTTATGCAACCCCCGAGCAAAGGAGATAAGTAACTAGACAACCTTTAGGAGACATCTGAAGGGGAGGGAGGTTTTTTTAATGTTTAATGTTTTATTATGTTTTTATATCTGTTGAAAGCCACCCAGAGTGGCTCAAGCAACCCAGCCAGATGGGTGGGATATAAGTAAAATCATCATCATCATCATCATTATTAAATAGGACATCCCTATTTCCATCAGAGAAATGTTGGGGGGGCATGTATTCATCGCCTCATTCTTCCTAGGCACTTACAATTTCTCTCTGATACCCCAAGCTGCCTTGAATGAATTTTTACATAGAAAAGGGGAGGTCTAAATTTTAAAAATTAACTTTACTTGATCATGAAATGGCCCTTCCCTGCCATTCTTTTTGTGGGTCCACGCACCATTTCCCCCAATGTGATTTCCTACTTCTTTCTCCCTCATATTAGTGGTTTTCAAACTGTGTTCTAGAGAAGTTTCTTAGGGAGCTATCTATGAAACATGAATTGGTAACAATAGACAACCTTCCATAAAATAAAGCTTCTCTGACTCAGTGCCCACTCTCAATCTGAAAAATACGTAGCACAAAAGGAAAAGGGATTGTGAGGGAGGAGGAAAAAACCCCAAACTCTAGCCCTGGTTTTTACTTACAGAGTTCTTATAAGGACCAGCTGGAATGGAAACAGGTCAAGGTGAGGAGGAGTCCAGAGTTGCTGTTCTCTCAGGTGAGTTGAGACAGGTCCATCCCTCCCTCTGCTGCAGCCGGATGGAATGGCTTTTGCCAGGTGTCCAATGGCTACTATAAGCTTTGTCATCCCTCCAGTGAGTGCTGGGCGGCCATTTTGTACATTTCCTCTGGTGCTCAGGAATGTTTCCTGTTGCTATTAAACAGAAGCAGCATCACTGGGTGGGTGTAAAATCAATAGTGTGTGATTTCCACAATCGGGAGCAGCAGGACATAGCTGCATTCTTATGGTAAGCGCAAACTTGTCAGGGTTGCCCGCCTCTCTATATTTGTGTTATGCCACACTAACCATGGCAGCCATTTTGTGTTATTCCACATGCTCAACGTAGCAGTTGTTTTGTGACAGGTGCCCCAACTGTCTCTCAAAGTCCAAAAGGCCTGCCAAAAAAGTTGAAAAAACATATCTTCATGTATGCGACAACGGCCGCGAGAGTTCTGGTAGCACAAGGATGGAAACTAAAGAATCATGGCAAGAAAAACTGAATGGACTGGCAAAACTGACATATAAGCTACGGGAAAAGGATAACTGTGACTTTAAGGATGAATGGGAACCCTTTACAAAGTATCTGAAGATGCAACAAAGCAAACTGGACTCCTTGGCAGGTTTTGAATAAACATTCACAAACTTTTTATTGATAATAATCAGCTAAATAGTTTGAGGATCTGTACAACTTTGTAACATGCAGGAAACAGCATTCTTAGAGAAAACAAAGACTGGAACTGAGGGAAATTGGGGGGTGGGGTGGGGGTGGGTGGGTTTTGTGTGGGAGGGGGGAGGGAGGAAAAATGGGGGGGGAACAAGGATGATATGTTTTTGGATAATATGTCTTGTTATAATTTTGAATTAAAAAAAAAACAAAAAACAAAATGTGCCCACAGGTCTAAAAACATCAGTGACTCCAGTTCCAGTCATTCACAGGTCACCCATGGAAAGTCCGTGTGTGGCAGTAATTCATTTTTTATTAAACCCTATAGGGGAAAGACACCTAATTAAACCAACCTACACCATGACCATCTCTGCAGTAAGCACCCATTTGTTAATAGATTTGATTGTTTATTGCAGTAGAACATTACTAATAGAGTTACTCAACTCTATGACCTTCCAAAAACCAACTGATCTGACATCTCTTTTCCCATTTAATTTTTAATAGCCGGCTTTTGTCATCATAATATATTACGAAAAATGGCACTAGCAAATGAACCTCTGCTATTGATGCTGTGCTGGGACTTCAGTCTAACCCGACAGTAATCATAATTAAGATTATAATTCTCATTTTCTGTAGAGACATCATGGCAATTAAATCTATTCAGGGAGTAATTATTTTTCTTCTTTTATAAAATGATCTCTCTCTCTCTCTCTCTCTCTCTCTCTCTCTCTGTGTGTGTGTGTGTGTGTGTGTAGGCTAACAGCAAAAATATATTTCATCCCTTGCTATACTTTTTAACCAGTACCATTCACCAAGAAGGTTAAGATCTTAAGTGAAATATGTATCTGTCACTTTTAATCAAGCTTACTGTTGACAATGTGTAAGCAGAGAATGTGAAAACAGGGGTACGAAAAGAAATACTTGTTTTTCCATCCATGTTCCTTGCCAATGTTCAAATCATCGTAGATAATATTGTTTTCTTTCACAGCCAGTTCACACGGTCCTTTCTCAGCCATGTGATCTAATATTTATATAAACATATACATTATGACACTTTATTCTTTTAGATTATATTCTATTACACATTACAATTTCATTCTTAGTTAGCAATTAATATATTATAATTGTCAGTACTGTAGATCAGTAATGTTCTTTAGAGGTTTGTTACATTCCGTCTGTTTTTATTTTATGCTCTGTTTTATTCACTTATAAGCTGCTTTAGAGACTTCTGTACAAATATGAGATATCAATAAGAAGTGAAATCGATCTCCTTTGAAAGGAGGAGAGCCATTTGCATGGGAGGCTGCCTTAGTCTAACTCAGACCATAGATTCATCTCGCACAGTATTATATATGGTGGATTTCGAAGGGGCAGAGGAATCAGAGACCAAATTGCAAACATGCGCAGGATTATGGAGAAAGCTAGAGAGTTCCAGAAAAACATCTACTTCTGCTTCGTTGACTATGCAAAAGCCTTTGAATGTGTTGACCACAGCAAACCATGGCAAGTTCTTAAAGAAATGGGAGTGCCTGATCACCTAATCTGTCTCCTGAGAAATCTCTATGTGGGACAAGAAGCTACAGTTAGAACTGGATATGAAGAAGAAGAAGAAGAAGAGTTTGGATTTGATATCCCGCCTTTCACTCTCCTTCAGGAGTCTCAAAGTGGCTAACATTCTCCTTTCCCTTCCTCCCCCACAACAAACACTCTGTGAGGTGAGTGGGGCTGAGAGACTTCAAAGAAGTGTGACTGGCCCAAGGTCACCCAGCAGCTGCATGTGGAGGAGTGGAGACGCGAACCTGGTTCCCCAGATTACGAGACTACCGCTCTTAACCACTACATCACACTGGCTCTCTATGGAACAACTGGTTGGTTCAAAATTGGGAAAGGAGTACGACAAGGCTGTATATTGTCTCCCTGCTTATTTAACATATGCAGAATTCATCATGCGAAAGGCTGGGCTGGATGAATCCCAAATTGGAATTAAGATTGCCAGAAGAAATATCAACAACCTCAGATATGCAGATGACACAACCTTGATGGCAGAAAGTGAGGAGGAATTAAAGAATGTTTTAATGAGGGTGAAAGAGGAGAGCGCAAAATATGGTCTGAAGCTCAACATCAAAAAAACTAAGATCATGGCCACTGGTCCCATCACCTCCTGGCAAATAGAAGGGGAAGAATGGAGGGAGTGAGAGATTTTACTTTCTTGGGCTCCTGATCACTGCAGATGGTGACAGCAGCCATGAAATTAAAAGATGCCTGCTCCTTGGGAGAAAAGCAATGACAAACCTAGACAGCATCTTAAAAAGTAGAGACATCATCTTGCCAATAAAGGTCCATATAGTAAAAGCTATGATTTTCCCAGTAGTGATGTATGGAAGTAAGAGCTGGACCATAAAGAAGGCCGAAGAATAGATGCTTTTGAATTATGGTGCTGGAGGAGACTCTTGAGAGTCCCATGGACTGCAAGAAGATCAAACCTATCCATTCTTAAGGAAATCAGCCCTGAGTGCTCAATTGAAGGGGCGGGGGGAGGGGCGTTGCCCCCCACTCCTGGGCTGCTTCCGGAGGGGTGAGCTTCCTCCAAGCTGTCAAAAGGAAGAGGGAAGGGAGGAAGGCTGCTGGCAAACTGGTGTGGCTCTCTCCCTCCCTGCCCCCCGGCCAGGAAGCAGCTCGCTATGGGTGGCTCGCTCTACCTTCCATGGGCATCTCTCCCCCTGGGACGCTCGTCCCACCCACATAGCCCCGCCCCCGGGGGCACAGCATGTGCGCTGCTCCAGGTGCCGGAGCAGCTACCTACCCCAGAAGGAGGAGAGGAAGAAGAGTTTGGATTTGATATCCCGCTTTATCACAACCCTAAGGAGTCTCAAAGCAGCTAACATTCTTCTTTCCCTTCCTCCCCCACAACAAACACTCTGTGAGGTGAGTGAGGCTGAGAGATTTCAAAGAAGTGTGACTAGCCCAAGGTCACCCAGCAGCTGCAGGTGGAGGAGCGGAGACGCGAACCCGGTTCACCAGATTACGAGTCCACCACTTCTAACCACTACACCACACTGGTTCCCACATTGTGTCCTCCACCAGAGGTACTCCTCCTCCTCTAACACCCCATATACCACTAAGCTAGAGTTATTGGAAGGAAGGCCAAGACATTGACTCATACAGAGACACAATGTCTCCACAATAAAGTGACTGAATGAGCCAATCAGACACGATACTGAGATGCAGCAGGATTGCTGGCTCTCAGCTGATTGGAAAGAGACAAGGCCAGACTTGTACACAACGACAGAGACGTAAGGGGCGAGTGGATGCATCAGCTCCCAGGGAGTGAACTGACATCTAGATCCACACAAACCTAGACTTCCATTACTGAAAAAGTGGTTTTGAGTTCAAAAGTGCCTGTTATGAAACATGTTGCGTGAAGTGTCAGCCTGGTAATGCACCGAGTGCCATTTCTGTAAGAGCTGACAGGACATGATGTGAAAAGCCTGCTGGGAAAGAGAAAACACAAATGTCAATGCCAAGTAACTGCACTTTGCGAGAAAAGAATGGGATGTGTCATAAGCAATTGTTCCTTGAAAAGGGAGAGAGGTTTGCCTTTGCCCAGGCAAAGTATCTGCAACAGGCGGGTGTCGTGTAAGACTCTAAGGCAGATGGAGCAACCAGGGAGATACAGGAGCAAAGTGAAGAGTCCCTGGAGCGGCACAGCCAGCAGTGGCAGCAACAGCAAAGGGACAAGGACCCCTCGCAGAGATTGTTTACAACAGGCAAAGCTAAGCCAGTGAAAAGATCAAAAGAGGAATAAATCCTATTGCAGGACAGGGCGGCGAAGAGGTGGGCAGTACTTGAGGATTTCGTTCTTTGTAGCTAAGTACACTAATAATAGGAACCTGCCTAACACAGAAGTCTGATCTTAGGACCTCTTATTTAAGAGCATAAGAAGAGCAGCAGAATCAGGCTAAAAGCCTGTCTAGTCCAGCATCCTGTTTTCACAGTGGCCAGCCAAGTGGCCACAGGAAGCCCCCAAACAGAGTCTGAGCACAAAAGCAATCTCTCCACCTGTCATTCCCAGCAAATGGGACCCAGAGGCTTTCTGCCTCCCACAAGGAAGGGGGAGCATAGCGATCATGAAAGTGGCTACAGTGATACCTCGGGTTACATACGCTTCAGGTTACATACGCTTCAGGTTACAGGCTCCGCTAACCCAGAAATAGTACCTCAGGATGAGAACAGAAATCGTGCAGCAGCAGGAGGCCCCATTAGCTAAATGGTACCTCAGGTTAAGAACAGTTTCAGGTTAAGAACGGACCTCCAGAACGAATTAAGTTCTTAACCCGAGGTACCACTGTATAACCATATGTGCTGCCACGAAGAGAAATCCAATTATTCATTTCAATACAAAATTCAGTAAGGCAAGCTCTGGAGACTTTGTGATATGCTGATGTTTCATTTTACTCATCACATTAAAACACTTGTTCTCCAAAAGTTTGCCATCTCTGGGCATGCCCACCACAAGTTCTTGTCTCTGTCCCCCGCCCCCCGTCCAGGTGTTGACAGGTGTTGTAGACATGGACTTGGACACGGAAATGGAGTGTGAATCTTGGAGTAACCTGTGGGGCAAGTTTCCCGTTATAACCACCTCAGCCAGAATCAAGGAAACAATGCTGAGGATAATGCAGAAACGGTACATGACCCCATGTGGAGAACTGAATTTAAGGTCGGGCGGGAAATGTGAAACAGTGAGAAACTGAAATGGACATATTTTACCTTCCCTATCTACCACTGAGATCTTCCCATCAGAATGTGGAGCAAAGAGCAGGTGGGAGCAGCAGGTCCCAAGCTCAAAGACAAAATCTAAAGCAATCCTGCCCCAGCTTATGTGACCCAGTTGGCCAATGCAGATCCTCAATGGCTTATCATACTCCATGCTGTCTTTGGCTGCCCTTTCTGTCCTCCATATTTACAGTCTTTTTCTGGCCATAAAAACATTAGGTGCATTCAACCCCTCATGTTCTGCCATGCCCAATTCCGAAGGTTGGTGGTTCGAATCCCTGTGACGGGGTGAGCTCCCCTTGCTCGGTCCCAGCTCCTGCCAACCTAGCAGTTCGAAAGCACGTCAAAGTGCAAGTAGATAAATAGGTACCACTCCGGTGGGAAAGTAAACAGCGTTTCCATGCACTGTTCTGGTTTCCCCAGAAGCGGCTTAGTCATGCTTGGCCACATGACCCAGAAAAACTGTTTGCGGACAAACACTGGCTCCCTCAGCCAGTAAAGAGAGATGAGCGCCACAACCCCAGAGTCGTTCGCGACTGGACTTAACTGTCAGGGGTCCTTTACATTTACATTTATGCAATCCTAGCAGGGGACTTCTACATGCTGTAGTTTTTTGGTTTTAAATGCATTGGATTCAGAGCCAACCCCTGGAAAAAAAGGTACATCGGCAATGTTCAAAACATATTATTCTGGAGACTAGATGATCCTCAGGGTCCCTTCCAACTCTGCAGTTCTATGATTCTGTGATCTATTATGCCTCCTCCTGAGGCCTGGATAGCTCAGTTGGTTAGAGCATGGTGCTGATAACACCAAGGTTGCAGGTTCAATCCCCGTATGGGGCAGCTGCATATTGGACTAGATGATCCTCAGGGCACCTTCCAGCTCTACAATTCTATGATTCAATGTCCTATTGAAAACAAATTCCCGTACAGTAGCTGGCATGAAAATTTCAGGAAAGAAATACACAGAGGTTCCCCCATGGATGCAAAAGGCAAGAGCAGAGATAGCCAGGAAACAAAGCAGCAGATTGGAGGCCATCTGCTGGAGTATCAGAGCTCATGCCACTTGAGGATATCAATTCTCTGACAGCAAAATATGGCTGCTTGTTGCCCAAGAGTTTCACGCAATGTGGTTTCCGGCCAAGGACTGGCTCACACAAGGCCATCTGGTTAGGGAAAGATTACGTGGCAGTTTGTGCAGGTATTGAATCAGGCAAGGCATCCACCACCCCAGACAAGGTGTTCATCTGTCACAACACTGTCTTCTGTGAGACAACTTGAACATTTGGTCAGCTGCCAGCCAGGAAGAGTAGAATAACTGCATGATGAGGAATCAAGTGAAAGGTCAGTGTTGGAAAGTACTGTACACTGATCTCTGTCAATGGCTGGGGAGGAAAGGATGGTGGGTGCAGGGTGAGGATGGCTCTGTTGCCCATGTCAGGTAGCAACACTGAGATGATTTCTGGAAGGGTAGCCCATTAAAACTGTGGCGGCAAAACCAACAAAGGGTCTTGTGACACCTTAAAGCAGTGGTTCTCGAAGTGGGCAGTTCTTACTGAGATTATTACTATTGTTCACGTAGAAGCCGCTAGATAAACAAAACTGACTCTTGTATGGAAATAAAAAATTTCCAGTCCAAAAATATGGTTCAAAAGCTTTACTCACAGAACTTAACTTCAAAACAGCTTAAAACAATAAAAATTACATTCAGTTAGTTACATATTTCTTATGCTGATCCCAGCATTTTTGGTGGACTAAGATAAGTTTATATAAAAGAGATAGCAAGTGGGTTTTTAGTCACCTGAGTTCTACTCAGTGAAGTCCCACTGAAAGTAATGGACCTAAGTTAGTCATGTCTATTCTGAACATGACTAACTCTGGATACAACTCAGTGCTTGTAAGTCAGTTAGTGTCTGATTGTGCAAAGCCAGGAACACACATTTCTGCATCTGCAATTCTTCCTTAGATTCTATTTTTTCCAGCTGGCCTAAAACCTCACTGTTCCATTTATATTCTTGGAAGCCTGCCAAGCACTGCCATCCAATTATTAGGACCTCTGATTGTTTATAAAAAAGTCCTACATTGAATAGGTTATCAGAAACAAAGGAAATGAATGTGGTGTCCTTCAAAGAGTGGCAGGTGGATGTGACAAAGGCACTTCACATAGAACCAGACGTTGCTTGAGGACTTGATGAATATTTGTGACGCGTAGTAGGAGCTTTTCTTTTCCTTCTGCTAACCAAATAAATAAATAAAAAGTCAAGAGGAAAGGCCAGCACCTAAAGAACATCTGATGCATACTCACCTCGAGGAAAATTGAGAAGTAAATCCAACAGCCAATTTCTAATTGGTAAGGAACAAGTAGCACAAAGATTCACTCCAGGCATGTAGTGCTTTATGCAGGGATGTGTATAGACGCTAGGGGAGGATATATTAGATATTATCCTTCTTTCCTCACCCTTGTGAGTTCAGCACAGTGCATCCCTTTGCAGCTTAAAAGGAAGCTTAGATAAACTACTTTTAGCTTTTTAGTTTAAGTCATGGGTCGGCAAACTAAGGTCTACAAGCCGGCTCAGGCCCAATTGCCTTCTGGATCCAGCCCACAGACAGTCCAGGAATTGCCAGTGCGCATGTTTTTTCTTTCTCCCTCACATGGCGGAGGCAGCGCCTCCTCCCTCCCTCCTCCTGGCTTCTCCCTGCCCTGCCTAGAGGAGGAAGGGGGCTGGGCTTTGTTGGTGCCAGAAGCAGCAGCAGCACTCAAGCGGCCGTCATTTTAAGCATCCCCTCTCTGAAACCCTTTCACGTGCCGCTCATCGTCCCTCTGCCGTCACTGCCACCAGCCCCTGCCACTCGCAAGACACAGGTAAGCAGCCACTGGGGCTCATGGTGCTCTAGCATCATTCCCCCCAAAAAAACATATAGTCTGGCCCCCCACAAGGTCTGAGGAACTGTGGACCAGCCCCCTGCTGAAAAAGTTTGCTGACCCCTGGTTTAAGTGAGCCAGGATGCTGTAAGGCAAACTGGATTCTCCTGATATTTCCCCCTTTTCACCTCCCTGCAAGGGATGCTTCTGAGTTCAAGGTGAGGTCAAGCCTCTAACATTAAGGCTGCAGCACTCGGTTAATTAATTGGTTAGATGAAATCATTTGAATCATATTGATTGGTTTTAAAAGGTGTCTCCAGTTAATGGAGCAACAGATTATTTTCTTTAAAAGTTACCGTATTTTTCGCTCTATAAGACGCATCAGACCACAAGACACACCTAGTTTTTGGAGGAGGAAAACAAGGGAAAAAATATTCCGAATCTCAGAAGCCAGAACAGCAAGAGGGATCGCTGCGCAGTGAAAGCAGCAATCCCTCTTGCTGTTCTGGCTTCTGGGATAGCTGCACAGCCTGCATTCGCTCCATATGACGCACACACATTTCCCCTTACTTTTTAGGAGGGAAAAAGTGAGTTATAGAGCAAAAAATGCGGTAATTATTTTAAATCAATAACTTATCATAACTGGCTCCATCTTAGAAGTTGCATCCTGCCGTTTTTTTCCACACACCAGGTAACAAATGCCTCATCAAAGATGGCGTCTGCTGATAAAGTGTGTGCATCTTTTAAATACTGGTCCAAGTTCCCCCGCACAACTTTTGTAACGATCGTTTTTATCAATAGACAGATTTATGCAAATTGTATCCTTCATACATTAAAAAGTCATAAGTTTAATTAACTAGGGTGGCAAGGGAGTTAAAAAGCCTGAAGGCAGTTTCTATGTTATGTTTGTCTTTCAGAAACCCATGTATTGAGAAGAACGAAAATAGTCTCGTTGTTAAGCACCATCAAGCATACTGTCTGCATCCTCACTAGGGATGGGGAGAGAACTTCAGTTCAGTTCACATCTGAAAGTGAAGTTATTTATTTCATATTTGCAGGAAAAACCCACCAACCAAAACACAATATTTTTAGGTTTGCTTTTAAATATGAATAGAACTGAATTTCTTCCCCACCCCTAGTGAGAACGCAGAAAGTATGCTTACCATATACTTAACAGTTAGAGTATTTTAGTCTTCGCAGTACATGGGTTTCCAAAACCCAGTAAACGTTAAAATTATTGATTAAAGGGCGGTTAAAAAACTAGTGTGCAAAAATATTCAGAAGCTGTTTAAAATCAGCAGTAGCTTCAAGGATATAAAACACATCTCACTTCTACATGTCTGGATAGACTTGCCTGAAGAAAAACATTTTAAACAGATGCCAAAAAAAGAGTACAGTGATGTCAATAAGGGAATTCCAAAGGATAGATGCTTTTACACTCAAAGAACAATTTATTACAAGTGTGGAGCGGATATTGTGTGGTGCCCGTATCAGTGCCATTTCCACCAATTAAAGTGGTCATGTGGGTGTATTTGAGGTAAGGCAATCTTGTAGGTAAACTGGTCCCAACTTCTGGTCAACATTGACCCCTTAAACATGGCCTGTGGTGTTGTACCTGCAATGGCCCATTCACACATGCAAGGCATCATGTCATCATTGTCAAGTGATGAGTGTGCATGTCAGGCCTGAGGAATTCTCTCTCTCCCTCTCCCGATGGTTTCAAGGAGCCGGGAGGAAACAAGAAAGCTTTTAATTAAAATTTATTCAGTCACTGGTAGATGAAGATGATGGACTATATGGAACTTGCTGAACTGACTGGGGGACTCCAAGACCAGAGAGAAGAGATGGTGGAAGAAGTTTAAAGAATATTTGAAAAAATACGTTAATATTTAAATCTTAGAATAGCTTTGGAAGTGGATATAGGCTGTAGGGTTAGAACTAGAAGATAGTGTATTTTAAAATAGTATTATTTGTAAGTGATAAAATGTGAAGATTTTTATGGTAAAAGTAAGTGTGATTTTTTAAAAATGGTTAAAAATTATGAGATATGTAAACTGCTAAAGATGAGGTAAAATGAAAATCAGATGTTGGAAGCTCACCCAACAATGTTTAGAAAAAATAAGGACAAGACAAGAATTCGTTTGTATTGTTCGTTTTTCTGTTTGTGTTTTTAGTTGTGTTATAAAATGAATTAAAAAATGGGGGGGGGGGTAGATTTATTCAGTCACTGTGGTGACAAAGAATCCCAGTCTTTCCCCCATGATGGAATTGCTCACTCTGACTCTTCCTCCTTCTCCCTTCCCCAACAGCACCGGCCCCTATGAAAGCCTCCGGTTGCCAAACGTCGCTGCACACATTGCTCTTGTGCCCTCAACGACCGTCACATCCTAGGGGATGGTGGCTCTATGCTTTCTATTGAAGTGTTCACTGGCTTCTATCTCCCCTACCCTTAATTCTCCTAACTCACCACAGCTTGGCTGCTCACCCGTCTCTGCCTTGTTATCTCCCTCATAGCTTGGCTGCAATTCAATACAGTGGTACCTCAGGTTAAGTACTTAATTCGTTCCAGAGGTCCGTACTTAACCTGAAACTGTTCTTAACCTGAAGCACCACTTTAGCTAATGGGGCCTCCTGCTGCTGCCACGCCGCCAGAGCACAATTTCTGTTCTCATCCTGAAGCAAAGTTCTTAACCTGAAGCACGATTTCTGGGTTAGCAGAGTCTGTAACCTGAAGCGTATGTAACCGGAGGTACCACTGTACTGTCTCACTCCCCCTGGTCAGCTACAGGTGAAGGGGGAGGGATCCCCCCCATACCTCTGCCTCTTAATTCCAGTCCCTGACAGTGCATGTGTGAACCCAAGTCTCTATCCAGCCTCATCTCTTGGAAGGAGTAGTGAGATGTGCACATAATAAATAGCAAGAAAGGCTGCCATATGAATGATAAAGATAAATCTGAAATTATCCACATGGACATATTTCATTGGACCAACAGCGTTGGCTGATTAATATTCTACAGTCTTTTAAATGTGTCTGTGGGATGGCGGGGATTGTTTTTCTGTTTTGTTTTACTTATTTACTTGTTTTTATCCTGTATTTTATTCTGTCCTAATAAATAAGGGCCAATTGAAAAGCTGAAGATGAGTTCTTTTCCTTAATTCTGTATGTTGTAAGCTGCTCTGGATACAATAACCAAAAAGCAGTATATAAATCCAGTATCATTATTTATGTGCAATTTGCACATTTGATACCACACAACTGCCTCCCTATAAAATATATCATCTGAGCCATTTTTCAAACCTCTGCACTGACCGCATGATGACAGCCTCAGCCAGCAATGCATTCAGGATGGCCACGTTACTCTTGGCACTGAACTTTTAAGATCTGCAAATAATTACAAACCATCGGGAGTGATTTAAGAAGTAATTTATAATAGTTGCAGCTTAATGGGGCATCGTAGTGCAGTTAATCAATGTCAGATAAACATGGCAGTGGCCATTGCAGAATTCTACTGCCATCTGCTGTTCTCAGATCTGTGTGCAGCATCTCCTGTGAATGCTTTTCATTATCCATAGAATACAGTGGTACCTCGGGTTACATACGCTTCAGGTTACAGACGCTTCAGGTTACACACTCCGCTAACCCAGAAATATTACCTCGGGTTAAGAACTTTGCTTCAGGATGAGAACAGAAATCGTGCTCCGGTGGCGCGGCAGCAACAGAAGGCCCCATTAGCTAAAGTGGTGCTTCAGGTTAAGAACAGTTTCAGGTTAAGAACGGACCTCCGGAACGAATTAAGTACTTAACCCGAGGTACCACTGTATATACAAAGAAATCAAGCATTAATAGAAGTCTTGGAAAGGGAATCATCAGATGATGGCAGAGAATTGACAGCTGTAAGGTCAAATTCCTTGTGTCCTGACTTAGGGCGGGTTCAGCCATGCGCCCTCAACGCTTGAAAGCGAATGATGGCTCACAGATATTTAACACCACAGATAGAACTGTCATATCACTTCATATCACCTCCATCTTTTCAGCGGAATTCACACGTTTAGTTGCCAGTCATCACACATGCATGTGTATCACTTGATTTGCCTGCACAGTTGCTGTGCACTTGATGATTGGCAGCTGAATGTGTGAACTGTGCCCACTGAAGAGCACTGTGTCTGAAGCTGATGTGGAGATTTAAAAAAAGCTCTTGTCTATGGTGTCATATCTGTGAGATTCACATGTCACTTCAAGCTGAAGTCATCAGTCTGAAATTACCAGGAGCAGCATTATTGTAAAACAGAAAATGTACAGAGAGGTTGTGTGTTGTTATTTTTTTAAGCTCTAGTCTGTGCCACCATGGTTTGTCATACTGGCTAAAAACACGCTTTAAATTAAAGGGAGGGGAACTAAAATTACTTGGTTTTTATTCCCCCACCCCCTGAATTTATAGAAGATTCTTAGCTGCCATGCAGCACACATGCTCTCTAGAAAACCTTACCCAAAATGCCTTGCTCTCGGGGTTCAAAATTTGTCAGGCGCATTTTGCACCTGGCTATCAGCCAGGTGAAAATGTCCTGGTGCCAGGATGGCGTCTGACGTCTCCAGTGCCAGGGTTGCCATATTTTGAAGAGCAAAAAAAGAGGACACATTTGCCAATTTCTACTTTTAACTACTATGACGACTCGACCCATAAATTAATTTTATTATTTCGGTCACAGACCAGTTCCAGCACACATACAATATCAAGGAAGTCATAAAACACAATAGGGATACATTTGAATTTGCAGTTAGGTATAACAGGGACATGGGACGCGGGTGGCGCTGTGGGTAAAAGCCTCAGCGCCTAGGGCTTGCCGATCGAAAGGTCGGCGGTTCGAATCCCCGCAGCGGGGTGCGCTCCCGTTGCTCGGTCCCAGCGCCTGCCAACCTAGCAGTTCGAAAGCACCCCCGGGTGCAAGTAGATAAATAGGGACCGCTTACTGGCGGGAAGGTAAACGCCGTTTCCGTGTGCTGCGCTGGCTCGCCAGATGCAGCTTTGTCATGCTGGCCACGTGACCCGGAAGTGTCTGCGGACAGCGCTGGCCCTCAGCCCCTAGAGTCTGTCAAGACTGGCCCGTACGGGCAGGGGTACCTTTACCTTATAACAGGGACAATACAGATATAGCAAGTTAAAAAATATATAAATTAAAATTTAGTCACTAACATATAATCTAAAATTATCATTTAAGGCCTTAATCATTATGATAGCACAGCTTGTTCCCTAAGTTTTATGGCAATCGCACAGAATTTGGCTACCCTTAACGTGATCTCAGGATCCTTGTTCGACCCATGAAATAGAGAACATGTCCTGGAAAAAGAGGGCATATGGCAATCCTAGCACCACCTGGAGGTGACTGCCTGGGGATCCTTAGAACATGACTGTTTTCACACACTAGGAACATATCCTTTAGACTTCTACCTGTTATATTTTAGCTGCAGAACAGAATGAATGTCGGGAACCAAAAAGTCATATTGAAACATACGACCTTTCGAGCCATCTGGCTACCAAAAATGGCAACTAAGCATTCCGTTTTGGCAACTGCAACTCTGGTTTATGGAGCCATTTGGCGCCTAGCTTATATATCTGAGTTTCTAACACTGCTCGCTCTCAGGAGAGACTCTTTTGCTCTTCCAGTAGCAAGGAAGCAAGGAAGTAGAGCGGGTCATGGAGGGCTAGAAGCAGTGAGTGCGCTGGTTCACTCTAGCAAATAATTCTTTGAGAAATAACCTTTTCCAATTACGACATTAGTGCTTCCATTCAAAGAACAAGGACCTGTTTTATAACAGGACAATTTATGGTTTAAAAATGGTGTCTCGAAAGCACCCCTGACTTGCCTGGCTCTGTTGCCTCACCTCCTACGGCTCAAGGTACACTTGTTATACACCTTGGGGCCTTAGTACACATTACTAAAGGTAAAGGTAAAGGTACCCCTGCCCGTACGGGCCAGTCTTGACAGACTCTAGGGTTGTGCGCCCATCTCACTCAAGAGGCCGGGGGCCAGCGCTGTCCGGAGACACTTCCAGGTCACGTGGCCAGCATGACATCGCTGCTCTGGCAAGCCAGAGCCACACACGGAAACGCTGTTTACCTTCCCGCTAGTAAGCGGTCCCTATTTATCTACTTGCACCCGGGGGTGCTTTCGAACTGCTAGGTTGGCAGGCGCTGGGACCGAGCAACGGGAGCGCACCCCGCCGCGTGGATTCGAACCGCCGACCTTTCGATCGGCAAGCCCTAGGCGCTGAGGCTTTTACCCACAGCGCCACCCGCGTCCCTACAGTACACATTACTACCTTAGGGTAAAGGACAGGTAATTGATAAATAAAATAATAACAATAACAATATATCAAATACATTTACCTTATTGCCATTGCAGAATCCTCCCCAAACCACAGTTCAATGCCACAAAAAGTGCAGCTTCAAAGGGGCTCTTTTATCATTTGTCATTTTGGTCTACAAATAACGGAACAATAGAAACCTGCTCTGATAGTGCCCTATTATAGCTGCAGAGTTTGAAACCGAAGATAGGAATTTCATTACCTTTAGACTGTCCAAGAAATTGGTTTTGTACCTTAGGGTTCAAAATAATAATAAAACCTCTAAACCTCATGGAACAAAAGGCTAACGGGTCCAATCTCTCTCTGCACAGATACAAGGCAAGGCTGTACATAAAACAAGAGCCTCAGGTAAAGACAAGGGTCTGGGCTGCAGTGTGCCATAAACAGATAGTAAATGCACCAGAACGAGGGACGTGCAGGGCAAATCATTTCCAACGACTCTAAAAATGTTATGGCACGGTTTATTTCTATGCCGCTGTTTGGCCGAAAGGCTCCTCAAAGTGATGAACAGCATATTAGTAAAATGAAAGTACAATAAATGGAATAGGCCAATCAAAACAATTTAAAATATCAAAATCAAAAATTCCCACCATGGATATGTGCTCGTGAGCGACAGTCATGTTCTTACTACAGACATCTCTCGCTTGGCAGCCAGGTTAACTAATATCTCATCTACCACACTACTCCACCCTCTAAGCCCAACCACAATCTGTCAGCTAGGGGGAGTGTCTTTGACCTCATCACATCCAGAAGGAAGGACCCAAAGGGAAGAACACTTTTGGTGTTTCCCCTTTGAGATCTCTCCACTGGGCTGGCCCAGTCCAAGTGTTCCTATTTTCCAGGGACATCCCCGATTTAGAGAAGCCATCCTGGTTTCTGATTTCATTCCGGAATGTCCCACTTTTCCTTAAAGGTAAAGGTACCCCGACCGTTAGGTCCAGTCGCAGATGACTCTGGGGTTGTGCGCTCATCTCACTCTATAGGCTGAGGGAGCTGGCGTTTGTCCGCAGACATGTGGCCAGCATGACTAAGCCGCTTCTGGCGAACCAGAGCAGTGCACGGAAACGCCATTTACCTTCCTGCTGGAGCAGTACCTATTTATCTACTTGCACTTTTACATGCTTTCGAACTGCTAGGTGGGCAGGAGCAGGGACCAAGCAACGGGAGCTCACCCCGTCACAGGGATTCGAACTGCCGACCTTCTGATCAGCAAGCCCTAGGCTCTGTGGTTTAGACCATAGCACCACCTGCGTCCCCAACTTTTCCTTAGGACGTCCTTATTTTAACTGGAGAAATGTTAGAAGGTATGGCATTATCTGCCCCCAAGCCGTCCGAAGTCAATCCTGTATAGGGAAGCTTTTTAAAAAATGTTTAATGATGTTTTTATATACAGTGGTACCTTGGTTCCCGAACGGCTTGGCTCCCGAACAAATTGGCTCCCGAACGCCACAAACCCGGAAGTAAGTGTTCCGGTTTCCAAATGTTTTTTGGAAGCCAAACTTCCGATGCTGTTTCTGCTTGAGTGTAGGAAGCTCCTGCAGCCAATCAGAAGCCGGGCCTTGGGTTTCGAATGGTTTCAGGAGTCGAATGGACTCCCAAAATGGGTTAAGTTCGAGAACCAAGGTACCACTGTATGTTGGAAGCTGCCCAGAGTGGCTGGGGCAACCCAGTCAGAGGGGAGGGGTAGAAATAGTAAAATTATCATTATGGAATGGGACATCCCTATTTTCATAGGAGAAATGTTGGAAGGTATGCCAGTGGTGGTGGCCTCCAAATAAATAGGCATCTGTCCTGGGAATGAGATACAGCTATGGCAGACTTCTTCCTCTTGATAGGCAGGTTAATGTTGAGTGTTTTATATCTAGTAGAACATTACCCCATAAAACAAGCAACTTCCCTCACACATTCAGTGAGTGTGCAAGAAGAAAGTGGGATAATGCCTGTTAGGACATGTTTCTCCGGTAGCAATGTAGCAGGCTGCACATTTGGCCTCTTCAGGGACATATCTTGCCCTCAGCTACTCCACTATTAGGAGCCACAAAGAATCTTCAGGAAACTAATATGAAGACTGATATCTGATCTACAGTTGCACTGTCCTCAAAACACGGAAGCTAGGATGCAAAGCATTGATTCTGTACACCTGTACAAGCTTTGGGCTTGCATTCATCGCAAAGTGGGTTTTGAAACTGAGGGGGGACTTGTGAAGCAGTTTGTGATATAGTGTGAGGGTCTTCTGGTCAGAGGGGGAAAGTCAAAACTCCACCTGGGTTTTTGCAAAGTCTCAGGCATGTCTCAAGGAGCTCTTTCAGATTGCAGCCTTTGCCATCAGGGTGGTGGCTCTTAAAAAGATAAGAGCTGTAACAGGTGTGCGGTGTTGTTTGTCCAGGAGGTGGCACCTGGACACTAGAAATGGTTGACACAGCTTCTGATGGTCTGCTTTTAACCATTTGTGTTGATATTTCCTCTTCTGTCTGTTGCAGTTTTGGTTCCGGCACGTGAGAGAAAAAATAAGTAAGTAGTGTGATTTTTGATTGAATTGGACTGACTTAGAGTGCTCAGCTGCGAAGGAGAGTGCATGTGGCCCATTTATCTGCCCGTAAGAAGGAAATGCTTGTTTTTCTGCACATTCGTACAGTATGCCTTTCATCTCTGCTCTGAACTAACCTCCCCTGGAGCTACATGCAGTCTGGAAAGCTCAGTTCCATTACTATGGCTGGGAACATAATACAAATCCAGTTGTTGTTTTTTAAATTTTTAGGTTGAAAATGTTTAAATGAGAATAGTTTTGTCAAGTTCCTAGATAGCACTGCAGAATAGGTTTTCCTTTCAAATGACCTGTTTGGTCCATATTCATCCTGATTTGCTTTCACAATGCTTACTGTGAGGTTAGACTATATCCTGTCTTCATTCATTCTGTTTACTTTTAGGAGAAATATTTCAACGATCATTCGTCCTGATTTGCGTCTGGGGTGTTTGCACATCTTCCTGTTAATCATTCATTCATGCCACACTTTTCAATGCATTTCCCCATCACTTCCCAAACTGCAAATGTCCAGCTTTTGTTGTTGTTGTGCTAGAGCAACAGAGCGCTTTAATCTACTTTAAATACAAAAAACGGAAAGTTCTGGCATGTGCCTGATTCCCTCCTGCAAAATATTGACAGCCTGGAGGCACTCAAAGCCTGTAAGCTGCTTGTCTCTATGGACTTGAAGTCATTTGTTCAGCTTGATGAAAAGAAAAACCACAGAGACTGAATCACAGGATCTTTCGCTCTCATGGAAATTTACAGCCTGGGTGACATCACATTTCTTGATAAGTGGACACACTCCGATCATCACCAGATGCAGACCACTGGGCAGGCATGCTGGATGAGACCGGTGGGAAATGGACACCAACAACAGCTAGAGAGCCACAGCTCCCCCACCTGTGATTTGGAAGAGATAGAGCATGGGATGCGGGTGGCGCTGTGGTCTAAACCACTGAGCCTCTTGGGCTTGCTGATCAGAAGGTCAGCGATTCAAATCCCCATGACGTGGTGAGCTCCCATTGCTCGGTTCCAGCTCCTGCCAACCAACATTTCGAAAGCACGCCAGTGCAAGTAGATAAATAGGTACCGCTGTGGCAGGAAGGTAAACAGCATTTCTGAACGCTCTGGCACTTATCACAGTGTCCTGTTGCACCAGAAGTCATGCTGCCCACATGACCCGGAAAGCTGTCTGTGGACAAACGCCGGCTCCATCGGCCTGAAAGCGAGATGAGCGCCACAACTTCATAGTTGCCTTGACTGGACTTAACTGTCCAGGGGTCCTTTACCTTTTACCTTACCTAGAGATAGAAGAAGAGTTTGAAGAGTTTGGATTTGATATCCCGCCTTTCACTCCCTTTAAGGAGTCTCAAAGCAGCTAACATTCTCCTTTCCCTTCCTCCCCCACAACAGACACTCTGTGAGGTGAGTGGGGCTGAGAGACTTCAAAGAAGTGTGACTGGCCCAAGGTCACCCAGCAGCTGCATGTGGAGGAGCAGAGACGCGAACCCGGTTCCCCAGGTTACGAGACTACCACTCTTAACCACTACACCACACTGGCTCTACATTGGGTAAGGATTCTGGAGACTTGAGTGTTAATCCCCATTCACTGATATGAAGATCAGTGAATGATTTAGGGTCAGTCAGTCTCTCTTAGAGCCAAATAGAGTTGCCTGTGGATTTTTAAGCATCAGTAGCAAGCGTGGATTAGAATGGGGAAGAAATATGAATCATTTGGAACCAAAACTATTACATTCCCACATTCCAAAGCACGACACAAACTGAACCATAGCCATCCTTCAAAACTCACACTTATCAGAATTTTGTGGTTTAGTTCACCAGCCCAACAATGTTTACAAAAATGGACACTGTAGAGGAAAGGATGAATAAAATATATTGGTGGAACAACAGCCCCCCCTCAAAAAATGCATTATATTAAGGGAATGTCCTTGGAAAAGGTAGTCAAAACTTGTACGTTAATCAAAATTGCCTATCAAAATGCGTTCATCAGAAGAAATTCGCACTAAAAGGCTGATGGAGATTCATGAGGATTAAAAAAAAATTCACATTCCTGTAAAATGTGATTTGAAAAATGAGAAACTAAGAGAAGCGAAATGAATGGATCATTTCATCCCAAGGTGTGGGTGCAGGATTCTAATTGGGAACCCAGTGCCAGGGCAGGGTAAGTCCAGTACCCTTTCCCCCATTAATTCCTCTCTCAAGTATCTGTTTGGTCTACAGAGTTGGCATACAGATATCACACGGATGCTGCGCCAAGGGGAATTTAATTGGGAAAACAGCAGGCTTGGGGATCCTTTAATCATTTTCACAACATTTCTGTACTGATCCACTCTGGGACTTTCTGCTATTAAAATATAAATAAAAGATGTGGAAAGTTTATATTCATGAATTTTCCCGCATTGTATCTAGTTTGGCCTAACCAATTTCACAGGGCTTGCTGCAAGGATAACATTCAATATGTATTGCACACATATACCCTGTGATCCCCGGAGGAGGAAGCGCAAGGTGCAAATGTGATAAATAAATTTATCAAATGGTTGCTTGCCATCAAAATTCAATGCGGCTCAAGAGAAATGATTGCTCAGATCTGCTTTATAAATATAAAAAGCTCATCTGGAGGCTTTTCTGTCTCCCTCTCACCCTCTCAGGTGAAAACCTGAGAAAGAAACTATCACATTAAAAACACATGCACACACACACACAAACATTTTCTCTTCCTTTCATCTTCCAAAAAGAAACATTCTGAATCAGTGCCCCGGGGAATCTCTAACAGCCTCTTATTTTAAAGTATGATCCATGTGTCTTATACATGTCCCCAGCCTACCTCAGTACAAACTCCACAGCTGTGTAATGGCTTTGGTTTTCAAAACTACGTGTCTTACTGATGTTTCCCTCCCCCTGCCCAGCAATGATACAGGAAAATCCACTTTCTCAACACTCGATTTTGTTTACATTTCAATGAGAAACTGCATCACTTGCCATTCTTGAACCAATACACAAAAGGAAACGCGGCTCACCTTTGACATTTGCTTTTCTCCCAATTTTGCTTTGCCGTTCTCCAACAACCAAAAGCGTGTAGAAAAATGCATCCATTAGGGGAAAGTACACATAACGAAAGGGGTGGCGCTGTGGGTTAAACCACTGAGCCTAGGACTTGCCAATCAGGTCGGCGGTTTGAATCCTTGAGATGGGGTGAGCTCCCATTGCTCGGTCCCTGCTCCTGCCAACCTAGCAGTTCGAAACCACATCAAGGTGCAAGTAGATAAATAGGTACCGCTCTGGCGGGAAGGTAAACGGCGTTTCCGTGTGCTGCTCTGGTTCGCCAGAAGTGGCTTAGTCATGCTGGCCACATGACCCGGAAAAACTGTCTGCGGACAAACACTGGCTCCTTTGGCCAGTAAAGCGAGATGAGCGCCGCAACCCCAGAGTTGTTCACGACTGGACTTAACTGTCAGGGGTCCTTTACCTTTACCTTTACGCATAACGAAAACCAAACATGCATCTATTTGTGAAAATAGCACACAAAATGCATTCTGTTAGGGAAAGTCACTAGACAAAATGAGTACATTACACAAAATTTCTGTGGAAATGTGGAGAACTGCAAGACTGCGAAAAGGAGAAGTAGAGAGAAACTGAAATCGACTGATTTGTCCATCACTAATCATAAGTATCTGTTACTGTACTTCTTGTTGTTACTATAAATCGCCCTGTCCTTCATCAGAGGCTGATATTAACTTTGACACCAGAGACACACATACAACCTTTCAGAACATCAAAAAGAATAGTCAATTCAAACAAAGAGTTCCACTTCTGCCCCACCAAAGTTCCCTGTTCCTTTCGTGTCCCATTTTGTTTTAAAACTGAATTGTTGAAAAGGGCCGTAGCTCAGTGGTGGAGATTCTGCTTTGCACAAAAAGGTTCCCCGGTTCAGTTCCTCACATATCAAGGAAGGACTGGGAATGTCTCTTGGCTGAAACCCTGGCTAGGTGCTGTTGGTTACTGTACATAATACTGACCCGGGTGGACCAATGATCAGTTCATGGTAGCTTCCTATGCCCTCTCTATCTCCAGTGGTAGAAGAGCTCCCCCTTTGTTCTTTAACTGGGACAAAACAGGTCGCAGCTTCCCAATTTTACCATGTGAAGAAAATTCTGTACGGCTTGAAACCTCGTTATAAAATCTCGGCAAATATGATTGTCTTTTTTCTCTCTCCTTAATTCTCTCCCTGTGGATAAAATCATCTTACTCCCTCTAGCACCAACAGGCATTAACCGTTGAGTAACTTCCAGTTGAACACTCAGGTACATTGAAATTTCTCATATGAGCCTGTGGAGTTTCGCTGCTTTGGGACTGTTTCCCTGGGCTACTTCCTCCGAAATTGATTATAGGTCAAAGATTTAACATCTGTGATCTCCTCTGGACTAAAATACAGTGGCACCCCTACGCTTTTTACAGTAGCATAGTGAATAGACATATTCAGGAAGCAGAAAGCAAAAACAAAACAACACAGACTAAGTTTCTTTTTTGAAGAAGACTAACAGTATACTTAATATTTGCTTTAACTATGGTTACAAAGAGTAAAAAGGTAAAGGTAAAGGACCCCTGGACGGTTAAGTCCAGTCAAAGGTGACCATGGGGTGTGGAGCTCATCTCACTTTCAGGCCCAGGGAGCCGGCATTTGTCCACAGACAGCTTTCCGGGTCATGTTGACAGCATGACGGAGGGCTGTGACGAGTGCCAGAGCACACAGAAATGCTGTTTACCTTCCCGCCACAGTGGTACCTATTTATCTACTTGCACTGGCATGCTTTTGAACTGCTAGGTTGGCAGGAGCTGGAACATGGCAACAGGAGCTCACCCCGTCACAGCGATTCAAACCGCTGACCTTCTGATCAGCAAGCCCAAGAGGCTTAGTGGTTTAGACCACAGTGCCACACCCGTCCCTACTTACAAATAAATAAGCAATAGATTTCTATTCACAAACTGGTAAGAAACATTAGAAATAAAAACAGATAGCTCACTGCTCTTCTCCCCTCCTACAACTGTACATATTCCCTAGATCAGAGGCAGGGGACTGTTTTTGAACCTGAGGGTGACATTTTCTTTTGAGTAACTGTCCAGGGACTACAGACCAGCGGTCGATGTGGCAAATATAGAGCACACAAAAGCATAACCTTTGGAGAATCCTCTTGCGGTTTAATAGGGAAATGATCCAAAACCGAGAATAGAGTATTTGTTTCCATTCTTTCCATTTACTGGTTTGGTTTCTAAAATTGTAATACTTTATTTGTCTTCACACTGATGTTATTTGACCTTGAATTGGGTTGCAACATACCCCTTAATAAACAACAGCAGCTTTTTTCTGTCTCTCTGGGACGTCTCCCTCCCTCTCTCTCTCTCCTTGGAGTCGCAATAAAGAGACTGCCTTATAACATCAGTACATTGGCCGTCCCCAGCATGTGGCTGACCCAGCTCCATTCCCTTCTGACGATGATAGCTTTATTGTCTCTCTTACATCTGTTAAGGGAACAGCAGAAATTGACAATAATCTGCAGTTTAAAATCCCAATCAAGGGAACTGGTTCTCAGTAACCATTATATCACGCTGAGCTTAGCTGCTGGCTTCCAAGAACAACTTGGATTTCCTGCAGTCCTGCTGGTTTGGTTGACTGATAATAAAAACAGGATTTTCCTCTCAAGTGGGGACTGCATAATATTCTTAGGGACTGTTTTTGTTGGTGGTGTAGGACCCCTCCAGACGTCCTTTTTACTGCATGATGATTTGTGCTCATGATGCTATCAGGGTAGTCATACGCTATCATCCTCCCGATATTATTTGCATCTGCAAATGTCTAGAGGGCAGTTATGCTAATTCAGTTGCAGTTGATGATAGCCTGTAACTTCCTGCTGAAATCCCTTAACTTTTCATACCAGAAGTGTTCTGGGTTGTTCTTTTTCTTTCTGTCTCACTTCCGTTGCACTATAACCCCTCCAACTACAGATGGCAAGACTGGGGAAGCATCGCACAACAACCGATGAAGCAGAATAAATTCACCCTTGTTGTGTCAAGAACGTGCTGCAGAAGACACTCACTATAAAACACTAGTCTAGGGGGTCCTGCAATGTTATACAGAACTACCTCCCCAGGAAGGCCCACCAGGTAACTTCATTGCTTAGTTTTTTGGCCAAAGTGGTAGATAGAAAATGGCTCCAGGCCATAGCTGTCAACCGTCCCTTCTTTGGTGGGAAAGTCCCTTATCCCAGCGCTGTGTCCCGCTGCTGTCCCTTATTGATGATGTCCCTTAAATTTCCCAGGTTTCAAAGGAAGCAGCTCCTCTCCCTCCCTCCCTGCTGGCCAGGGAGGGTGGAGCTTGCATGCCTTGTGCCAATCAAATTGGCTGTGTTGCCTGGGGTTTTTTGCTCCGCGCTTCCCAGCGGAGAAAGGGAAGCCTTTGCTCAGCGCTTCCCAGCAGAGAGGTGACGGTGGTTTTCCTTGCTGCATCCACTTTGCTGGGTTGTTGCGCTGTGGGAACCACCGCTTGAGGCTTCATTTGGCTGCTGGCTGGGCTTTCTGCCTTTGGCTCGGAGGGGCTCAGAAGTTGAACATAGCTGTGTTCGGAAAATCCCTTATTTTGGCTGCTGATCCCTTATTTTTGAGGCTGCTGGTCCCTTATTTTCAAATCTGTAAGTTGACAGCTATGCTCCAGGCCATTTGGCACCTTGCTCCTCTCCATCGTGTAGCAAATCAAATCGGGCATCTGGGGCGGCGCGCATGCCCTGAGCCCACGACAGACCCAGCTGCCCACAGGGTGGGGTGAACCAGAGCAGGACGCTCCGTGGGGCCTCCGAGGACTCTGCCTGCCCCCTCCCACTCAGCTGCCCTACAGCTGGCGGGGAGACAGCAGGTGGACCGTTTGGGGCAGCGCGGAGCCTGTGGGCACCCAAGCCACCATGTCACTCCCAGGAGACACGTGTGGCTCAGGGGCACTGCAGGCCCCGCAGTGAGTGCTACCTGGCATTTTGTCACCCCCCCCCCTCAGTGGGGACACCTGGGACATCCCATCCCCACCGCACCCCCCTTCCTCCGTGCCTGCATCCTGATGCCATGACAAGCTGCAGTTCCACACATTCCCCCAGCAGCAGCAATAACCAATGACATGGAGAGGGACAGGAAAACCTCCCTTTCCGTGTGTGATGATGTGAGGGATTTTTATTCCACTAATTTTTCCCTGCAGTGTTTTAACCTACGCGTGGCTTTAAGATATGATCCTGATCTAAGTCATTTTTGGATCATTGTATTTGTTGTTCTGTCTGTTCTGTTGTACGTATTTTAGGAAGCTTGTAATTGGTTTTGAATTTATTTATAAAGCAGTGCAAAGTAAAAAGAAAAATCAATAAGCAAAATAAACAAAATGGAAAGGAGAGAGGGAGGACTTGAATTTAACATCTGAGCCAGAGAAGAACATTCAGGGCTGCCTTGCGTTTGGGATTGGCATTACAAGCCACTGAGATCCATAGATCCAAGCCGGAAAATGCAACATTCAGTGACATCACTAGAATAAAAGTATAGTTGTATTCTGGTCATGTCCTTAAAAAAAATTTTTTTAATAGCTCTATTATGAGACACTGGATGGATCTAGACACATCAAAGAAGCGTTTCAGTTAAAGGCATTTTAAACTTTGTATGAGAAATCAGATTGGCAAAAACGGAACTTCACAGCGCCATCTGGTGTCACAGTGTTAGAATGCATAAACAACACATATTAAGTGCTTTTTCTTTGCCAATGTAGCTGAGTCCACTGATAATATAACAAGTTATAGCCTACTAGTAAATCTGCTAATTGCATTATTGGGATATATATAAGGTCTCATTTTCTAAGAAGACAGGGAAATGATAATATATCATTTAGCTGTAGCTTAATTGGCAGTTAGTTATAAATTTGGGGGTGGGGGAGACATAAATGCTCCAACAGACGATCATTTGATTGTAAGTGTCCAAATGTCATTTGGAAGGGGTCCAAATGACAAAACTGACCAACATAGTTAGCGTAAGAGAAGGAAGACAACTTGATGTCCCATTTAATGAGAAACGGAGTAATAAAACACAGGTGTGATAAAATTATATAATAGAATATTGGAAAGCACTGAACCACACATACAGCTGGTAATATGGAAAGCGAATACGAAAGGTGGAGCCATCATCAAACAATCCGTGCCATGGCTAATGTATGTTTTGATAAACGCCTACGCTAAGCCTATTAGTGTTATGTATGGCTTGTCGAAAAGTCAATGTGAAAAAATATAAAAGGATCCAGATTTCCTTTGCTCAGAATTTGGAGCACGTGCGCACGCATGCTTCTGATGTGCAAACGATGCATCGGTGGAACTAGGTTTCTTTTCGCCTCTTTTTGCGAAGGGTAGCCTGGGACCTTCCTGAAATGTAAAGCTCCCTGGGGGCAGTCTTGATTGTGGAGCTCTCCCCCCCTGTGGCCTCACTTCAGTCCAAGTCAGGCTTCCAGTTCTCCGCAAAAACCTCTGGTCAACACACAACCTCATAATGCAACATTCGAAATGCCCACAATTGAGTGACTGAGAGAGAGGGAGGGAGGGAGGGATGGAGCTTCCCTTACATTTGATGTGCGTGTGTGTCTTTCATCCAAATGGCAGGGATAACCGAAAGGGAACAAAACAAAAAAAGGGAAACTTCTCCTGCCGAGTCATTATTTTTCTAATGCATATTCCACTGTTGTTGAGTACAATGAGCCATGATGCCAGAGTTCAACAACTCCCCCCACCCCCACCCCAAAAAAAAACAGAGAAGAGAAGAAGCAGAGGGCTTCAGGGGGAGGGGGGGAGAGCTTTTACTTGATCTCCGCTCTGGCAAATCGACAGTCTGCTGCTAATCCTTTTTTACATTCGTCTTGTGTAAGCCCTAATTAATTTTTAATGCCGTACCAAAGTCTTCCATTATAGGCCTGCTTTATTTCTGGAAGCTTTCTGGAAAGCACGGGGCCGTCACAACTAGCATGTCTCATCTATGTGACAGTTTTATGGTTCACTTGGAACAATTTGCAAAGCTGTCCATCATCTTCATCCGAGCGACTTTGTGGCTTGGCTATTTTAATCCCCAGCTTTGCGGCGGCGCAGGCTTGAGAGCCCCTTAAGTGATACTTCTGAGCCGAAGGGAAGAGTTCAAAAGAGTACCACCTACCCTCCCCAAAAAAGCCTGCTGCAAACTCGAAACGTTGAGTCCGTGGCTCATTATACGGTCTTCCATTTGTGCACTGGGTGCCAGCAAGTTTGCCATGGAAATGTTTCTTCTCCGGCTGTGATGAGCTCATCTTCTCGTGATCTATCTAGGAGATTTGCATCAAGTAGACAGAATGCTCAGTGCTCATGTTGCGACTGCAACGCCTTAAGAACCGAAGCTAATATTCAGGAAAGAGGCTCAGGGTCAACCCAAGAGCAGCCTTAACACCATCTAGTGCCTTCCAGGTGTTTGCACTGCAACTCCCATCATCCCTAGCAATTGACCTTGGTAGCTGGGAGTGATGGGAATGGTAGTCCAAAACATCTGAGAGCACCTGGCTGGGGAAGGCTGCTCAAGACTTTCTATGTGGAATGATGAACAGGCTTACTATGGAATAACCACATTTTACACAAGGTGTAAAAATCATTATCCGATTGTGTCATCCGTGTGGGTTTGTCTTTTTTTCAGATCACAGGAAATCTGGAGTTTTAAAGAAAGGGACAGAACAGTGGTCTAATAAGGTGTAGATCACCTTAACCCTACTTTCCCAACTTTTTTAAGAGATACGATTTTAATGTTTGCACTGGTAACATCTTCAATATTACCATTCCAGTATGGACTATTTAAAGTGGATATATTGATTGACAATGTATTGTATTGTAACTGTATTGTAACTTTGGAATAAATGGTTGTTGTTGTTGTTGTTGTTGTTGTTGTTGTTGTTATTCAGTGCTTTTGTCTTTTAAAAAATTGTAATATTTGTACAATAGCACATAAGATTAAAAAGTGCTTTAGTACATTTAAAAAAAACCAACCACTTCCTTTCCAGAATTTCCTGGCCAGAATCACTTGACCACTGTGGGTTTTCTTCCAGGTGACCTGTTTATTAAGCATACATTATCATTTGTTTGCAGGGATATTATGTGAAGGTGCTTCAAAGCAAGTGTGACCCCACACATTCCTTTCACTTTCCCTATCACAAAAAGTTCCATGGGGAGAGGGATTGTTGTGAAAGGCCCAGGTTGTGATTGAGTTCCGCCTAAAACTAGCAATAGTCTGGAAGCGGCCTAAGCTCCCATGAGAGCTCCGAGTATAGGGAGGTATATAAATTCAATAAATAAATAAATAAATAAATAAAATAAATGGTAGGAGAATGCCATTCCAACAACAAGGCTGAATGGAATAATGAATTGATCCTCACGCTACTGCCATGCCAACCCCACTTACCTGCTGCTTAGCCAATAAAGATTGTGGCCTGATTTCACTCAATGCTGGCACCTGGGCTGCATCTACACAGCTATTAAAAAAATACACTCTGAAAATGATTGGGGGGGGGGGAGAGACACCTGTTGTAAAGCTCACAATGGAAAATTTCATTCAGTTCTGATTTCAGCTCTACAGCACCATCTGGTGTCATAGTGTTATAATGCATTTATGACTCTCTTTTTTAAAAAAACTAATGTTGCAGATTGCCCACAGTCTGAGTTATTTACAGGGCATTCATGCACCACAAATATGTGCTTGCCTGGGCAATGGTGAATGCATGATATTATACCCACTTACTTACAACCTAATCCTATGTATGCATACTCTGAAGCGCCCTTCACTTGGTGAGTGCAATTCTATGCATGTATACCCAGAAGTAAACCAACTTGAGTTCCATGGAAGTTACTCTCAAGAAACTGTGCACAGGAGTGCAGACTTAATGGATGTCAGAGGTGTTAAATTGATTTGCATTCTTTGATCCAATTTGTCTTTGAAAATTCTGAGTTGGATTGTTTTTGATGCCCTCCTGCTGAGTTGGGATTTTTTAAAAAAATGTATGCTTTTGTGACTTACTTTTCTTGGCTGTGAGCTTTGCCTTGTAAATACGGTTTCTCATTGATGGAGGTTAAATTATTTAACTGGAACATTTACAGTGTGTGGAAAAAAGAATTGAACTTGGAATTTCATAAGAAGCCGTATGCTAGCTACACAAAATGCACTTTGTGATTTGAGGTGACTGGGCAATGACTTGCAGAGCTCAGCAGTACTGCACATACCTGCTTTGCAGTTCCTGGATTCAGTCCCCAACATCTCAAGGCAGAGCTGGGAAAGATGTATTGTCTGAAACTCTGGAGAGCTGCCAATCACTGCTGACAATGCTGAACTAGATGGACAACTGGACTGATTCGGTATAAGGCAGCTTTCTGCGTTTCTATGCCTGTATCACAAACCTAGACAGCATCTTAAAAAGTAGAGACATCACCTTGCCAACAAAGGCCCGAATAGTAAAAGCTATGGTTTTCCCAGTAGTGATGAAGGGAAGTGAGAGCTGGACCATAAAGAAGGCTGATCGCCAAAGAATCAATGCTTTTGAATTATGGTGCTGGAGGAGACTCTTGAGAGTCCCATGGACTGCAAGAAGATCAAACCTTTCCATTCTTAAGGAAATCTGCCCTGAGTGCTCACTGGAAGGACAGATCGTGAAGCTGAGGCGCCAATACTTTGGCCACCTCATGAGAAGAGAAGACTCCCTGGAAAAGACCCTGATGTTGGGAAAGATGGAGGGCACAAGGAGAAGGGGACGACAGAGGACGAGATGGTTGGATACAGCGGCGTAGCGTGGGTTGTCAGCACCCGGGGCAAGGCAAGTAATTTGTGCCCCCTAACCCGTGGATTTGCGCCCCCTAACCTGTGGATTTGCGCCCCCTAACCCATGGATTTGCCCTAACCCCAGATGTTGCGCCCGGTGCGGCCGGCCCCCCCTGCACCCCCCACGCTACGCCACTGGTTGGATAGTGTCCTCGAAGCTACCAGCATGAGTTTGACCAAACTGTGGGAGGCAATGGAAGACAGGAGTGCCTGGCGTGCTCTGGTCCACGGGGTCACGAAGAGTCGGACACGACTAAACGACTAAACAATAACAACAACATGCCTCAATCACAGGAGTGGGAGAATTTTTTCCCTAAGTTTTCCAAAAATTATAATAAAAATGCAACTCCCTTCTTCGATTGGATTGAAAATTTATACAAACTTGCAGCATATAAACAACTTGCATACAAATGCAGACTTGCCATGGACAAATTCAGTGATATTTGGAATCCATTCTTACAAATACTGTAATAGGTTGAGATCTGGTGAAGTACAATAAAACCCTTGTTAGAATACAGTTTTGGGGGGGTGTTTTTCCTTCCCCCCTTTATTTTCCCTTCTACGCAGGTTCTGTTTCTCTTTTTCATTTTCTCTCTCTTATTTATGTCTCACCATGTTTAGTCCACATATAATTATGCACTTTTTGAACTTTCAGTAAAGATGTTTAAAAAAAGTTTTCCAGAAATTCACACATACATTTCAATACATAATAATACATTCTTTTTTCCTTTGTTCCAACTTCCGACCCCCTTTTCCATAGTGTTTCTCTCCCTGTGGTGCACCCTGTCTTCTGTCTCTTAAACCTTAACAAAACCTCTTTCCTCCCTTCTGTTGCTCTTAGTTCAAAACCTGCTAAATATAGTAATATTTATTTAAATAATCTGAAAAGGGTTTCCATTCTTTCACAAAATCTTCATCAGTAGGTTCTCTTATTTAAGCTGTTAACTTTGCCAGTTTCTGCTTCTTTCCATTTTTGTGCTGCATTTGTAACATAAATAAACAACTTAATCCTCTTAAGGGCCGAGAGAATCTTTTTCAACCTGAGGGCCATGTTTCCTAATGAGTATCCTTCCAAGGGCTGTGTGCTAATGGTGACTGTGTACAGCCACATATTTCTCCATCCAGGTGAGCAAGAGGTATTATAACAGATCAGGGATACATTCCAGCCAGGTAAAATCACTAGAGGAGGGCGCAAAGTCTGGGTAAGTCTTGAGGGCCAGATTGGGAGGTACAGAGGGCTTCATTCAGGCCTGAGAGAGCCAGTGTGGTGTAGTGGTTAAGAGTGGTAGATTTGTAATCTGGTGAACCGGGTTCACTTCCCCGCTCCTCCACATGCAGCTGCCGGGTGACCTTGGGCTAGTCACACCTCTCTGAAGTCTGTCAGCCCCACTCACCTCACAGAGTGTTTGTTGTGGGGGAGGAAGGGAATGGAGAATGTTAGCCGCTTTGAGACTCCTTCAGGTAGTGATAAAGTGGGATATCAAATCCAAACTCCTCCTCCTCCTCCTCCTCCTCCTCCTCCTCCTCCTCCTCCTCCTCCTCCTTCTGAGTTTTCTCTTGCTTTGACGTATAATCTCAGCTCTCTAGAGTGCTATTCTAGGTCGACCCACACTGCAGCATTCTGGAATGGTTGTCTAAATTGGCACATAGCAACATACCCTTCGAAGCTTGTGAAAGTGTTTTTTTGCTTGAAAGTACTAGAATATCAAGGGACGCGGGTAGCGCTGTTGGTTAAACCACAGAGCCTAGGACTTGCCGATCAGAAGGTCGGCGGTTTGAATCCCCACAACGGGGTGAGCTCCCGTTGCTCGGTCCCTGCTCCTGCCAACCTAGCAGTTTGAAAGCACGTCAAAGTGCAAGTAGATAAATAGGCACCGCTCTGGCGGGAAGGTAAACGGCGTTTCCGTGCGCTGCTCTGGTTCGCCAGAAGCGGCTTAGTCATGCTAGCCACATGACCTGGAAGCTGTCCACCGGGTCCCTCGGCCAATAAAGCAATGAGCGCCACAACCCCAGAGTCGGCCACGACTGGACCTAATGGTCAGGGGTCCCTTTACCTTTACCTTTTACTAGAATATCACCACAGTTCACTACCCTGCAATGTTAGCTGATTGCTGAATTTATCTAAAAATTGTCCAAGCAAATGCTGTCCAGTCAAACTGACCAAATTGCAGAGGAGCTGAATTTAACTGTTAATAGAAAGAGACCACTCTACTCCAACATTGCCGCAAGCACCATTCATTTGTGACTTACCTAGCTTACCCAGTCCTTTAATTACTGACTCTCTCCTTCTGTGGCAAGGCAATATGCTCTCTTCCTCTTGAATCTCCACCCCCACCATATGTTCTCTCAAGCCCATCCAAGCAAGATATATAGAGGTTTCCTTCCGATCCTAATGACATCAGAATTTCTACTTAATTTTTCTTTGCTTGAGGCAGGGGAGGCACAGAAGGCTTTTGCTGTCCCAGAAATGTCCGAACACATGATGTTCAGAGAGCCATGCATTCAATAAAGCACGTAGGCTCCCCCCTGTTGTATCTCACCATTAACCTTGAGGATTCGGTTGCAACCTGTAGGTTCCCTCCCCCCCAAAAAAGCTATCATATTTTGCTGTTTCTCAGCTTGAAAGATTTATTTAGAAAAAAAATATTTTACCAACTTTCCATCCAATGGCAACAAGGTGATATACAATAACACAGCACATAAAATATTGAAAGAGTTTAAAAAGCGAAAAGGAAGAAACATCAGCAACAATGGAAACCTAGGAAAGGCTTATTTTGGTTGTCTTCTCAGACAAAATGCCACAGAAGGTAGAATTCAGCATCACACTTTTACGACTGTTCCATCAGTGCAAGCATTTCTGGAGTCATGAGAGCAGGCCTGAAATAGTGTTCTGTTTTGTTGAGCTGGCGAAGGAGCTCAGGCTCCAGGTAATTTATACTCAACCTGCCCAATCCAGAGATCTCATGCTGTTTGCCAGTCATGGTGGATGATGTTGCACATTCTTATTCTTTTAAGCACCCGAAGAGGGCTCTAGACCATAAATGCACCCCAGCTCACTACAAGTCTTCTGGTACATAGAAAAGGAAGAAAGGGAGGGAGGGAGGGAGGGAGGGAGGGAGGGAGGGAGGAAGGAAGGAAGGAAGGAAGGAAGGAAGGACAGTGGTTGCATACATAAATGAAAATTAAGTGAAGGATCAACATCGGAATGGTTTATTGACTAATTAAGAAATGCAATGTGATATTAGATTATTAGCACTCCACGAAATTCAGAGCATGGGAAGTCACCCAAAGATATATAATTTGGCAATATATTTGGCTTTTTTATTGTATTGTAATTTGGAAGGTTATAATGTGGTTTTTATTGGATTATTAAATTGGAAAACTTAATAAAATATTAGAGAGAGAGAGAGAGAGAGAGAGAGAGAGAGAGAGAGAGAGAGAAAGTAGGGTTGAATTGATTTTCAGAAAAGAATTTCCAATATTTTAAATATTGTATTCTTTTTCATGCTGCTCCCCAGCTGGTGGCAAAATGGCCTCCCCCCATTTACCACCCCTGGATTTTGGGTGCAACTATAGATCTAGTTTTAATCCTGTATACTATTATGTTAATGTTGACCCCTGCTCCTTCCATTCCTTCCCTTTTGGTCCATTGCTTCCTTCAACCACCAACATGAACTAGCAACAAGACTTCATGCAGCATTAGGTGAGATGAGATCTTAGGAGAGGTTTTTCTGAGAGAAGCTATTGAATAAAAGCTCTGGTGGCTGGAGAGAGAGAGAGAGAGAGAGAGAGAGAGAGAGAGAGAGAGAGAGATGGAGATGGTTCTGGGGCTTCCATGCATGCTCCTTGCCTTATCCTGTGCTGCAGAGGAGGAAAAGCTACCCCAATCTCACCTCATTCTGACCCAGAGCAGCAGCACACAGGAACAAAGGAAGCTGCTTCATATTGAGTACCAGTATATAGCTCAAGAGCAGCTCCTCAGGATTTCAGACAGGAAATATCTCTCAGCCTTCCCTTGAGATATCGAGAGTTGAACCTGAGACTTTCTGAGTACAGTGGTACCTCGGGTTACAGACGCTTCAGGTTACAGACACTTCAGGTTACAGACTCCGCTAACCCAGAAATAGTACCTCGGGTTAAGAACTTTGCTTCAGGATGAGAACAGAAACCGCGTGGCGGTGGCAGTGGGAGGCCCCATTAGCTAAAGTGGTCTTCAGGTTAAGAACCGACCTCCAGAACGATTAAGTTCTGAACCCGAGGTACCACTGTACAAAGCAGCTGCTCTGTCACTGCACTGCGGCACTTTGAAAAGGACCTAGGAAGAATGCTCAGCGACAGACCCTTCAGGACCCTGGACAGGTCCCGGGAGCTTCAAGCTCCGTCACTGCTTCATCAGCTCACTTTGGGTTTCTTTGCCTCTGAGTAGGTTTAGCAAGTGAGGCTGTTGGCGAACAAAGAAGCTAATTTCATTCTAGGCCCAGAGGATGGCAACATGAGAACAGGCCTTTTCTGTGGTTGCTCCCCCCCTTTGTGGCATTGCTTGCCTGGCACCCTCATTACATATCTTGAAGTGCCAGGGAAAACATTCATTCTCAACCAGGCCATTGGCTGGTTACACAATCGATGACCTTTTAAATGAGTCTGGGTTATTGTTTTGCTTTGTTGCTATTATGTTTAATATTTTGTAATTTTCTGTTGTAAACTGTCCTGTGAACTTCAGATAAAGGGTAGCATATAAATTTAATTAATATTAAGAATAATTTATCAGTGGAGAGAGAGAGAGAGAGAGAGAGAGAGAGAGAGAGAGAGAGAGTTTCCCATGGTTCCTGGTCTCGGGCTTAGTGTCAGGAATACTTTGGCCACCTCATGAGAAGAGAAGACTCCCTAGAAAAGACCCTGATGTTGGGAAAGATGGAGGGCACAAGGAGAAGGGGCCGACAGAGGACGAGATGGTTGGACAGTGTTCTCGAAGCTACCAGCATGAGTTTGACCAAACTGCGGGAGGCAGTGGAAGACAGAAGTGCCTGGCGTGCTCTGGTCCATGGGGTCACAAAGAGTCAGACATAACTAAACGACTAAACAACAACAACTAACTGAGCTGGCCCCTCTCCCTCTGAGTCAGTGTCCAAGTCACTACTGGGAGCCCCAGTCATGATACCATCCTGCTTTAATGGGAGCTAAGTGGCAGCAATATTCCCATCACATTCCCCATTTCCCTGAAATTATCACTTTTCAGAATGTATTCATCAAAACTGGCAGCTAATGAGGAGTAGTACTATTGGAGAAGTTTGCCAATGAACAAGAAGTTGCCCAAAATCATATTCAACGACGTTCCATCTTTACATCATTGATGTTTTCAAAGCTTGGTTAATAAATAATGCCCTGAACTTTGCTGCTGTGCCTTCCTTGTGGTTGATTTCCATCCTTTTCCCTCAGAGATGCCTCTTCTCTGCCCTCAGCACACACACCTTTTTACCACAGGTTTCATTTCATTTCATTTATTAAATATCTATACCACCCTTCATCTGGGGATTGCAGGACAGTTTATAATATAAAAATGCAAAAATACATACCGTAATTAGTAACGAAAACAACATCCCAGGATAAAGGGAAATTATAACTTGTGGGAGAATGATCAACAAAATGTTTGCTCATGCTGAGGAAATCTGCAGAACGTTGTGATTACAAGCCAATAATGAGTGCGGTCCATCAGTTTACATATTCCTAAGCTCCACTGGCTTCAGTTAAATTTGTGGGCAAGCTACTGTGTGCAGAATTTCAGCCAATAACCCATATACAAAAGGCCTACTCAACAGATATTTGAGTTGCTAAATGAAACTTTTTAATCTTCTTTCTAAGAGTACACATTAAAGATACCAGCAAGACGCCCTACTGGGATTCAGCAGAGTTTAATTTTTAATGATGTGTAATAGATCGGGTTCAGCTTCAGTACAAAGAAACATTCACAAAAAGCATCCCAAGTTGTCATTATCAACGATACAAATAGAAAACGCATTGAAGTCTGCTGGAGTGTTGTTAGCCCACCTCTCAATGCATATTACAATAAAAGATCTTGCTGTTCTTGGGAACATGTTGTGTTCTGTTCCTGGTGTAGAACCTCAGCCCTACTTATTTATTATTTTAAGGCATCTCAACACAAAGGCTCCCCAAGGCAGCTTTCAAACTGCAAAACAAAAAGAAAATGGAAAAAAATGTGCAGTTACAATTTAAACTGTTAAAGTCAGCAGCATAAAAGCAAGACCCAAAGGGATCTAAACTATTTTTTGCTAAAAGTAAAACAGCCATTATCCGTCATCTAAAAGAGAGAGGTACAGACACCAGGCAACTATGTCCAGGGATGGCATTTAAGCAGTCAAGGGGCCACAGTAAAAAAGGCCCTGTCACTGGTAATACACAGGTAACATCTGAAAATGGAGAAACACAGAACAGTTAGAACATACAAAAGTGCCTTCCGCCAGGCTTTCAGAGAGAAATATTTCTCAGTCCTACCTGTGAATTAAGCATTAATAATGAGACAGTGTGGTCTTTCAGATGACACGGGTCCCAAGTCATTTGGTGGCTTGTCCTGACTCAGAGGGAAGTCCCAATGAGTTCAATGGAGCTTAGGTCCCAATAAGTCCACCCTAGGTAATGTTTTAAATTGCTGAGTCACAGTGTAGAGTCCTAACCTCTGCCTCTCTAATCTACAACCAAAATAAAGCCTAAGTTCATGTAACTGCATTTGTTCACATTCACCCCCCATTATTCTTGCCTCTCTCTTCCTTCCCTTCCCCATCTATTTAAATGGCCAGGTAACTTAAGCTCACAACCTGGAGAATGTGGGCATGCAAAGGATTCCAATCATTACATGCACTGTGTAGCAACACAAAGATATATATGTGATCCCCTGTGATGAGTGATTGGTACAGTCTAGGTGAAGTGAAAAAACAAAAACAAAAACTAAATGGTTGAATGCTGTGCTAAATGCCACTAAATACCCTGGTGGTTTGCTGCTGTGTTGTGTGTCAGATCAGGAGCTAATGAGCAAATCTCCTGCAGGTTTCTGTTAGCCTGTCAGAAGTAACTAGCAAAAGCTGCATATCTCTCAATTTGTTTCTCTTCCACCCGCAATTACTATCACTATTCAATAAGAGAAAATAGCAAGTTGGACTGCGCAGCAGTAGTTCTGCCTAAGTTAAGATGGATAGTCACAGATTTGGTGCTGAGGAACCCCAAGATGATAGTGCTGGGGGACCTCAACATTCATGCAGAGACTGCCTTGACAGGGGTGGCTCAAGACTTCATGAACTGGGCAGGAGGAGGGGAAACCAAGAGTGAGGGATTCTACTCGAACCTCTTTGTCAGGGTCTGATCATTTCCTGCTGACTACTAGACTCACAGCAAGTGTTTCCCTATGCAAGTGTGGGGAGCCCAGTTAGGATAGCCTATGCCGGGAGGCTTATGAAATCCACAGAGTCTTGGAGAGGCCTTGGGGAGTTTCTGATTGGCATGGCTGGCACCACTGTTGATGCCCGGGTCATTCTGCGAAATACATTGGTGAACTGGGTGGTTGCTGTGGTTGCTCCTAAGCACCCTCTTCCGCTGAACAGACCATGTTCAGCAACTTGGTGTTCAGAAGACCTGAGGGCAATGAAGCAAAGAGCAAGATGGGAAGAGCTCCAGTGAATCTGTACACTAATCAGAGCTCATTATCAAGCCTTCTTAGTGGCTGTGATGACAGCAAAGAAGCAGATCTGTTCTGACACCATTGCATCCTCACAGTGCCATCCAGTGGAACTTGTCCAGATAGTTTGAGTTCTTCTGCAGTCTGGCCCATCTGGTGATGCTAATGAACTCTCAGAAGCTTGCTGGGACATGTTTGCACAGCAGTTTGAGGATAACATTTCTCACATTCACCGTGGCTTGGATACAAAGTCCATCTATGAAAGTGTCCATAACTCCTTCTGGTGATGTTGGGTAAATTTTCATTTTTGAAATCTGAAGATGTGGACAAATTGCTCAGAGAAGTGTGGCTCACGTCCTATCTGCTCCAGCCATGCCCCTTTGGCACATTACATCAAGTAGGTAGAGACTGTCCATCTGCCTTTAGGAGCTGGTAAGTGTCTCCTTGAGGGAAGAAACAGTCCCATCTGCATTAATAGAGGCAGCAAGTTGACTTGCTTGGTGAAATCTACCCTGAACCCAGAAGATCTTAATAATTCAGTCATTTGCTAACATGACAGGCAAATTTCCTGACAAATTGGTACAACAAAGCATGGAAAAGAGCACTTGTGAAAAAAATTAATAATAAAATAAAACTGGCACAAGGTTTGAAGCACACAAAAGGGACACAGGTGGCACTGTGAGTTAAACCACAGAGCCTAGGGCTTGCCGTTCAGAAGGTCGGCAGTTCAAATCCCTGCAGTGGGGTGAGCTCCCGTTGCTCGGTCTCTGCTCCTGCCAACCTAGCAGTTCGAAAGCACGTCAAAGTGCAAGTAGATAAATAGGTACTGCTCCGGTGGGAAGGTAAACGGCGTTTCCGTGCGCTGCTCTGGTTCACATGCTGGTCACATGACCCGGAAGCTGTACACCAGCTCCCTTGGCCAATAAAGCGAGATGAGTGCCGCAACCCCAGAGTTGGCCACAACTAGACCTAATGGTCAGGGGTCCCTTTACCTTGAAGCACACATACTTATTTGTAATGGAATGGTACAGCTTTTAAAAATGAAAATAGAGCACTCCCCTTACATTATGAAATGTTTTAGTTAACTTAAACTATTTGTTGCCTTAAATGAAAATAAGTAGTCTGGAATAAGAACTTATATCATGCGTTTGTGATTTTGCATGTGTTGCCTAAACACCAGCTTCTGTGATCAGATGGGATATTTCATTTTTTGTCTTTATGATGTGGTTACATGTGAAATAATTTAATGAAGGGGGGGAATTAAGGGAAAGGATGGAGATGAGTTGCAATAGCACTGATCCTTGTGTAAGCACAACTTAGTCAAATACAGCCCTGCTTCTCAAATAACCTACCTCGTAATGTTGTCTGCCATCCTAAACTCCTTGGTGTGAAGTGTGGGAATTCTAATCTGAAAAGCCACAATAGCAAACATGGAATACTGTGTGCAGACAATTTGTGACGTCTGGTATGTTGGTGACTTTTCAGTGGGTGTTCTTGTCAGTGTCACCCCCAAGAGATCTACATTGGCATCTCTGGTCATCTGACATTCGGATTACCTGAGCTCTGCATTTCCTAATTCATATAGAGTTAGATCTGTTTGTTGTTTGTTTTCCCCTGGCCCTGGCTATCAAAGGTTATCGCCCCAGCTGCTCTGCACTTACATAATGCCCAGCAGAACGCTGCTCCGCTCTCTCTGATTATGGATTAGTGTAATAATAATTGTGCATGCGAGACTGTAACAGCTGTGTGCTTTCCAGGGCTAGCAGAGATTTCCTGGCTTGTTTTAAAACTACCTAGCAAAGCCGTGTAATCTGCCAGCTCCTCACAAACTGCCACCCCATCACAGCAGTCCAGCAACTTAAAGGGGAAGAACATTCATCCAGTATCTACACCCCCTGTAGCAGGACACCTTGAGCAGAATGATATATCTGCAGACCCTCCAAGTGCCCCTGTTTTCCAGGGACAGCCCTGGATTTATAGAAGCTGCCCCGGTTTCTGATTTGATCCCAGAATGTCCCGCTTTTCCTTAGGACATCCCTATTTTCATTTGAGAAATGTTGGAGGGTGTGGAGTTATCCAACCCCTGAGCCATCTGAAGGCAGCTTTGTATAGGGAAGGTTTCAGATGTTTAATGTTGTATTGTATTTTCATATATGCTGGAAGCCACCCAGAATGGCTGGGGCAACCCAGTCAGATGGCCAAGGTATAAATATCATTGTTGTTGTTGTTCCTGCTGCTGCTGAATAGGATGCCCCTATTTTCATCAGAGAAATGTTGGAGGGTATGCATCTGCCCCAAACATAACCTGGTCAGGGGTACAAAATGAGACTTGAATGTCACACTCAATATTAAATCAGAGGTAGGCAATATGATGCCCTCTGGATGTTGTGTAGACAACTACTGCCTCTGTCCTTGTCAGTATGGCCAACAGCCTAGGATGGTAGGAGTTGAAGTCTGTTGCATCTGGAGGCATTGTGGCTGTTAAATTAGGTGATGCTTTCTTCTGAGCTTGGAACAATCATATGTTTTCACTGATATATCTACTGCATACGACATAGCGGTAGATATATCAGCTTGTGGGAACAGCCTGGTGAGTGGCCTTTCCCCCAGGTTGCTGTCATTGTTCTTCTTGTGGCAGCTGCACACACACTCTCCAGGTGAAGCCGCCATGTATGAGGCCTCCAAATGAATGATGCCCAGATGTGGTTCCAGCATGCTTACTTACATGACCACGAGCACATAGCCCAGAGGAAGCCAACGGGGCGGCCTCCAGATATTTTGGACTACAGCTCCTAACAGCCCCAGCCAGTCAGGATTTAGGCATGATGGTAATTCTAGTCCACAACATCGGATGGGGGTATAACAAGATGTTGGCTACCCCTTCCATAGCTCTTGCATGCTTCTAATGCAACACTGATGCTGAGATGCCACTTGTGAGAAGCAGAGCCTCCGCACATGAGATTGCCATAGATCCCATGACCTTGCCAACCATGCATAGAGCTGGTCCTCACAAATGCTAGATTGCTTCCTGGCTGCAACCTCCAAATGCCCCTAAGGGTTCTTACAACATGAATTGGTGCCTGGAGACTCAATAAGTTAAGTGACTTTCAGGGGGAGGGAAACATTGGGTCTGTGGTCTTATGAATTGTGATTATGGTGCAAGTTCTGGGCTGTAGCTATTTGATCCACGAGGACTCGTGTTGTTGTTTTTTTGCAACTGCAATAATAGCCACACCTAGCATTTCTACCTTGTGTTTTAAGTGTCCCTTCCGCAAAGTAGGCCAGTGTTTACAACCCTCCATATTGCAGATGATATGGCTGAGGCTGAAGCATAAGCCCTTACCAGCCATGAGTACGTGTAGGAATTAATTACAGTATACCACATTGCAGTGCAATGGTATAGTTAGGTGATTCCAGACTCCAGGCTTAGGCTCTGGGAAGTGCAGCTCTTTGAAGAGAACAGGGGTCTCCCAACAACTCTCAGCACCTTTAACCAACCACACTTTCCAGGATTCAGTGGGAGAAGTCATGACTATTTAAAGTGGTATGATACTGCTGTACAGTGGTACCTCGCAAGACGACAAAACTCGCGGAACGAATTAATTTCGTCTTGCGAGGCACCACTGTAAATGTATCATGCAGATGAGGCCTTTAATAGTCTTACAGCGCCCCACCTCTTTAGACAGAAATACAGTGGTGCCTCGCAAGACGAAATTAATTCATTCCGCGAGTTTTGTCGTCTTGAGATTTTTTTCGTCTTGCGAAGCACGGTGTCGGGAAAGTTTTAGAAAAGCTTCAAAAATCACCAAAGTCTTTAAAAACCTCAAAAAAGGCTACCACACCGCGTTCTATGAGTTGCTCCTCGAAGTCAAGTCGCAACTGTATTAACGGTGTTAAGAAAAAGGAAACAAACTTGCAAGACGTTTCTGTCTTGCGAAGCAAGCCCATAGGGAAAATTGTCTTGTGAAGCAGCTCAAAAAACAAAAAACCCTTTCGTCTAGCGAGTTTTTTGTCTTGCGAGGCATTCGTCTTGCAAGGTACCACTGTACAGTGGTACCTTGGGTTACAGACGCTTCAGGTTACAGACTCCGCTAACCCAGAAATAGTACCTCGGATTAAGAACTTTATCTCAGGATGAGAACAGAAATTGCATGGTGGCAGCACGGCGGCAGCGGGAGGCCCCATTAGCTAAAGTGGTACCTCAGGTTAAGAACAGTTTCAGGTTAAGAACGGACCTCCGGAATGAATTAAGTTCTTAACCCGAGGTAGCACTGTATGTTTTTCTCCACTTGCAAATAAAAATGTGGTGAGCCACCCTTGAGGCATTTCGGCTCTAAGCCTACTCATTCTCCTAAGTAAGTGCCTGCTCCAAAGTCCTACCCTGATGGCATCACTGTTGCGGTGACGGGCTCTGCCCCTACACCCACCCACCATGTTCTCCGTGTTAGTTTTATCGAAACAATTCTACAAGCGGACACCTGTCTATTCATAGGCACTCCTCTGTGCATTCCTGCCTAGACTCTCTTTTCGGACACTGGGCTTATTCATATGGCACAAGCTGTCTCTACTGCACATGTACAAGTGCTTCTGTGGAAAGGTGTACACCTTCTGATTTATACACAGAGTGTACACCGATACCATACTCTCCAACATTTCTCTGATGAAAATAGGGATGTCCCATTCCATAATGATAATTTTACCATTTATACCCCACAGATCTTATTGGGTTGCCTCTGCACAGCTTCCAACATATATAAAAACATAATAAAACATTAAAAAAAAACCTTCCCTATATAGGGTTGCCTTCAGACAGCTTAGGGGGGCACATAACTCCATACCCTTCAACATTTCTCCAATGGAAATTGGAACGTACTAGGGAAAAGTGGGACATTCCGGGATCAAATCAGAAACCAAGACAGCTGCTGTAAATCTGGAACTGGAAAATCTGGAAAATAGGGACACTTGGAGGGCCTGAGAGACCGTATGTTCATTGAAGGTCACATATGAATAACTGTAGAATGTACCACTTGTGTATGGGTTGTATATGGAATGTGGACCTCCCTACGGAGATGAACCATGAGGGACACCATCTACAACATCAAACCCCTCACCTATGCACATTCATTTGTATGCATAGTTTCTGGAAACAGATGCAGCCTAAAGCCATTCATTGAGTTTGTCATGGGAGTGACCTTTGAATGAGAGACTTCCTGCTCTGAGCCGCTATACCAACTGAGCTCTCATGAAACTCATCCAGCCAGGGTCTTATTGGCGGGAACAGGACCAAATATTAACAATATGATAAAAACGGCACCAACATAACAAATGAAAAATAGATGCCCCCACAGAGGTGCTGGGTCCATGGCTGCCACCTTTTAAAAGAGCCACTCAGTATGCAGAAATTAAGCAGGTGTAGGAATTGTACAAATATTTGGCAAAATAGCCAAAGCCATTACAAAAAATAAAATACACAAAGCAGAATGAAATCAGAAACGGGACGGGCAGAAATGGAAGCAGGTGTAGGTTTTCTCCATCCCCTCAATCTCCCTATTGGGAAAAGCTACCCTTGCTTCCATTTCTGCCTGCCACATCTGCATCAGCAAGGAAACTGAGCCAGCGCTAAAGTTGGCAACCTGGTTTGAGCCACACACTGCCCACCATATCTCCGCAGCCAAAATGAAACACCGGGGAGTTTTAAAAGGTAGATTCCTGAGTCAGATCAACACTGCAGCACTGCACAAGTCTCCGAGCCGTACTTGGGAACTGCCTTCTGCACTATCCAGCCAGTCTCTGCTGTGCAGTCCTCTCTCTCTCTCTCTCTCTCTCTCTCTCTCTCTCTCTCTTTCACACATCACACACACACACACTTCTGTGAAATGTGAGGAGTCACCTGATGTCCGTCAATGTTGTCTCCTCTTAAAGAGCAGGCAGTAAAACTCTTCCTTCTATGGAAGATTATTCCCTCCCTCTCTCAAAGGATGGCACGTTTATTTAAAACCATCGTCTGTGTATGGCTGCAGCTTGGGGTGCTAAACTGAACTACTTATTGCAGCACTGAAGATCTGAGGGACTTATTCACCTCCCCATCATCTTTTTCTTTCTTTCTCCAAAGCTCATTCCTTTCCTCTCTTGGAGGAGAGAGCATCTGTGCTCGTCAGACAATGCTTTCTCAGAAATGCTTGGGGTTTCTTTATTTCACTTTCTATCTGTGGGCAAACGTGTTATTCATCCTCCTTCAAGGTAAGTTGCTTTTAACTTGTGTCTCCCTCCTCACCCCCAGCCTGCCCTATATTTCTCTTTAGACATTTATAATGCTGGTGTTTAATCCTTTTGAATCCAGCTCAAAAGAAAAGATTGTTGTATGCGTGCTTTTTATTATTTGGAATGCAAGGTAGGTGACCCAAATACTTGGTTAAAGAGGAAGCTGTATTTATGAATGCAAAGTATGAGGTTTCTATATTCTATAATCTAGTTTAATTGAAGTGGGGGAGATGTATCTATCTGGAAATAAGTTTGTCTATTTGTTATTTATTGTTACCTTTCTACCCCCATCTTTTCTTCAACGTGGGGTACACACTCTTTTATCTTCACAACAACCCTGTGAGGGTTAGGCAGAGATCCTGTAGCAAAACACCAAAACACAAGTGGCTATTTCAAAAGACGAAGTGGTTCTGTTTTGCAAGGGATTCCTGGCCTCTGTTTCTTCCACACAGACTGAACATAGGGATCTAATCATTTGTTCATTTAGTTTAGTATTGCTAGCACTGGCTGGCAACAGCTCTCAGGGTTTCACTCAGGGGACATTGCCGGAAGATGCTAGGGGTTGAACCCTGACCTTCTACACACAAATCAGATGTTCCAACCACTAAGCTGCTGCTGGAGAGGTGCAAGCCTATGCACACCTCCTTGAGAGTAAACCCTATTAAACTCAGCAGAACTTACCTTTGTGCAAGGCTGTGTAGCATCTGGCTGCAAATGGCACTTTGTGGACTGGGGCCACCTGGCAAGAGAAAAGGGAGGACAAGGACCAAGGAAAAAAAACCAGACGGATTCTCATACCAAAGTGCTACAGTTTCTTCACAAACTGTTGTCGAGTCATGCTTGCCAAAACATGCAAGGCCCTCTTTTTGAGGCTGAATTTAAGAGGAAGATCAATGCCGTTCTCACAGTTAGGGTGGCCCGATCTTGCTTCTCTGCCTTTAACAAAAACAGTGATGTGCACAAAAATTATCCTGGCGAACCTGGCAATGAAATGGGTAATGGAAAAGACTCTGCCTGCTTAATTTGATCAAGTCGGGCTGCTGTTGAAAACTTAGGAGCAAGACTGGGTTTTTTTTAAAAGCAACACTGAAATGTCAGCAAACCCACTTACAACTCATGCTTGTTAGTCAGCAATTCCCAAACCCTTTTTTTTTTCTACAGAGGCTGAGACTCAAGAAGTTGAGTTGTCAGCTTTCCCACCACCCTCTCAAAAAATGTTATTTGCCTTTAACAGCAGCTTCTTCTCCTCCAGACTATACCTCGGGTTACGAACGCTGTGGGTTGCCCGTTTTCGGGTTGTGGACCGTGCCAAACCTGGAAGTAACCCGTTCTGGTACAGAACAGGTTACTTCCAGGTTTCGGTGCTCGTGCATGCGCAGAAGCACAAAATGGCATCATGCGCATGCGCAGAAGCGCCGACTCACATCACACTCGTGTGCAGACACAGCGCTTCAGGCTGTGAACGCTGCGGGTTGCGAACGTGCCTCCCGCACGGATCACGTTCGTAACCCGAGGTATGACTGTACTTGCCAATTGACCCCCAAAATGTCTGGCCTGCTCCTGTGTCTTCCAAAGTACCATAATGTACAGAAACCAGCAGGTGAAGCTTTTCTCAGCATGGAGATAGGCATTAACCCTTTTCAGATATGGTATTAACATGCTGAGGGGCAGTGAGGCAGCATTATATGGGCACCTAACTTCAATTCATACAGTTATAGGGGCAGAAGCACTTTCATACCTTCTAAGGACTTACACAGAGGCCAGATACAAGCATCCTTACTCTCCCTCGCCATGCATTCATATAACATCTGAATAAAGTTAGTCTCACTTGCTAATATGATGATAGCTGCCTCTTGGGGGGTTTTTTCCCCTAAATGGAAAGGTGGGGTGGGTGTTTCCCAAATAAATAATGTTACAAAAGTTGGGTGCCTCCCCCTCTCTCTCTCTGCCAAGTGGTGGCAAGAGCCCATGAGGTTCCAGGCCCAGGATGTGTGTCCTTTGGAAAACTGAGACATGGCGGAGACTGCCGTAGCTATAAGAAATATGGTTTATTCGCCAATTTGCACCTTCAGTCTGCATGGAGGGAGTCCGGATCTTACAGCATGGTCATTTCAAGAGGGACTTGTGGCCTTCAGCCAGCCTGCCCAAGATGGATCCCAGAACTTCTTCCTCCTTCTTCTTCCCAACAACTCTTGCTCAAGACTCTCTTTTCCTGTCACCTCACACCCAGTTACCTTGGCAACCTTCCAAACCCCCAGTCTCTGCTCACACTTCATGGCAAAGGGGAAAGGCAGTTCTCTTGCACTGCCAATGGCTCTCAATAGAGCTGTATTGTTCCTTAATGGCCCTAGCTTGGCCAAGTCATTTTGTACAGGCTAGCCCAGTAATTCCTCTGCAGCTTGTATTTCTCCCTTCACATCCCAAATGGTCAATAAATAATATTCCTGATAAAAGCACAGGAGCCAGTGCCAGTAGAGCATATGGCTCTCCCATTTGCAAGTGAATGAGGTGTTCCTTCAGTTACACAGGCCTTGAGGCATGTAGGGCTTTAAGGATAAGGCTGGATCGATGTGCGCTCCCAGACTGACACTGATCCATGAGAAGGAGTGCAAACCTATCCAGGACAGGTTGCCTACCATCGCTCCAAACAAACGAAACCACCCAATATGAAACATCATCGGATGATACCGCTTCTGAGCAATCCATAGGCATGTGTGAACCGCGGGCAGTGCCGGATTTACGTATAAGCTAAACAAGCTATAGCTTAGGGCCCCACTCTCTTGGGAGCCCCCAAAAAACTTAAAGGAAAAAAACTGGATGTACATTCCCAAAATACAGTATAAGATAAAAAACAAATAAAATAAAACCTACATGCAGCAACAGTGTTTTGTGTTGTGTAGGCTCCTATGATGTAAATAATGGGCCGCACCTGCTAGCCTGCTCCCTAAAATATCACTGGTTTGCTCATTTCCATATCAATTACTTTTTGTTATGTGCAAATGGCTTTAGATACCTATTACGTCCATAAATTACTATATAGCATATATTCAACACAAAAACAGCAACAATTTCTTGTTGGCAAAGGACAGCTGGACATATAAAGGGCCCCATTACCTTCAGTAGCTTAAAAGTAATGGGACCGCTGACCATTAGGTCCAGTCATGGCCGACTCTGGGGTTGCAGCGCTCATCTCGCTTTATTGGCTGAGGGAGCCGGCGTACAGCTTCCAGGTCATGTGGCCAGCATGACTAAGCCGCTTCTGGCGAAACCAGAGGAGTGCACGGAAACACCGTTTACCTTCCCGCCAGAGTGGTACCTATTTATCTACTTGCACTTTGACGTGCTTTCGAATTGCTAGGTTGGCAGGAGCAGGGACCAAGCAACGGGAGCTCACCCCGTCGCGGGGATTTGAACCGCCGACCTTCTGATCGGCAAGCCCTAGGCTCTGTGGTTTAACCCACAGCACCACCCGCGTCCCACAATAGCTTAGGGCCTCATCAAACCTAAATCCGGCCCTGACCCCAGGCCACAGTTTAGCCAACCACGCCCATTGTGTTGCCAGTGTTATCGATCGTCATACTGCCACACGTATGAATCCTTGGCCAGCTCTATTGCCGTGCATCCAGTTGTGTTTGTATGTGAGAGACAGGTGCTCGCCAGAACCAAATCTCTCTGCTGCAGAATAATTCAGTGGCTTATCAGGCATTAATTCAGCATGCAGCAGTTGGTATTGTGATGTGATTAAAACCTTTAAAAGGTATGAATGAATATTCAAATGTCTGGAGGCTTATCTTTTATTATTATTCCATTTTCTTGCCCCGTGTTCAGTGACTTCTTCCTTCTGCTATTTCCTTTTCTTCCATAGATGGCTTGGCATGCAAATCTGAAGAAAGGCTGTTTCACAAACTCTTCTCCCGTTACAACCAGTACATCAGACCTGTGGAAAACGTGTCGGATCCAGTTACAGTGTATTTTGAAGTGGCAATTACACAGCTTGCAAATGTGGTAAGGCTAACTGTGCAGTGCCAGCCAGATAGTGAGGTGCTGTGCAATCCAAACCTCCTGGTCATAGAAGACGCACCCTTACTTTTGAACTCAAAACCACTTTTTCAGTAATGGAAGTCTAGATTTTGTGTGGATCTAGATGTCAGTTCACTCCCTGGGAGCTGATGCATCCACTCGCCCCTTACGTCTCTGTCGTTGTGTACAAGTCCGGCCTTGTCTCTTTCCAATCAGCTGAGAGCCAGCAATCCTGCTGCGTCTCGGTATCGTGTCTGATTGGCTCATTCAGTCACTTCATTGTGGAGACATTGTGTCTCTGTATGAGTCAATGTCTTGGCCTTCCTTCCAATAACTCTAGCTTAGTGATATATGGGGTGTTAGAGGAGGAGGAGTACCTCTGGTGGGGGACACAATGTGAGAGCCAGTGTGGTGTAGTGGTTAGAAGTGGTGGACTCGTAATCTGGTGAACCGGGTTCGCGTCTCCGCTCCTCCACATGCAGCTGCTGGGTGACCTTGGGCTAGTCACACTTCTCTGAAGTCTCTCAGCCTCACTCACCTCACAGAGTGTTTGTTGTGGGGGAGGAAGGGAAAGGAGAATGTTAGCCGCTTTGAGACTCCTGAAGGGGAGTGAAAGGCAGGATATCAAGTCCAAACTCTTCTCTCCTGGGCTGTTGTTCTGCCTGCAGTCAGGAGGGCCCATGGAAGCCTCTGAGATTGCTTCACATACCCCCATCTGCACCCTAAGGGAGTGTGTGAAGCAGCCCCATGACACAACTGTAGGAGTAAATCATTTGCCCTCTTCTGTCTCTAGGATGAAGTCAATCAGATTATGGAAACCAATCTATGGCTGCGACATGTAAGTGGATATTTGTGCACTAGGGTGTATTTCACAATAGCATTGGGCTTCAAAGTTCTGGTTGGGATGGCTCCAAAACAGTTCCTGGGATAAGGAAGCAGGAATCTATTGTGAGGGTAGATCTTGAGAGCCAGTGTGGTGTAGTGGTTAAGAGCGGTAGTCTTGTAATCTGGGGAACCGGGTTCGCGTCTCCGCTCCTCCACATGCAGCTGCTGGGTGACCTTGGGCCAGTCACACTTCTTTGAAGTCTCTCAGCCCCACGCACCTCACAAAGTGTTTGTTGTGGGGGAGGAAGGGAAATGAGATTGTTAGCCGCTTTGAGACTCCTGAAGGGGAGTGAAAGGCGGGATATCAAATCCAAACTCTTCTTCCTCTTCTTCTTCTTGTTGCCACAACACCACTCATGGATTACTGTGGTCTTTATTATTATCACTATTATTTTGGTTTATTACCCGTCCTACACCCAAGGGTCCCAGGATGAGTTACAAAAATTTGACATACAGTCTGTGAGCCACCCTGAGTTCTTATGATGAAGGGAGGTATATTAATCTTATAAATTATTATTATTATTATTATTATTATTATTATTATTATTATTAACTGGTTTTATTATGTATGGTATATCCTTGTATACCGCATAGACACTATGGTATAAAGTGGTATATAAATTATTAAAATAGAATAAAAATATATGAAGTTATTCTATTCTATCTTCATAACAATAATAATATAATTTATTGTTTACACCCCGCCCATCTGGCTTCCCCAGCCACTTTGGGTGGCTCCCAACAGAATATTAAAAACATGAGAAAACTTCAAACATTAAAAACTTCCCTAAACAGGGTTGCCTTCAGATGTCTTCTAAAAGTCAGATAGTTGTTTATTTCCTTGACATCTGATGGGTGCGCGTTCCACAGGGCGGGCGCCACTGCTGAGAAGGCCCTCTGCCTGGTTGTCTAACACTGTTGTCTAAGGCAACACAGTGACATTCATGTTCAAGTGGTGTTTGAGCAGAAGAAGAGCTTGCTGGATCAGGCCACTGGCTCATCAAGTCTAGCATCTTGTTCTCATGGTGGCCAACCAGATGCCTGTGGGGACACCAAAAGCAGGACCTAAGTGCAGCAGCACTTGGCCCACCTGTGATTCCCGGCAAATGGCATTCAGAGACAGTGGAGGTAGAACATAGCCATCATGCCCAAAATCCAATCTCAAACATAGCCATCATGCCCAAAATCCAATCTCAAACATAGCCATCATGCCCAAAATCCAATCTCAAACATAGCCATCATGCCCAAAATCCAATCTCAAACATAGCCATCATGCCCAAAATCCAACCTCAAACATAGCCATCATGCCCAAAATCCAATCTCAAACATAGCCAGCATGCCCAAAATCCAATCTCAAACATAGCCAGCATGCCCAAAATCCAATCTCAAACATAGCCAGCATGCCCAAAATCCAATCTCAAACATAGCCAGCATGCCCAAAATCCAATCTCAAACATAGCCAGCATGCCCTAAATCCAATCTTGCTAAACAAAGAGGCTTTGGGTGAAGGAAAAAATATCAACAAAAGCCCCGAAAATCAAGCTGCAGGTGCAGGGTGAATTTTCTAGGATCCAAAAACTAGTTTTTTCTCTCTTTTAGATTTGGAACGACTACAAACTACGGTGGAATCCAATGGAATACGAAGGGATTGAGTTTATCCGCGTGCCAGCGGATAAAATATGGAAACCTGATATTGTCTTATACAACAAGTATGAACTCTAGTTCCTCATCATTTTACAGCTTTTAAAATATATATATATAATCAAAACCAAACCAAATCCTTCTGTATTAATATTGCATGGTACAACTTAAGACTGCCTTGTGTTTGCATTTCCAGTGCCGTTGGAGATTTCCAGGTCGAAGGGCGGACCAAAGCTCTTCTCAAATATGATGGTACCATCACATGGACGCCACCCGCCATCTTTAAAAGCTCCTGCCCCATGGATATTACCTTCTTCCCCTTCGATCACCAAAACTGCTCCCTGAAATTTGGGTCGTGGACTTACGACAAAGCTAAAATTGACCTTCTAATTGTTGGCTCCAAAGTGGATATGAACGACCTTTGGGAGAATAACGAATGGGAAATAGTTGATGCTTCTGGCTATAAACACGATATCAAGTACAACTGCTGTGAGGAGATCTACACCGACATAACCTACTCGTTTTATATCCGAAGGCTGCCCATGTTCTACACCATTAATCTGATCATCCCCTGCCTGTTCATTTCATTCCTGACTGTATTGGTTTTCTACCTTCCATCGGACTGTGGAGAGAAAGTGACTCTTTGCATCTCTGTCCTACTTTCTTTGACAGTGTTCCTGTTGGTAATCACAGAGACAATCCCCTCTACCTCTCTGGTAATCCCTCTGGTAGGAGAATACCTGCTGTTCACCATGATATTCGTGACTCTCTCTATTGTCGTCACGGTCTTTGTACTGAACATCCACTACAGGACTCCGATGACTCACACAATGCCCAAGTGGGTGAAAACCGTTTTCCTCCGTCTCCTGCCCAAAGTCCTGATGATGAAGAGACCCGTCCAGAAACACATCGAAGCCCAGCCTAAGAAAACCAAGAAAAATGGTGCCACTAAATCCAGCAAGCCAAAGGCCGATGACCCAGGGGAAGCCAAAGTCTCCAGCGAGCACAGATGCTGCCACTGCGACAAACCCAGCGAACCGTCCACGGGTAAGAAAAGGAGACCAAGCCACCAGTCGGCTAAATGGGGGGCTGAGCAAGCAGAATACTCCCCTGAGGTCAAAGAAGTAATTAGCAGTGTCCAGTTCATCGCAGAAAACATGAGGAGTCAGAATGAGACCAAAGAGGTAAGCGTTCTGGTGTCTTGAGAATGAATTTGTATCTGAGAACCAGCAGCTGAGTTATTGAGGTAGGCCTTCCCCAACACAGTACCCTCCAGCTGTTGCTGTAACTATAACTTCCATCATGCTTGACCATCAGCCAGGGTGGCTGTGTCTGATGGGAGTTATAGTCCAACAACAGCCTGGTATTGGTCAAAAGTCCTCAAAAGTCCTCAGTATACCTGAAGGAGTGTCTCCACCCACATCATTCAGCCTGGACATTGAGGTCCAGATCTGAGGGCCTTCTGGTGGTTCCCTCACTGCAACAAATGAGGTTACAGGGAACCATGCAGAGGGCCTTCTCAGTAGTGCCGCCCACCCTGTGGAACGCCCTCCCTTCAGATGTCAAGGAAATAAAAACTACCTGACTTTTAGAAGACATCTGAAGGCAGCCCTGTTTAGGGAAGTTTTTAATGTCTGGTGTTTTATTGTGTTTTGTGTTTTTAATATTCTGTTGGGAGCCACCCAGATGGGTGGGGTGTAAATAAATTATTATTGTTGTTGTTATCATCATCATCATCAATAAATTTGGTGCATAACACAAGCAATGGCCGAAGGCTCAAGACCTTGGTTGATGCCAGCCCTGGTGCCATGTAAGTTCTCAGGGCGTCAGTAAGGAAAATGGTGAAGGCCTTTTTCCAGGACAAACAGTGACACTCCCTGAAATGAAATGCAGCTCCTTCTGAGCTCTAGTATAACTCTGTAGAACTCCAGAAGAGAGGGGAAGCATTGCTAAATGGGTACATGCCCAGTGTCACACTGGCGAGCAGGCACCGATGTCAGTGAAAAGAGTAGTTCCTCAGGGGAATGCGGCTTAAGGGGTGCTGTCTCTGGGGATTCTCAATCAGGGGCCCCTGGTCCAAGGGGCACCTGACTGACAGACTCTGGCTTTGCGCTGGGGCCTAGTCCTGAATTTAGAGCACCTCCACAGTTTGCACCAGTGGTGTTCCTGATCCAGGTGATTCTTAGGAACATGGGAAGCTGGCTAATGCCTGTTAGCAGAGGCACTTAAATAAATCTGGTGGAGGCTGTGTACACACACACACACACAGAGAGAGAGAGAGAGAGAGAGAGAGAGAGAGAGAGAGAGAAAGAGAGAGAATCCTGGGAACAATACCAAGTCAGGCCATTGGTCCATCTAGGTCAATATTATCTATGTTGACTGGTAGCAGTTCTCCAAGGGTTCAGATATGAGTCTTTTTCCAGACCTACCTCATAACCTCCAACATTTCTCTGATGAAAATAGGGATGTCCTATTCTATTATTATTATTATTATTATTATTATTATTATTATTATTATTATTATTTCCCCACCCATCTGACCGGGTTGCCCCAGACACTCTGGGCAGCTTCCAACATACATAAAGACATAATAAAACATTAACATTACAAAAAACTTCCCTCTACAGAGCTGCCTTCAGATGTCTTCTAAAGGTTGTATAGTTACTTATCTCCTTGGCTCGGGGGTCGCAGAACTCAATACTGTCCAACATTTCTCCAATGAAAATAGGGACGTCCCAAGGGAAAGCGGGACGTTCCAGGATCAAATCAGAAACCAGGATAGCTTCTGTAAATCTGGGACTGTGCCTGGAAAATAAGGACACTTGGAGGGTGTGCTGCTACCTGTTCATGCTGCGGGTTGACCCTGGGGCCTTGTGTAGGTCAAGCAGACGTGCCTTGACTGAACTACAGCCCTTCCCCTTCTTCCTCAGAGTCCTGGCTGTCGCTGATTTCCAGGCTCATGTCATAACAGTAGTCTTCCAGTGTCTAAGAACTGCTGCCGCCATTTATTTTACCTCAGAGCCCTTGCTATAATATGAAGGTGCTTCCATCTCCTACCTTCCCCAGATCCCATCTGTCTTGTGTACTTAGGCTAGAAGCATTTTGGCGTTTGGCGTCTTTCTGAGAACGTGGCAGCACAACGGGGATGTTAATCTCAGTAGGATCCTTGAACAGCTGTTGTAATGTAAATAATGTAATTACTATGGGAGCTGTTGAGGGAAGAAAGCTCCCTACGGTTTCAACAGAAACGAAGACTGCACCTCAGGGAACAAGCCTGTGATTTTATGTGGGCAGCACTGCAATGGTTATGCATACCAGGAAAGCTTTTCCATTTTAGAAAGGAAAAAGCATCTAATGCAAGTGCGAACATGTTCCCTTTTTCCTTCACCCCTCACCCCTGGGCTCTCTGGTCCTCAGGGCTCTTGTGATCTCCCTAACACAGGCCGCCCTCTTCCCACTGAAATAAGGCTTGTTAGTGTCAATAGAATGGGCTGTGTTGTGTGCTTGATTGCAGCATGTGTGTTGTACACACAATAGTCTCTCTCTGGTTTTGCAAACGGGCCACAGGCCCAGAAAGGTTGGCAACCCCTGTTGTACTGTATTGAAGAGGGATCTGTTGAAGAGAGAGAGAGAGAATATCCTGGGAACAATACCAAGACAGGCCATTGGTCCATCTAGGACTAGGTCATGGGTAGGCAAACTAAGGCCTGGGGGCCGGATCCAGCCCAATCGCCTTCTAAGTCTGGCCCGTGGACAGTCTGTGAATCAGCGTGTTTTTATAAGAGTAGAAGGTGTCCTTTTATTTAAAATGCATCTCTGGGTTATTTGTGGGACATAGGAATTCGTTCATTTTTTTTTCTTTTCAAAATATAGTCCGGCCCCCCACAAGGTCTGATGGACAGTGGACCAGGCCCCTGCTGAAAAGTTTGCTGACCCCTGTCTAGGTCAATATTATCTATGTTGACTGGCAGCAGTTCTCCAAGGGTTCAAATATGAGTCTTTTCCCAGACCTGCCTCATAACCTCCAACATTTCTCTGATGAAAATAGGGACGTCCTATTCCATCATCATGATCATCATTTTATTATTTATACCCCACCCATCTGACCAGGTTGCCCCAAACACTCTGGATCTGTCCCTCTGCCTCTTCCCTGTTCCATATGGGCATAACTATTAACAAATTATTAAATAGTCTTATTAAATAGTCGCATGACTCTCCGTCAGCCCACCTAATCTTCCAGCGTTAGCAGGAGTGAAATTGCCCACTGACTGCATTTGGCAAGCTTGCAACATTTTGCCCCAGTATGTAGTTACCTGCATACTGGGATAATGCCACTTTGCCAGGCTTGAAGTGGGGAAAAACAGTGCCTTTTTGACATCAGCAACCATTGTACCAATCTCCAGCTTCATCTCATACCTATTTGTATGTCTAGCAATCCACAAACCCAACACTAATGACAGGGGGGAAAGACTGTAGTGTTTAGCAGGTGTAGAAGAAGTGCCCATTTCAGGTTTTAGGGGTGCTTGGGCAAAGTGTCCTCAGTAAATTCCCTCCTTGAGAGCTCTCCACTTCCTTGGCACTCTTTCCACTTCCCAGTCACTTGCCTCTCCCTCTAGGACCAGTTTGTACCACTTTGCAGAGGGAAAGGGAAAAGCTTGCAGCAGCTCCTCCTCCTCCTCCTCCTCCTCTATCTTCTCACTGCTTGCTCACTTTGAGCAGGCAGGTGAATAAGCAGAAGCAGCAAGAAGGTGGAGGAGCAGGTCTAGGAAGCTCTGGGATTAAGCAGTCAACCACCGCCAGGAATGGGTTTCAGCAGGTTGCTGACATTGCCAGTCCCTATACACTGGCCATCCTGGAAGCAAAGGATCAGGCGTGAAGATGGGCACCTAGTGCTAAGCAGCAACCAGCAAAACTCCTTCTTATCATTGGGTGGGCATTTTGCTGCTAGTTAAATAACACTGTTTTGTGGGGCCATCTCTGTAAGTAAACAAATGGGAGCAACAGCTTTTAAAAATGGGGCTCAGCAATTATGCTAATAGGTTTGCGTATTTAAAGGGATAAATATTTCATGCTGAGCCGGGTATCATTTTCTTTGGCATGAAGACACTGAATATGGACTTAGAAGTTCTACAGAAATGGAGGCCCTCATCCCAGGGTGGTGGTCAATCAATGTAGCCCTATTGAATTCTGTAGAGCTGTGCTGATGCAAGGGAACAAAGGAGCTGTCTTGAAAGGGAGCCAAAAGACAAACATAGGGTTGAAGTGGAGCTTTGGGGCCAAGCCTGGATTAACCATTATGCTAAGTAAGCTACAGCGTAGGGTCCCAGCCAGTTTGAGGTCTTTGACTGTAGTGGAATTACTGGAAAGCTTCCTAATGCAGGGAAAGGATGGCCATCTTCCATCTTGCTCTTTCCACTGAGCTCTTTGAAGAGTGCACTGTAATAAAATGGAACAGTACTGTACTTCCTGGAAGAGGGAAATTGACATTACTGGTAGCCCTGGGAACAAGATAACAGGCAGACATTTTATGAGCAAATGGAGGCCTGGGTCCCAAACATGGACCTTAGAGGGATTTCATCTGTATGCCCAGTTGTCATTACCAAACAGGAGTATGGGTCTGAGTGGACAGCAGGAAGCATGAAAGCAGGATGTTTTAGTGAGCCATATCTCACTCAGTTGTCAAGCTGATGCCACAATAAATTAATTAATCTTGAAGGTCCTGGGGGACTGGTTTTGTGTGCATTTAGCATTCTTCATCCAAGTGGCTCTCCAGTAAAACTAGTGGCAATCAGGTTTAAAGAGAATGTCATTTATGTATAAGTCCAGGGCTCCAAAACATGGTTCACAATCCTCTAATACACCCTTTGCCAATGTGGTGCTCTCCAGATGTTTTGGGGTTACTTGTTTCCATCAACCACAGCTGAGTTGGCTGGGGCTAAGGAAAGTTGTAGTCCAAAACATCTGGAAGGCACCAGGTTGGGGAAAGCTTCCTGAAAAGGACATTGCTGTTCAGCTTTGTTTGGACCTCTAAATCATGCACACTTTCTCTCTGCTGGTCTAAAACAGCTGAAGATGGAAGATGTCTGATGCTTGCCTTAAAGAAAGTTTCCTAATACAATTATTCCAAAATGGGCATAGCATTGGTCCTGAAGTCAGCAGGGTTTCAGCTAAGCTTCTTGAATTCAGTGATACTAGGACATGTCAACACTTCACAATGCTCCAGTTTCATGCGCATCTTCACAAGACAAAAGCTGGAAAATGTCACAATTGAATGGGCAAAACAGTTCTTTCAGCAGAACCTCAAGCTGATAATGTTTTATTACCTGGGAAAAGTTGAATTGTGTCTAAACCTGGCACATTAAATATGATATGTCTTCTTGTGTGTTTACAGGTGGAAGATGACTGGAAATACGTTGCCATGGTAATTGACAGAGTGTTCCTGTGGGTGTTCATAATTCTCTGTGTATTTGGGACTGCAGGATTATTCCTACAGCCCCTGATAGCAGACACATAATTCACTGACTGTTCAAGTTTTGCTCTACGTGTACCTTTCAGTTTTATATTCAAGTCGTCCGCCTGCAGTAGAATGTCTGCTTTCACCTCAGGTCAAAATAGCAGTGCTTTCTTCTTTATTTCTATTGGCTTTCACATTTTCCACCCTCAGGGAACCTTGTCCACATTGGCTTACTCATTGAGGAACCTTTGCACATCTGCTATGGCTTGTTGTAAACGATTCTAGAGTGTGCAGCTCATTTATACCCATTGAGCACTGAGTGGGCTTATTGGCCAGCTCAGCATTCTCCACTGGTGAACAAGGAGTATGTTCTGGAGCACATCAACTGCTCCACTTTGGCCACACATTGCTTCTACACTATGAATGAACGGTTCCTGGTAAGCTTCTAGGGAACCTGTTTGAAAATATCTCATTAGGCAACATGCCTCATTCTCATCTATAATAAGAAGTAGATTGGATTTTTTTTAAAGTGGCTCTTGGTGCATTGTTTCTTTGAAGAAACTAGTTCAAGGTGAGCCAAACAAGAACCAGCTTGAGCAAGCATGGCTATATGATTAGGAGAAAATGTTCCCAGCCATCCTATTTCCACATTTGCAGGCATTTTTCAAAATCCATTGGAGAATCATTGGAGATGGGTCATCCATCCTCCATGAGAGCTCATCTGCACTTCCGCTTGTGCCAGTTGACCCCTTCCTTTCCAAAGGAAGAACTGCCCTTTAGTGATAGATTGGAACAAATGGCTATCTGGAGAAAACCCAAATTGCTGTTTGCTCTGATTGAGCGCTAAAGAGCAGTCCCCCCCCCCCAGGGGAAAGCAGTGGGACAAGAGGAAATATTGAGGAGTCCTAACAAAATAAAATAAAGTGTGCTAGTCAGCCTAAGGAAGCTACCCACACAATATTAATTGTTTGTGACTGTTGCCTGTTTTGGAATCACATTCTTCTGTGGTTGTAAACATTGCAAAATGCTTCTGACTGGCCTAACAGGATTCTGAGACGCACTAATGGCATGATTACTCGGAGGCGAATTATAACCACGGAGCAAAAACCAGTCACGTCTGTTTATGAGCTTTCCCTTAAATGTATGTCCATGTGCTCCTTTTTGTTATGGTTAAACCTGATATACAGAAGGAATTTTAACTTACTAATTTATTACTCTTGCCAATATTTTCTGAATACCCATTATATCATATGGGGGAAAGGGGGGAGGCTCATTCCAATTCTCCAGGCATTTGGGAGTTCCAAGAGGTGAGTTTGGTTGGTTTTATTTTAAATGAAGTCAATTTCCTGCTGATGGGAGAAGAGCCCTGAAGACTTTCAGAAGCCTGCTAATTTGCAAACATGCAAAGAGAGAGTGGTGGAAGGAAGTAGACTCCTAAAGCAATCAGCAATCCTACAAGCCCCCAAAGAGCAGCACAGCTCAAGGAACCTTCATCATCAGCCAATGGCTGCAAATCACAGCTCACCTACTCAGGCTTGCTCTTTGTGTGCCCAAATTCAAGCTAGTTTATTCTTCCACCAGCAACATGCAAGCATTATAGGTAGACTGTCCATTACAAGAACATCTGCAACTCTCAGCTCCCACAAAGGAAACACCACTGATCATTTCCGACTCTTAGCATGCAAACAAAAGATGGCTGCTTCAACAGCCCCTACATGTGTATATGTCTGTGGGAAAGCAGCCCCACATTAGCTTGGTCAATGGCTAGATTCACCTATAGGGACCTATCTTTATCCTATATCCTTGGGGAATATGCATGAGGATGTTGTACAGCAGGACTAGACAGAAAGTAGATTAAGATCTACTGGCAGAACGGGGGGCGGTGATTTGCAGTAGGATGATAACTTTTTAGAAACTCCCATTTAAAAAAAATAGCAACAGCAAAAAGGTGCCCCCTGCCTCCCCCCCCCCACACACCTTTCAAAAGAAAGAAAGAACAATGGTTGTTATCTGGTGTGTAGTAACTCAGATGTCAATTCCATACATTATATAGGAAGGCTATCCCTCTCATGGGGTACTGTAGGTAATAGAATCATCCTGTAGGTAATTCTGTAATGGCCACTGTCCCCACCTACCACCCTGAGTGGTAGTCATTATTTTGTACCTAACTTTAGCTGGCAGAGAGGGACGCAGGTGGCACAGAGCCTAGGGCTTGCCGATCAGAAGGTTGGCGGTTCGAATCCCCGCGACGGGGTGAGCTCCTGTTGCTCGGTCCCTGCTCCTGCCAACCTAGCAGTTCAAAAGCACATCAAAGTGCAAGTAGATAAATAGGTACAGCTCCAGTGGGAAGGTAAACAGCGCTTCCGTGCGCTGCTCTGGTTTGCCAGAAGCAGCTTGGTCATGCTGGCCACATGGCCTGGAAGCTGTACGCTGGCTCCCTCGGCCAATAAAGCGAGATGAGCACCACAACCCCAGAGTCTTCTGCGACTGGACCTAATGGTCAGGGGTCCCTTTACCTTTACCTTTAGCTGGCAGATCTTGTGGGGGCCAGAAGAAACATGAAGTAGCTTGTGCATGCCTGAAGTCCCACGATGGTTGCGCTAGAGCAGTGTCGGGGACTGATAAGGAGTATAGACAGGGAACAATGTTGTGGTTTGCATCCTACACTCTGCTGATTCTTCCAGTGTAGTTAAAATGACACTAGTACCATTACTTGCTTATGCAGGAGAAACCTGAAATATATTAAGCACGCGATAGGCATCTCTCTATATATTACACACACGGTGGCTGCAATCCAGCACAGAATTAGATATGTTAACGAATTGTCTTACCCGTGCCTAACAATGTGCTGAGTTTATGGTGACCGATGCAGTTCTGACTTTCATGATTTCCTCCATTCTCGGTGTTTATTGTTTTGTTTGGAATATGTTTGTATTTTTCTACAATATGTCACGTATTTAAGTAGCTTCAAATAAAAAAATTAAAAGCAGTTTATTACGTATTCACGTTATTTAAAATAGCCATGCCGTTTTCTGCTTTAAAAGCCTAGGAACACATTCACACTAACTACTTTTTTAAAAAATGCAAGTATGGCTGAGATTCGCATCCAAAAGGCCATGCTTGCTGGGGCTGATGGAAGTTGTAGTCCAAAATATCTGGAGGGCACCAGGTTGGGGAAGGATGTTATAGGATTGTGCACAGTTGGACTGGAGTGATACCTTTTCCTTAGTTCATAATCAGCCAGTGTTTCGCTGGTTCAATCAGAAAAACTATATTGTGTCAGATAACAGGATGGGTGATACCCACTCTCTATGGCTTTTTCCCCCCATGGAAACTCCCTAGTTATAAATCTGGAGTACAGTGCTACATCGGGATGCGAACAGGATCCGTTCCAGAGCCCCGTTCGCATCCTGAACATAACGTAAGATGCGTCTGCGCATGCGCGGGTTGCGTTTCGCCGCTTCTGCGCATTCGCGTGACATCATTTTGACCGTCTGCACATGCGCGAGCGGCGAAACCCGGAAGTAATACGCTCCGTTACTTCCAGGTCGCCGCAGAGCGCAACCCGAATACGCTCAGCCTGAAGCGTATTTATCCCGAGGTATGACTGTATAATTTAGTGATATTCCATTTAAACGCCCCAGATAAATTGGTCTTTCAATATATAAAAAATATAGCCGGATTCCTGCTTACTTTGACCCTATCAACATGACAGTTTTATATTGCTTTTCATCACTGAGTTATGGTTTCTTCCAAAGAATCCTGGGAATTATAGGTTGGTGAGGGTGCTGAAGATGATCTATTAGGGATCCTGGGTTGCCTGTTTCACTCTCAGTGATCTATGAGGTGGTAGAATGGACTGTACCACAGCGGACTGCATGCAGGAGACACTATTTCTGAATGCCCTTCCACATATATTACATTAAGTAGCTAATTAACACCGATGGGTGAATGTGTCCAGCCTAGCTCTCTCCTCCTGCTGTGCTACTTATTTTTGCTGGAAGTAAATTTTTCTTAAGGAGCATTCAAAAATGTGGTTTCCCCCACCTGCCTTATGATGTGGTGAGGTCCATTCTCCCACCTCAGGTTTCTATCACACTGCATGTGTAGACAGAGCCCATAATTCCCAGGCTTCTTTGGAAGAAGCTGTGGCTAAGTGTATCGTGCCAATCTAAATGTAGTTCCTAGTTTAAAGCTGTAGGCCTGTGATGCCCTTTGCAGAAGAGGAACAGTAGGTCTGGAATTCCGAAGGCCATAGATAGAAGCTTGGATCTTAACCGCTGCAGTAACTGAGATACTGTGGAGCCTTCTGTATATTCACTGACATACAGTAGGTGTGTAATCTATGCTACACATCTAGCAGGTTCATTTTATGAACTTTGAGCAGGCAGAAACATAAGACTATTGTCTCTTTTAGGAGTGACTGTGTGCAATCTGAGGTGTCAAGCTGCTGTAAGTTTTATATTTGTTGAGGAAATTCCACAAGATGGATGATCTTAAAAATATATCTCAAGTCTCGTGACCATAAAATTAGATCAAATCATTGGTTAATCAGCCCCAGCTTTTTAATTAAATCACTGCTGATTGCTTAGAGATTTGACTTAATTAAATTAAGATGCTGTGGAAGAATTTCACACCATTTTGCTGTTTCAGAGAGGCTGTTTTGAGTTAAACCCGCCCTGCTCAAGTATTTAACTAATGTAGCTTAAGGTCCTTAAATTTATCTCAGTGGAATTTCATGTGCCCACCTACATAAGTTTCCCTCTACCTGACACCCTCCAGATGTTTAAGACGACAATTCCCATTAGCCCTGAACTTTGGCCATGCTGGGAGAGAGGTGCATGAGGTTGGAGAAGGTTGGTTGGCACCATTGAGGACCTGACTACTGGAATGTAGGGTTCACACTTTTGTGTATGGGTAGTGCTCACTGGAAGGACAGATCCTGAAGCTGAGGCTCCAATACTTTGGCCAGCTCATGAGAAGAGAAGACTCCCTGGAAAAGACCCTGATGTTGGGAAAGATTGAGGGCACAAGGAGAAGGGGACGACAGAGGACAAGATGGTTGGATAGTGTTCTTGAAGCTACCAACATGAGTTTGACCAAACTGCGGGAGGCAGCGGAAGACAGGAGGGCCTGGCGTGCTCTGGTCCAGGGGGTCACGAAGAGTCGGACACGACTAAACGACTAAACAACAACAACAACAATGCCTGACTGATGGCTGCCATTTTTTATTTACCCTGTTGCTGTTGCCTATTATGCTTCATGTTACTGTGTGGGGTGTTGTTGTTTCACAGCTAACAGTTATTTCACAAAATGTCGGCCCCTTTGCTTATTATAACGCACAGATAAGCGGGGTGTGCATATATTTCATCCAGGATTCTGCACACAGTTTCTTCTAAGCACTGTGAAATTAGAGGCGGCATCTGAAATTGAACATTAGATATCAAAAGAGAATAGCAAAGATGGTCTGGAGAACAGCCATGCACCTGGGACTGGCCATATGTGGAGCAAGTGGCAATGTCACACTCCACTCATGATGATGCTCCACAAGGACAGAGGGGGAAAGAATTATATGAAAATTAGCCCTGAGCACTTGGCTGCCTTGGAATGTCCTTTCTACCTATTTTTAGAACTCAGCCGCAGCCTTTTCCCACTGCTAAGTTTCACCACCGCCACCAGTTCTTTGTCGACACACAAAAACAACACCCTCCGTCTCATGAGTCATTATTGCTTTTATTCATTATGTTTACACCCATGCACAATTCTTGCCTGCGACAACAATCTAGCATCCAAAGCGGTTCTAAGCTCACATACAGGACAGGTAGGTTTTCTAGCACGTTGTGACATTTTACTTTTTACTTCCTGCGCTAGGGTTGAGCCTAGGGGGTGCAGAGTGAACACAGAGCGGAAAGCAATTTCCTTAGTGGACTATTTCGCCCCAGTATATACGCTCTTTACCAGATGGGGCAATGCTGCGAGCCTCAAGGCTTGCATGCTGCATGCACGATTTGTGTCAAATTTCATTTTTGGTCTCAGAATAGCTTGGTGAGTACTTGGCACTTGTTTCCTTTTAAAAATAAAATTTAAAAAATATGGATAGGATAAACTGAGCACACTAGACAAGTTCTATTCCAATCTTTGGTCTTTTGTACAGTGGTACCTCGGGTTAAGTACTTAATTCGTTCCAGAGGTCTGTTCTTAACCTGAAACTGTTCTTAACCTGAAGCACCACTTTAGCTAATGGGGCCTCCTGCTGCTGCCACCATTCTTATCCTGAAGCAAAGTTCTTAACCTGAAGCACTATTTCTGGGTTAGCGGAGTCTGTAACCTGAAGCGTATGAAACCCAAGGTACCACTGTACTGTAAAATTCCTGTATGTGGACCTGGACGCCATACCCTCCAACATTTCTCCAATGGGAACAGGGGCATCCTAAGGAATCCGGGACATTCCAGGATCAAATCAGAAACTGGGATGGCTTCTGTAAAGCTAGGACTATCCCTGGAAAATAGAGACACTTGGAAGGTCTGGAACAACCCCAAGATCTGCTTGGCCTTCCTATCTGTGTGCATGCTTGTCTACTATTGCGGCATCTAGGGTTCCTTTTGTGCCAAAAATTGAACTAAGTAGCAGCAGCATGCAATACGGTTGGAGGGAACTGAGCCCAGCTGATGCTTTTCACTAGCGTGGAACTGGATCGCAAAGCGATGTCTACAAGACCTGGCAGCTCCTTGGCTGTTGTTTACTGCTGCCAGGCAGATTAGCTCACCACCGAAGCCGTGTGTGACCGGCTTCACAGTTAGGCTGCATACACAGGCAATCACAGATGGAGAGCAATGGAAGCGTGGTCTCTCTCCTTCAACAGTATCCCTCCCCCCACTCTAGCACTGGTCACTTTACAAGGATAAGGGGAGGGGGAGCCTCACTGTAAAGGTGAGAGAAAGTAGTGCATCTATTTTCTCCAGCACCTGTTTTTAAAGCACTACTAATGGAATACGTTCACATTTTCATGTCCTTAAAAAACGTTTTTTAAAAAATATCTTTCCAGGCAGCTCTAAGCTACTCCAGATACTGTGCTACTCATCATGGGAACCATCACAACCGTCACACCAAAATGAGCACAGTATTCTTCTGGGGGTACTACTAGGAGCTGGCACTGGTTTCATCCAGTGATGCTTGACGAGCTACAGAAACTTGCAAAAACCCCTTGGATCGGAGTCTGTGATAGTGTAGGAAGAAATAAACATGTGTGCCCCACACAACGTCAACTCCACCATTACACTTCCAACCCTGGAAAGTTATAATCTGAATACAGCAGAGATGAGGAACCTCAGGCCAGCAAGCCAAATGCAGCCTTCCATCTGGACCTCAGGCTACATCTTCAGCATCCCTGCTCTAGGACCTCCTTGCTTGCCTGGAATGTGCCTTGAACTGTGAAAATGCCTCTTGCTGGTCTGGGTGGAGGAGGCTGAGATTTGGGTAAATATCAAAGCACCTGAATTTTGCAAAGTTAGAATGTAAGAGTCGTACCCGCTGATCTGCCTACTCCCCCCCTGGCCCCATCCACCCAGTGGCGTAGCGTGGGTTGTCAGGACCTGGGGCAAGGCAAGTAATTTGCGCCCCCTAACCCGTGGGTTTTAGGTAGGGGCAGAGAGCTGCGAGTGCAAGCGCCCCCCCCAGATGTTGCGCCCGGTGCGGCATGCCCCTCCTGCACCCCCCACGCTACGCCACTGCATCCACCCCCTGGTATGTGGCCCCCATAAGGTTCCCCATGAATATATGTGGCTCTTGGGGGTGAAAGATGTTCCCCATCTGGAAATCCAGAGAGGTAGGAAATCCACATGTGTGAAAACAAAAAACAAATAACACCACTCAAAGGCCTGCAAGTCTCCAATGGCAACAGAGATACATATGCCCTTGCTGGGCTCGTTGGCAAGTCTTACTCATATCTCTCCAGCATGATTCATTGCTTAAAACGTGGCAAAGGTTTCCAGAAATTGAGGGGCACCAAGAACAGATGTAAGACCTGGGCAAACCAAAAGGAGGAACTGAGAATGGTTTTCAAAACTGAAAATAGATATGAGATGTCACTCATAATGACAGGTCACTTGAGTGGTATGCATAAATATACATGTAAACTCAGTTATTAATTGTTAGATATAGATATAGATATATAATATCTGTGCTTATTATACTTACTCTTCATAAAGCTTATGCACAAGTGCCCTATGCCTTTATATTATTATTCAATATCTTTGAAAACACATTTAGTGCAACAAATACACAGAGACCTCACCTTTCTGCATACAATTTGCATAAAATGGAATATGTACATTTAAGTGCTGAAACCAAGTTTGAATATGGCTGAATGAAATTATGCAAGGTCTACTGATGCAGATCTTTTAGGACTAACATGGTTTTTATAGTTCATATAGATATCTATAAAATCTTCCCAGTGTCAAAGATATATTGCTGTATTAATAATTTTGGACATGATTTAAAAATAAAAACAAAACTTTCAAAATAGGGTGCATCTATGCCACTGACATAATGCTATGGTGGGCATTCTCTAGTCTTTCAAGTGCTTGGGGACAGAGAAGTGTTAGGGACTCCCCACAGATAATCCTCAACACAACACACTACAAGTCAAAGGATTCTTTGGTTTTGCAATGGTTTAAACTGATGCAAAATCAATATGTTTGTGGTCTACATATGTCTGGCTTATGTGCTTGAATACATAGAGGCTTATCTTTCAATGGCGACTGTATCTGTATTAGCTGATAAACACCTACAGATACAGAATTGGATGTCTTCATTTGTGCAACAATTTGAAAGGCTAACAGTGCCATCCTATGGTTCTCTACTCAGAAGTAAATGCAATTTAGTTCACAGGACTTTCAGGTAAGCGAGCATAGGATTCAGCCTTAAAAGTTGATTGGAGGGTACAATCATCAACAATACCAATTGCCACCAGTGGCAGTGTCGTTTCCAGTTCAGTATGCACCTGTGTTAACTCTGAGTCTATTCAGTTCCTTCCTTCCTTCCTTCCTTCCTTCCTTCCTTCCTTCCGCAGATTCCCATGTTCTTATTTCTAGACAATACTACTTCCACTTTGCAACCATGCCTTTAAAGCGGGAGTAAATATAAGAACAGAACCCAACACAGACACCACCAAAAATAGCCATAGGAAGATACGGTCAAGGACCTGAGCTACAAACTTCCAGTCTTGCACCACCTAGAAAAGAAAATGATGGCCGTGAGTTTCACAAGTATTTTGCACAGTTGAAGAGCTGCTTTGAAATACGCTTGGAATTTAGTTATCAATTTGTGTAACAATTAAGTTTATCATGAATAGTTCTCTCAAAGTTTCTGCCTTTCAAAAAAACACCACTCCCTGTGGCCTTTGATATTTATAAATGACTATAAATTGTATTTTTAGCTAGCATAAGCCATAACACAAGTCAGGTGCAAACAATCACTTTTTAAATATCTAACGGGGTAGATAGAGGGTGAAACATGGTTCACTCATGGATATGAGCCAATTTCAAGTAGATCACGTAGAATTAAGCAAATGCTGGGCTAAGAGACTCTTGGCCTGATTCTGCACAATCAGTCAACCTACCTTTTTTTGGACTAGAATCCCCATGTTGACTTAGTGTGACTGATACGGCCTCGGCCCAGTGTACCTGAAGGAGCATCTCCACCCCCATTGTTCATCCTGGACACTGAGCTCCAGCTCCGAGGGCTTTCTGGCAGTTCCTCACTGTGAGGTTGCAGGGAACCAGGCAGAGGGCCTTCTTGGCAGTGGCACCCACCCTGTGGAGCACCCTCCCATCAGATGTCAAATAAACAACTACCTGACTTTTAGAAGACATCTGAAGGCAGCCCTGTTTAGGGAAGTTTTTAATGTCTGATGTTTTATTGTGTTTTTAATATTCTGTTGGGAGCTGCCCAGAATGGCTGGAGAAACTCAGCCAGATGGGCGGGGTATAAATAATAATAAATGATGATGATGATGATACCTGCCTGTTTTTGAACTAACATACCTGCCTAATGAAGTGTTCCTTTTTCACATGCCCAGAGATATACTTGATGGAATCAGCAGCCTTTTCCAGGAAAGCAATCACAACTTTTTCTCCATCTTTGAATTGTTTGTGTTTATGTTTCCTCGTCGGCTTTTCTTTCTGTGTCCCTTTGGGATCAGAGAATGAATAGCGATCTACATGTCCTTTCATGCAGAGCAGCCTGGGGAGTTTCTGAAGGAAGAGCCTCTTCACCCAAGGAGCCATCGGGTGGTAGGTGGCCGAGGAACGATGGTGCACGTTGATTACAAAAACAGTCACGATGATGGACAAGGTGACAAAAATCATGATGAACAGCAAGTACTCGCCAATCAAAGGGATGACTTTGGAAGAAGAGGGGATGATTTCTTCAATGACTAAGAGAAAAACAGTAAGGGAGACTAAAACCGAGGTGGACAGGGAGAGTTTTTCTCCCTCATCAGAAGGCAAGTAGAAAACAAGCACGGTCAAGAAAGATAATCCCAGACATGGGATGATTAAGAAGAGAGTGTAAAATAATGGTAGTCGTCTTAAAACAAAAAAATAGGTAATGAAAGGGTAGGCATACAATCCGTCTTTTCGGTTTCCCTTCATCCCCTTGGCATTTAGGATTTCCCATTCTCCGTTATCAAAAAAATCCGTCCTGTCCACATTTTCATCGACTAAAATTAGGTCCACCATGTTGCCATCGTAGGTCCACGATCCGAATTTCATTGAGCAATTCTGTCGGTCGAATGGGAAGAAGGTGACGTCCATAGTGCAGGAACTTTTATAACTGGCTGGAGGAGTCCAGACTACTATCCCATTGTATTTGACTATTGCTTTTGTCATCAAGGAACCTTCAAAGCGCCCATCAGCACTGGAAAGGGGAGAGTAGGGAAGAAAAACGTTTTGAATAGTGTTTCCAAGCTGCTGTTTCCAATGCTTTTTCTTATATTCTGATTCTGCTTCCCATTGCTTTGGTAGATGGTAGACAGGTACGTAATCATAAACAGGTTGCAATAAATTGTTCCATGTTTCAGCAGCCTTTTAGTACTTATTCATCCATTCATTCCAGATGTTCGTAATCTGCCTTTCACCCACAAGCTCCCAAGGCAGCAGCATTAAAACCACCATTACCAATAAATAAAACAAAAATTACTCAACAATATAAAATTCATTACTGAATTGAGTCCTAGGTTTACTGGTAGAGACAGGGCATTTTGGAAATATGCTTTTGTTCTCTCCAGGGCTACTGAATGACCAAATAGGAGCAAATGCTTGTGGCGACTGTAAATATTGGCAGGTTACCGTATTTTTCGCCCTATAGGACGCAGTTTGTCCCCTCCAAAAATGAAGGGGAAATCTGGGTGCGTCCTATGGGGCGAATGCAGGCTTTCGCTGAAGCTTGGAGAGCGAGAGGGGTCAGGAAGACATCCGCAGCCTAGGCAGCCCTGCGGGAGTTCCCGCAGGGCTGTCTAGGCTGCGGATAGCAGCCTGCTTCCCGGAGCACCAGGCGCGCTGAAAGCAGAGCGCCTGGCGCTTCGGGAACACATCCACAGCCTAGGCAGCCCTGCAGGAGGTCCCGCAGGGATGTCTAGGCTGCAAATAGCAGCCAGCCGCCCGGCGGGCGGGACGCCCTGAAGCAGAGCGCCCCTCGCGCCAGGCAGACACCCGCAGCGTGGGGAGCCCTGCAGGAGTTCCCCGCAGGGCTCCCCACGCTGCGGATAGCAGCCTGCCGCCCGGCGGGCGGTGCGCCCTGAAGCAGAGCACCCCTCGCGCCGGGCAGACATCGGCCAGCCCCACAAGCTCGGGGGACAGCAGGGAGGCGCAGTGCCACCATCCCGCTGTTCCTCGACCTGGTTCGGTTTCCCCGACCTGCTTTTGGGGGGGGGGGAAATAAAGGAAAAAATTTTCCTTTATTCCCCCCCCAAAAAAACTAGGTGTGTCCTATGGGACGGAGCGTCCTTTGGGACGAAAAATACGGTACACTGCTGGGCCTCTCCCCAATATTTTACTCCATGTCTATAACACCCTCCCCTTCTCTCTCTTCCCCCCCCCCCAAATGATTTTTATTGAGATTTAAGAACACCAACACCAACCAACAAAAACATCATGTCTTATTACATATATCCTACTTTATGCTCCATAGGGCCGTTGACTTCCGTCCTTCCCTTCCCTTCCACAAGTTTTCCTATTCCAATCTATGATTCACAGTTTCTTTAATTGAAAATTACACCAGGACATAAGATTTACTTCAATCCTGCCAACGTTTTCATATTTGTACAGTTCTCACTTATATAAACCATAAATTTACTCCATTCTTTTTGGTACTTCGTCTCCTCCTGATTGCGAATTCTGTGTGTCAGTTTAGCCATTTCAGCGTATTCAACCAGCTTTATCTGCCATTCTCTTATCGTCGGCATCTCCTGCAGCTTCCACTTTTGGGCTATCAAAACTCCAGCTGCTGATGTTGCATACAGATATAATCTTTGGTCTATCTTCTTAATATCTTCTCCCACCAAGCCTAGCAAAAATTCCTCCGGCATTTTGGGAAAACTATACTTAAACATCTTTTTTAACTCATTATAGACCATATAATACCCTCCCCTTCTCAAGTTCCTGGCACAGCCCACCCCAACTTGCTGGTCCCCTGATGACATGCCTACTGTAAGCCCTTGGAAGACAAGGAGAATAGGACCATGTTTTGGGCTAGAAAAGAGGTGGAGAAGGCAAGGGTAATAATCTACTATTCTCCTACAGCCACTAGCTCTAAGTAACTTCAAATACATATGTACACATTATTCTGCTATTCTTGCTACTATTCCTACCCACCCATTTTGTATGTCAATTTTTTGACTATAAGCTCCTTGAGTAGGCATGGCCAACTTGGCCCTCCAGCTGTTTTGGGACTACAGTTCCCATCATCCCTGACCACTAGTCCTGTTAGCTAGGGATGATGGGAGTTGTAGTCCCAAAACAGCTGGAGGGCCAAGTTTGGCCATGCCTGTCGTTGAGACTTAGATCTGTCTTTTTGCTAATGTTACTTTGTACCAGACATGGGGATCATTGGCCCTCCACATTTTACTGCATACTAACTCCTATCAGCCCCAGAAAGCGTGGCTAATAATCTCAGCCAATGGGAGTTTGAGTTCAGTAAAATCTGGAGGTTTACCACACCTGCTTCGTACAGTACACAAATATTGCTATACAAAGAAAACAAATTATCTACCTTTCAGCTTCTCTCCTGAGACCCCTGCACACAAGAACGAAAAGTACTGTAAAAAATGAGTGTCGATATCTGTATACTCACTTTTCAAACAAAACAATATCTGGGAGCCAAAGAGATTCAGATGGAACTCGAATTGCGGTGATTCCACCATAGTCCTCCGGATTCCAGCACAATTTTTGGTCAATCCATTCCTGCAATAATCAGCAAAAGCACCACTGTTGCTTGGTCAGTTTCACAACAAGCTGAATACTCTAAGGAACCAAATTAGAATAATTCTGTAGCATCCATCAGCTTCAAAGATGTCCCAGTCATGCATCCAGTTTCAGCCCACAGAAGCATATATTACAGTTGCCATCAAACACGATCCACAGAATTTCACAGAAACCAGACAGGCCAAACCTGGGCAGGGGGTCTCTGTCCTGAATATTCGCCTCAATTTTTAATGAAAAATTCCTTCCAGCAAATCCAGTTTAGGAACATAGGAAGCTTATTTCTTTTAAACTTAAGGAAGGAAACAGAATACAGTACAGAAAGCTTCCTTATGCCAAGTCCACCACCTAAGTACTGTCTGTGCTGGGTGTTAGCAATTCCCAGAAGTTTCAGACGGGAGTCTTCCACAGCCCTACATAAACCTATTAGGTACTGAAGAACCTGGGAAATGTTGCATGCAATGAAAGTGCTCTACTACTAAGCAATCAACTCCTTGAAAGATTTCTTCAATGGTGTCTCCGAAAATTTTTACACATCACTTGGGAAGACAGGTGAACTAATGCCAGTGTACTGGAAGAAGCAAAGATCACCAGTGTCGAAGCAATGATTCTTCAACATCAACTTCGTTGGACTGGTCATGTTGTGAGGATGCCTGATTATCGTCTTCCAAAGCAACTACTCTATTCCGAACTTAAAAATGAAAAGCGTAATGCTGGTGGTCAACAAAAGAGGTTTAAAGACTCTCTCAAGGCAAATCTCAAAAAATGTAGTGTAGACACTGACAATTGGGAAACACTGGCCTACGAGCGCTCCAGTTGGAGAACAGCCTTTACCAAAGGTGTCATGGGCTTTGAAGACCCCTAAACTCAGTACGAAAGAGAGAAATGCGCTAAGAGGAAGGCACGCTTGGCAAACCCTCACCATGATCAACTCCCACCCGGAAACCTATGTCCCCACTGTGGAAGGACATGTGGGTCCAAAATTGGCCTCCACAGTCACCTATTGACTGACTGTTAAAACCGTGTTTATGGATGACAATCTTACTCGGCTACGAGTGATCGCCAAAGAAGAAGAAGAACTAAGCAATGGTTGCTTGCTTTCAGCATCCCTGCCACGGTGCCATCAGTCTTTACCATTCATTAGTTATGGAAAATATAGGGGAAACGTGTGACTGATATTCTACCCACTAGCCAAGAAAGAAGTAAACTTGCCTTCATCTCCCAGCGTTCTGATCAATGAATGTGAAGTCACTAGCTATGGGGTACATCAACTGCTTTGCATGCAGAAGGCCCCATACTCAATCCCTTGCACCCCCAGGTAGGACAGGGAGAGAGTCCTCTCTGAAATCCAGGAGTCGCTGCCTGTCAGTGCAGACAGTACTGTGCTAGATAAGGCCTCTCCTCCTCCCGGAGGGGAGGTGTTGTGGGCGGGACGTGATTTCTGCGTCATGCAGGAGGTGTTATGCCCCCTGCCCCATTCACCTGGCTGGCGCGCCACGCCAACAGGTAGGCACCCAACCGGGTGGCTTGGTGGTGGCGTGGTTTGCTGTTTAAGATACAGCCGCACCAGCCATTCCACCCATTTCTACAGCTGTGAGGGTATTGGCGGCGAGCCTCTTGGGCTCGGGTGGCGGTTAGGCATTGGAATGTGTTGTTGGTGTGTGGAAGGGCAAGGTGTGGCCATCGCCTACCCCTTCAAATTTGGGTATTCCGTTAAAGGAATCCGGTGGTCATGGATCCTGTCCGATGCCTGTGTGGTGGGGGGCCATGGCACGACCCTCGGTGACATCAGGGGAGAGCTTATAGTTGGATTAGCATCAACAGGCTCCCCCTACTGGTGAATAACCCCTCTGTAGGCTCACCCCTCTCCGAGTGGGTGGAGTCAATTTTCCATGGTCCAATGCCTAAGCCAATACCTTCTCACTTGCTGTAATCAATAAAGTTGTGGCCTTTTCTTGCCCATTAACCTTATACACTGTGTCCACGTGTTTTTATTCCTCAAAGCGGGGATTGGGTCCTCGAACCACAAGCCTATATTCTGACTTGGAATAAGGCAGCTTCCAATGTTCCTATGAAAATTAACAAACACTTTGACACTTTGACTTAAGTTTGAATGAAATAAGTCACAGGACTGCTTACATTTAGGTTTGGGTTGCTTCATGTTGAGTTATTTTCCCCACCACCACTACCACCCTTAGTATGTCTTTTGCAGTGGCGTAGCATGGGTTGTCAGCACCCGGGGCAAGGCAAGTAATTTGCGCCCCCTAACCCGTGGATTTGCGCCCCCTAACCTGTGGATTTGCGCCCCCTAACCTGTGGATTTGCCCTAACCCAGATGTTGCGCCCGGTGTGGCCGCCCCCCCCTGCACCCCCCACGCTACGCCACTGGTCTTTTGGCCTCAGACACAGCATAAAAAAATCTGGTTATGTTACAGCCACACAATTGCTTCTGCAAATACCTGCGCATGTGGCTAAAACTCATCAAAAGGCAGTTTTAAAGACATGGCTGCTGAGTGCTAACACATTCATTTGGCAGGACCCTCGACCAGCAGGGCTCTGTGCTTTTTATGTGGACATGCTAGAGATCTCCCAGGGAAAACAAGATACATTGAGGCAACAAGTACCATCAAGACCAGAGTTTCCCAGACTTGGGTCGCCATCTGTTGTTGGATTACAACTCCCATGATCCCATCATGATGGAAACTGTAGTCCCAAAATAAGCTGGAGATCCAAGTTTGGAAAACCCTGATCTAGACCTTTGAGACTGAAGCATAGTTAATCACAGCTCTTTTTCACAAGAAAATCCATGAATCAGATGGACCATCTGAATGTCCATCTTTCAATTTTTTTAAAAAAAACTATTATATATTTATTACTACTAGTAGTAGTAGTACTATTCTCTGCTACTTAGCCTTTAAAAGCATCTTGATCTGCAGGCATTAGCAGGTATAATGCGTATTTCTCTGCTGCTGTGCAAAGCTTCCCTGATGATTTGGAGAGCTCAAAGTGCTCTTAAAGGCTCAAGAGCAAGCCAAGCCACTTTCTTCTGGTCAATTGACCACCATATGTTGACGTCATGCTGCAGCGGCTAAACCAGGCTCTCTGAGTGGCATCATGCTTACAGTAATAATCAAAGGAAAGGAAAGCACCTCTCCCCTTATATTTATTATTTATAAGTTTTTAGGTTGTGCTGCGGGAATGCAAGAGAAGGAAGAATGTGTGAGCTTACTAAAATCAATATCAGCAATGAAAGCATCTTCCTGTAGAGAGTTCAGGCACAGGACTCTTACAAGATCCTCCCTTCTGCAAAAAAAAAACCTCATGATACTTCTGAGTAGTTATGGATTTCTCAAATACACTATTCTGGGTGTGGGGAAGGTGTGAGGTCAGTAGACTAAATTTAGGGCTCTCTTTACCCCTGGTGAGGGAAACCCTTGGGCCTGTAGAAGCTGCTAAACTACAATTCCCATCATTCCTAGCCACTGGCTGCACTTGCTGAGGTTGATGGGAGCTGTAGTTCAGCAACACCTGGAGGGTCAAACATTCTCTACCTCTGGCCCATTGCCTTTGCATTGTTTGTGCCAGGCAATGCTGAGTTGAAAATTAAACATTTGCTCCTCTCGATCCTTTTCTAGCAACAGGAAGTAATGAGCACACAATAACCTGTAACCGGGCGCAACCTTGTGACAGTGTCATGAGAAGTGGTAGAAGAAGAAGAGTTTGGATTTGATATCCCGCTTTATCACTACCCTAAGGAGTCTCAAAGCTGCTAACAATCTCCTTTCCCTTCCTCCCCCACAACAAACACTCTGTGAGGTGAGTGAGGCTGGGAGACTTCAGAGAAGTATGACTAGCCCAAGGTCACCCAGCAGCTGCATGTGGAGGAGCGGAGACGCGAACCCAGTTCACCAGATTACGAGTCTACCGCTCTTAACCACTACACCACACAGGTAGCCTGATTGTATACAAACTTGTTAAGAAAGATGTCCCACTGTGCATCTTGAACCTTCTCCCCAGGGCTGGCCCAAGATAGTTTGCTGCCTGAGTCGAAAGACAAGATGGCACCACTCCCTACTCCATGTGGTGAACTTGACTGGAGTGGATTTTACTTCAACACTGGCATCATTGCACATGGCAGCAGTGGGCTAGTTCAGGGGGTGCAGAACAGGCCGTGTGGCTCAGACACCTGCTCTCCAATAGAAGGACATGGCTGGCAGGGTTGCTGCCATTGCCATCAGACTTTCTACAGTCACCTAATTTTGCCTATTAGTAGGGCCGGCCCTGCCTTTATTTCTATTTCTCTGCTCCAAATTGCTTGCATTTATAGGGCTTACCACATACACATGTAGACATACACACACACATAGTGCTCAAAAGTTGTGTTTACAAGCATTTTGAACCACATTGGTGGAAGCCACTTGGGCAACAATTTAGAATGGTGAAATAGCAAGTGCTTCTCCTCTCAAAATCCTAGCCTTGAGTGTATGTTTGTTTTTAATGTCAACATTAAGCTCTGCTCCACAGATTTGCCTGCAACATGCAGTTAGACCCTCAGTTTCTCAATTTCCTATCATTATTCCTAGTTAAGCTGCTCTGTATAATGTACTCAAGTCATCTTCCTCTTTAATGCTTACACACTTCAGATGCTAATAATCAATTATACTCTTCAAGTAGCTGACACATCTTTAACTCTTTCCATTACTTTCCATTGTGCCTGTTTCTTCAAGACTTCTACATTTACTTTTGTGCTCTTCTCTGTGGACAGGTTTAACCACATTTTAAGGCCCACAACGAATTATTGTGGTTATGGATTCACGTACAGCAACAGTTCTTCTGAGGGGCAAACTATACATTATTTTAGGTGCAGTGCTTTACTTTTAAGTGCATGGTTGTCTTACACAAATTGTCTAGCAGTTGGCGGGGGGATGGGACATTAACTCTTTATCCCCATTGTGATTCCAATCTATATTAGGTTCCTCCCACCTCTTGCAGTCTTCATTAGGGGGAAACTCTCATTCACTTCAATGCAAAATTTCCCCCTCTATTCAAACTGCAGGTACAGAGCCCCCAATCTGGATAGGGATCATAGCAGTAAGCAATGGGTTAAATCTCTCCCTCCTGCTCCCCACACTATGGTTCCCGTTCAGCTCAAGGGGACTATGCTGTAAAAAACAAAAACAAAAAAAATCCAAGGCACATAAAGTCACAGGTAAGTGGCTAACACAGGTTTGGCCCAACCATGAGACAGGATGAGGTGACCGCCTCAGGCGGCAGAATTCACAGGGATTGCAGATCTGGCCTCCAAGGAATGCATAGCCCATTCCTTGTAAGCCAGATCTGCCTGCTCCTCAGCAACCCCCCTCAGTGCCTCCTGTACAGTGGCCTCTTGGAGGCGCTGCTCGTGTCCTCCCATCCTTGTTCCTGAGGTAGATTTTTATTCCCTCCATGTTCCCTGGTGGGGGGACGCCATTTTGTGGTTCACCTCAGGTTCCAAAATGTCTTGGGCAAGCCCTGGGATAATGCAAGATGTAGTTAGGTCCTCAGTATGTGGACTGGGAATTCCCCAGAGACTGTGTGGAAAAGTCACAATCTTCCACTCCCCGTCAGGAGGCAAGGACGGTCACCCGTTTTGCTGACCGCTTGAAGAGCAGCTTAGTATAAATCACTGCACAACGGCAGCACATTCCAATATATGAGCAGCAACTTGCAGCTTAACCCCGCTCCCCATTTTGTCTTTTTACATTGACTGAAGAAAGCTTTTGTTGATCAGATGATATTGCCAATCACCCTTGTGCCCTCTAAGAGAGAAAGAATAGTCCCCAAGGGCTGGTGTGGTCTGCCTTGCCAAGACAGTGAGCAAAGGGTATGTTTACACGCCTTATCCTGGGGTACAAGTTGAGCTGCAGTCAGGCACGTAAGGAGCTAGGGAGCAGTTCAGAAAGTGAGATTCTGGTTTATTTTGAATTCTGGTGGCTCACCTCAGCCCCAGTTCAGCAAGCCCAGAGGCAAATATCTGGCAGAAGGAGAAGCAAAAACTTAAGAGTCACTCTACAGACTAATTTGTAAGCAAATGAAAATTGATTTAAGTTAAATACGAATAATTCAAATGTTAACATTTGAAAGTGCCAAGTGTTTCTCAGTCACCACCACTCATTTACCTGGAAACTGGAGTAGATAGACATTGATGTCTTAACTGAGCCTCTAGGTGATTGTAGAACAGTTCCTGTGTGACTGATTGTTTTCCTTAAATCGCCATACGTGAAAGGATGAGTGACATTTCCAAAATGAGAGCTGAAAATTCAAGGACGGGGATTGACAAGTCCTTGTGGAGAACAGGACACTATAGCTCTTCCCTCTACTCCATGGCTCTGGCCCTGTTTCACAGTCCTAGTGGGATAGATCCAAACTGGTGCAAGGCAGAAAGAAGGCTGTTGCTTCAGCAGATCTCCCCAACCCCACCCCAAGCTGTGCACACAGAAGGGGTATCAGCCCACAGAGATATATTTCTGGCTGACAGGAACCAGCATGGCCACTGCAGCGAGTTCTCTGCTGAACCTTTTAAAAGAATTCGAGCTGATGGCAAAACTCAACTGATTTGATTAAGTAGCTTTCTGCACGGCTTCCTGGCTGGATCATACTGCCCAAGGACTGCTACAGATTGTCCTATGAGAGGTGCAGGGGACCTTTGGCTCTCAAGATGTTGCCAAACTATAATCCTATTATTCCTGACCATTGGCCATGCTTCATGGGGGTGATGAGAGTATGACCAATGACCAGGAGTGATGGGATTGTAGTTCGGCAACATCTGGGGAGCCAAAGATTCCCCACACCTACCCTAAGATATGAGAAGAGGGAGAGAGTGGTGACTGGCTTGGACTTAAGGGGACAGTGCACTAATAATAATAATAATAATAATAATAATAATATTTTACAGTGGTACCTCGGGTTATATATGCTTCAGGTTACATACGCTTCATGTTACATACTCCGCTAACCCAGAAATAGTGCTTCAGGTTAAGAACTTTGCTTCAGGATGAGAACAGAAAACGTGCTCCAGCGGCGTGGCAGCAGCAGGAGGCCCCATTAGCTAAAGTGGTGCTTCAGGTTAAGAACAGTTTCAGGTTATGTACGGACGTCCGGAACGAATTAAGTACTTAACCCGAGGTGCCACTGTATCTGCTTCCTCTTCTCCAGGGTGCCAGAAAGAGTCTCAACCTGAGGTACCACTGTATTTATATCCCACCCTCCCCAGCCAAAGCCGGGCTCAGAGCAGCTAACAACAGTAAAAATAGCACAGTTTACATAAAATCACAATCAATTAATTTAAATACATTCTAAAATCAATTCAGAATCAAATTAATGGCAACCTTTGGGCTAGATTACAGAAGTAGAGAAGGGGTCAGACTGTGCCTTGGCCAAAGGCCTGGTGGAACAGCTCTGTCTTTCAGGCCCTGCGGAAAGATGTCAAGTCCCGCAGGGCCCTAGTCTCTTGTGACAGAGCGTTCCACCAGATCGGGGCCACAGCCGAAAAAGCCCTGGCTCTGGTTGAGGCCAGCCTAACCTTCCTGTGGCCCGGGATCTCCAAGATGTTTTTATTTGAAGACCGTAAGGTCCTCCGTGGGAGAGGTGGTCCCGTAGGTACGAAGTACACTCAGAGGGGAATTTAAGGGAGCATGAGCAGTTTGCCTGCACTGGGCGCCAAGCTGAGAGGGCACCGCAGGGAACACAGCAACAATGATGAACAACAGGTGGCACAGGCCACCACTGACATTTCAAAGCCCAAAGTCCACCACTGATTCACTATGCCATCATCATCATGCCCCAACCACTCTGGGTGGCTTCCACCACATATAACAACTTAATAAAACATCGAACATTTAAAACTTCCTGAATGCAACACATTCGGGCCATCTCAAATCAGTATGACCTTCTTTTCCACTGTAAACCATGCTCAAAGAGCTCACAATATCAGGAAAAAGCTTACATCGTAAAACACGTCGGGAAAACTCACAATTACGAGATATTAACCAAATGTAAACAGCCATGTGTATAATAATAAGCTAAACAAAACTTATAATATTAACAAATACACGTGTGTGTGTGTGTGTGTGTGTGTGTTTATTAAAAAAACAAACCTCAACTAATAAACTCAATCTGTCCCTAGGCATTAGCTTTTCTTTAAAAAAAAAGAAAAAACAGCTGAGGAGATGAAGTGTTAATAAACATAGCACAACACCATATGTCTTCGCATTGCCAACTCCGAGTTATCCTGAAGGAAACATGTATATGCTCCAATGCTTTCTATTTACCCAGTCCCAAGGAAACAGCTTCCATATAAAAGACAGTTGCTGACATCTCTCCCTTGATCACACTCTAAGTTTCTAGGGGTGCCTCTTCCTTTCCTCTAGACTGGGGCCTCATCTACACAGTGCATTTAAAGCAATATCATATCACTATCAACAGTCATGGCTTCCCCCAAAGTCTTCCTTCAGAGAACCCTTTCTGCATCAGCTTGTCTGCCACAGAACTTCTGCAAACATCTCTATGTATTCTAGAAGACTGAAATGCACAGCTGGCTCCAGTGGCGTAGCGTGGGGGGTGCAGGGGGGGCCGGGCGCACCGGGCGCAACATCTGGGGTTAGGGCAAATCCACAGGTTAGGGGGCGCAAATCCACGGGTTAGGGGGCGCAAATCCACGGGTTAGGGGGCGCAAATTGCTTGCCTTGCCCCGGGTGCTGACAACCCACGCTACGCCACTGGCTGGCTCCCTCAGGTCAGACTACCCTGAGATGTTGAAGGGAATTATCTGCTGTGGTGGGATAGCTGACAGGAGAACTCTTTTTTATGCCACTTTAGACTCCATATTTTGAAAACTGCTGTTTACTAGACAATTCCCCTCCCCATTTTGTAGTACAAGTGCACAAAGCTAGGCCAAGACATTTTGACACCTGAGGCACACAACAAAATGGTGTCCCCCCTCCCGCCAAGGAAGAAGAGATGAGTGAAGATCTATACCAGGAACAAGGAAGGAGTGAAGATCTATATCGGGGTCTGCTGCCCCTGTGGATCCTGCGGCCTGAGGCAGTTGCTTCATTTTGCCTCATGTGTGGGCCGGCCTTGCAAGTGCAATAGATTTATCGCCTTTAGAGACCATTAATGAGCATTTACTGTAAAAATTCACTGTCAATGATGAACATTTACACTGACTGCGTTTTCATATATCTTACCTGTTTCAGCCATACATTAGTTGTCATCAGCTGATTCTTTTCATCCTGTGGAGGGGGAAATAAGCAGAAATCATTTATTCTTCGGGGGGGGGGGGACAACCTCCCAGCATTCTCCAAGAATAAAGAGTCTGCAACCATTTCAGAGTTTCCACTTTCCAGGACAGTCCCTGTGTTAAAGAGATAACCTAAGGGCTGGATCTACACTAAACTAAAAAAACACTAAGAAAAAAGTAATATAGCTTTCAATGCAATTTTCGATTGACTGCTGTACAGCACCCCCTGATGTCACATTTTTATGACACATTTATAACGTTATAACTCACCAGTATAGATTAGCCCCTGGATTGACTTATTTACACTCACATGGGAGTTTAATGTGGATTTGAAACTGCTTGCATCCCTCTCTTTTTTATGCTGTCCACATGATATCCTCATCCAACTGGTAGACCACCCTTTTACTACATTCAATTCAGATTTTCCTGATCTGAGGATAATCTGATCGCATGTTAACTGACTGTGGGCACACTATGTACAGTATGAGTAAGTTTTTTTCCAAAAGAAAATGTGTGTGACATATTGCTGCATCCCTATTCCCATTTTGTTTCTGAAAGCCCAAAGGATTTTTGGGTGGTAATTGCTTTATTCTTAAAATGTAGCAGAACTGCTCTATAGAAGGAAAGGAAGGAAAGGAGGACCCAGAGAAATAGATTACATACCACATCTACTAGTTGGGATATCTTTAATCCAAAGTACACCTTTATGGTATCATTGGCATGTTTCACAGGCCTGATCCATTTCTGATACCCTTGAAATAAGTGCCGCAAAAGTGCATCTTCATTCTCGGCAAATGAGCTGAACACAGTAAAAGCTGAAAGACAAAACTAAGAATTATTGAAAGAACGGAAATATTCTGCCATGTGAGACTTCAGTGGATGGGCAGGCAGGCAAAGGACAATTTAAATATGTGCTCAGTTTAATTACTAGTCATAGGGAAACCCTGGACTATGCAGAATTCAGAATGACAGCTCAGTTGGATGGAGCTAAAATAGATGAGCCTGTGTTGAAGGTCTACATATAAAGGAAGATCTGGATGTAGTCAAGAAAGGTACCATTTTGATACGTTTTCTTAGAATTATTTTCCAAAACATGCTGTTTGTTTGTTTTTTGCTGTCCCCAACAAGAAGCACTTTTTAAAAAGAGGGTAATAGTTAGCATCTTAAAAAGCAGAGACATCACCTTGCCAACAAAGGTCCGTATAGTTAAAGCTATGGTTCTCCCAGTAGTGATGTATGGAAGTGAGAGCTGGACCATAAAGAAGGCTGATCGCTGAAGAATTGATGCTTTTGAATTATGGTGCTGGAGGAGACTCTTGAGAGTCCCATGGACTGCAAGAAGATCAAACCTATCCATTCTTAAGGAAATCAGCCCTGAGTGCTCACTGGAAGGACAGATCGTGAAGCTGAGGCTCCAAGACTTTGGCCACCTCATGAGAAGAGAAGACTCCCTGGAAAAGACCCTGATGTTGGGAAAGATGGAGGGCACAAGGAGAAGGGGACGACAGAGGACGAGATGGTTGGACAGTATTCTCGAAGCTACCAGCATGAGTCTGACCAAACTGCGGGAAGCAGTGGAAGACAGGAGTGCCGGGCCTGCTCTGGTCCATGGGGTCATGAAGAGTCGGACACGACTAAACGACTAAACAACAATAGTTAGGATTACCCCATCCCTATGTTTCAGCCACACTAAGCCAACCAGGAGACCAGAACTCCCAAAACTTTAACAATACAATAGAGTATAAAAATTTGGCAGATGCGGCTTTTCACACCTTGTATGACAATCTGCACTTGCCAAAATTCCCTTTTACCAGTGATGTTGGGTGTCCATTTAGAGTGGTAGGGTGCAGCCAGAGCCAATGACAGACAGAGCCAATTAATTCTATTTTTCTCCTCCCTGCTGATTTCTACAAAGACCACACTGAGACTAAGGAGGAGAAAGCTGACAGCCAGCCAGTGCCATTCTCTGGACTGGTTGTAAGTAGGAGTGTAAGAAGGCATTGTTCTCCATCCTGTCTTTAAAAAATACAGCACTGTTTCCATTCTGCTGCAGTTTACCTTCATCTCACTGTCCACTGTGGACTGTGGAATGAAAATAACAACAACAGCGAATATGGGTTTTATTCTCCAGACTGATGCTGGTGCAGACATGGGACAAATAAGTGAACATCTTGGCTGTGAATCCTAGAAAACCTGCTCCCTGCCTTGCTGGCCTTTTCCACCTGGCCTGGGAGGGGAGGGCCCTGACTGACTCCAGCTAAAAAAGCTAGGCTGCTGAAGACACCAGAGATCATCTTGGTTGTCTCTTAGCACAGATCTAGATCATCAAGCTCAACTTCCACAGCTGCCACCCACCAAGAACAGGATTGGCAGCAACAGCAGCAGATGTGTTCTATGCTTCAGATAATATTTCATTCTCTTGCTAATTATGCTGTTTTAAATCTGCAATTCATCTTTTACTTTATTCAGTAATCTCCCCCCCCCCCCGGATTGTTTTATTTGATGTTTTAATGCGTTGTAAACCACTTTGAGATTTTCTCTTTAAAATACAGTGGTACCTTGCAAGACGAATGCCTCGCAAGACGGAAAACTCGCAAGACGAAAGGGTTTTTTGTTTTTTGAGCTGCTTCGCAAGACGATTTTCCCTATGGGCTTGCTTCGCAAGACGGAAACGTCTTGCAAGTTTGTTTCCTTTTTCTTAACACCGTTAATACAGTTGCGACTTGACTTCGAGGAGCAACTCATAGCACGCGGTGTGGTAGCCTTTTTTGAGGTTTTTGAAGACTTTGGTGATTTTTGAAGCTTTTCCAAAACTTTTCCGACACCGTGCGCCGCAAGACGAAAAAAATCACAAGACGACAAAACTCGCGGAACGAATTAATTTCATCTTGCGAGGCACCACTGTATAAAGCGGTTTAGAAATGAAACCATTCACCACCATCTTCCATTTTCATCATAATTCTGTGATGTCCCTAGCTGTAAGAAAGAAGGCTTGGAGGACTCCTGCCTGAGTTTGGTGGGACAGTGTCCCACTTACCCTAATGGGCAATGCTCCACTGCCTCCCATATAACCATTCACTTAGTACAGGCGTTCCATCTTGCTTTGCCTCCGGTCCCTTCAAGGAGCACTTTTATAACTGGACAACTCACGAGACCTACATAATTCACGGATGAGCAAAAAGATTGATATTGGGGGGGGGGTTCTGGAAGGCAATACACCACATTTTAAACAATGAGTGCTGGGTCTAGCGACTGGTATCATATTCTTTACAGGGATAATAGCCTGGAAAGTATAACCAGCTGTGTAAGTACTATCTAGATTGCTGTGAATACAGTTGGCTATAGGGGAAGAAAAATGTGGGAGGTCAGGGAGGAGAGGGAAAACTAATCTCCTAAACTCTATAAAATGAGAAAATTTGTTTGAATAATGACATTTAATGTGATGGCTGCAAATAGATAGATGATAGATAGATAGATGATAGATAGATAGATGATAGATAGATAGATAGATAGATAGATAGATAGATGATAGATAGATAGATAGATAGATAGATAGATAGATAGATAGATAGATAGATAGATGATATAGATATAGATAGATAGAGATGATAGCCAGACAGACAGACAGACAGATGAGAGAAATATGTCAAAAGGCACAAATTCCTCAACTTAAGGAAATGAAGGTGAATGTATTGTGCTGATAACATTGCTGTGGTAATTCTGAGTCATAAAAGGAGAGAACTACCGTAATCATAATAAATTCCCTTTAAATGTTTCCTACTTCATACTTTGTGGGACGCGGGTGGCGCTGTGGGTAAAACCTCAGTGCCTAGGACTTGCCGATCGCATGGTCGGCGGTTCGAATCCCCGCGGCGGGGTGCGCTCCCGTCGTTCGGTCACAGCGCCTGCCAACCTAGCAGTTCGAAAGCACCCCCGGGTGCAAGTAGATAAATAGGGACCGCATACCAGCGGGAAGGTAAACGGCGTTCCATGTGCTGCGCTGGCTCGCCAGATGCAGCTTGTCACGCTGGCCACGTGACCCGGAAGTGTCTGCAGACAACGCTGGCTCCCGGCCTATAGAGTGAGATGAGCGCACAACCCTAGAGTCTGGCAAGACTGGCCCGTACGGGCAGGGGTACCTTTACCTTTACCTTTTTACTTCATACTTTAGTCATTAATGTGTCCAGAACAGATATTCAGTAGTGGCTGTCTGAATTCTGCCCCTCAACTGGAATCTAAGGCTGCAATTTTAACCCCAATTACCTGGGAGTAAGCCCCACTGAATTCAATAGGACTTATTCCTCTTAGCATGATTTGGATTGTGCTGTATGATGGCAAGTTGACCATCCATGGAAGGACTTTAGCCTCCAGGAATTTTGCAAACGACTGCATATTAAAAGTCCACATACACGTTGTACATGTATAAATTAGGTCTTTGTCAAAACATTAACCTCCTATCAGCGGCGGAGCATATGCCTGCGCTGCCCAGGGCAGGCGCACTCCTGAGGGGGGTGGGGAGGGTGCCCTCCCAAGCGTGGGATAGCCGCTTGGGTGTACGGAGCAGTGTGCGTGCCCTGCAGCCAGGGGCAGAGAGCGCTGTCCATGGGGCGGAGCAAGCTGCCAATGCCGGACATTTGGTACTCCGCCTACCTGCGACTCCCAAGCCTCCCCCGAGCTGTCAAAACAAAGGAGGAAGGGGGGAAATCCACCAGCAAAGCGGCGCAGCTCCCACCTTCCCCCAATGGCTTGGGGTAGGCTTGGGAGTCGCGGGCGGGTGATGCACCAAATGTCACCCCCCTCAGCAAAAACACCCAGGGCGGTATACCCCCACCACACCCCTTCCTCCGCTCCTGCCTCCTATGGTACTGCCTACACCAGAATCCATGTGCATGTATGAGGACAAGTCCATGAATATTGTGTTTTGTTTTGTTTTTTAAGATCTACAGTGGTACTTCGGGTCACAGACGCTTCAGGTTACAGGTGCTTCAGGTTACAGACTCCGTTAACCCAGAAATAGTACCTCAGGTTAAGAACTTTACCTCAGGATGAGAACAGAAATCGCACGGCGGTGGCACGGAAGCAGCGGGAGGCCCCATTAGCTAAAGTGGTGCTTCAGGTTAAGAACAGTTTCAGGTTAAGAACGGGCCTCCAGAACGAATTAAGTTCATAACCAGAGGTACCACTCTACACAGAGACAAGACATATATTCACACCAAGTCTGCAGGGAGGAATGCGAGACTTTTGAAACAAGACTTGTCCATGGTGGATTTCCCACAAGGCCCTATTTTATTGGGCTGTGTTTTCACACAACTGAAACTATGAAAATTCTTTCCTAGGTGTAAAAATGCATCCACAACGATGCAAATTGTTGACTATATTTGGGATTTGCAGACATTGCTCCTGCAGTTCACATCTTAACTCCGCCATGACCACACTAGTCACTATGTGGCCTTAGGGAAACCATGACCTCTCAGTCTGAGTCCCTCCCACAACTGGCAAAGCAGGACAATAACACCAAATGGCCCATTTACTGGTTTGCTTTAAGGATTGCAGAAATAATGCATGTGAAATGCTTGGAATACTCAAAGATATAGCTGCTAAGTATTATTATTAGCAAGCTTGAAAAGGCTGCAAAGACAGGTTTCTGAGGCTGCCTCAGAATTAGCACAGTTTGCTTGCTTCCTGCCTACTCAGCCTGTACACTGGTAAATATATTGTTCTTCTGCTTTTTTTCTTGTGTTTGAATGTGTATATGTTTTAAATCATGCAGAAGATTCTTTTAGATACATATGACAGGAAGCAAATTTTAGAAACGAAAGGTAACAAACAGGTACTACAAAAACACCATACGATTCCAACCCTAGGAATAATGACATGAAAGTAAGTTGTGTTGACGATAATGGGATTTCATTCCCAGTAAACTCACACAGGATTACCCTAGAACCTCCAGTACTTTCTCCTCATAAGGAAATTGAACCTGGAAAAGGCTGCCCCATTCATATGGGACTGGCAAACAATATTATCACCTTCCAGACTTTGGGGAAAGGGCCATTGGAGCTCTGGGGTGGAGAGGGTGACAGGGAGAGAAATGAAAAGCAAATAGAAAAGGCTGTGAGATGACTGGCAAAATGAATGTCCATTTAGTACAAACATGAATAATGGGCATTCTGTGAAAAAGACAAATGGTACTTATATTCTTTTGCAGTTCCCACTAAAAGGTTTTGGGGTGTTTTTTTAGTAAAAGCTAGTATTTCCATTTAACAGCAACAAGAAACCTCTCTCACACATGCTATCTAATCAATTTGGCACTTTGAGAAAGAAGCAGCATTTGCTTCGATTTATCTCTTACCATAGGAGCCAACTCCTAGGGGCTGAGGGGTCTTCAGCCACCCCAATAAAGTATTTTGAGCCCCCCACCCCATTGATGGCCATTACCATTCAAATGGTTGCATGAACCACATCATGTGACCAATTATGTGGGGCGGGGCTTACCTCCCCCCCCCCATTTTAATTCAACTTGGCACCCCTGTCCCTTCTTGCCCTGGCTCCACCTCCTCCTTTCCCTTTCATCTAAATTTAGTGTGTAAGCTCCTTCAGGCAGAGACCTGCCTTCTTCTCATGTTTCTCTGTAATGCACTATGTGTACTACCTGTGCTAAATAACAACATTTGCATTTGTTATTTGTTATGATGAGTGAGATCATCATAATTTCGCTTAATTACTCAAGTCTTCTCAAAGACAAGGCTGTTGATCAGAAGATGGCAATACTAAGATGAGTCACTGGCTAACCAGTGCAGCTTATTTTATTTTTTCTCTCCTTTCCAAGTCCTTTGCTTGGGCACACAAACACAAACAAAAGTATTTCAAACATGCTTAAAGAACACAAGGCAGTGGTTTAATTTTAGTACCTAAGATGCATCTCTCTGTTGTTGCAAGCAGTCTCAGTTCAAGCACTTACGTTTGATTTGAATAAATTGCACTTACCTGAACTGTTAGTACAAAGAAGGAGGGACACTATAATAAAAGCAGGAAGCCCCATCCTCGCAACCACATCTGCGGCTGGATCTCTTGCTTTTCATAGGCAAACAACTTCCATCCAAAGATACGAGTTTAGACACAGTGATTCTACTGTAAACTGTGATGGCTAATAGGCTGGAAACAGGAAGAATAGCATTTGAGCCTTATCTTGCACCACAGCGAAGCTTCTTAAAGTACACTTCATTGATTTTCGGTCAGCTGTCACAGGCTGCAAGCCAAAAATAAGAATAATCCCTGGGTCCTAAACTCTGCCTCGTTGCTTATCCAGGATAACCAAGGTACTGTTGAAAGCTAAATTCAAAGAACACCTAGGACAGAGCCAAGCAACTTAGAACCTGATTTGAATTCCATAAATGTCTGGTCGTAATCTCTTTGCTATTTGATAAGTAATGGGAAGTGCTCCTCCAGCTGTTCAAATACGTTCACTGCAGCACACCCCTGCTCTATGGGAATCGTAAAGTGTGATGCCCTTGATGGCAAAACAGACTAAGACTGTAGCATGGAGATGGGGGAACTGTGGCACTGCGGACGTTGTTGGACTCCAAATCCCATCAAAGCATTTCCAAAAGCGAGGTGATGATGGGAATAGTAGTCCAGGGGAACAGGTATCCGGAGCTAGCTTTCGGATAACAAAGGAAGGGTCAGGCTCTGTAGGATCTGGGGGTGTTCCTAGGAAAGGCAGGTATCCGTCCAATAAAGTCCAGCACTAAAGTGAGCCCTAGCAGGACTGTGTGACAGCTAAAGACCCACCCCTCAATATAATAATAATAATAATTTATTATTTGTACCCTGCCCATCTGGCTGGGTTTCCCCAGCCACTCTGGGCAGCTACCACAAAGACCAAAAATACACTAAGATGTCACACATTAAAAACTTCCCTGGACAGGGTTGCCTTCAGATGTCTTCTGAATGTCAGGTAGTTGTTTATCTCTTTGACATCTGATGGGAGGGTGTTCCACAGGGCGGGTGCCACTACCGAGAAGGCCCTCTGCCTGGTTCCCTGTAGCTTTGCTTCTCGCAATGAGGGAACCACCAGAAGGCCCTCGGCGCTGGATCTCAGCGTCCAGGCAGAACGGTGGGGGTGGAGACGCTCCTTCAGGTATACTGGGCCGAGGCCGTTTAGGGCTTTAAAGGTCAGCACCAACACTTTGAATTGTGCTCGGAAACGTACTGGGAGCCAATGTAGGTCTTTCAAGACTGGTGTTAGGTGGTCTCGGCGGCCACCCCCAGTCACCAGTCTAGCTGCCGCATTCTGGAGTAGTTGTAGTTTCCGGGTCACCTTCAAAGGTAGCCCCACGTAGAGCGCATTGCAGTAGTCCAAGCGGGAGATAACTAGAGCAATGTTTTGGGTAATGTATGTTTGTTGTGGTACCAATGGATGCCCTCTGCTATGTCCAGTGGGGCTTCTAGGGGAGGAGATGACTTTGCATGGTAGGTGCATTGATTCTGACCGCGGAGATGAAAATTCTAAGCCACCACTCCCAGGTTCAGAGTGTGGTCACATCCTCCTTCTCTTCCTCAGAGAGCACAACGGGAAATTCCCCTCTTGCTCTCAGCTTCAAGGGCCCCGAGGAGGCAGGCCATTGGCTTCAGGGTCATCATCACAAGCAGTTGTTGCCAAAGAGGCCTGTGAACAGGGCACCAACAATCATAATCCGTTCAGATACCATCTTATTTGACTTCTTTGTCTGTAGCGGCCCACAGATATGCCTTTATTAAGGCAAGATTTAACGCCTTTCCTTCCAATGTCTTGAATAATAGATTTTCCAATGGTCGGATCTCAGCGGTGTGTGTATGTGATAATAGATCTATAGAATCTTTACAACATATACTATTCTGTTGTTCACTACATTCAGTTTCTCGGATCAGATTTTTGTCTCCTTTATTATTGGAAATCTCAGGTGACTCCTTGGAAACACAGCTAATACATTTATTGCAAGATTCTGATCCGAGTAGGTCCCTTTCTGTTGCCAGATTTCTGATAACAGTATTAGCCTATAAAAGGAAAAATGGATTACTCTATGATTATTGATTTTGCCTAAATAATATTGATTTATACTGATAATTTGATATTTTAAGCGCTATATTGTTCTTATTTTAATGGAATTTAGAAACTTATGGTTTGAGATGTATTTGATTTAAACGTAATTTAATTTATTAATTTTATCTTGTTATACCTGTTTTGCTGTATGATGTGTTGAATATGGGCCTATGGCTGTAATAAACTATCTATCTATCTATCTATCTATCTATCTATCTAATCATAATCCGTAACATTCAGTTAATAACTAATTAGCATTTCACAGATGTAAAAGAGGGGCATGCTTGTAAAAATCCCAGTTTTCATACCATGATCATCGCTGCCTTGCGGGGACCTCCCCACAACTCTGCTCCACTATTAGAGCAGGATTTGTTCCACCTGCTGTTGTCATTTAATGCCAACAGAAAGAGAACGCAGAGGATCTTGTGGGGCAGGGCACTCCAAAGCCTGGGCATAGTACAAAGGCGCCAACTTGCCCACCACATTGGGGAGCGCATCACGTGACACGTTACGTGATGCCACGTGACACATCTGCCCCAGTGGGATGTGCCATGGAGAGAAGGAGGTGGAGCGCAGCGCTGGTTTCCACCACTTGGTCTCCTCCCCACAGCATTCGCCGGGGGGGGTGTTGTGCGGAGAGCGATCTTCATCCTCGTTCATCCCAGCCCCTTACTAGCTCCCTGGTGGGGGCTTGGGCACCAAGAGAACAACTGGTGGTGATGGGTGATGTTGGCCCCCTCAATATTGGGGGGGGGGGCTAGGGCCCCTGATTCAAAATATTGAGGGGGCTGGAGCCCCTAGCACCTCCTATATCAGGCACCGGTGGCACAGCAATAGCGAAAGCTTTAATGCGCATTTTTCGTATAGAAATTCAGGTACAATGGTACCTCAGGTTACAGACGCTTCAGGTTACAGACTCCACTAACCCAGAAATAGGTTAGTGATAAGTATGTTAGTGATAAATAGGTTAGTGATAAGTAATTTCGTTGTCCCCGAGAGGGGGCAATGACAATAAAGATTTATTATTATTATTATTATTATTAAATAGTACCTCCGGTTAAGAACTTTACCTCAGGATGAGAACAGAAATCGTGTGGCGGCGGTGCGGTGGGGGCGTGGTGGCAGCGGGAGGCCCCATTAGCTAAAGTGGTACCTCAGGTTAAGAACAGTTTCAGGTTAAAAACGGACCTCTAGAACAAATTAAGTTCTTAACCCGAGGTTCCACTGTATTAGGACATGCAACAAGGTCTGTCTCCCAAACATTTCAGAGAAGAGTCAGAGGCAGTGTTGAAGCTGCAATCATATATCCAGTTACCTGGGGGTAAACCCCATTGGCAAACATGCAGAACATTGTTCTGTAAATCTAATAACCAGCACTTTGAACTGACTCCAGACATGAACCGGGAACCAATGAAGATGGTAAAGCAGTTGAGTCACAGATTCCCAATAACTGGTCCGAAGCCAGCGATAGTTTCTTTGAAGCTGGAATTCTCCTTCAGTCAACTCCTTCTAAGACACACCCGTCATTTGGACAATTCCAAAGGACTTTCATTTGCTAACCTCACTACCTGCAAAACAAACTCTACTGTTGCACTTTTGGAACTCGCCATTCTCACCTGCAATTGAAGAATGGGTTGCAGTTGATGACCTTTTTTTAGCTTTGCCCACTAAATAACACATTATGTGCCACAGGAGTATTATTTGGAAACACAAACTTCAACGCATTTGGCAACCATTTTCAGAAATGTTCTTTAAGTGAACTTTAATCTTTTGCTTGATCTTGCTCATTTGGCAAAAAAAGGCCCCTGCCCCAGCTCCATCATGCACACACACCTTTTCTTGTGTTTTCTTTTCTTCTTGGGTTCAGTGTTCCTTGCTTCTTTCCCTTAATTATACTCAGTAGGGGGGTTTGTCAACCCTCAGTATGCAGTGGGAGGCTCTGCACACTGAGGAGATAATAGCATTGCTGCTTTTTTCTGATAAAACTGTAGAAATTTATGTTAATCTCCTGTTTGAAATTCAATAAAAATGTTAATAACAAAAATAGTTGGGTTTGCCTTTGCTTTCTTTCCAGCTAGAGCTGTAAAAATATTATTGTGTTCTTGGCATGACCTTCTGTACTGTTCTCAGGGAAACAGTGCTTTATGTTTGATGGTCTTGTGCAAATCTCTTTAAAATGAAGGTTTATTGCTCCCCTTTCACCCCAATAGACCAAAAATATCTACTCATCTTCTTGTCAAACTCTTCTTTCTTTCTTTTTTACTTCCCCTGTCACTGAAACAAAGTTTTATCAACAGAGTTATATGGTGGCCCTTTTAGAATTTGGCACAAATGAGGATTTGCTCTGAGTTGTTCTATCAAAAGCACACACTTTTCACGAGCTCATTTAAAGGAGCAGCCCCCCAGCTGATCACAAGAGAAGGTTATTACCCCAAAATGAAAAGCTGCCACCAACATGAGCAGGGATGGGGAGCTTGCGGCTATGTAGATGTTGTTCAACTACAACAGGAATGGGGAACTTCAGGCATGGGGAACTTCAAGTTAATAAAGACTCCAGGCGTAAATGTGTGTACAATAACTATCTTCCTTAAAGACAATAGCCTCCGCTGTGCCTCGATTTTCCCTATGGAAACACAACACTGGGTGAGCGCCTGGGCCCTCCTGGAAATTTGGTCACCACTTGGCAGAGATTGGGGTGTGTGCAACCTTTGTTACATTATATGCACTGTTCCCATCACAAGCAAGTGACCTCCTGCAATTTTGTCAGGTTGGAAAAAGTCTTCCCATCCCTATTGGCCAGGACTGCTGGAGATGATGGGCGGGAGGTGGACATAATCTCCCCCACCCCTCCACTAGAGGATGGACAGGAGAGCAAGGTGGGGCTGCACTTATTACAAACAGCAGATCAGATCCTCTCAAACATTCTGTTCTCTTTTTACGCAGAAAAGGGAATGACAAGGACAGAAACGGAACCACAACTAAATTTTGGACTTTTCTGTCCCTGTGGCGATTAGCAGGACTCGGCGTCAGGGGAATGTTTCGACAGACTCTCCGAACCGTTGGCCTAACCCCAAATTCGGCTTGACAGCACTGACTGCTCATAATCTTGTAGCAGTTAACAGCTGGCCTCCTGGTGGCAGAGCTCTCTCAACAGATCTCACACACGCCGTCTACATGGGCCTGACATCCAGAGTCTGCCCGTTTGCTGAGTATGGAATTGGACGTGACAGGAGATAACACAGACGTCTGTATGTGTGCTCGGCTCACGTGAGATTATGGCGGAACCTCTGGTTTTAGGCAAAGCTGCTTGGTAGAAGAAAATAAACGAAAAAAGCTAATGTTCGGCTGAATAGAGATGGGAAGAGACACAGAACATCGCAGAACAGCCTCTACATCCTAGGACAACCTTTCTAGAAGGATCTCATCATATGTAAAGCGCATAGATGAATGAGGTATAATGTTTATATAATAATAATAATAATAATAATAATAATAATAATAATAATAATAGTACCCCACCCATATGGGTATAGTTTTGTGCCACACTAAAATTTGGCATCACTTTGGGGGGGGGGAATCCAAAATTTCGGGGTCACATGTTAATAGCGCTGGGGGGGGGGGTTTGTAGGCTGGAAACATCTGGAGGCATTGGCTACCCCTGACACAGAGGAACAAAACAGAAAGCTCTCTCCCCCCCCCCCCCACTGCTGCAGCTGTCGGTACCACTGCTGAAGAGGCTGGCAAACCACCGCTGCCTTGGGCAAGAGCCATGCCAGAAAGAGAAATCTGCCCTGTCCCCAGCCACCCCAAGCTCCTCTTTGCACTCGCCACCCTTTTTCTCTGAGACTTGCCAGCCACGCTCGCAACTGCTGCTTTCCTCAGGGCAGTCAGCATATACAGGTCTTTGTACCTCATGCAGAGGCCCTGCATTATATATGATAATTCTCCATATACGGTACCTGGCAACGATGCTTTCTTTTCCTTTCATACTTGTGTAGGAGGGGCGAAGCTTGTTTTGGAGGAGGGAGAGCACCTGTAGATACTGCCTCTCCCTTGTTATAAGAATTTGAAGGTCTTATATACATATAATAAAAAGGTAAAGGTACCCCTGCCCGTACAGGCCAGTCTTGACAGACTCTGGGGTTGTGCGCCCATCTCACTCTAGAGGCCGGGGGCCAGCGCTGTCCGGAGACACTTCCGGGTCACGTGGCCAGCGTGACAAGCTGCATCTGGTGAGCCAGCGCAGCACACGGAAACGCCGTTTACCTTCCCGCCAGTAAGCGGTCCCTATTTATCTACTTGCACCCGGGGGTGCTTTCGAACTGCTAGGTTGGCAGGCGCTGGGACCAAACGACGGGAGCGCACCCCGCCGCGGGGATTCGAACCGCCGACCTTTCGATCGGCAAGCCCTAGGCGCTGAGGCTTTTACCCACAACGCCACCCTCGTCCCTTATACATATAATAGATGTTCATAAATGTACCAAGCAAACACATACAAATATGTAAACCACATGTCTGAAACCCACAGAAAAGTCCTGAAGCCATTTTATCTCTCCCAAAATGACCTCAAATATTTCTCTGCAAGGTCGAAGGAAATGGGAAATCTCCTCATTGTCTCTTTCACAAATCCTGTCTTAAGGGCACATTTAAGATATGAATAGGGTGTGAGCTTGTGACCTAAAGGTAAAGGGACCCCTGACCATTAGGTCCAGTCGTGGCCGACTCTGGGGTTGCAGCGCTCATCTCGCTTTATTGGCCAAGGGAGCCGGCATACAGCTTCCGGGTCATGTGGCCAGCATGACTAAGCCGCTTCTGGCGAACCAGAGCAGCGCACGGAAACGCCGTTTACCTTCCCGCCAGAGCAGTACCTATTTATCTACTTGCACTTTGACGTGCTTTCAAACTGCTAGGTTGGCAGGAGCAGGGACCGAGCAACGGGAGCTCACCCCATTGCCAGAATTCAACCACCGACCTTCTGGTCAGCAAATCCTAGGCTCTGTGGTTTAACCCACAGCACCACCCACGTCCCAACCTGTGACCTGGATTCAGGAATTGAGTAACAAAAGAGTGGCCAGGATGCCCAGGTAATCCAACCAAGCAACCTAGCAGACAGGAGGGGGAGAAAACACACTCAGATTTCTATTGTAGTCTGCCCCTTCTGTGATGTATGTATGATGTTTCTAGGGGTGGTCTTGGACTCCAGGGTGGGCAATTTAAAATGTCTATATAAGGGCTTGCACACCTTTGTCCTGGGTCCCTCCCCCCCTGTGTGGGGGGGAGCACCTTGTTGCAACAGCTTTAATAAAGATCAGGGTTACTAGCTGCTTTGCTTCTCAATATTCTCTGGTTGGTCTCTGTTACTTTCTACTTCCAATAGAGAACCTACAAAAGGACTCTATATGGGCTCTTGGGTACCCCATAAGGGAAAAGGAGCAGTTTTTTCTCATAACACAAGTGCAGGAGTCATGTCGCAATACCTCTTGTCATCAATCAACCCCCAAACCATGCCTTTGTTGGATCCTTATTTGCCTATTATTTGTTCACATGCTTGCATCTCTTTTCCCATCTTATTTGTTTACTATTATATTCTAATGGATTGTTGAATAATGCTAATGGATTATTAAATATTGATTTTTAGCTTTTTGAATATTGCTTGATTTGATATGATTTGATATGATTTGATATGAATATTGCTTTATTTGATATGAGGACGCGGGTGGCGCTGTGGGTAAAAGCCTCAGCGCCTAGGGCTTGCCGATCGAAAAGTCGGTGGTTCGAATCCCCGCGGCGGGGTGCGCTCCTGTCGTTCAGTCCCAGCGCCTGCCAACCTAGCAGTTCAAAAGCACCCCCGGGTGCAAGTAGATAAATAGGGACCGCTTTCTAGCGGGAAGGTAAACGGTGTTTCCGTGTGCAGCTCTGGCTCGCCAGAGCAGCAATGTCATGCTGGCCACGTGACCCGGAAGTGTCTCCGGACAGCGCTGGCCCCCGGCCTCTTAAGCGAGATGGGCGCACAACCCCAGAGTCTGGCAAGACTGGCCCGTACGGGCAGGGGTACCTTTACCTTTACCTTATTTGATATAAGTTGTTTATTTTAAAGTTATTGTGACTTTTTTGTATTGGATCAGATTGCTGTTACGTGTGTGATCTTTGCTGACTATTTTGTTTTTTCAGCTTGTAAACTGCCTTGTAAAATAGAAAGGGCAGAATACAAATTAAAAGTGAAATGAAATGAGATGACAAAAAATGTTTCTCTGTGTTCTCCCATTCATTTTTTCTTCCAGTTGTACACTACACTATAGTGTAACCTCTTCTGCTCAAGCCAAAGTCCACTTTTACTTTAAATCTTAACAAATTTATTACGGCACAAAGTTTTCTTTTTGGTGGGAGGAGGGTGGTAAGAGAATTCTGCGACAACAGCAAAGCTTTAGCATAGTCACAGCTAGAAAAGAAGATGGGGACATCTAGTGGAACGTAGAAAAAAGTGCAGCAGCATCTTTTGTTGATCTCAAGAACACAGAACAAACGCAGCACTGATTCCTAATGGTTCCTATCTTACCAGAAAGTCTTATTTGGCATGTTGTCAGGGTTGGTCCAATGTGTTTGGCTGCCTGAGCCAAAAGACTAGGCAGTGCACCTTCACCATTCCATGTAAAGAAGCTGATCCAACAGGCAAGACTGAATTTTCTCCACATTTCCACATCAGCTTCCTTTTTATTTTATTTTTTTAAAGTCCTCGTGAAATTCAGAAGCATTGTGGTGCAAGGTTCTCTAATGTACACATGTTTGCAAGCAATTTTACCTAACACACACATTTTTGCAGACCAATTTTCCCTTGGAATGTGCATTTTGTATGCTATTTTCACAAATATATGCAATTTAATGCACATTTTACCCTAACACATGTATTTTGCTTGTATTGGAGACATTCACCAAAGGCAGAATTGGCTGCAGTTCCCTATCTAGTGTACATGTGATGGCAAATTCAGGATCATGACCATGTAATTTATGGAAAGGACCTTAGTGATGAAAATGGGCTAGTTTGCAGTGTTCCTCTCTCTTCACATCCAATTTTCTTTCTTTCTTCTTTTAAAAAAAGGCTGAAAGTTGGGTTCCACCTTTTTCCCCAGTGAAGAAGTTTTGCAAGCCCCCAAAGCCCCTGCATTCTATGTATAATAATATTATTATTATTATTATTATTATTATTATTATTATTATTATTTATTATTTATACCCCGCCCATCTGGCTGGGTTTCCCCAGCCGCTCTGGGCGGCTCCCAACAGAATATTAAAAGCACAATAAAAGGTCAAACATTTTTAAAAAATCCCTAAATAGGGCTGCCTTCAGATGTCTTCTAAAAGTCAGATAATCGTTTATTTCCTTGACATCTGATGGGAGGGCGTTCCACAAGGTAGGAGCCACTACCGAGAAGGCCCTCTGCCTGTATAGACCATGGGTAGGCAAACTAAGGCCCCGGGGGCCGGATCTGGCCCAATCACCTTCTCAATCCGGCCCATGGACAGTCCGGGAATCAGCGTGTTTTTACATGAGTAGAATGTGCCCTTTTATTTCAAATGCATCTCTGGGTTATTTGTGGGGCATAGGAATTCATTCATTTATTTTTTTTCAAAATGTAGTCTAGCCCCCCACAAGGTCTGAGGGACAGTGGACCTGCCCCCTGCTGAAAAAGTTTGCTGACCTCTGGTATAAACAGACAATGCATGTCCACATGCGTCATATACAATCAAAACTGAATCTATGTGCAGTTTCTCAGAGAAGCCTTTACTAAGCACTTTCACCTTGGAGGGGCCTCTCAGGGCTTTTGCTTATTCTTTTCAGTTTTTAAGAGAACATCCTTTCTTTTCTGCGTGTTGACATGAATGAGGATCTGAGAGGGCATCGAAGCGCTATTATTTCGGACAGTGTAGAGAGCCTGCACCCCGCTGCTCATATCTCTCTCATATCCCTGGACCACAGCATTTGGGCTCAGCACCCGTATGGATATGTTCGGCTTCCGGGAAGGATCTGGCATGGCCTTTATCACTGCATATATATTAATATTTCGAATCTGTGGTGCATCTCTTAGCGAGAGGGTGCCTTTACATCTGTCATGGAGGTCTGCCTTTGCAACAAAGATCTGACGGATTTGGGTTCCCTTGAGAGCCGGCCCCGGCAATGAGTGTTTGCAAGGGGTTTTCTTCATGGCAAAGTTAGAGCAGATAGGGTTTCTGGGTCTCTTTTCTTCTCCTGTCATAGGCCTTCCTTTCTGTCGGATTTGGTACCCTCTCCAAGCTGCTTGGATTGTGGCGGCAGCATCCTCGTATCTCTGGTCCTGAATTCCTGTGGCAAAGACATTGAAAGAGGTGTATGTGAACACTTCCCTGTTGGGTCTGAGGGTGGACTCAATTTCAAAAAAGGTGACATTCGGATTCAAAAGAGGATAGTCTTCTATGAAGTTTCTTGAATAGTTCCTTGGCTTGTCATTTGGGAGGGAAATGCTCTGGCCGGAAGGCTTTGTTCCAGACACCAGACCAAACTGCTGAAGGCAATCTAGGAATGCAGGGAAAGGTTTGCTCTCACCTTCAGCTCTCGTTTTCTTCTGCAACTTTCGTTGATTGGTCCTGCCGTAACCGCAGAGTCCCAGAGGCAATTCCTTCCGGGTCATGTACCCTCGGAAAGCTGCCTGAATTTGAGTGGCGGCCTTATTCATTTTGCCAATATCCCTTCTGACTTGGCAACCCCTCCAGGCAGACTGGATAGTGACGGCGGCCTCCTTTTCCCGTTGAAGCTGCTGGCGTGTCTTCCGCTGGCGCCCTGGCAGCAAGGATAGGACCTCATCCATATTCACATCGCTGGCAGTCCTAGCACAGCATATTTCCCTCGGTTTATGAACGAAACAGGGCCGCTGGGGGTGGCGGTTCATACTTCGAGGAGACCTGGCCCTCCGCTCATCTTTACAATGACAAACATACTGGGGAAGAGGCCATGGCGCATATCTATCACCCAGACAATCTATACTATCCCCTGTAGAAACGTTGGCTTTCCTGTGGGGAACATAGTGTTCCAATCTGTCATCATGAGAAAAGGTATCATCTTCTTCACTTGAAGAATCCAGATCGCAAGAATCCTCTTCAGTCATTTGGCTGGAATTTGATCTCCCTTTCCCCACAACTGCAATCTTTTGGGACAAAGGAGCTACGCTATAGCTACGGACGTCTCTTTCTCGCTTCCTTTGCAAGCTGTCTGGAAGGGCGAGGGAATAATTTATTTTTTCTTTTTGCTTCTGAAGAATGGTAACTTTCAATCTGCTTCTTCCCTACATCCAATAATGTCCTGCAGAGTCTCAGGTGTCCGCTCTTACCTCCCTTTTTCAATATGCTTATGAATCTGCTAGGAAAGATTTTGTGCCAGCTTGGTGTCACTCAGTGTGCTGATGTCAGCCGGATACACCCCTTTTTCCAACTAACCCAGTTCCTGCAGTGCTGGCAACTTAGCTAGTATCTACTCCACTCTGAGTATCAAATGAAGTTGAGCTGGCTGAAGATGAACCTAAACCGGTTTGGGAGGGTGATGGTTGGCAGGTCTCATGACTTGATAGGGACACCCACTGCACTCCCAGATTTGCAACCATGTGATCAGCTGCGCCTGCAGTCCAAGACTGGAGCAGTGGCTAGGTAGGCCTTCCAGATATGCTCTAGTGAAAATACTGTGAGCCTGTATATCTGCTCAGGGTATAAAGGGTCATTTATGCCTCCATAATCTCGAGGTTGGATTGTTAGGCTTTACACAGAGCTACCCTTAACACGGTCAACTTAAATGGCTGCAGATGCAGCAGTGCATCTGTTGATGTGGGAAAGCTGTAGAAAGAACATTAAAGCAGCACTCTTAAAATAAGGGATTTGAATACAGGTGTTATTGGCACTGGAGCTGGTTTTGACCTTCATGGCTTGCCCCCTACATACCTGACACTGCCTTTTCTTCTTTGTTCCATCATACCTTTAAACACCAATCACAAGTGTCTTGACTGTGCCAGGGCTGCAGCTCAATCCTAACCCCATTTCCCTGGGAGTAAGTGCTAAGGAAAGTGAAAAAAGGTTTAATTTACTTGAGTCAGCAGAATTGTGCATCCGCAGGTGTATTGTGACTGTTTTATCTGTGTTACCAGGTAAGTTTAGCATGTAGTACTGGGTATGTAAAGGGTTCGGGTTACAGCACTCACAGTTGGGGATTAATTGAGACTTGTGAAGGCCATTGGGAAAATCTTTGGAACTGTGGAAACATGACAAACTTTGAGAAGAGCTTGTCAGAGAGAAGTTGGACAACTTACAAGACTTCTGGACTCAGAGAATTCTAACAGTTGCAGGACTTTGAAAGCAACTGGACTTAGTACTTGCCTCGTGGACTTTGGCACAGCAAGGACTTTGAAAGCAATGAACCCTCTCTGGGCTCAGAGAGTAAAGACTTATTTATTGTCTGTTACTAGCGTGTGTATATAGTGTGAGTTTGCCAAGTAAAAGCTATCTCTACTACGCAGTGATTTCTTGTGGTGAGCTTAACTGCTTGACTGAATTTCTGTGTTGGCTACACAACACCCAACAACAGCAAGCCCCAGTCAATTCAACAGATCTATGTCCAAGTAACCATACTTAGGAGTGTTCTGTAAGGTGGCAATCCTATGCACACTTACCTGGGAGTAAGCCCCACTGAACACAGTGAGACTTACTTATGAATAGAAATCCATAGGACTATGCTATAAGTGAAGTATGTTATGGACCCAGAAGAGGGCAGAATGGAGGTGTAATGGGGGCAAGGTGTAACACACTTGTGCGTGTTCTGCCGACGCATGCAGGGGCCGGAAACTGAACCCTCGCACAAAATGATCACCTCCTGCAATTACTGCAACTATCATTATTGAGCAACTGATAAATAAAAATGCCAGAAAGTCAGTGACGAAGAATTCTTATATAGCAATTTTTTAATATGCTCAAGGGCTGAAGTATCTTCTACACAGAACTAGAAAGCATTGCATTTTAAAATGAACTTCTGAGTTAGTCTGATGAGGCTCAATTTGGCAGTGCCCCATAAATATAGACATAAGCCTTCTAGGCAGGTACTTCCACAATTTCAAAATAGTCATTAGGCAGAATCACATAGCCACCTTTGCCAGGGATGACGTCTTTTTCCTTCTGAAACTGAACAAGCTCTCTCAGTTTTTCAATCTGTTTCTCCTGACGTCTACATCGCTGCTGTGCAGTCTTAAGCTTCTTCCTCAGCTTATCCACCTGTTCTTCCAGCTGCTGAATTCTTTTTCTCTGGTGTACTGTATCCTCTACAGTATAGTTGTGATCACAAAAAACAGCAATATTATTGGGAGTGTGAAGCGGGGGCATTAACAATCCAATGCTGGGGTCTACTAGTCTTGGATCAGTTTGAGGTGGTGGTGGAGGAGGAGGTGAAGGAGAAGGGGGAGATGGTACTTCAAGTGGTTCTTGAGTGCCTTCAGACTAAAAACAACAAGACAAGAACATACCATTTAAGTTTGTTTTGTTAAAGGCATCTGCAATTTTTTTTAGGCAGCAACTACAATTTGCTAATCGATATAGCTTGTTTGAAGAAAACTGTAATCTCACAATTTCCAGTGTTAAGTATCTATTTAAATAGCCAATTTTAACAGTAGATTGATAACTTTATCCATTGGTGTTTGGGTATTATACATTTTTACACTATTTAAAGACAGTTGGGTATATCTCTGAGCATCTCAGTCTTCCATTTCCCCTCCTTGGAGTGATACAAAAGCCTTATACTTCCATAAGATACCATTCTCTTCTCACTACCAAGCCACATCTGAAATGTAACCACTGAGGATAGATTAATCCACACCACAATAACTTGAACACTTACACTCCAGCTCCCCTGTCCTGCTGCACCATGTAGAAACCCGGGCACTTCTCAGAGTGTATGGGAAAGAGTGATAAACCCCATTAGAAAATTCCCAGGGGCACCAAAAAACGGTGCTGATGATGAGAATGCTGCTATGCAGCAGCTTTCCAGTGTAAAAGCAATAATCTATCCATGAATAGAGGATATTCCTGTGGGCGTAGGAATGCCTGCTTTTAAATTTCTAAGTAGGGCTGAGCGACGTCTGATTTTCAACATCGTGATATTTCACCAGCTAAACATAGCAATATACTGACATATGATGTCTGAAATAAGGATGGAAGTATGTAGAGGCGAATGTGGTAATATCCTGGCATCTGCCACTACTTAGGAGTCTAAAACTGATAAATTTTTACTTGCCTTTAGCATATTGTTACAACTGTTATTTTATAGTACAGAGCATGGGTAGGCAAACTAAGGCCCGGGGGCCGGATCTGGCCCAATCGCCTTCTAAATCCGGCCTACGGAGGGTCCTGGAATCAGCGTGTTTTTACATGAGTAGAGTGTGTGCTTTTACCGTATTTTTCGTCCCATAGGACGCTCCGTCCCATAGGACGCACCTAGTTTTTTGGGGGGGAAATAAAGGAAAAAATTTTTTCCTTTATTTCCCCCCAAAAGCAGGTCGGGGAAACCGAACCAGGTCGAGGAACAGCGGGATGGCGGCGCTGCGCCTCCCTGCTGTCCCCCGAGCTTGTGGGGCTGGCCGATGTCTGCCCGGCGTGAGGGGCGCTCTGCTTCAGGGTGCCCCACGCGCCAGGGGGCAGGCTGCTATCCGCAGCGTGGGGAGCCTTGCGGGGAACTCCTGCAGGGCTCCCCACGCTGCGGATGTCTGTCCGGCGGGCGGCAGGCTGCTATCCGCAGCGTGGGGAGACTTGCGGGGAACTCCTGCAGGGCTCCCCACGCTGCGGATGTCTGTCCGGCGGGCGGGGCACTCTGCTTGAGGGCGCCCCGCCCGCCGGGCGGCAGGCTGCTATCCGCAGTGTGGGGAGCCTTGCGGGGAACTCCTGCAGGGCTCCCCACGCTGCGGATGTCTGTCCGGCGGGCGGGGCGCTCTGCTTGAGGGCGCCCCGCCCGCCGGGTGGCAGGCTGCTATCCGCAGCCTAGACAGCCCTGCGGGGAACTCCTGCAGGGCTGCCTAGGCGGCGGATGTATTCCTGAAGCGCCGGGCGCTCTGCTTTCAGGGCGCCCGACGCTCCGGGAAGCAGGCTGCTATCCGCAGCCTAGACAGCCCTGCGGGACCTCCCGCAGGGCTGCCTAGGCTGCGGATGTCTTCCTGAAGCCTGGAGAGCGAGAGGGGTCGGTGCTTCAGCGAAAGCCTCAGCGAAAGCCTGCATTCGCCCCATAGGACGCACCCAGATTTCCCCTTCCGTTTTGGAGGGGGGAAAGTGCGTCCTATAGGGCGAAAAATATGGTATTTAAAATGCATCTCTGGTTATTTGTGGGGCACAGGAATTCGTTCTTTCTTTCTTTTTCCAAAATATAGTCCGGCCCCCTACAAGGTCTGAGGGACAGTGGACCGGCCCCCTGCTGAAAAAGTTTGCTGACCCCTGGTACAGAGCAACAGGGTTAGCAGGAAGAATCAACAGGGTTAGCATGAGAGAAGTTATCATTGTTTTTCACATAACACACATGCACACATTGTGATTTGCGGTATATCGCCATGCTGAATACTATTAAACTGTTACCGCAATGTGGACTTCAAACTGATTTCAGACGCTGTATCGATACATCGCCCTGCCCTACAACTAAGAATTGAGTTTGAAATCGGAAAACCATCTTGCCCCTCCCACCCCCAGCAGTTCATCTCCCCACTCCCCCTACTGAGAAGGTGGGAAGAAGGTTTGAGGCTTACAAATGCAATACAAAAACCGCTTTAGGTCATTGGTCTATGTACTGTCTGCATTGTCTGGCTGCAGGTCTCCAACGTTTCAGACCAGGGACATTTCCTGGCTGAACCTAGAACCTTTGGCAGGCAAGGCTACAGGCCTTACAGTGAGTAGCTTGGAGCAGCGATCCTCTCCAGGAATCATAAGGCAAAACGGGGTACTTTGTAGCCACACATACTGTCAAATGTTTAGTGCCCTTGCAACGGTGAGGAAAGCAAATAGTATACCACCTTAAAGGAGAGGCACTGCTCACAGCTCATTCACTCTCTCCGAGCTGTTATGGAAGCCATCTACAGTGGTGCCCCGCAAGACGAATGCCTCGCAAGACGGAAAACCCGCTAGACGAAAGGGTTTTCCGTTTTGGAGGTGCTTCGCAAAACAAATTTCCTATGGGCTTGCTTCGCAAGACGAAAATGTATTGCGAGTTCCTGCAGGGTTTTTTTCCTCCCCCCCCCCTTTCCCAAGCGGCTAAGCCGCTTATCAGCTGATCCGCTAAGCCGCTTAACAGCTGATCGCTAAGCCGCTTAACAGCTGATCCGCTAAGCCGCTTATCAGCTGATCCGCTAAGCCGCTAATCAGCTGATCCGCTAAGCCCGCTAATAGCGCTAATCCGCTAAGCCGCTAATGGGCTTGCTTCGCAAGACGAAAAAACCGCAAGACGAAGAGTCTCGCGGAACGGATTCTTTTCGTCTTGCGAGGCACCACTGTAGTTTATTGGGTGTAGGACCTTTGTAGGACCAAGTGTTTAAAAGTGCCAACAACACTTTAGAAGTTGCAACCTAATGAAAAAGCCACTTTCACATTTTTACACTGAAGGCCCCAACAACTAAAAAAAAAAGTGTTCAATTAATGGGAGCGAGTAGTAGAGGAGTAGAGAGCCAATTCTAGTTACTATATCAAGATGCAGGAACTGAGCAATTCAGCCTTCTCCTATTTGTCGCCAAGGGACGCGGGTGGCGCTGTGGGTAAAAGCCTCAGCACCTAGGACTTGCCGATCGAAAGGTCGGCGGTTCGAATCCCCGCGGCGGGGTGCGCTCCCGTTGCTCGGTCCCAGCGCCTGCCAACCTAGCAGTTCGAAAGCACCCCCGGGTGCAAGTAGATAAATAGGGACTGCTTACTGGCGGGAAGGTAAACGGCGTTTCCGTGTGCGGCTCTGGCTCACCAGAGCAGCGATGTCACGCTGGCCACGTGACCCGGAAGTGTCTCCGGACAGCGCTGGCCCCTGGCCTCTTGAGTGAGATGGGCGCACAACCCTAGAGTCTGTCAAGACTGGCCCGTACGGGAAGGGGTACCTTTACCTTTACCTATTTGTCGCCAATGCTAATAACTGCTCTCCTCTTCACACAATATCTGTCGCTTAGAAAAAGAACCAATGCTTATGTATAAACAAATGTATCTGTGAATAATAGACGTTATTATAAAAGATCCACAAACCTCACTTACCTTCACATTTGGTTCTGTATGGCAAAATATTGTTGGCACAGCGTTGTCTTTTAGTAGCTTGTTGTTGCATTCTCTTTTGAAGCAATCTGGAGTAAAATGTTCAGAACAAATGCTGCTATACTTTGTTGGTTTGAAATTTTTCCTTCTAACCGCAGCTTCCCATTTCTTACAGAGATCAGGCCTTGTGAGGGGAAACCTACAAACAAAAGATAATTTGAGCAGAATTTGGTGGATGGAGCAGAGAGATTATTCAAAGAATGCTAGGGAAGTGTACTCCTGTGTGTAGAGAAATACTGGGGAACCCACCAACTAGTACAGTGGTACCTCAGGTTAAGTACTTAATTCGTTCTGGAGGTCCGTTCTTAACCTGAAACTGTTCTTAACCTGAAGCACCACTTTAGCTAATGGGGCCTCCTGCTGCCACCGCGCCGCTGGAGCCCGATTTCTGTTCTCATCCTGAAGCAAAGTTCTTAACCTGAAGCACTATTTCTGGGTTAGCGGAGTCTGTAACCTGAAGCGTTTGTAACCTGAAGCGTATGTAACCTGAGGTACCACTGTACCTAATATTCAAAAGTCAGAAGTACTGTACTTATTTTAAAAGCTCATTATTTCAAATCTGATTTTTCTCCCAATTCTGTTCTCCTTCTGGCTTTTCAATTTAAATTAAATGCCTTTTGTTCTCCAACTCTAATACTGTGTCAGGAGTCCAAAGAAGTTTTGACTCTTGTAGATCCACAGCGACCCTCAACACATCCCATTCCCCACTATCAATGGATGAGCTCTCCAAGATGTAACTGGAGGCTCTAGCAGCGCAGGATTCATCCTGACCACGTCCTAAGGCTCCTAAGCTGGCCTTTGACCATGGTGGGACTGCAGTTTAACTAAAGTAAGCAGATAAAGCAATGGGACTTCCATAAAGTCAGGCATTTAGGGCGGCAATCTTACAGCAACACTGAAACAAGGCTAGGCAATTAATAGGTTATTATTTGCACCCATTCCGTTGGTCCATCCTATATAAACTAGCAAGGATATTTCCCCACTTTGTCTATGAGGCAACAATAATAAACTGTCCCAGAAGCTGTTTTCAAAGTGATTTTAAAAGATATAAATAACAGGAGTTCCACACAGGACTTGCTTCTGGTTCCAATCAGAATTGTAGAAAAATGGTGGCAGTACACAGGAATGAATGTAAAATCAAATAAAGTAGGCAGGGCTGGAGATTTCATTTTATTGTAGTGCCTTTGAATGTTGCTCTCTGATTGTTGTATTATTATTAATTAGACTTTTATTCCGCCCTTCCTCCCAAAGGAGCCTAAGGTGGCAAACAAAACATTAACAGACTTTTCACAAAATTAAATATCCTTACAGAATAAAACTCTGGTGTTTTTAAAAAGAAAAAGGTAGATGGGTTATCAGTGAGTGCAGAAAAGATGACAATAAGAGAACACATTCAGCATATGTGTTTTACTTATTTGGTTTATAAATAAGAAGTACAAAGAATTAAAACAAAACTCAGGAGATCTACCTCTTTTCAGTCCATGTAATTCTAACCACCTGATAGAATTGAGTGAGTTTACTTTCTTTTTTACTTCTCCATTGAAAATATAGGTTTTCACTGGACAGTAAGAAGGAACAGCTGAAACAGAACTGTGTTTTTGGCCAAAAAATGAGAAGAGGCCTGTCAAACTAAAGTGCATGTTTGACCTGTTAAAACTAAAGCAAATGTGCTTTATTGGGAACACAGAGTACCACCGAAAGTTTACAGGATTATGTTTCAGCTTGGCTCAGGGGCAGGGCAATATGACCAGTGTGAGGGAAACTGGTGCTGTTTCTTCAAGCCTGTAAAATTTGCCAGAGAACAGGCTGTGGGCTGTCCATATCCTAACAGTAAATGTTGTCAAACTGAGATCTTGAACGTTGGGCGCTGAGATCCACAAAGCCATGGAATGCTGTGAAGATTTCCCTGGTTCTGCAATCATAAGATAGCCTGGATACGCTTGATTTTAGTAAATGGTTTGAAGGAAGATGGTTATAACAGATGTTTAGAATGAGAAATACAGCTAACACCTCTACACATAAAATACTCGTAAATCAAGCATGAGTTGTTCACTTGATACAAGAGGAATTACTACAGATTATGCTTCAATAGTGGTGGTGGACATGAGCTGGAAAAAACCTTCTGTGCCTTTAAAAGGCTACATAATAGACAGATATGCCATATGCTGCACCTCAGATATATCTATATTGGGAATATTATACTTGCTGAATTTCTACCAGGCATACAGCCTTTAAAGACAGCCCTTGTCCCTTTAGCCATATTCAACTCACTTGCTAATTTATTAGAAAACATGGGATTGGATCCAGAGTGAGTTAGTTGCTTAAAAAGTCCTCATTAAATCAAATGCAGCTTAAGTTGTGATAACTTTCGAAGCAGTGCAGCAAAAAGGAGCCTGTAAATGAATTTGTGCGCCTTTTAAAAAAGCAAAGCAACACGTGCAGCTTCAAAAGCCAAAAACTTTCTCATCCCTGAATTTCTGCTTGTCTCAAGGAATTTCAGAGCTCAGAAAGCCTGCCAGGCAAAACAAAAACATCCTCGCTTAGCTTTAAATGTTTGCTCGTTTGTTTAATGAGGCACAGTTACGGTATATCAAAGCACTGCAAAAACAGAAAAAAAGTTCATTTTGGGGTCTACAAACTGGATTTCAACTGGAAATCCTGTTAAGAGTGCAACTTATTGATCATGCCAAGGAGGGGCAGCACTTGAATTACCCTTTACCTATAGCAACAGCCCCTTTAGCAGTTTTCAGGCCGCTGCTACAAGGCAGTGATGTTTCGGCTAAAATTAGGGGAGTTAGGAATAGGACTTCTGGATTTCCTCAGGGACCACTTGTATTACTTCACCCTGCAGCAAATAATACCTGCAATGATTTGCTAGTGAGCAGACGTGACGCAGGTGGCGCTGTGGGTAAAACCTCAGCGCCTAGGACTTGCCGATCGTATGGTCGGCGGTTCGAATCCCCGCAGCGGGGTGAGCTCCCGTCGTTCGGTCCCAGCTCCTGCCCACCTAGCAGTTCGAAAGCACCCTCAAGTGCAAGTAGATAAATAGGTACCACTTTATAGCAGGAAGGTAAACGGCGTTTCCGTGTGCTGCGCTGGTGCAGTCTCGCCAGAGCAGCTTCGTCACGCTGGCCACGTGACCCGGAAGTGTCTCCGGACAGCGCTGGCCCCCGGCCTCTTAAGCGAGATGGGCACACAACCCCAGAGTGGGTCACAACTGGCCCGTACGGGCAGGGGTACCTTTACCTTAGACGTGAACAACTGTGAAACAGCTGTGGACCTTTTTCTGATTTTGGTATTCAGATGTGAAATGCCAAATGACTGTTTTTGTGCTTCTTTCCTACCTCTTTGTGGAAAGATCTAGGCATGGGGAACCTCTGCCCTTCCAGATGTTGCAGGACAACTGCTATAAACACTAACCATTGACCACGTTGCCTGGGGCCAACACAAGTTCCGCAGCATCTGGAGGACCACCCCCATCCCTGATCTTGGGTCTACCCCAGCCTTTCCCAAACTTGGGTCCCCAGCTGTTTTTGGACTACAACTCCAATCATCCCTAGCTAGCACGACCAGCGGTCAGGGATGATAGGAATTGTAGCTCCAAAAACAGCTGAGCTGGAGACCCACGTTTGGGAAACACCGGTCTACCCAAACTCATAAAAATTGTGTTATTTATTACCGCAAAATTCAGTGTAGTGGATTAAAAAAACAAACACAAACCTGTCTTGTTGGGCAAGAAAAAAAAAAAGGTCAGTTGACAGATGGAGATACATAGATTTGGGGGAAGGGGGAGGAGAAAAACAGAAAAGTGGGAGGGTAAGAGATAGAGGTGACCTGCCGGAATACAAAGATATTTATGGAATATTTATGGAAGAAGCAGGGGTGACAGTACAGCGAGTGGTTCAGAGATGGATGGGGTGCTGCAGAACGGAAAGAGGAGAGCACGTCCCCTGGGCTAAAAAAACAAAACATTGAGACGCTTTAAAGACAAACAGTGTTTATTGTTGTAGACGTCAGAAGATTATAACTCGTGAGGGGGGGTCACAACAGCTCAAGCAACCAATACACCTGTGAAGCCACGAAAACTCTAATGCTTCTGCTGCTGCAAACGGACTAAAAACGGCGCTTTTTATGTGCTTAGTTACGGCTTGTACCAAAAGAAAAAGGGAGGGGAAAAACACCAGAAATTAGGCTCGAGATGGCACTTGAGGTAGCCTGTCAGTGACGGTTAATCTGCCTCACGCGCAGCCCACAAAGCACATCTTCGAATCCCGGCCCCGCCCCCCATCACGGGTTTTTTTTGGTTTTGTTTTTAATTAACAACCGGAGCTCGATTAGCCCCGCCTTCTTCGTCTCCGCGTCTCTTCAGTATAAAGGCCAACGCAGCGTACATTTTAACAGTTTCCCCCCCCTCCCCCTCGCTGCTTCGGAGCGCGCACGCGCTGTGGCTCCGCCTCGTGAAGCAAACGGCATCTCTCCCTTTCCCGCCCGCTCAGGCGGCCGGGTGGGCGCGCGCGCGCGCGCGCGCTCCCGCCCTCTTTCTCTCTCTTGTCTCCTCGCGCCCTCCTTTCAAGCTTTCCTGCCACCGCCCCTACTCACTTGTGGAAGGAGATGGGCTTCTCTTTGTCGTATCGATTCCGGCAACGGTAGGCAGAGCAAGACTGCACCATCCTCTCGCTGCCGCCCTCCTTCGACCGCCGTAAATTTTTTTTTTTTCGGGAGCTCGAAAACACACTTAGAAGGCCGCGAAGATCCAAATACCTCCCCGAGGCCTCGGCGTCCCTTTTTTAAAATTTAAAAAACCCGAAGAACGACATAAGCTGGCTGTGGCCTCTCCCTACTTCAACATGGCGCTGCCAGCTTCAGAGCAACTCTCGCGAGAGCGCCGCCACCGTGCTTTGCTATTGGTCACGCCCCGTGATGGTTTGGGTGCGGCACGTCTCTGCTCGCTGCGTCCAATAGGAGCGGCCGTTCAGATTTTGACGTGCCTACCTTGGCTCCCGCGCTCGTAACTGTACGTGCGTCCGAACAGTGGCTTGTTGCCCTCTTCAAAAGGGCTGGTTTGAAAGCTGAGCTTGCGCATAGGGTGGCCTCTCGCAGATGCCTATTTTAAATCGTTCTGAAAGTGAAGCGAGAGACAGATGGAAGAATTTCTGCGTGATTTGTTCTTCCTTTTAGGGCTGCGCGCTTGCTCCTACTTACTTAAGAGTAACCCCATTGAACTGAACTGTGCTTACTCCTAAGTAACCAAGTACTAAGGATTTTTTTTAACTCAACAAGACATATATATCGCTTGATTGTAAACCGCACAGTTTATATTGCTTAATTGTGAACTGTGCAGTGGTTGTGTTACAAAGATATAAAACATTAGAATTCTCAGTAAAAAGAAGAAGCCAGAAACAGGTATTTAAAAACAAATGATTAAAGTCAACAGTAGCTTAAAAAATTGAGCTGCAGGTGTCTGTGTTTGGAATCGAAAGTATCTGTTTCACCCTTGGCCTTCCTCAGGGAACTCCTGTAATAGCACAGCTTTGGTCTCATACAATTTATGCACATAAGTACCACCAGCCTCGATGGAATGGCCCCAAAGGGTGATGTGCCCTTTTTTGAATATGGCTTTGTGGACTTTCATTTTTTAAAATCTAGGCCATTAGGTAAAAAGTATGGAGTTGTATGGAATGTTCATTATCTGTTGATGGGGATGCTAGTAGAAGGAGAACAATTGTTCCATGCTCCAGTATGTGAGCCTGTTCTTGTGGGTCCTGTCCGCCCCGCCCCACCCAACACCCATGGGGAGACAGGAGGGGAGTGGGTGTTATATCCTGGGTTAGTAGATGTGTATTTTTTCTCTAGGCTCTCGTTAATGTGGAGCTAACGAGTATATTGTTGGATGGATATGTTGTGACAGCGAAGTGGTTTCTGCTCTAGGGTGAGAAAACATTAGGGGAACTTGCCCATTGTGAGAGAGGAGTGTGTAAGGCATTTAGGCAGGAAGAACCAGCTGCACAAATATGATGGGGAACACCTTGATTGCCAGTAGTACATGTGAAAAGGGTCTAGGGGTCACAGTACACCATAAGCTTAACATGAGTCAACAGTGTGATACAGCAGCAAAAAAAGCAAATGCTCTTCTAGGCTGCATCAACAGAAGTATAGTGTCCCAATCATGGGAAGTAATAGTCCCACTCTATTTTGCCTTGGTTAGACTGTACCTGGAATGCTGTGTCCAGTTCAGGGCACCACAGTTTAAGAAGGGTATTGACAAGCTGGAATGTCTGCTAAGGAGGGTGACAAAGATGATCAAGGGTCTGGAAACCAAGCCTTATAAGGAACAGTTGAGGGGAGTAAGTTGGGTTACCAGCCAGTGTTAAGCAAATCACTCCCTACCATAGCAACCAGCAGGGTTTCAGGAGTAATATTGGATCGTGCGTCTTCTAAGCCAGACCATACAGTTTACAATTTACTAGTCCAACCTATTGCAATACAGGAATCTTTCATCCAATGTGGAGTTTGAACGCACAACCCTCATGCTCTACTGACTGAACTATGGTGTTGAGGGCAGAACATAGACTTGTGGGAGTCTGTTTCACTGTCAAACAGCTATTACTGTCAAAAAGTTATTCCTGATGGCAGCATCTCCTGTCTTGTAACTTAAAGCTATTTGTTCAGGTCCTAGCCTCTGGAGCAGAAGAAAACAAGTTTGCTCCATGTGACAGCCTTTTAGATATTTGAAGACGGCTATCCTCTTGGTCTCCTCTGTACCAGGCTAAACATACCCAACAGAGAAAGTAGACCTGCCCACTCCTGCACCTGCCTTAGTCACACCCAAGGTAAATTGTTGCAATGTGCCATATTGCTGCCCTTGGGAAATATTGGGAAATTACAGCTGATGCCAAAATAATATTTGGTGCTTGCTTTTTTGACCATTTCAAAAAAGCCTTGTTTAAATTCAAGGTACTGGCTATTATATTACCTCTGTGAGGTCCTGAATGGTCCTGGACTAGAATATTTGAAGGGCCACCTCCTCCTGTATAAACTATCCATCAATTGCATTCATATTTGGAAGCCCTGCCCTGATTTTGCTGGCAAGAGTGATGAAGTTGGCTGGGATGTGTGTCTTTTTATTGGGCCCATCCTGATTAAGGACCTTCTTCCCAAGAAAGGCTAGATTGGCTCCTTCAAATATTTTTAGGTGAAGGTTTAGATGTTTTCTGTTCTGCCTAGCTTTTGACATATTTTAACTTATCTCATTGGTAGGTCCCTGGCTGACTGCCTTGCATCTGCATATAGGACTGAGGGGAATTCTTGTCTGAAACCCTGGAAAACTGTAGCCAGTCATGTATATAGTACTCTCATAGATGGACAAATGGTCCGGCATGATAGGCAGCAGCTCCCTAAGCTTCTATTTTCCTGAATGCAATATTCCCTTTTCCATCACTCCTTATACTTGAAGAAATGAGATACCTCTATGCAGTGTAGAGAACAGGGACTGCAATCAAAGGAGAACGACAAAATTAATTTTCACCTATGGCAACAACAAAACAGCCTGAGTGGTCCCTGAATATCATCAAGTTGAGGGGTGGCTTTAGGCTGTTGGTTGTTATTGGTTGTACAAGTCTGTCTGCTATTCGTCCACCTACCTGCTTTGACCACCGTTTCGAGCATCTTAAAAATTCCCGTACTTTCCCCTGCATTTATGCTTAAAGATCTGGAATTAAATCCACATGCCTCTGTGCATTAGGTTTTTCTTTTGGTTGGTAAAGCAGGCACGTGCTCTGTCACTCGTCATCAGGTGTCTTTAAAAGCCTGCGGTATTAACTGCAAAGCACCTTGGAAGAGATTTGCGGCCGAAGATATTCTCTATAGTATGGGTGCGCACGGGGGGGGGGGGGGATCTAAAAGGAACCCTTCCCACATTCAGATTTACAGCACTGTTCTAATCTCTCTTCTCTCTATGCCACCTTCCCATGCCAGCTCTTTAGAAGCAGCAGCGCCCCCTTTCCCTTTGTTTTGCTTGCGATCGCCTTCCGTAAACAAAGAAAAGCAGCAGGCGAGCCAGCCCAAGGCCGCTCGGCCAGCCTCGGCAGCGCCGGAGCCTAGAGGGCAGTGTGAGCGCCGCCGCGGCCGCAGCCTGGAAAGGCGGAGCGGCAGGAACTGCTAAGGCGAGGCGTTTTTGACATCAGTTCCTCTGGCGGGGGGTGGGAAGAGTTTTCTTCCCGAAAATGCCACAAGTAGAAAGCGGCGAGCCCCGGGCGGCTGCCCTGGGGCAGGAGGCGGCGAGCGGGCGCGCCCGGTGAGGGTCTGCTGCCGCCGGCGGCGCCTTCGAGGCTGCGCGCCTCCTCTTTTCCCCTCCTGGGAGCGAAGGAGCTTCAGTTAGTGGCGGCGGCAGCAGCAGCAGCAGCGACGTCAACTCCGGCCCCGCTCGCCGTCGCACCCAGCATGAGCAGTGGCGGCGGCGGGCGCTCGGGCGCCCGCGTGGCCGTGAAGATGGAGGTGGCCCCCTTCTACGGCGAGGACGGGCTGGAGCTGCTCCCGGACTTCGTGCAACTGCCGGGCTTCGCGGGCGGGCCCGGCGCAGCGGGACCTGCGGGGCTGGAGCCGGCCGAGGAAAGCGCGGCGGACCAACAGCACAAGCTGCTCCTGGTCGGGAAGAAGCAGCAGCAGCAGCGGGACTTGGTGGCGGCGGCGGCTGCCACCCCCGGCGCTGCCTTGCCGCCCACCGGTCCCTTCACCTCGCTGCGCCCCCGGGGCGGCACCAGCAACGCCGTGCACCGCCTGATCCCCGACGCGCCCGGAGTCGGCCAGGAGGTGGGCTCGGGCGTGCTGCAGCCTCTGTTGAAGCTGCCGGCGGCCGCCGACCTAGAGCAGCTGCTGATCCAAGCGGGCAGCCCTGGCCTGGCCGGTCCGGCCAGCCCCGGCGGCGGAGGGCCTTCGGTGGCGGCGGCGGCCGGGGGCTCCTTCTTGTACCGGTCTCCGCAGCCCTCCGCCCAGCAGCAGGCGGTGACGCAGGAGCAGGAGGGCTTCGCCGACGGCTTCGTGAAAGCCCTGGCCGACTTGCACAAGCAGAACCAGCTGCTCGGCGTGTCTCCGGCGCCCCTCTCGCCCACCGCCCACCCGGGGGGGCCCTGCTGCCCTCCGTCCCGCCAGGAGTCGCCCGCCGTCTACACCACCTTGGGCGGCTTCAACCCGGCCAGCCCCTCGGCCGGCGGCACTTTTTTCCCTCCCCAAGTCGTGGCTCGCCTTCCAGCGCCCGGCTCGACGGGCAGAGCTTTGGAGGAGCCTCAGACGGTGCCGGAGGCGGCCGTGGTGTCGGTTCCTCCTCCTCCGCCACCTCCGGCGCTTTCGTCCGGAGACTCGCCGCCGCCGGCCTCCTCCTTGTCCCCGCTGGACGCCGAGAGCCAGGAGCGCCTGAAAGCCGAGCGCAAGCGGCTGCGCAACCGCATCGCGGCCTCCAAGTGCCGCCGGCGCAAGCTGGAGCGCATCGCCCGCCTGGAGGAGAAAGTCAAGGCGCTCAAAGGGCAGAACGCCGAGCTGGCCGCCACCGCCAGCCTCCTGCGCGCCCAGGTCACCCAGCTGCAAGGCCGCGTCCGGAGCCACCTCTCCAGCGGCTGCCACATTAACGCCGCGGCGGCGGCCCCGACGCAGACCTCGGCGGCAGCTAGCCAGCCCCCGGGCAGAGAAGGAGCCACAGAACCGGAGACCAGCGCTTGCTGAAGCCGCTCGACCGTCCCGCGACGGGGAGAGATACCGAGGCGCGCACAAGCTTGCCTTGCGTGGCAAAGCGGGAAGGATGACCCCTTGATGGTGGCGAACCTTCAGTTCCCTCTTCTTCGGTTCCCAAAGGTGCCATTCGGTCATCGGAGGAGCTTGGCGAACGGATGGGTGAAGAGGTTCCTCTCCCACACGCCCCCTATGCACCCCTGTGCCCTCTTCCCAGCTCCAAAGGGAGCCCCAAGAGCCAGACAGAAACGCGGCGTAATGGGAGGTGGGGAGGGAGAAGAAATGTGGGGAGTAACAGTCTCTGCTCCTTAAGGGACAGGATGGGACAACAGGCGCTTTGGACAGGCAGGGAATGTTGTTTACTCCCGAAACCAAACTTTTAACAAGTACTCTTCAGTCGAAGCAAATTTGAGATCATTTCCAGCATCGGTAGCTTTCCTGCCAAGTCGTGAAAGTGACGCTGAAGTGATTAATAACCAGATTGTGGTGTTTGGGTTTTTCTTTCAGGAGCACAGGTCAGGTGCGCAGACATCAGGGCGAAGGAGGGTGCGTGAAGCTGCAGCAGTTGATGCCATTCTGACAGCCCCCCAGTTACAGCAGGAAGCCTGAGGCTGGTGATCTTCAAAAACAAACAAACTCCAGCTTGAAAATGTGCTCACTTTTCTAGCTTCTCCAGCTCAAAACAAATCTGAAAAGCTTTGCAGATCAGACACAGAAAAAAACAAAACCAGATTGTTGCTGGAAGTCCAAAGATCTCTTCAATGATCCCACCTGAGCTTATGGTGTGGGCAGAAGTTGTCTTTGTTGAGGACTATATATTTTAGAGATTCTTGAATTTTTTTTATTATTTTTGTGGTGGAAGGTGATTAGGGTCAACCTGTATAGCTTTTTCTTCCAAGTTGCCAGGGATTGTTAAAAAAAAATCCAGTATTTTTTGGCTGCAGGCTTATTTATTTATTTCTTTAAAAAGGCTTTAGATTTTCTATGATGGGGTGCTAATTGTTTGTTAAGGGGCATGTATGTCATGCAGATTGCTAGGTGTTTTGATAAGAGCGGTAATATTTTTAAAAGATACAATCCTTGCAGTTTGACACGGGGTAGTTTTGTGAAATGTTTCTCAAGAATTTGGGTTGGTCGTAGCTAATACAGGGCTTGTCAAGTCTTATGTACAGAGAGATAACTTATTATTTTCCTGCTGTAGAAGTTTTATAGAATTGCTCAGACTTTGAGAGTTTAGGAAGATACTATAAATATTATAGATGATATGGCAGTGTAGTTTTTCTTGGTGTAATAATGGAAAGTCTAAAAATGATTGCCGTAGTTGCTGTGAGAACGTTTTGGTTGAATTTCTGATGCCAGATAATTTGCTCATCATGAATGAGTAGTGCTAAAGTACAGCAACAGAAGATGATGTGCCACACAAAACTATTTATTTAAAAAGAACATTGTGGGGTTTTTTCTAGACTTATGAGCTCCATTTTATTTCTTGTGCCAGCACAAATCTGGGACATTGATAGACATTGATAGGCTTATTTATTGAAATGCTTTGGAATGTCACATTTTATTTTTATAATGTGCAGAATGATAAAAGAAATGGTTTTGGAAGAGTAAATATCAGATGATTTATCCTTCATGGTGCACATTCCAGCTGTAATTGCTCTGTAGTGGCTGGGGCTGCAGTCCTATGCCCACTTACTAAGGACTAAGTCCCATTGAACTCAGTGGAGCTTGCCTTTGAGTAGACATGTCTAGACTTGCACTGCCACTGCTATGCAGAAAAGGCTTGGTTTAAAAAAAATAAAAAATAGAACAATTCTATTGTATTGTGTTTTGAATAACACATAGAAATGTGGGTAGTTTTTCTTCCAAGAACAGTGTATAAGCTATTTTATTGCAGTTTCCATTGTAAATATTTTCTAGTTCTCAGTGTGTCTGGCTGTTAACCAGAAGGTTGGTGGTTCAAGCCCACCCCGGGATGGCTGTGGGCAGGATTCCTCCACTGCAGGGGGGTTGGATGACCATCCTGACCCCTTCCAACTTCCAATTCTGTGACTTTGTGATTCCGGGTAGGAGGAGGAAAGAGAAATTTGAAGTCTTTGAGATTTGTTTTAAAGTGGGATCAGTAAAAAGAAACTGTTGCCTGTAATTTGTTTAACTGAGAGTTTTGACAGTTTTCTGGTCAAAGTGTGCCGTGCAAAATCTCCTCCCCGATCCCAGTTGTATAGAGCATAGTTTGGATGCTTCTCAAAATGCAGTTTTATTGTTTCTGTGGTTTATTTTAAACTTGAGCTCTTGATATAACAATCGTTGCCTGGATATAACATGTGAATAGCTTGTGGCAGTGTATATATATTACTTTCCATAAGGCAGTACTGTGACAACCTTGCTTGATAAAGAATGATAAACAGATATCATAGATTATATTACACAGTACCATTTCCATGCTTTGGAGAGATTCTTGGAGCGATGCTTTGCATATTTACTTGGAAGTAAGTCTCAGTAAGTTAAGACAAGCTTATTCCAAAGTTAAGAACGCATAGGATTGCCGCTCCAACTTAATGACATCAGGAGCTTTTTGTATTTGGAACCATAATGCTGCAAATACGTGAAATAACCAGTCTTATCCTTTTAGAAATGGAGAAACTTGGAAGAAAGCTTAATTCATTTGATCAGTCCATCTTGCAGTAACTGCCAGAGTTTCATCAATATTTGCAGAAAAAGTACTTGAGCTTGCATACTCTTAAAGGATAATATGGCAAAGGTGGAGACTTTATAGCAGTGCCTTAAGTGTGAGGGATGCAAATTAAATAACGAGTTGTACAAAAGGTATCACCTTAGCTGGGAACAGAGCATCTACTACATTTACATAGTTGAAAATGCCCGATGATGTGACAATGTTTTTTCTCAGGTGGGTTCTAATCTGGAATATTAAATCTAAGGGGGGAAAGCTCAGGCTTAGATAAATCACGGTTGTTGCTGCTTCTCAAATGTACCTGGAAGTTGCATGTTTCTTTGCAACTTGTTTCTTAACTTTTCTCGTAAGGGTACATAATAATTCTGGCTGTCTCAGAGGTTGGAGCTGAGAACCTACATTTTCTTACCTGTTGCGATTGATGGGGCTGCATGCTGCATCATTTCTGCCAAAAGCGTGTTTTGCTTCTTGAAATATATGCAGTGTTCTAGGTTGTTCACCCGTTTCGTAGCCTTTTCTGCTAAAGTCAGTAACACAAAGTCCACAACTTTGTTTGCTAGCTGCCTCGTATTTGTATCCATGGCTCTTGTTTTTCTAAAAGTACCAGTCATCCTGTCAGTGTCTCTGCAAGCCTGTTTAAATGCAGTGCCGTTCGCGACTGAACATTTTACTTTCTGACCCACCAATAGAATTCCTCTCATCCCCCCGCCTCAGATGCATTCAAGCCCATTCCATGTTGTGGTCTGTCCCTCTCCTCTCACCCACCCAGTTCTGAGAATTTCTCTCTCTCTCTTTTTGCAGAGGTGAGTTAGTACCTGATTGATCATTCCTTTAAAATGCACTTTTCTCATCTGAATCCACCTTTCCACTCCTTTCTGGTTCCTCTTTTGTGTGCATGTATTATAGTAAGTCTTTGGTTTGCTTTCTTTGGCTCCTGCACGTTGGATCATTTTAAGAATACCCACCAGATACACACACAGGCATGCACACACAAAATTCTAGGCTGAGTGGTACTCACCTGCATTAGCACTTCATTGGGCAAATATTCCAGTTTCTAGTGAGCTTGGTGATCCAGGTGATGTCCATTGTTGAACTGGCATGGCACTTTCTGTCAGTGAAAAAGGCGATTTAAAGGGACTGTAAACCTTTTTCCTTAAGTAGAGGGAGGGCAGCTGGTTTTCCTGCACACTTACATAGCCCACATGAACACTCAGGTAGTAACTCGCATGGTTGTGTGTTTAGAGGAGCTGACTAATTTGTTGCTAACTTAGTGAGTGACGATGTGTCACAACTCCTACCCAATTCCTCTTTTTAACACACTGGTGGTATAGGTCTGGCTCTCAAAAGATTTTCATTCTATCATTGGGTGGAAGCTCGTGTTCAGGTGTGGACTCGATCTTCAAATACATAACATGGTGCTTTTTTGGTGGACCTAGATGCTCGTAATGGTGCGTGATTTTATAGCAAGTAGGTTCTTCAGCTACAAAAAAAATGAAGTACTGGGTTTAAAATGTCAACTATCTGAATGGTGGTGGCGCTTTCCATTTTTAACCAGTGCTGAACTGTTGCCATAAATACTAGTAGGGTGGTGTTTTTCATTTTGAAGTACTCGAAAGCAGATCTGCACTAAGTGACATCTTAAATACAATGGGCAGATGCTGACGGCACTTAAGTTTCCATTGATTTAAACATGTTCCATTGATTTAAACATTGATTTAAACTCTGCCACTGAAATCAGTGGGGTATGAAAGTACTAATTTTTGCTGAAACAACTTCTGAATTTTTATATTACAGTCAGAATATATTTTAATAACATTTCCCTGGAGAGGAAGAATATATAAAGCACAAAGCGATGTAATTGAGGCTTATTTTTGCTTTCTGCTGCAAATTTCAATCCATTTTTAGTTATACACTGTGGTTAATTGTGAAGACGGAATTGAATGTTGAAATGGCCTAGCTCAGAGGCAGCAAACTTAAAAGTGATTTCTGTTCATTTCAGTTGGGGTTAAAAATAATGAACACTGTTTGGTAATGATACCCTGAATTATTTTTTTTAATCTGTTCCTTTGAGGCAGAGACACTTGATTTGATCACTAGCTATAATTTCATAGATTACTAATGCATATGTTTCCAATCCAACATTTGGATGCAGTCATTCCAAGCATATGGTCTGTCTGCATGATTTTAAAGTGGTATTCTAAGATGTGTAGGTTTTAGATTTAAGACTCCATGATTTCTATGCATGCTTAATCCTAGAAATGCTGATCAGCAAAGCTGCAGCCTTTTGTGGTCATGCAAGACCTGGTCTCGTAACTAGAAGAGTTGTGTGGGAACGAGAGAATTAACCTTGTGTGAGTTAAGCATGAAAAAATAGACTACATGTATTCACACTAGTGTGAGTTATATCATCAGTCCATGTTCTAGGTATCCTGCTCATACGATCGCAAGCAAGCTAGCCTGCCATGCCGGGTAAGGAGTCATTTCAGATATTCTGGTTCTAATTGCTTGCAAATGTTTAAACAGTGGATAATATCTAATAATAATAATAATAATGTATCATCCAACTAAGTCACACTTGTCCATTGATTTCAGTAGGTCTACAGAGTGTGACTTCGTTGTCCTGTATATTACACCAGAGGATAAAAAACTTGCTGCAGTTACTGAATGATGCCTTCTTCCGTTAGCATACTGTAATCCCTGTTTTCCGTAATCTGTTTACTATTTCCCATAGTAGATAGTACCGGCAGTGGGCAAGTGTGGTGGAACAGAGGCATTTACCTGACTGCCCAGAACAGGCATAGGCAAACTCGGACCTCCAGCTGTTTTGGGACTACAGTTCCCATCATCCCTGACCACTGGTCCTGTTAGCTAGGGATGGTGGGAGTTGTAGTCCCAAAACATCTGGAGGGCCAAGTTTGCCTATGCCTGGTCCAGAAGGTGAGCCACCGTTACGTTCCGGGAGTGGCAATGGTGCAACTGCCACCAGCAGGGTCAACCCATTGATCCTGCTGGTGCATTTGCTCTGTGCTGCCCTCCCGGTTAATGGCAGCGAATTATCTGCCGGGAAGTTGGGCAAGTGTTTCCATCCCGCTATGCCGTATGCTGCTGAATAGCATTCACTGTAAGTTGTCTGTTGCATTACAGTTTTGTTTTGGTTTTGTTTTTCAAAGTAGGCATGCTGAGGCCCAGTAATAGAAAACAGTAAAACAAATGGGGACCCTGCTTGGTCTCTTGTCAGCTGCCTCCAAAATAATCGCATTCCTGATCATCCTTAGCAGTACAATAGTGAATTATTGTATGGCATCCTGTACCAAAATGCTTTGAAGCAGATTAAGATGAATGGCTTGGTCTGGAATGCTGTAAACGTGCATGTTACTGTGAGAAGAGCATAAATGTAAACTCCTTTTTTTGTAGCTTTTGTCCTCGAGTCCTATTAAACTTTTTGTGGGAATGTTCAGGGAGGCAGGAGAGGATATATTGTTGATTACTATCCTTTCTAACTTGTGCTAGCAAGTTCTTTTACTTATCAGAGTTTTACATTCCCCTTTTAAACGTAGCTGGTTGCAGGCTTGTGTAAGCCTTTCACTATTAGGTTCCTGGTAAGTTCCCTTATATCCCTCTTAAAAGAATAAACACACAGCAATCTTATTTAATGTCAATAAAAGTTTACTCACATCATCAGTTCACGGTTGGATCCCTGAAGGCAGACTTAGTTACAAGTATATAAATGTGGCTCTACCCCATATGGGGGAATAATCCCAGTGACTGCAAGCTAGCAGTCACTGCAGTTCACACAACAAAAGGAAGATGGAAGAGAGAGTGTGGCAGCATGCCTTGTCCTTTCGTTACCTGAACAGGTAAGGTCACGCCCACCTCTAGTCACATGCAAAGGAAGGATGCCCCAGCCAGGAGGAAACAGGAAGTTTTCGACTGGCTGGACCAAACATTTCCCTGCATGTCCGCTCTAGGAGAATAAGGAATGTTGTACTTGACTGCTACTTCTGTATCACATCCCACACTTTTCATATAAAAAGACTTCGTAACCCAACTGTAAGCATATTTGCTATCACAATCAAGTCCAGCTCAACTCAGGGAGACATTCTCTGAGATATGTGTGCATAGGATTGTAGTCTTTAGTTCAGGGATGGGGAACCTGTGCCCTCCCTCGGCCACCAGATGTCATTCGACTCTGATTCCCAACAGTCCCAGCCAACATGGCCAATGCGCAGGAGAATGGGAGTTGTAGTCCAGCACGCACCTAAAGAGCCACAGGCTGCTGACACCTGCTTAAGAGTCTTCAGCATAGAGACAGGAAGACTTGAATCACTGGGATGAGTTCAAGTAAGAGTTGTACAGATTATTGATGGTGAGCAAATGAGTTGCTATCCACTCATCATTAGAAGAATATACAGGTAGAACCCTATATATACTGGAAGATATATATTTTCTTGGGTAGACTGGGTTTGGACTGGAAGTACCTGGGTTCAAATCTCAGCTTGGCTGTGATGGAGCTCTCTGGATGATTCACTGTATTTCAGCCTAACTTACCTCTCAAGATTTTTGCAAGGATTAAAAAGAGTAAACCTCACGTACACCTCCGTGAGTCTTTTGAAGCAATGGTAGGCTACAAGTGTGAAAGAGAATTGTGTGAGCCAGCACAATTTAGTCCCCTTGCACTAAATTAGATCAAGGGATGTTACATCTCACTGAGATGACAAGGTTTTTTTTTTTAAGAGTTCTGCCAAACAGTATTTCTTCCAAGAAGGAAAGACTATTGAGGGAGCAGTTCATGCTACATTCTTTTCAGGCGATGCTGAAAGTCTGAGTATCTTTGAAAAATGCAATTTTCTGCACTGTTGACTTAAACACTGTTGCCAGTCATTTCATATAGATTCTTCAGACTGGGTCTTTCAACTTTATCATAGCAGTTGAGATACAGCTTAGATTCTGTCACTTTGTATTATGTCGTTAAAGTGGGGTTCCTAATTGGCGCATGAGCTTCATTTTAATGAATTTCAGTAAAAGAGTTGCTATAGATACTGTATAACAGACGTGTTCCTAAACATCAGTTAAGGTTTTACATGCCGGTACCATAATATCTGCCCGAAATGTTGCCATTTATCACAGCTTGTGTGCTGGCACAAAAGCTGGCATGTCTCATCTTGAGAACTTAAGGGTTCACAGCAAGCTTTAGGATAAGGTCTTTAGGGCCAATTTTATAACTCAGAGGAATCAAATGGCAAAGCTTTTTGAGAATTGTGCCTCTTCAGGCTGCAGGTTGGGGGCTGCATGTTTGAATGCTCTTGTGTGCGAGGAGAAAACCTTGCAACTAAGAAGGAGCATATCAGGAACAAGTATTCAGACTAATCTTGATGTTCTCTTTATGAAATTAACTTCGCTAACCTGTGGCCCTTTGTATGGTGTCAGACTTCAGTCCCCACCTTCTCTGGGGCAGAAAGCAGTCAAGAGTCCAACAGGGGACCATTGGTAAGCGATCCCTGGAGAATAGAGCAGTGTAGCCCTCTCAGGTTGTTGGTCCACCACTTCATGGCTTAGTACTGCCTAGAATTTTGGACAATTTGATTTAGCTACAAAAACTAAAGCGCTTGATAATTAATTAATGAAAATCTGAGGGGATATTTTTTGCGGGGAGAGGGCAGTGTCATTGTAGGTATCACCTTGACTTTCCTCATGAAGTGTCTCCCAGTATTGATTTCGCTGCTGGTGATTTTTCAGTGTTACCTAAACTTATCCACGGTAACCCCATATTGAAATGTAATCAAGTGAAGTATTAGTTTAAATGCAATTGAGACGAAACAGTTTTATTGTTATAGCAAAACCTAGGTTGATGGGTGGGTCCTGTGTCTTTAATCAAATGCACCCTTTTCATATCTTCCTACTATACTACAGTGATACCTTGCTTTACAAACTTAATCCGTTCCGGAAGTCCATTCTTAAACCAAAGCGTTCTTAAACCAAGGTGTGCTTTCCCATAGCAGCGGGGGACTCAGTTTACAAATGGAACACGTTCGACAGGAAGCGGAACCTGTTCTGCTTCCGAGGCAAAGTTCACAAACTAAAACACCTACTTCCGGCTTTGCAGCATTCTTAATCCAAGTTCTTCATAAACTAAGCTGTTCTTAAACCAAGGTACCACTGTATACAGTTTCAGAACTAAAGGTTGTAAAAGGGAGAATGAAATGGTTTTTATAGTTTCTCTAGAATTATATATTGATGTCAGATGCTGGGTAGCTGCCCACCTGATTTCCCAGCCACATTGTAAATCCCCAAAGCGGTGGATGCTGATAACTGCAACGTGGTGTCCCTACTTTGGGGAAAACTGATGAGAGGTGGCTCAGGAATTGCCAACCCAGTGACTGCCCAGTGATCAGTGGTTGTGGCATTGGAGTAGCTAGCAAGCTCCCATCCGTATTAGGGGAGGGATACTCCAATAGTCTCTGTGCTGGAGCTCCAGGTTCAATGACCAAAACACTATTTTTACCTCTTCATTTTGGAATTGACCTGTGTAACAGTAAACTTGGCTTTATTGTTTTCTTAAATGGGTTGTCTTCTTGGGGTATACCTGCACAACCAAGGGGAGCATTCCATAGCTGAATGGCGAAATTAAGATGTTCTCTCAACCCTTCTTTCAAAACAGCAGCTTGTAACTATCCTGTGTTGCAATCATAGATAACATCCAGGCTTGTAAGGTTTATGAGGTGACTGTCCTGAGGCCCTCCAGACGCTGAACTGCATGTCCCATAACCCCCAACCATTGGCTGTGCTGGCTGGGGCTGATGGGAGTTGTAGTCCAAAAGGATCTGGAGCGTCACAGGTTAGCTGTCTCTGGCTTAGGTGTATGGGGGAAACAGCATTTCGTCAGTGGGGGCAGTGTTAGAAGCTCAGATATATAAGCTTGGCGCCAAATGGCTCCTGAAACCAGGTTTACAGTTGCCAAAACGGAAGGCCTGGTTGCCATTTTTGGTTTCAGTGCAACTTTTTGGTTCCTGAAGTTCATTCTGATTGTGCAACTGAAATATAACGGATAGAATTCTACAGGATGTGTTGTTGGTGTGTGAAAGCAGTCAAGATCCAAGGATCCCTAGGCATGCGCTTTCAGATGGTAGAGACGTCAGGCACAGACATCTTCACTTGGTTGCAAGTAGCTGATAAAAAGGTAAAGGGACCCCTGACCATTAGGTCCAGTCGTGACCAACTCTGGGGTTGTGGCGCTCATCTCTCTTTACTGGCCGAGGGAGCCGGCGTACAGCTTCCGGGTCATGTGGCCAGCATGACTAAGCCGCTTCTGGCGAACCAGAGCAGCACACGGAAACGCCGTTTACCTTCCCGCCAGAGCGGTACCTATTTATCTACTTGCACTTTGATGTACTTTCAAATTGCTAGCTTGGCAGGAGCAGGGACCGAGCAACAGGAGCTCACCCCGTCGCGGGGATTCGAACCGCCAACCTTCTGATCGGCAAGCCCTAGGCTCTGTGGTTTAACCCACAGCGCCACCCGCATCCAGCCAGGTGCAAAATGCTGTGTGAGGGGTGGGGGGTATGCACTGGGAATGTGTCCCAAAGAAGGCTAGAAGTAGCCCAGGCAATGTCATTCTCATACAACCAGTTATTGCACAGTAACAAAGTCCTCCTAAACAGAGATACGAGTTCGAACACCCAAGCCTGTGGGACAGCCAGCATCTGCAAAAAGTTTCCTGTTTGCTAGTAGTAATAGCAAAGAAGGGGGGAGTTCAGTTGCAAGAACAAACGCAAACTTTTACTTGCTGAGGTTAGAAGTCCTTGAAAAATTGCGTTTTAACAGTTTGTTTGGACAAATGAATAATTCACTGGAAATAGGTGTTTTTTTATGACGGCTTGCTGGGCAATCTTCTGCATGTCTACTTGAAAGTAATTGGGTGTCACCTTGTAGTAACTTCAATGGGAATTTGCTCAATTGGAGTTCTGCTTAGGTAAGTGTGTATAGAATTGCAGCATTGCAAAGGTTAATAGCTAGGCGTTCATTCATGATTTCTGTATTGAGTGGTTGGTTTTTGACAAAGAATGTGTTCAAACAATTGATTTGGGATGGCAGGTGAACATACATAGAATACAGGACTTAATAAAAATGTGCCCAGCGCCTTCCCATTGTGGCTTTTCATCATCACTGTTCATAAAGCATAGAACTAGAAGTTGTTAAAATTGATGATTATAGACATAAAGTTTTTTAAAAAACTAATACTTCCTCTTGACTAAATGTACAGCTTGATTTGTGTTGTGTCGTGTGTGTGTGTGTGTGTGTGTGTGTGACTGAGACTGAGGAGGTAAAATGTTATACCTCAGGAATTGTCTAATGGTTTAAATCCATGTTTACAAGAATATTCCCAATTCCTACTGCCAAACAGCAGTCAGCTGCCTCCCCTCTTTTTCTGTCTCTCATGAACTGAGGGTTGTGGATGACTTTTATTTTTCTGTATGGCAGGTAGAGATTTTAGGATGGTAATGTTGGTCCTGCTGCTGTTGCAAACAGTGGGCCTTTTGCCAATGACTTCGTGGGAACAGGATCAGATCTCCCAAACTTTATGTTGAGCACTTAAGACTAAAAGGCGACTTGCCTTGTATGTGTATCTGATTGTAGTGGCTTACATGAACATTCTCTGGTTTTTATCACGCTGTAGATCTTTAATAGAGACTGAAGTGAACATTCTTAAGTGGGAGGGATAGGCATTCTGGAATGTAGAACATTCTCATGCTGAAATTGTTTACATGAAAACAAAAGATTACATTTATGACTTTGTAATCGGCGATGTGCAATTTTGTACATGTTGTGTTAAAACTAAGTTTATAAGATACTGTATGTATAAATACTTGACTGAGTATTTGATATAAATATCAGAACATTAAAATGGCTTTATATTCATACCATTTTTGTTGGTGTTTCTTATTTTGCCCTGCTAAAGTCAAAGGTGCAAAGCTAGAAGATAACAGCATGGTTACTGTGCAGCAAAATTTGCTGTGATTATCCATGTGAGGTAACTGATATCTAACCTTACAACCTTTTATAGAACTTGTTATAAAGTTAGGAGAGACCTTCAATAAAAGATCAGATTTCAAAGCTAAACACTGACCCAATCTCTATCTGCACCACCTACCCACGAGATGGCTTGCAGATATTTTATTTTTTGTGATGCTTATACCTTTCTCTTCCTCTAAAGATCTCATACAAGTGGGGTTTCCAGGTAACTGCCCAGTCAAGTAGCTTCCAGGCCCACATCTGCTGTTATCTTCAGCTGTAAAACACTTGCCATGTGACTTGATTGTTCTCCTGGCTCAGTTGCTTTTGAGTGTCTTGTTTTGAGGGTAACTCTCCTTTATACTACAGTGGTACCTCGCAAGACGAATGCCTCGCAAGACAAAAAACTCGCTAGATGAAAGGGTTTTTTGTTTTTTGAGCTGCTTCGCAAGACGATTTTCCCTATGGGCTTGCTTCGCAAGACGGAAACGTCTTGCAAGTTTGTTTCCTTTTTCTTAACACCGTTAAGAAATGCAATTGAGATGGTATGCTGCATTGGTATAGGAAGTAGATAGGTCATTTATTAAACAAGCAGATGTACAATATTTCTCTAGTGTTTGTCTTCCAGCACTCGTGCTTGAGCAAGATGCTCAGCATAGCTTTACATGTGACATGCTCATGGTTTAACACAGGCTTCCTCAAACTCGGCCCTCCATATGTTTTTGGCCTACAACTCCCATGATCCCTAGCTAGCAGAACCAGTGGTCTGGGATGGTAGGAACTGCAGTCTCAAAACATCTGGAGGGCCGAGTTTGAGGAAGCCTGGTTCAACGGATCAGAAAGGCCTAAGCCTTAGGGAAGGGGCAAATATATTTCTAATGTACCCCTCCTTCACCCTGACAACTATCTACTGATGAAGGTTAGGCTGAGAGTTGGTGACATCCCTTGGACATCAGGGGCACCTGGAGAAGAACCTCCAACAAATACCTGATTTTTAAGCCCAATATCTGCACTTTGAAATAAAGTCTGGAAGGAAATCGGCAGCGAGCGATGCTTTTTCAACAACAGCATAATACACTTACAACAGCCAGGCCTATTTGATAGTCTGGCTGTCATATTTGGAACTGGCTGCAATTTCCAATATATCTTCAAGGGCATGTTACACAGGATGAATCACATGGAAGTGTGTTCTAAATAACAGGCATACGCAACCTGGAACCTATCAAACAATATATTGTGGCCTGCCAAATGCTTGACAGCTTACGTATTTGCAGAACACATGGCTGGTTTATTATGTCCCCATTGGACTCACCATAGTTGAATAGGGATTTGATTGGTAGTGTTTGCCATGTTCAGTGATTTCTGCCCCCGCCGCCCTTTCATGTTCTGTAGGTTGTATTCACAGCTAGCATTGCTTTCCTTAGAAATGTTGTCCTGGTTCCGGCGATGTTACTGGATCCAGAAGCTCTCCTGCAATGGGTTTGCAGATGGAAATTGCCTGGTCCGATCTTGCTTTTGTTTACAATTGCAAAGAAAACAGGCACAATTTATAAAGACCGTTTTAGCAATATCTCAGTGCCAAAAGGGAACTTGCAGATATTAAACCACAGCTTACGAAAGGATTGAGGGGGGCGTTGTCAAATAAATTTGGTCCAAAACTACAGGACAGCTACCTGGCTAATCCTTCCTCCCTTTGAAATATTAACCATCTTAGCAGCAAAAACCTCTTGCACACATTTCAGGCAAGTATTCTATGTTAATTTTAGAGAAAAGAGGACAGATTTGTTTTAAACAATTATGAACACTGTACCTCCTAGGTAGCTCTTCTGAACCTGAAGTCTGTATACTGGAATAAATAATTTCAGAAAGGTTGGTATGCTTGACAGTTATGGTACTATTGCCTGAAGTGTTATTTTTGGTTGGCCGATTTAACATTTTATGAAGGGTAAACAGCCCAAAATCCATTATATTCAAGAGGTTTCTGCCTTTTCTGTGCATGCCCTAGATGTATCTCAGTTAAGCATAATGATCTTTTACAACAATAGCAATCATAAATAATACAATTCCTAGCTTTGCTTATTTAACATCTGTAGTGAGAGAGAGAAAACTGTAATTTTAGGTGAGTCCTAAACTAATAGAATTTTCTTTATAAGAGTGAGGTATCAGAAAATGCACACATAGGCCTGTTATTAAATACTTAAATTTTCATGTAAGCACCTCAGGGTGTTGATGGACTAAGCGCAACATTCAAAGTCCTGGATTAAGAGCCTGGACAAACAGGAATGAGGTAGTGTCTGAGACTGCAGAACAAATATTTACCCATAAAGTACTTTGGCAGATAATTGAAGGGTGGATTGTACAGGGTGGAGCTGCAGTTTGCAAGGAAACAAGGCTCTACTTGTCCAGGTGGTAAGAATTAAGGCCATCCTAAAAAGAAGCAATTGCAGAGAGGGTGTGCTTGGAAGCTTGGTCCAGATCCCAAGGATGGTGTCACATTTCTGTTTAAATAACCCCAGTGTACAGATGCAAGCTGACAACTAGTGGATATGCCAAATGCCATTTGTGTCGGTTTCTTTCTTATAGGGGTGGGGGACATGCTAGAACTCTGGCAACCACCCTTACACATGCTCAGCATCTATAATAAAACAGGCAGTGTCTAGCAATAGGAGGTTCATTTATAGAGATCACACACACTCCAGTAATATGAGCCCAATGATTTTGAGCAAATATGCTTCATGTAAGTGGTCCTCTGGCCTCTGAAGTTATGTCCATGACAATATTATGAGAAAAATATCCACTTTTAAAAAACACACACTTTTATTGCAGTTAGGTCAGGCTTCTGAGCCCTGATGAAACCTCTTTGTAATCTGGACATCCACAATCTATCTAATTCAGCAAAATGGCGGGGTGGACTTTGGAGGTGCGTGTATAGGTACATGTGAAGGACACGGGTGGCGCTCTGGTCTAAACCACTGAGCCTCTTGGGCTTGCCAATCGGAAGGACGGTGGTTCAAATCCCCACAACGGAGCGAGCTCCCATTGTTCGGTCCCAGCTCCTGCCAACCTGACAGTTTGAAAGCATGACAGTGCAAGTAGATAAAATAGGTACTGCTGCGGCGGGAAGGCAAACAGTGTTTCCGTGCGCTCTGGTTTCCGTCACGGTTGCGCCAGAAGTGGTTTAGTCATGCTGGCCAGATGACCTGGAAAGCCGTCTGTGGACAAACGCCGGCTCCTTCGGCCTGAAAGCGAGATGAGCACCGCAACCCCATAGTCACATTTGACTGGACTTAACCATCCAGGGGTCCTTTACCTTTACCTTTTACATGTGAGGATGTGTCTATATCCTGGTAGTAACGGCAAAGAATTTCCTAGCAGTGTCCCTCAAAGGGATTCAAATTGGGTTCTTACTCTTTCCTCAGTTTGTCTCTATTTACTTTAACACGGTCAAGTATTCAATTTCAAAAGACTTTGGGTGGGATAAAGGCTTTAACCAGTGCTATTTTTCTAGGAAAAGAAGTGCCGGAACTTACCATGAAAACCTCCCATGTTCTCTTAGGATGGCAATGGTGCCCACCTGAGAGGTGCTGGAACTTTAACAACTTTAACAGCCATCACGTTTTTCCAGAATGGAGGTGCACCTCTGGAATCTGCCTGTGCTTTAGGCTAGGAATTGTATATTCCAAGACTGCAGAAGCAAAGAAAGACCCACCCACCCATTTGGAGGTTGTCAGAAATGAGAGAGGGAGGAACTGACTGGAGAAGCAGCAGTGAGTTGTTGTGATAGTGGTGGGTGTGCATGAACAGATTTAAGGCAATCTGGTGTTTGACCCACCCTAAAAGTGTAGTTAGCAATCTAACAATAGGCTTAGCTTTTTGTCAGCTGGCTTCACCCCCATGATAGGAGCGGGTCCAACCCACCAAGATATTTTCGTACCCAGAGTAGCAAACACACATGGTTTTCAACATGTTTTCTACTTCAGAAACCCAAATTAACCTGACAACTTGCCTGTCCTCCAGTGGCAATTGCTTTCCTCTGCCTTATGGAACACAAAAGCTGCCGTAACTGGAATCAAACCCATCATCTAACTCAATTTTATCTACACTGGCTGGCAGCAGCCCTTAAGGATTTTAGACAGGGGTCTCTCCAGTTTTCCTGGGGGAAAATGTTAAGGTGAGCAGTCTGTAATTTCCCAGATTCCGCCTGGAGCCCTTTAAAAAAATCAGTGTTACATTGACCACTTTCCACCACTCAGGTACAGAAGCTGATCTTAGGAACACGCTCCGTATTTTTGTTATAAGACCAGCAGTTACACATTTGTTAGGAACTCTCAGGTGGATGACATCTGTCCCCGGCAATTTTCCAGTTTTAACTTTATCCATAACCCCTAGAACCTTTGTATTTTGCCATCAATATTCCCATAAGTTGTTCCAACACGCTTCCTGGGAAAGTTAGTTCAAGCATCGGGACCTGCTTTTACGTCTGCTGTGAAGACTAATAATAATAATAATAATATATTATTTATACCCCGCCCATCTGGCTGGGCTTCCCCAGCCACTCTGGGCGGCTTCCAACAAAATATTAAAATACAATAATCCATCAAACATTAAAAGCTTCCCTAAACAGGGCTTCCTTCAGATGTCTTCTAAAGGTCTGGTAGTTGTTCTCTTTGACAACTGGTGGGAGGGCATTCCACAGGGCGGGTGCCACTACCGAGAAGGCCCTCTGCCTGGTTCCCTGTAACTTGGCTTCTCACAGCGAGGGAACCGCCAGAAGACCCTCGGTGCTGGACCTCAGTGTCCGGGCAGAACGATGGAGGTGGAGACGCTCCTTCAGGTATACAGGACTGAGGCCATTTAGGGCTTTAAAGGTAAGCACCAACACTTTGAAATGTGCTCAGAAACGTACTGGGAGCCAATGTAGGTCTTTCAAGACCGGTATTATGTGGTCTCGGCGGCTGCTCCCAGTCACCAGTCTAGCTGCTGTGTTCTGGATTGGTTTCTGGGTCACCTTCAAAGGTAGCCCCACGTAGAGCGCATTGCAGTAGTCCAAACGGGAGATAACTAGAGCATGCACCACTCCAGCGAGACAGTCCGTGGGCAGATAGGGTCTCAGCCTGCGTACCAAATGGAGCTGGTAAACAGCTGCCCTGGACATAGAATTGACCTGCGCCTCCATGGACAGCTGCGAGTCCAAAATGACTCCCAGACAGTGCACCTGGTCCTGCAGGGGCACAGTTACCCCTGCAAATTGTTGCATGACACCCCAATCTCCGCTGAGCGGCTCCACAAGTTTCCAGGGGTTCCAGGCTCTCACCCAGGGTTGTGTTTTTGGTGGGAAATCAAGGCACAACGGAGAATAGTGTCTTTAAGAAATAATGGTTTATTGTACACATCTTTCCGCCTGGGTCTACTTGGGAGAGAGTTCAGGACATTACATCTCAAGAGGGACTTATTCCCCACAGCAGTGGAGCAGTAGAGTCTAAGGCCTCCTGCATGCCATCTCCCAGCTTGCCAAGATGGTTCTGCCCCATATTGCCTCTGCCTGGAGTTCTGGCTCCACCCTTTTCCTTTCCAAATACCCTTGCTGTTGTTGTTGTTGTTTAGTCATTTAGTCGTGTCCGCCTCTTCGTGACCCCATGGACCAGAGCACGCCAGGCACTCCTGTCTTCCACTGCCTCCCGCAGTTTGGTCAAACTCATGCTGGTAGCTTCGAGAACACTGTCCAACCATCTCATCCTCTGCCGTCCCCTTCTCCTTGTGCCCTCCATCTTTCCCAACATCAGGGTCTTTTCCAGGGAGTCTTCTCTTCTCATGAGGTGGCCAAAGTATTGGAGCCTCAGCTTCAGGATCTGTCCTTCCAGTGAGCACTCAGGGCTGATTTCCTGAAGAATGGATAGGTTTGATCTTCTTGCAGTCCATGGGACTCTCAAGAGTCTCCTCCAGCACCATCATTCAAAAGCATCCATTATTCGGCGATCAGCCTTCTTTATGGTCCAGCTCTCACTTCCATACATCACTACTGGGAAATACCCTTGCTAGAAAACCCTAAACTTGTGTAAAATCACACATCCCCCCCCCATGGGCACAGCCTTCCTCCTCCCCTGTTTCCCTACATCATGGAAGCTGGAATCCTAAACCTTTCTCTGCCCGCAATAACCATGGGAAGCCCCCTCTCTGTCCACGCAGAGAATCTCTTGCCTTGATTATGGTCTTCCATTCATGAGCCATTGCTCTGTTTTGTTTCCTAATGGCTACACTCAAGCAGCCGTCCCAGGTTGCTCTGGCTCATTAGCAAATTATAACTTCAGGAATTGAATCAAACCTTCATTAACTCTTAACTTTTTGCTAATTCTACCAAAATCTGTAACAGCATATTTGCTTCTCCACCATCTCCTTTTCCTTGTTTGACTCCCAACATGTCCAAAGGTGCAGCCACCTGCCTAGCTGGTCCCCTGCTACTAATGCCAATTGTGATTTATGTTGGATTTTGTGTTTTTAGGTTGTAAACCACACTGTGATCTTTGGATGAAGGGGGGGGGGTAAATAAATTTAATTAAAAATAATAATAATGCGTCTGTGTGTATCTATGATCTTAATTGGTGGCATTCAACATTGAGCTGTCGTGAGCATCCCATCATAGCAGCCCCTTCTCCTTCCTCTGCACACTGTTATTGGGGTTCTCCTGACTCCCCTGAACCAATTTCAGGTGTGCCACAGGAAGTTTGGGGCAACCACATTGCTTTTGCCTGTGGAACTCCTGTCCTTTGTTTTTAGCAACGTTCTCCTTTACTTTTTTGTGCATTCTCCACTGTCTGCATGCATTTCTCTCGCAGAAAATTGTGTTCCTCCCCCCCCCCCCCAATTTGGACAAGACTTCCCTTTTATAAAAGAAGCCTTTCTTGCCTCTGATAAACTTCCTTGACTCTGCGCATTAACCATCACTCTAGCATCCTCTCATCCCAGCTGGTACTTTTCCGTATCTGTAGTATATGGTTTAGCTGATTGTCTGTTCTTCTCAGAATTGTATGAGTTGTGAAGACAGCAGCAATTATGTTTGGCATTTTCAGAGGGGGCTCCCCACTTTGAGAATTTATTGTATGAAGCATTTCCAATCAAGGGAAATACACTGACACACTTATTTCAGTTTGTAGTCATAGAATCATAGAATTATAGAGTCGGAAGGGACCCTAAGGATCATCCAACCTCCATGCAGCTCTTATTTTCCACTTAATGATATACATTCACATCATTATTATCCACTTTACCTCCCTGGCTCTTTAGAGCCTATCGACTTCCTTCCCTCCCGCCTGATATGGCTTCCAAAATTAACCTTTATATCATTGCATTTTGTACGTTTTCCAATTCCAATTACACTCATTACAAAATAGCTCAAAATTTAAATATAGAAAGGTAGAAAACTTCTCATTACAAGTCTTCAGATAGCTCTGCTAGTGATGCTAATTGCTTACAATAATCTTTCAGATATCGTAAAAATTTACCCCAGTCCTTTTGGAATACTTGATCATGCTGGTTTTGGATTTTTCCCTTAAGCTTTGCCAGTTCTGCAAAATCCATCATCTTCATCTGCCACTCTTCTTTCGTTGGCACTTCTTGTTGTTTCCATTTTGGGGCTAAAAGAATTCTGGCTGCGGTTGTTGCATACATAAACAGTATTTTCTCTTCCCTTGGTATCTCTTTACCCACTATAGCCAATAAAAAGGCTTATCAGCACCATGTTCTTGTTAGAATTCCTGCTCCATGATTGCAGTCATGGGATTGTTGTCTTTCACATGTTTTGACTCCACAGAGTGGGATGTGACAGAGACAGGATATTTGTGTTACTGTGTTCCATGAAGTGGGACTATTGTCCTTTGTTCTTTTTCTTTTTGCTGTCTGATGTTAGAGAGAAAGGGAGCCATGTTGCAGTGCTCCATGTGTGTTTATATGTAAATAAAGTAGATTAGCCAAAATGCTGAGTTGCTGAGGTCTGTCACTCATGATGTGCAAACTCTGTGGATCCCTAAGTGTGTCGGTGTCGGTTGGCATCGGTTGCTGTGATGTTCGGGCTGAAGAAAGCTTTTGAAGCTCCCAAACAATTGACCAGGAGGGAGAGAACATGCCAGTCAGGCATGTGCCTCTACCAGGGTCCTATTTGAGTGTAGGCTGAGCTCCTGACAGTTCTAACCAAATTAGCTATCCCGGCTTGACAGCTTTCCTAATTCCATTCCCTTTGAAATTACTTTGAAGCAAGTATTGGATCATCTTCATATGACTGAATGCAAATGAGAAATGTAAATGAAGCTTTGGTGTTAAATAAGATGCCACCTGCAGATGCATATACTACAATAACTGTTGCTTTCTTCCCCGGTTTGTTCAGATAGAAAGCTGCCTTATTCTGAGTCAGGACTTTGACTCATCTAGCAGAATATTGTCTGCGCTGACTGGCCGCAATTCTCCAAGGCTGCAGAGATGAGATTTTCCTAGGTCTCCTGAACGATACAAAGGATCAAACCTGAGACCTTCCCAAGTTGGGAATTATAGGGACAGAACTACCTAAACTGTATAGAAACTTATTCATGTATGCTACTACAGCAGCAAGAATGTTACTTGCCCCACAATGGAAAGAAGCGGAAGTCCCAACAAAGGAAGAATGGATACAAAAACTTACGGAATATGCAGAAATGGCGAAACTTACCGGTAGAATAAGAAATAAAGATTTTTAAAAAATTATATGTAAAAGAATGGAAATGGTTTATTGAATATTTACAGATAAATTGTAAACAGATGAAAAAACATTGGCAGGGTTATTGTAATAATCTGCAGCTTCATAAAATATATTTAAAGAAGATGACTAAATGAGCAAATTAAGTTAATTTCGATATGCAGAAAATATGCATTAAAAATAAATTTTAGGCACTGCAGAAAGAGGGGGGAGGAAGTCCAGCTTTGAAATGTCAAAATGATTGTAAAATTAGTGAAATGAACTTGAAAAGTATAAAAAAAAATTTAAAAGGAAAACCTGGGAACTTCTACATGCAAGCAGGTACAGTGGTACTTCAGGTTAAGTACTTAATTCGTTCCGGAGGTCTGTACTTAACCTGAAACTGTTCTTAACCTGAAGCACCACTTTAGCTAATGGGGCCTCCTGCTGCTGCCGCACCGCCGGAGCCCAATTTCTGTTCTTATCCTGAAGCAAAGTTCTTAAGCTGAAGCACTATTTCTGGGTTAGCGGAGTGTGTAACCTGAAGCGTGTGTAACCTGAAGCGTATGTAACCCGAGGTATCACTGTACTCGGCTGAGCATCTCATTTTGCTGTTAAAGGCCCACAGCCCCCTTTTAAGTCTGAGTCACACAAGCATAGATATAGCTCAGCTTCTTATTTCTGGATGATCTGCAGCTGTGTGAAGGGAAGGAAAACATTGCGTTTGATTTACTATTATGAAATGCCTTTCTGAGTTGTTTGATGGGTGGCAGCTGCTTCCTACCTGCAAATCATGACGGGGTGTTAGTTGTTCAGTATGACCTGCCTGGTGGTGATAGATTTGTTCTCTGAAAGGGGAGAGTTCAACTATATAAAGTTTTGGAAATGTTTTATCTCTCTATCCCACGAGTACTCTTAAAAGCATTGAGAGTTACCACTGAGGAGTGTTGACTTTCCTTGTGGCAGATGGAGTGCTCACATGGCGCACAGTAAACAATGTGTCATCTATTTACATCTTTTTCTTCTTTTTAACATTAGCCACAGATGGCTTGGCATCATTTTTGAAAATATATTTAAAAAATATCTAACTTTATTATTATTATTTTTCTAATTCTGTATTTATACTTGTGAGTCCATGATACTTTCTACTTTGGGCTCTCAGTAGCTAGGAAGCTAATCACCCGTGTTGAACCATTATCCATCTATCGTAATTAGGGGTGTGAGCACTTTAAATGTAGGTTAATCAACTCAATTTTAGCTGATTAACCAGTAGGGAGCAATACTGTATATATGGAATATTTTTAACTAGTGGGGCTGACGGTTTTAAGGGCAGACCTTTGGTGTGAGTGTTTACTGTAAAAGGGAATGAAAAATAAAATAGTAAGCTGTTATTTTTTTTTTCTGTTCGGTTTTATAAAACAAAGAAACTGATGTACTCTTCCTTCAGTATCTCAAGAAGTGGCCAATACTGCAGATGTTGCAATTAGCAAATTTATTTAAATATAATCAATTAAGGACCATACAAATTGCCTTTCTGGATCAGACTAAATGGTGTCCTAGTCCAATAGTCTCTAACAGCAGGTAGTCAGACACATCTGGAAGATCACAAGCAAAGCATGAAGGTTAAGGACTCTAGTTTGTTTATAGCATCTGCTACTCATGAAATATACAGCCAGTAAACACAGGCTTTATTACTTCTTAACTTGCAAATACAATAAATAATGGCAGAGCTCTCCATTTGCAACTTTTGGCTTCTTTTGTCCTTGAACTTTTTCTGTTCTTGATGGTCCTTACAAGTACTCTGTAACTACATTTGGCTTATTTCCTCCTCCCACTAAATCCCTTTTCTTTTGGTGCTACGTCTTTCAGATAAGCAGGAACTGTCTTATTGAAAACATTTGAGCTTTTTTTCAGCTGAAGAGCCAAGTAAAAATAGACTAAATAAATATAAAGTTGTTGGCTCACATAACCACGGACAGCTCTTATTTTTCATGCGTTTCTCTAAGCCAAAGCCATGATCCGCCTGAATCGCCACATTTAGTGGTAGCGATTCCACAGGTTAATTATGTATTGAATGAAATACCACTTCAGCTTTGACCTGGCCTGATCCCGCTCTTAAATCAACTCCCATCATCATTTTTGATGGTGCACCTTCCAACCAAGTGTGCGTGAGAGAGAAAAAGTCTCTCTCTGTATCATCCCCACACTGTTCCTAATTTTATAAGCCTCTGGCACATGCCCCATTAGTCATCCTTAAACTGAAGAGCTCCAAATTCTCTAGTTTAAGATGATACTGTTCCTTAACTGGCGATGACTAATCAACTAAAAACCAGTGGACAATCTTAATAGGTAAGAGCGATCACAGATGAGCTGTCGCTGACTGCGTTGTCCAGTCATTGCAGTAGCTGTCAGCAATTAGCAAGAATACTGAGGGATAAGCTTTTCATTTCACGCTTTCTCAACCTTGAAGACTCTCAGTGTGCTGCTTTGCCAGGAAGGGTGAGGGGCAGATTTTGGACAGGTGCTATTGCTCAAACTGGATCTAAATGTGGCAAAAAGGTGTATAAATCAAAGGCTGGGTGATGCGGAGCTATACCAAAATTTCGTAGCTGGTGGTGGAGCCTGCTCACCGTTAAATTTCGGCATAACCCCTATCTACCGCGCTCCGTCCTACTTAACATCGCTTATGGCCACGTCTCACCGATATGCCTTCATTAGAGCTAGGTTCAATGTCTTTCCAACAAACGTGCTGAGACATAGATTCACTAAGGGCCAAGTCCCTTCAATGTGTGCTTGTGAAATGAAAACATCTGAATCTTTACATCATGTTATGTTTATCTGCCCTTTGTACAGTTCAGCCCGTGCTAGTATACTAAACTCCATAATCCAGCCTATGGCTGACAAACCAGTAGACTTACAGCTTGCCTGGGTTCTTCAAGATGTGGATCCTTATATTACCCTACAGGTTGCTAAATTCCTAACAGCCGTCCTCTCGTACAAGAGATGGAATGGAATGTTAGCTGATTATTGATAGTTATAAGAATTTCCTATAATGACATTAGATATTGATTTTAGTGTAGTGCCTAAAATTTTTTTAAATCTTAATCTTAAACTTTTATTATGAATGGCTAATATCTGTCCTTGTGAGTTGTGAACTGTGTTATACTACTTGTGGTTTGTATGAGTCCGCTGTTTTATTTGATTTGTTTTGTTGTGTTGTGTTTCATGATGGGCGTAAAGCCGAATAAACATTTTGATGATGACAGGTGCTGTTTTCTCTACTCATGCATAAGAAAAGCTTCACCTGCTGGAATCCCCTCTTCTTGTCCCCATCTGCACCTGGTCCCCTAAAAATGGCACATTAGGGGACGCATGACTCTGACGAACCCATGACCGTGAGATTAAAAGTCTCATGCTTTACCCACTGAGCTTGTATTTCCCCTTAGTGACTAGTGAACCACTCAAGGTCAAAATAGCATACTAGAAGCTTTCTTGAGTGTGCGTGTTGATCTGAGCAGCCTTGAACGTCCATCAGACAAGCTGGCAGCACTGACCTCTGACTGCAGAAAATCTGGTAAGAAGCCAGTTGCTTTATTGCATATCTGTTTCTTTGCAAGAAAAGCATATCTTGTTAATGATGGGAGGGTGGGTGGACGCCAAGCTAGTTTACATTTTGAGTCTTATTTCACGCCTCTCTAAAGCCCACTCACCCTGTGACTAATCTCCAAGTTGATTCACCTTTCCCATCTTGATCGCTTTATTAACACCACATTGCCAGCAGTTTTTTTGAGTTTAGCTATAGGAAGTATGTATAGCAAGGGTGAAGAAGAACCTGCAGCACTGCAGATGTGGCTGGACTATACCAGCTCTCTTAATCTCGGTTTTCCAATGCTGGCTGTCAGGTGTGAAGAGTGTAAAAACATCTGGAGGGATGCAGGCTGCTCACCAGCTGATGTGTAGAATGAGTTGGCTGTAACTAATTCCAAGTCTTGGCCACTCTCTCTAGCACATTCTGGTGACATCGAAACATCATTAATGTGATGTACTGTATGTGGGCTGCCTTGAAGGATGCTCATAAATGGTGCAGAATGCAGCTCTAGAGAGTGGCAAACAGAGAACGATGCTTGTTCTTCACTGTCTTAACTGGCCACCAGTTTAGCAAAATTATTATTATTATTATTATTTTAAAATATTTTTATTGCTTTTTTCCAAATAGCGTATACAATCAGCATAGAAAAATAACAGTAATAGAAAAAGAAAAAAGAAAGAGAAAGAAAAACAAAAGAAAACCATCTTTCCAGAATGTTTTCTCATAACCAACTGGACTTCCCACATCTCCCTCACCCTGCATTCTTTACAATAAACATATCAGCAAATTATTACCTTGTTTTATGCATTCCTTTGTACTTTCAAATAGTTATACTTTATGTTTAAAATACTTATCTGATTACTTTATCTTAAAATAAATATGATGTTACTTTAAACATTAGTCCTTTCATAATTATAACTTAGTTTCCATATCACCGAATCTTGTTGCTGAAGCTAAGTTTTCTAAATCATGCAAACTCTTAACATTCATATAACTTATAATATTTTTGTAGATAGTCTTTAAATTTTTTCCAATCCTCTTCAATTGTTTCTTCTCCCAAATCTCGGATTCTGCCAGTCATTTCGGCCAATTCCATGTAGTCCATCAACTGCGTCTGCCACTCTTCCAGTGTGGGCAAATATTGTGTCTTCCAATATTTTGCAATTAGTATTCTTGCTGCTGTTGTTGCATACATATAAAAAGTTCTGTCCTTCTTTAGCACCTTCTGGCCGACAATGCCCAGGAGAAAGGCCTCTGGTTTCTTAGGAAAGGTGTATTTAAACACCTTTTTTAACTCATTGTGAATCATTTCCCAGAAGACCTTCACATTTGGGCAAGTCCACCAGAGGTGAAAGAATGTCCCTTCAGCCCCCTTACACAGTTTAGCAAAATTAAAGGAGTCCTGACCTGCAAAGTCCTAGTGGCCTGGATCTTCAGGAATTAATCTGGATAATTGTTTATTCAGCTATAAACACTGGTGGTGTCAATAGCTTTATTCCCACTGAACAGGGTCTTTTGAGTGGTGGCACTCTTGCTCTTGTATTCTCTCCCCCTCACCAGGCTCTTTTATTTAATATCTCAAAATTATTGTTAAAACAGTCATGTTTCACCATTTTTTAAAAAATTGGAATAGGAAGTTGCTGGTTTTTAGTACGTCTCCAAAAGGTTGTCCCATTACTGCAAGGACAGCTGCCTGCTCAATGGGATTTCCTCTCCCTGTGTGTCTCCACACCCCTCCAATCTGCTCCAGATGTTTGGGGAGCAGAGCCGTCTTTCCCATTGGGTTTACTGGTGCGTTATGCCAGGGTGCCAGCCTCTCAGGGACGCCCCAACGAGTGGGGGAGCTGCGTGGCTTTGGCGGCGGCCTCCCCTTTCCCTCCTGCACACCCGCCAGCTGTGCCCTGTCAACCATATGGCTGGGGGGCATGCAGCTTGCCTCCCAAGCCTCCGCAGGAGGAGAGCGATCCCTGCAGAGGCTTGGAAAAAGGTCGACAACTCTGGGAAATGGGGGTGGGGCGCCACGGATCTTTGCACCACAGCGCTGGATATGCTTAAGACGGCTCTGTTGGGGAGGGATCCCAGAATATATTTTAGGGAGGGTTTGTGTAAAGAGAAGGGACGTGGGTGGTGCTGTGGGTTAAACCACAGAGCCTAGGACTTGCTGTTCAGAAGGTCAGTGGTTCGAATCCCCATGACGGGGTGAGCTCCCATTGCTTGATCCCAGCTCCTGCCAACCTAGCAGTTCGAAAGCACGTCAAGTCCAAGTAGGTAATTAGGTACCGCTCCGGCGGGAAGGTAAACGGCGTTTCTGTGCACTGCTCTGGTTCGCCAATAGCAGCTTAGTCATTGTGGCCACATGACCCAGAAGCTGTACGCCGGCTCCCTCGGCCAATAAAGCGAGATGACAGCTGCAACCCCAGAGTCGGTCACGACTGGACCTAATGGTCAGGGGTCCCTTTACCTTTACTGTGTTAGGAGAAGGAAAAGAAGTTCTGTGGTGCAGGTGGAGGTGTTTGTGCTAATGGAATGACTTCCTTAGATACACTAGATATCTTCATTAGAGACAATAGATATCTCAGAATCATGGGTTCAAGCCCCACATTAGGCGAAAGATTCCTGCATTGCAGAGGGTTGGACTAGATGACCATTGTGGGTCCTTCCAACTCTATGATTCTATAATCCCTGGACTTTATTTGCACGTGTTTGCAATTTTAAAGTTGCTTTATATTATCATTGTCTTTTAAACTGCTTGGGAGTTGCATTGCTGGACAGAAATTAAAATGTATAAAGGCCTGATTGATTGATTGATTGATTGATTGATTGATTGATTTCTGTAGGGAGTCACCTTCTCTGGAGACAGAGTAGGAATGAATGACTAGACGAAGAACAATTCAGAGGAATATGATCATTGGTCTTAATTTGGTAGATCAAGACAACATTTTGGAGAAACCAGGGGAGAAGAGATGAAAAAGCGAAACAGGAGATCTAAACCAGCTTTCTCTAACTTGGTTCTCTCCAGATGTTTTGAACTACAGCTGCCATTGGCCACACTGCTGGGATGAATAGGATTTGCAGTCCAAAACATCTGGAAGGCATGAGGTTGGGGAAGGCTGATCTAGAGAGCTAAAATGATGGTAAAGGTTAGATGTGAGAACTTAACAGTGGATCGTATGTTGTCAGTTGAGACTAAATCTGAGTCCTAGATTGGCAAAAATTAAACTGGTTCTTAATGGGAAAGCAGGGCCTTTGCAAGGAAACTTCTTTTAGGCTGTTCGTGGAACACATTTTCAGGAAGAGAAGTGGAACTGCCAGTTGTTAAGAGCAGCAGGGAAATGTTTGTCTATTTCCAGCGGAATTTTTTTGTAGTTGTTCAAAGGGTGCCATGAAACACTTTGCTCTCATCTGCTGAACTGGTATGTCTACTGTGTTTTTGTAGCTATGCTTGCTCATTTTAGTAGAGAAGTGTCATGATTAGGTATGGAATAAATGAAGTATATAGCCATACACCCTAGCCAAGTATATTCAGAAATAAGTCCCAGTGAATGGGGCTTAGTCCTAAGCATCTAATCAGATTGGATCTAATCAGATACGTGAAAATGGGTCTGATCTTCAGTCAATAAATTAATGCAGATACAAACCCATGGCCTCAATCCAGCCCAAGCCATGTGCAAGGAGTGTCCCCAGGTGTTGCTGCGCATCTGTATAAAAGGTGTATCCAGCCAGTATTCGGATGACTATTTTTATGTACAGTTGTGCTTGCATCAGTCTGGTTCTGCACACTATTCTCCCTAGCTGGATCAAGGCTCATGAATTTTCAGCCACTCCCCTCCTCCTTCAGAGGAAGCTCCAACATCTGCCTACAATAATGGAAGGGAACCAAATTTGTGACATGCATTTAATTGCATTATGCAAAGACGACCAACTCTCTGGGTTTTTGTACAGCTTGATAGCTAAGGGTGCTTCGTGGACATTTGGTAGCTGATCTTCAGATTGTGGTGTGGGTCATCCCTACCCAAAGCAAAGACCAGAAAGGCAAAGAGCTTGGTAGGTTTTGAATCTGACTAGAGGGTCTGAGTTTTTGGAACTGGTGAGCAAGTACCAAATGATGCTTCTACTTTTGGAGGACTGATGAGCATTATTTGTCTGATCTTCCCCCTCGAAATGGAGGGTAGTTTTCCAGGCGAAGGTCTCAGCAATGCTCTTCTTTCCTGACATTTAAAAATGATTCTTGTGAAATAGTAAGCGTTGGTGTGAAAAACCCAGCAGGGGTACAACACCTTAAGTCATGGGTAGGCAAAGTACGGCCCAGGGGCCGAATCCGGCCCAATTGCTTTCTAAATCTGGCCCGCGGACGGTCCATGAATCAGTGTGTTTTTACATGAGTAGAATGTGTCCTTTTATTTAAAATGCATCTCTGGGTTATTTGTAGGGCACAGGAATTTGTTCATTTCCCCCCCTTCAAAATATAGTCTGGCCCCCCACAAGGTCTGAGGGACAGTGGACCGGCCCCCTGCTGAAAAAGTTTGCTGACCCCTGCCTTAAGTCTTCTACTTGTTGATTGGGATTCCTGCAGGGTGTTTTGGAACCCTTTTAGAATGAATGCTTAGTATTCCTGAACAATGAGTGGCTGCTTGTGCCCTTCTACTGCCCCAAGTGAGACATTGTAAGAAGAAACTGGAGCAAAAACCTTGCTCAGGTACTGATTTTTGGGTCAGTCCCCTTTGCACCCCGTTACCACAGCAGAGTGACCCATACTGAAGGTCCGAGAGCCAGCTGGTCAGTTGGCAACCCCGAAGCGCAAACCATTTGTTGACTGCCGCCTGAATTTTCAGGGAAGAGTGGGAGAAATAGATTTGTTATCTGAAACGCAGCATATGTTTCGAGCGGAGCACAACAGCTTTCTGAGCCAAGCTATTAGTAACACCTGATATACCCCCCTACTACTCATTAGTCACCTGCCAGCAATGAGCCATTCCATTAGCATTCCTGCTCCGCTTTGATCTTCCCTCTCCTGCTCTGCCGCTAATTAAGCATCTGTTCGCCAGGCAAAAACAAATCATCTCCTTATGAAGGCATAAAACATTTCATTTTCAGACAAAAAGAAATCTGCTGTAAATAATAATTAAGGAGTCAGTGTTTCCCCTCCCCCAAGAAGAAGAGAAGAACCAGATTGTCACCCAAGTCATTCCAAAAAAATTTTAAAAAAAGTTTCTGTTGAGTTGGGGAATGTTCCTTTCTAGGATTTGGGTCCTAGTGAGCCTTAGTGACTCACAGCTTTCCTCCGCAGCATATGGGGGAATTTTGTACACTACAAATTTAGATTTGCTTTAATTTGTCATGGAGCACTGTGGGCTCCTAAAGGGCTTCTTACCTCAATTTACTCTGATAACATCCTTTTATTTATCTCATCCACTCTTCCAAGGAGCCTCTGGGAAATGATATGAATTGAGAAGGATGTTCAAAATAACTTTTATAAATAAACAACAACCCAGCGGCTTTTCTTTTGGGAATTATAGGGACAGAACTACCTAAATTATACAGAAATTTATTTATGTCTGCTACTACAGCAGCAAGAATGCCACTTGCCCCAAAGTGGAAAGAAGCAGAAGTCCCAACAAAGGAAGAATGGATACAAAAAGTTATGGGATATGCAGAAATGGCGAAACTCACCGGAAGAATAAGAAATCAAGATAACAAATTCTTTAAAATAAAAAAAAGGAAATGATTTACTGAATATTTACAGATAAATTGCAAACAGATAAAAACATTAGCAGGATTATTGTAATAACCTACAGTTTTAGAAGAGTATGTATTTAAAGTAGATAATTAAATGAGCAAATTAAATGAATTTGGATATGCAGAAGATATTAAAAAAAAATAATTGAGAACCACAGAAAGAGGGGGAAGGAAGTCAAAGTATAAATAAATACTTTTTTTTTTTTTTAAAAAAAAGGAGCATGGGGCAGTGTAGCTGGAGTTTTCTAACATTATCCTTGCAAGAGGCCTGGTTGTGCTGAGAGATACTGATGGATTCAAACCATTCAGTGAGCTTCATGACTGAGCAGGGATTTGGAAAAAAGTGTCTGCAGAAAGTGCAGAATTTTTTTGTGTCCGTAAACATGTTTCAAGGAATAAAGCATAAGATTATAGTGTTACAAATATGCAGAAATACAGTAAATGGACAAAAAAAAAAATCTTATTTCAAACATGGTTTATTTTCAGTAAATACATGAGCCAGCTTACATTTTGTGTAAAACATCTATGGTAGCATGCTGCCTACAACTGCATAGATCTCTGGCAGCCTTTTTACACCAACTTTGGTCATTAATTGTTCCTCATATGAAAGTCAACTGACATAGTACTTGCAGCAAATAAATCAGTATGTGGCCTTAAGGTTGTTTTGGAAAATTGAGTGTGTGTGCATCAAAAAGCATTATGTAGCCACTAGTGTCTTTATTAATACAGACCATTAATTAGCAGGGAAATGGAAGAAAAAGAGATACAAGACAAGATTTCTGTTTGGAGTATTTTTCTCTTGTCCAAATCTTTATAGTTATTACTTTAATCATTTATTTTCTTCAGGATTCATTCCTAAACTTTAGGATTTCTGGTTAGTGATTCTTCCAGATAATGTTTAAAGCTAATACTGGAAAAATCCATCTTTTCCTCTGAATGAGAAGTGCCTTGCAATAAAACAGAAAAGTTCTCTTATCTGATTGTAATACTGCATGTGGCTTTTGAGCTGAAATATTCTCCCCAAATTAATGGATTTTTATTACTATTAGGAATGAATGAAATTGCTATGTAGGTCCCCAGATATGATTCAGAGGGACATATTAAAATATGCAGGCAAAAAGGGCTATGATTCCTGTAAAATAGCATTAGTTCGTTCATGCCTCACATCAAACATTATCCATCAAGGATTAGGAAGCAGATTTCCTTTTGGAAGAAAATCGTCTCTAGAGCAATGCAGAAGAATGCACAATAGGAAATAAAAATTTCCTGTTATCCTCCAAAGTTTTGTGTTGGCAGTGACAGTATGTGTTTGAGATTATGCAGAGATCATATGACTGATTCCATATTAAAATTATATACTGAGAATATAAAATGTTGATTTCTCCAGTTTTTAAAAATAAGAAATATAGCCTTATCATTTGACGCTAAAACAACTGAGCAGAAAAATAAACAAGGTACCCTATAGGGAACAGGTGCATGAAGAGCGTGGATGAGGAGGTATAAGGCTCCAATAACTAAGGCTGTGCATAGTATCAGCGCTGCGAACAGGGATAGCTAACAAAAATATTTGTATTATTTTTATGAGTTGCAAGAATGACTGCAGAGGTTCCAGAAATCGAGTGCTGAACAGTGACAGGTGACAAGGTGTGATGTGGACCGAGCCCACATCTCACATCAGCACCAGTGACAGACAAGGAAGGCACACAAAAGTCACCGGGAAGACATTCTAAAGTTACGTAAAGGGACTTGCACTGATGATACAGACTTGAATGAAGAGAATTATCAGCGCAGGTAGCAAACAGGGCATTAAGGCTACTAAACAACTCTGTGGTTACGGTAATCAGTTGAAATCTGTTTTTGTTCAAAGCAAAAGTGGGTTGCATAAGAAGACTGTTCAGCCACCAGAAAATAAATAAGGCAATATGTACTAGGGTTTGACTCAACCTCTTTTTGCAACTGTTTTTGGATGTTTTAGAGGAACATCAAAGACTGAAACAGCCCACTTATATTCTTATATACTTTATTTTAGGCTCTACACTTCTTGACGCGCAGTAGTGCTTTCATACGTTCTCCCCCAACTTCTACATAGAGTTTGGGTTGACCAAAAATAAAGGAAGATTTGTTTAGTGCATCAGGCTGGCATCATACCCGAGGTAGGCAACACATCACTATCACATACTAGTGATGACAAGAGTAAGCAGAAGTATTGAAAGGAACTAGAGGCAGCCTTTAAAAACAGTAAAACTGATGGGAGGTGTTTTCTCTTTTTAAACTCGCTCTCTTTCCTTCCCTTGTTTTTAACATTCATGTCAAGTAGAGATAGAACAAACCAAATGTAAATCTCGAGACAGAATTAATACATTCAAACATTTCCCCCAGCCATGATTTTGCAGATTTAAGACTAAGTTCATAGAAACAATTAACATTTGTGAGAATGAAATCGCCTTTACATTTTAAGAGAACCTTTGCCTTGTTCATGCACAGATTCTTAAACCGAGACTAGAGAGAAACCTCCCCACTCTACAAAAGTTAGTATTTCAATGCACTTTTCTTATATTTTGATACATGTTCATATGCTTACAATGTCTCTCAGATACCCTGCAAGGAAACGGATGCATGGACAATACAAATATTTCAAAATATGCTCTTGTCTGGAATACAAGGGGATCAAATATATTTTCAAGTACTTAGGGACTTTAATAGAAAAAAAGTACAGTTAAGTAAGTGAGGGATGAGTTTTCTTTGGCAAGGATTTCATCAAATTGAAGGAGTTACTGCCTTAAACAAAGCAAAGTGTCAAAGGACCAGTGCGCAGAATGCTCTCACTCCCTTAACCATGGTTATATGATCCGGAGTAGATTGTGGTGTCTCACATTCCTCTCCTCTGGCATGAATTTCCCTGCTATGGCTAAGAGTTGCATTGGTACTGACTTCAACCATGCTTAACACCAGCCAGGTTTTGCCAGTATGAAAAAAAACCGAGAGTGAAGCTGCTTAAAATAAAACCTTGATTGATATTAACTATAGTTAATATTAGTGTTGCTGTAAACCTTCACCATAGTTAACGCTGGTGTAGAAAATTCATACTGGAGAGGAGTCAGGTGAGATCCCATAGGCTGCTCCAGAAGATCCCATATCTTTCTCTCTTAAGGAGCTCTGTCTCTAGTGATGCCAAAATGCTCTCTTCCCGATGACTATTTGAGGCAGGAACTGGCCAAACAAGGCTGTGACTTCATGATTAAGTGATAAGGAGCATTGCAGGCACAGTGGACTCAAGTCCCTGCATCTGATCTGTGCATTTTGGGGGGTGTTTTGTAAATCTTGTACATAGGAATATAAATAAAAGGATGCTATCTCTTCTCTTCCTGGGCTGTTCAAAGCACCAGTGCCAAAGTTCTTTGTATGTCCAAGACGTAAGGGGGCAAGTGGTTCACAGATCAGTGCATGCCCAAGTGCAATAGCATCAAGAGTGCACCTGTTCAACACTTCTCTCCTGCCTCAAGAACCATTTAAATTTGATGGAGGGTAAGCATCTCAAACAAGGTGTTTCATAGCATTTCAGGGACACCATGTGGTACAAGCTTAGAAGGTATGCACCCCGATTCTATGCATGCTTAGTTGGAAGCAAGTCCCAGTGAGTTTAATAAGGATTACTTCTAAGCAAGCACACATGTAAGTATACCTACAACACGGTGATAGTGCCCGTTATGAGAAGTTATTTCAAGTATAACATTCAGTTTTAGATTCCAGCTAATCACTAGCACTTAGCATTTCACATGATCAGGGAGCCTAGTTTTGATTCAAGTTCAAAGGTTTAGTTAAGATTTCATTATACTATGCTATATATTCCCCTCTTGAGATGGGCTATCTTCTATTTTATCCAAGCCATCGTGTTGAACCTGCAATGTAAAAAGCAATTATCTGTAACACATACCATCATTAATCATGGCATGGACAAGTGTACATTGCAAGGTACAAATGTTATATGGAGAGATGTATGTAATTGCAGCTAAAGCAATACTGTACTTAGAATCTTTGTGCAATAGTATGCTGCTGCCCAAGCTTGAGCACTTACTGCATAGGCAGAGATGCTAAACTAGGTTATTTAAAAAACCAACAATTCCCTCCCACTTCAGCACCCGCAATGAGACATTAAGCAGTCTTTGAAACTGTACATTGAATTAAAAAACTGTACATTGAGTAGTGCCTTAAATACATGTCCAGCTAAACCGAATACTTTTTTTGTTGTTAAACATTCAAAAAGAAATTCCCTTATAATTGGTGGTACCTTGAATAACGTACAATTACTCATCCACTGTAAACATATGTAAGCAGTATATTACATATTGAATCAGATCTCTTTTATATAACAAACACTGAAAATCCAGTTCGCTATCACCATTATGACAATTTTCATGCTTACATAAGATGTTTGGCTAGAAGCTATTTAATAGCAGAAACTGAAAATGTGTCAAGATGATTATTTCATAGTGGCTCATTTAGTTAAGCACCCCCCTTAGTGCTCCTGAATGTTGGTCACTGACATTCGCCTTCATCTGTTCAGTCTCTGTGTCACAACCTCTCGGTACATTATAGATATATAGATGAGTAGCAGAAACACCACAAAGAAATCATCTAAAAACCCCAAAATTCCAAACAGGGCTTCGGGGAGAAAATCCAGAGGGGATGCCAGGTACAACAAAGCTCCCATGAGGCAGAGGAATATTCGGATGCGGAACATCCAGAAGAGACCGCCAACGGAAAACATTTCTCTGAACGCATGGCGCAGTAACGTGGGCAAATCCATAATCCTTTCCATAATCTAAACAAAATGTAGAAAGACCAATTTTTGGTAAATGTTATACATGGTACATTTATCTCAGGGACTTTTGACACATATATTACAAGCTCCCGTGCATTTACACAAATTGTAATATTGGTGAAAAAGCATGATAGTGTAATTCCTTCTTGGACTGTGTCCATGACCCTTTCCCTCAGTCTCTCCCTCTTAAAGATCTATATTCTCATTCATAGGGACTCTGAATATAAACAGCATCTTGGATCAGGGTTTTTTTATACCAAGTACAAGATTAAACAAACACATGGGAAAAACAAAATATTGTTCAAGGTTTTACATTCAATACAAAACATGCTTAAATAAGACTCAATATTGAAACATCACTTTCTCTAAGTGTTAGAATGCTTTATATCTCAACAATCCTTACCCAAAATAACCCAGAAGGAAGACCAATATTATTACCGGTAATCATAGTAGATTGCAGAGGGGGAGTGTGAGAGAATGTGGCTTGCCAAAGCATCACTAATGGGTTGGGGCAAGATTTCAACAAGGAGCCTTTAGGCCAGGGGTTGGCAAGGTTTACCTCGCCTGGGCCAGTTCACTCCAGCAGAATCCCTCCATGGGTCAGAACGCGTGTGTGCCTGAGCGCCCCCCCCCCCCCGATTTCTGGCATCTTGTGTCTGTGCAGACACAATTTCTGGCGCCGTGGAAGTGAGTCCCTGCGCCATGCTGTGCCAGTTTAGCGCAGCACGTGGGGACTCACCGAGCAGATGGCTTGGTTTGGGGGTGGCTCGTGGGCTGGTTAAACAACCCCCGTGGGCCAATTGTGGCCCATGGGCCTTAGGTTGCCCACCCCTGCTTTAGGCTTACAGCTCCCTCTCTTAACTGCTACATAGCATAAACTCTTTTCTGACTAAGCTTGCTGAGTCTCTAAGGTTAGTAAGACATACAAAAGCTGGGAACTCTCCATGCCTGGGGCCTCTAAAGCTGGTATTTCTCAATTAAATCCCTTATTTTATTCCCAAAAATTCACCACATCAACAGGGATTATTATTTGTCTTGGGTGGGGTCCACAAATCTGGCTGGTTTTGCTGGCTGACCAAAAAAAAAAGTAGTTTCTGGATCCCTCACCACAAAGGTCACTGTCTACTTCCTTCACCTCTGCAACACACTCAAATGCAAAGAGAATCCCTTGCTCCCGCACCGCAAATGCAAGCTTATTATGGCTAGGAAAGGGGGTGGGGAAGATTGTTCCTAGAATTACACTACACAGTGCATTATAGAAACAGCCCCAATGCTCCTCTCCACCTTGGAGCTAGAAAGGATGAAGTGGGGACGAACTCTAGCACAAACGTGGGAACAAACTCTTCTCCATCTCCAAGGCTGGAAGGACGACTGGACCTGTCTCTGAAGCCCAGTTGCAAAACTGCAAACCCAGGCCTTTCTCTCCAGAGCTAAAGAACAAGGCTAGGGCTTGTCCTTTTGTGACCATACTCTTGAGTACCTTTAAAGCACTATAGCCAAGCAATCCCATTCCTCCTATGTAATGTTGTGTGCTACTGGTGAATGGAATTTGTACCCCTGGTCCCACTGACTCTATCCCCACACATACCGATCTTGGCTGTCCTGAGAATCTCCTGTTGTAATCGTTGACAGCCTGAAGCACCTGCACTGCATCCTCTTGTTCTTCATTGAAGAGTGGTAAAAATAAAGTTACCTGAACACAATAGAAAATTGAACATTTAATACCTGCATGCAAACTTTCCCCCCTTTCCACTGCAGTGATTTTAAAACAGGGGTGAGGAACCTGTTTGCCCTCCAAATGTTGGATTCTCAACTTCCATCCACCGCTCCCTCCATGGCCACTGCTCAGGAACGATCGGAGCTGAAAAGCCACAGGTTCCCCACCCAAATTTTAAAAGGTTACAGAAAAGCCATACCCTAACAAATGATGTGCTCTAGCATAAGAACAAAATATGTGACTGTAATTATTCTTACTAGGCGTCTCTTACAACTACAGGGGTTACACATACCATACAGCTCAGACAAATTTGACAGTTCTGAAAACCAAGGTGCAAAGCACTTGCAAAGTAGTCCAATACACTAGAGTAGCATTATCCATAGTCCGAAGCAAAACAGGAAACAGCCCACAATATAAATATAGCATCTCACTATAAATATTCATCTGGATGGCCGCACAAAGGAGATTTTTAAAACATGTTAAATTATTACCTGCACATAAAATGTTACCAAGACTACACATGCCCCATATCACATTACACACAAACATGTATTATTACACAAACACATGTATCATTACAGAGGCATGATTTCCCAAGAACTTGAGCCTAGAGCTGTATTCTGCCATGGGAACTTTGCCTCTAATTTTGATTACAAAGGGGGACTAGCATCAGGCCACTGAATCCCCATGCAGTGGGAATCAGGGTTTTTAATTATTACAGAAATGCAAGACTATGTAAGAATATATAGTATTAAATTCTATGTAGAATATAAATATGGTTAACAGGCATATAATGCGTAACAGATTTCACAAGACATCACTATGGCTAGGCCAACAACTTACACTTGCTTAATTTTATACAGATAGATGGAGGTGGGGGAATGTTAGTGTTGCCATATGAGGAATGGGAATGGCACTAGGGAACCCAGCAGGCTCAATGAAGGCCTAATAAACACAATAGGGAAACTCAAATGCAAATGGCACAGATTTGGCCCAAATGAGAATACCCTTTTTGAGATGCGGGGACCAGAAGCACATAGTATTCCAAATGTACTCACACAATAGATTCGTACAATGGCATTATGCTATTGGCTGTTTTGTGTTCAATTCCTTTCCTCATGATCCCTAACATGGAATTTGCCTTTTTCACAGTTGTTGCACATCTTCATAGAGCTATCTATTACAACCCCCAGATCTCATTCCTAGTCAGACACTGCCAGTTTGGACCCTATGAGCATATATGTGAAATTAATATTTTTTTGCCCCAACATTGCATCACTTTGCACTTGAATTGCATTTGCCATTTTACCACTCTCAGTTGGGAGAGATCATTTTGGAGCTCTTTACAATCTCTTTTTAACAGCTTTGAACAATTTAGTATCATCAGCAAACTTGGCCACCTCACTGTTCAGTCCTAACTCTTGATGAAGAAGTTAGAAAGCACAGGTCCCAATACTGATCCTTGAGTGACTCCACTCTCTACATCCCTCCATTCAGAGAACTGTCCATTTATTGCTACTCTCTGCTTCCTGCTACTTAATCTATTTCTGATCTACAAGACGACCTCTCCTCTTATTCTATGACTGCTAAGCTTATTGGCAAGGGACCTTTTCAAAAGCTTTTTGAAAGTCCAAGTGCACGATATCAACTGGATCACCTCTATCAATATGCTTGTTGACTTTTTCAAATAACTCAGATATTGTTAGGACTTCCCCTTGCAGAAGCCATGCTGGTTCTGCTTCAGCAAGGTTTGTTCTTCTATATACACAGAATCATAGAATTGTAGAGTTGGAAGGGACCACAAGGATCGCATAGTCCAACTCCCTGCAATGCAGTAAAGTTTTGTTCAACACATGCTTGGTTATTTTCCCCCTCTTAACTAGTTTTTTCCAAGTGTCACAAAAACAAAAACAAAGAGCTGCAAATAAAAAATGCAAAATAAATAGCAAAAACAGACAGTCCTCAGCATAACACTCATATCGTCAACGTAACACTCAAAATGGAAGTGTGGCAATCAAATCGGAACGTAACACTGAAAACAGAGCACGTTCAGTTTCTGAAAAGTTCGCAAGCCAGAACACTTACTCCCGGGTTTGCAATGTTTGGGTTCCAAGTTGTTTTGAGTACCAAGGCGTTTGAGAACCAAGGTACCACTGTATTAGGCCTAGAACTTCATCTATTGTCCCTGCTATCTGCCTCAGTTCCTCTGACTCTCATGCAAAAGTTAGTCCAGACACTAGAGTTCCTGGGTGCCATTCAAGTCCAGGGTCACCACCCCTCTGGTTGGTTCCATGACCAACTGTTTTAAGTAACAATCATTTAGAGTATCTAGAAATTTTACCTATTTGTTGTGACTGGAACACGAATGTAGTAATACTACCAACATTTCCCCCTTGGGATGCTTTATTGGTTCATTTTTTATCTCAAGATCTCCCTGAGCGTTTTGATCAAGGGGACACTAGCACATCTCTAGTACTAAATTGCTTTTGGGGCCCAGTATCACCACCGACAATGATTCTGTGGAGGAGTCCACCCCTTTGGGGAATTTTAGCTTGCTGGACTCAATGCTCTCTTTGATGTACAGAGCAGCACCATCTCCAGTACATCTTTCCTATGGTGTTTATATCCAGAGATAATGTGTCCCACTGGTTCTCTCCACTCCACCATGATTCTGTTATACCTACTACATCAAGACCCTCACTCTCCCTGGAGCTATCACTGTGGAAGTGGAACAGAGCTATAATGTCCCTGAGGGCCTCATCCACCACTCTCTTTGCTTCTCTAAGCTTTTCCAGATATGCCGCCTTGGCCTCAAGGAAACAAACTTGTTCCTGAACAGACAGGAGCTCATTGCGCCTTGGACACACCCACAACTTCCATCCAAGAGAGTTCTCAAATTTTGGGGTTCTCAAATTTGGCTGGCTTTGCTGGCCAACCAAAAGATGTTGTTTCTAGTCCTCTCCCCACAAAGGGTGGGGGCTTCTTCCTCCATCTCTGTAACACAGTGCCAAGTCAGAGAATTCCTGACTCCTCAACCCAAATTCAAGCTTGGGGCTTGGGAAGGGGTGAGAATTGTGCCTTAGAATTATATTACACAGCCTGGGCTTTTCTCAGAGCCACAGCTTCAAAACTACAAATCCTGGCTGCGCTGTTGATAGCCAAAGAAGAAGGTTAAGACATGTCCTTATCCTGCTTTGCTTCTGAAGTGCCACAGGCACCTCAGAAGCCCAGTCCTTCTTTCAATCTTGCAGCTGGGGAGGGGACTGTCCTTGTGGATTTCAGAGGTACACTAAATGGAAGGAGAATCCTCAGCTCCCTCTTCAGTTCCCAAGGCTAGGCTGGCAGGAAAGCTGGATGCAACAGATGGGTGAAACTGTGGGTCCCTGGTCTTCCTGACTCTGTCCCTACACATACCGATCTTGGCTGTCCTGAGAATCTCCTGTTGTAATCACTGACATCCTGAAGCACCTGCACTGCATCCTCTCGCCCCTCACTGAAGAGAGGTAAAAATAAAATTACCTGAACACAATAGAAAATGATTTTAATAATTTTACATGGATTGTTTCCTTTCTTATACCGTACTTTTAAAAGGTTACAGAATGTAATGTGTGGGGGTTTTTTTTAAAGCCAACTAATGATGTGTTGAAGCATAAAAGCAAAATCCAAGCACTAAGATGGGTGCAGTTGTAGTTATCTTCTTATAACCACAGAGATTAAAGTTACTGTTGAGCTCAAACAAATCTGCAAGTTCTGAAAACCAGGATGTTTGGCTGTGAACCACCTGCCAAATTTGTCCATGATATTACAGTAGAATTATCCACAACCCAAAGCAAACAGGAAATTCAGTCCATAAGATTGGTTTGAATGGTTGCAGGGGAGAGACTTAAACATTGAACTATTATCTACATATGAAACTATGTTACCAAGACTACACACACACCCTGATCATGTCACTTGCCCTTAGTTTCAGCTGTACTTTTTGTCAGTTTAGAGATATCTTCCCTTAGAGATAGAAGAACTTTAGACCAATCTTATGCTAGTTCTTCACAAATCTATGGAACTAAGCTTGCCATGGCATCTGTTTCATTTTGTTCCACTGTGTCTGCTTTACTCCTTTTAAGATGCTTAGCTGTGAAATCCAGGAGTCAAAAGTTTCCTTTTTTGGTCCTGTGTTTGCTATGAGGCATATCCCATAAGAACTGCTCACTTTGAGCACATGAGAAAACATATAGATGGCAGCATGTTGCTATTATTTTGTGAGCTGGGACAGAGCAGTAGGTTGTTCTGTAATTGATGACATCACTATCCTCCCCACTTAAGAGATTTTTGAAATAAATGTCTTTATTTATTTTTTAAATGTGCAGGTGCTGTGGGATTATTAGTTGGCTTTGCTACAAAGATTAATGTAGATACTGCTCTGGGATTCATAATCTGAAATAATGCCTAGCCATTAGATTCAAAAGCAAATGCTATTCTACTCAGGTATCAATGGTATTCTGTATATTCCTGAAACATAAACATGTAAAAACTTTGAAGGGAAAGTTACCAAAAGTTAACATCAGAATTTTGAATATCAGCTTATTACCGTTTGCCTGCAGATAGGGCAATGTATTGCACCTCCCCATGGACCACACCTCCAGTATGCAATAATGCAGGAACCTAGATAAAATAATACCATTACTATTTTCTTAAACTGACAGTATCCCAAATAGAAGTTGCTATTTCAACAAACACTCAAAAATGATGAGCTGATCCAAATGATAAGCTGATGCAACAGTGTCATTTTGTGGGGTGAAAGGACTATTTTCTCCACAACACATTAAATCATCTGTGCAAATCAGTATCTTAAGAAATCTTTACAAACAATATTGAAATAGGTGTCAATCTACATTTTTAAGCGGTTGCCAGCTTTAAATGCCAGTGATGCCTAACCTTTCTTATGAAACTGGTATTATGAGTTGCTGTGAGCCTCTTACACAAATAGACATAAAATATATATGAAGTGGGACAGGAATAAAAATGGGCAGTAATTTAATATATTTGATATAGCAATGATCATTTTTACATTTTTTGACATAGTTTAAATACCTGTTAGAAATAACTAGTATCTAACACAGTCAGCTGAATGAAAACAATCAAAGGGGAATTCCATGCTGCTGTAAAACTAATCCACATTTTCAAAAGGATCTTTTTCTGCACATCATTTACTTAACACATCTTACCAGCATAACAAAATGCAATAAGTGATACAAAAACGTATTTTGCTTACCACAAAAAAGATGACCACAGTTTGTTTCAATGGGAAATGTAGCCTGTTGTAAACACACTGGGCATGACATATCAGTATAGAAACGTTGTCTGTCTTCAAGTACATTCTGCTGGAAGAAATGAGAAGCGTCACCTGTTCAAGCAGAGCAAATTGCTGTATCTGCCAGAAGCTGCAAACTACTGTAATCCTTATTGCAAGATCTGAAGACAGTGTTTCTCACAAGTATATTTTCCGGACATTATTCTCACATAAGAACAATCATACAGTAGAAAATATAGGGCAGAAACCCAACTTGTTAGCCTACAGAGTCTAAAAAAGTAAAAACAAAACACCAACTTAATTAAAGCAATGAGAATATATTAACTTAATCTGTAAAACCAATGAGAAAACTATTTAACAATGTACCCTGAAAAGGCCTTGTTGGATTAAAAAAAGTCTTAAGGAGTTGCCTAAAAGAACCAATTGTTGGGTGTGGATTCCAAAGTATCGGTGCCACCACACAAAGTTCTTCCCTGGGTACTCATTAAATAAACTTTCTGGCCTAAGGGTTCAAGCAGGATGATACGAGGAAAGGCCACATTAACAACACCATAAAGGTTGGTGTGGAGGTGATTTTATCCTCAAAGTGCCTAGCAAAAGAGTCACAGCACATTCCCAGAAGGTTCAAGTCTGTGTGTACCGAAGCTGGTTTCATCAGACCATGGACCACTCGCTGAAGAGTTCTAAAAGGTAAAGGTAAACAACCCCTGACAGCTAAGTCCAGTCGCAGACGACTCTGGGGTTGCGATGCTCATCTTGCTTTACAGGCCGAGGGAGCCGGCATTTGTCCGTAGACAGTTTTTCCGGGTCATGTGGCCAGCATGACTAAGCTGCTTCTGGTGCAACGGAACACCGAAACCAGAGCAGCGCCCGGAAACACCGTTTACCTTCCCGCCGGAGCGGTACCTATTTATCTACTTGCACTTTTGGGGCGTGCTTTCGAACTGCTAGGTTGGCAGGAGCTGGGACCGAGCAATGGGAGCTCACCCCGTTGCGGAGATTCGAACTGCCGACCTTCTGATTGGCAAGCCCAACAGGCTCCGTGGTTTAGACCACAGCGCCACCCACGTCCCACAAAGGAGGCAAAAGCCTATGACACCCGGTATTCCTAGGCGGTCTCCCATCCAAGTACTAACCAGGCCTGACCCTGCTTAGCTTTCGAGATCAGATGAGATCAGGCGTGTTCAGGGTAGTATGGCCATAGAATGAAGAGTTCTACCAAGTGGCTATTTTGGGATGTGATGGAGGCTATGATGTAGACTTTATTTGCTGCCTACACCACCACACAGGAGGCATGTCTAACTTGTTTGAAGGAGCCTTTGAGATTGCAGATCAGGTTGACTGTCAGCTGGCCCCACCTGCACCTTTAAAGCTCCCCATTCTCAGGCAAGGAGCCTGCTGAGAATGGGGAAGTCTCCTCACCTGAGGGATGGTTGTGTCTGTGTTTTTATTTTGCTGCTTCCTTAGCACCATTCCCTCCTGGGACTGCACACATACAGAGTCATTCTTTCCCCCCTCTTTTGGGCTTCCTCCAACCCCCAAATGTTTCTTTTCTTTTAAATGTGTACCTCTGTCACTCTCAGTGTTGCCTCAAGCATGCCAATGCTTCCTTCTTGTGCATATGCTATGCCATTTTGTTTACATAAGTCACAGCACCCATCCTTGAACTTGGGAAACAGGGGAAATAGTCTCCAGCTATTACAAAAGGTTCATGAGACATGAATTCTGTTCTCTAGCATCCGTGTATTATAACCAGATTTGGCTCTAAAGGAGCACAAAATCCATGAGGTTCAGATTTATCTACCTCCTGGTCATCACATGAGAAATTATCTGAGAGTTGGCACCAAATGCAATTTATGCAAGGAAGAGCAGATAGCATTATACCTGTTCTGATTGTATTTGTTGTCTAATTGCTCTCACTAGCTCTTGGTTTTCTGGATGAATAGCTGGGTGGGCATTTCTGTTAAGAGAAAATACAGTGCATAATACAATGCTAACAAAACACTTCAAAATCAGAGCTATACACAATGGAATTCATGTAGCATGTTCATAATTCTAAGACGCTCCAATTGCAGGACAATGGCATTTTATGCAGTAGTAAGTCACTTGATCAAAACTTCAGCGCAAAATTCCTTCCCCCTGTCCCAGAGAGTATGGGTAGTATCCAATGCTAGTCATACTATCATGAGTAGACCCACTGAAATGAATGACCGTGTCTACCTTGGGTCCATTATTTCAATGTGTCTACTCTGGGTAGAGCTTCATTAGATACAACTCTAACCCTATGCATTCCCCCCCCCAAAAAAAATACTATTAGCACATAAATGGAAAGCTTTTTAAAAAATATTTGAGTGTTCAAGGCTACAATCTTACTCATTCTTACCTAAGAGTAAGTCCCACCAAGTTCAGTGGGAGTTACTTCTGAGCAGACATGCACAGGATTGTGCTCTAGGATGAAAGTAATGACATCATTCCCCTTTTCCTTTATGTTAATGAATTTCTTATCCCCATCAAAGTATTCTGCATTAGTTTTCATCATATATTAATTTTGAAAATGGGCTATCTTAAAGCTGAATTTTCAGTTTTAAGTAGCAGCAGCTATGGAAACAGAGAACTTGGGTGGGAAAATATCATAGTTTTATTATGCTAGTTAATGCTCCAAGCTAGCTAGGCTAAGGGTGTTAACATATACAATTTCTATGACTGGTTTTTCAGGTTAGGGTGTAGATATATATATATATATGCAGGTTTTGGTGTCCTCGGGTGTCTTCCCGTGTAAAAGTTGGGGTGTCTAGGCGACGTTTCGACGAGGTCTCACTCGTCATCTTCAGGCTGGTGCTTTCGGCTTCTTGTTACTGGAACAGAGCAGGATCTCAGTGTTTGAGTTCCTATAAATACTGTTGAGGAGGTGTTCCCAGGCTAGTGTGCCTTTTCTTCTTTTGTTCCTTAATTACTTGCACGTATTGCAGAACACAAGAATGCCGTCAAAAAAAGAAGAAAAAACTTCCTCTCTTTTCCAACACATGAAAGAAACAGGACACGAAATTAATTTTGCAGATTCCAAATTGCTCTTTAACATGGAACATCACCACAAGAGAATAATCATGGAAGCCATCGAGATAGAGAAACACCCTCACAACATGAACAAGCGTGACGACACATCCCGCTTGCCAGACATCTGGAAATTAGCCCTCCCCACAAAAACTGACACCAGATCCAGAGGCACACAGAACGCCATCACCAATCAACCACACCAGACCCTAACCCAGACCCTCTCCACAGATAAATTACAGACACCATCCAGTAGCCAAACCATGGTGGCACCTCCGGATGCTGCACCCCCCTGCAATCCCTACACAGATCTGGCTGGCACAGGCCACAAAACCACAGCTCGCCCCTATACACGAAGCCAAGCCAGAACACAACTAATTTCAGTACAGCCATCTTCTCAGAAAAACTCTTCACAAAGTTCAAGAGGTCAAGACACAAAGGCCTTAGCAACTAATCCACACCTAATGACCCACCTAAGTGGTACTCAGGATATCACTCAAGAAATCACTCAAGATATCCCTCAAGTAATTAAGGAACAAAAGAAGAAAAGGCACACTAGCCTGGGAACACCTCCTCAACAGTATTTATAGGAACTCAAACACTGAGATCCTGCTCTGTTCCAGTAACAAGAAGCCGAAAGCACCAGCCTGAAGATGACGAGTGAGACCTCGTCGAAACGTCGCCTAGACACCCCAACTTTTACACGGGAAGACACCCGAGGACACCAAAACCTGCATTCCTGTACCCGTGAAAATCTACGAAAGCAAATATATATATATATATATATATATATATATATATATATATATATTTGTAACTCTGCAGTGCAAAGATGCTTTCTCTGTCTCCTTCCCCAATTTGGCTAGTGTTGTAAATATACCAAGTATGAGTAGCATGCAGGACTGGACGTCATCTAATTTGGCCCAAGCTCAGTAAAAGCTTTGTGGGTGAAGGGAGATTTTAATCAACCCTACTGACTTTCTAGTTTGATTCTTTGAAGTGCTGCTTCCAAGAATGTGCAGTCAAAAAACAGGTGTGTTGTATCATTAAAAATATTTTAAATTACTTTAAATATATGTGCCTGACACATTACAAATACAGTAGGTCATTGTCAAGTACTACCAGTATCTCACCTTAAAAGCATGTATGCCAGTGCAGCAAGGAATGTGATGCTGAGCACCACTGCCAGCAGGACCTGGTCACTTATTCCTTCGATCATTGAATCACTATCTAGGATCAATCTCTGAACTTCTGTTTCTTGGCTGGCCATTCCAAAGCTAGAATCCAGGAAAGACATGCATTCAGATTTATACATGCACATAAAAATTATTCATGCTTAGCTCACATCTACAACTAAAAAGGAGTAGACAAAAAACGCTTGAAGTTGCCACTGGTCTTCAAACTTTAAAATCAAACTGTGTTCTGTGACAAGTTGGCACACTGGTAAATTTCCACATGGCCAAACTCCATGTCACACATACCCTGCTACATCCTAGAATTCTAAAATTTCATGGGATTTCATGCGGTGACATGTGCTTAAATGGATGACAATTCGGACAATAGGCAGTGGGAATAGCCAATAGCTTAATGACACGTCCAACACAATCCAGTCTCAAATGTGTTGCCAGTGGAAAGTATGCACTAGAAGTGACAAAAATCAAAACCAGATAGACAAGCCATGTGCTACATAGTAAGACAAACATATATAATATGCATATATGCAATATACGGCACTTATTATCCTTTAGAGGAGGTCAGTCCCATTTAACAGCTAGGCAGCACAGGCACAGTAATAAGGTATTACAGTGGTGCCCCGCAAGACGAATGCCTCGCAAGACGAAAAACTCACTAGACGAAAGAGTTTTCCATTTTTTGAGGTGCTTCGCAAGACGAATTTCCCTATGGGCTTGCTTCGCAAGACGAAACGTCTTGTGAGTTCTTGCCAGTTTGTTTCCTTTTTCTTAAAGCCGCTAAGCCGTTAATAGCCGCTAAGCCGCTAATAGCCGCTAAGCCGCTAATAGCCGTGCTTCGCAAGACGAAAAAAACGCAAGACGAAGAGACTCGCGGAACGGATTAATTTCGTCTTGCGAGGCACCACTGTAGTCCAAAATCAGTCAGTTAAGCTATGGCACAGAATTCTGAAGCAGAAATATGTAGCAATGGTGTGTGCTTCGGGGCATATACAGAGTGCTTTCCCCCCAGCATTAAAAAGTTGCAGCCTACTCTGTCATCACAGAATTAAGAGGATTACAGGGTAATGGTATATCTGCCCTATAGATTAAAGCTCCAGCATCTCCCTTGAAATTGAGTACTAACTCCACCCCCATTGCCAGACAACTGAACCAGAGAACACATACACAGTGTTCCCCTCCATACAATAATCCATGCTTTGTTTTCAGTTTTCCAGCAACTCTTCACAATAACATGCTCTTTCTTCCTCCACTTGTGTTACAGACAAGCTGTCCTTACTTGTTCTACTTTCCAAACTCCTCCCCCAAAGTCTGGAAAATTAATTTGTGCTAAGACATCACGAGGGCTTAGCCCAGGAGTCTGTTTTCCATACCAGGTGTGAGTCCTGGGAAAGCCCATCTGAGCATATGCAGACCACTTTCCCCTTCCCACTGAACAACCGTGGTCTCCTGTTTGCTCACACACTTAGAATTCAAATTTCCCTCCCATTTTTATGCAATTTATCAATATATCAGAGAAGTTGATGGCAGACTGAATCAAGCACTTTCCTCATCCAAACTACTCCTATCTTCCATCCTGACCACTTCAATCTTCTGTTGCACCGCCAGCTGGCTTTTCCAGTTTTGGGAGGAAATTAGCTAATCGTAAATGCATTTAATAACACTGAGCTTTCCCTGTATAAGGAAGCTTTTTAATGTGTAATGTTTTATTATGTTTTTATATATGTTGGAAGCAGCCCAGAGTGGCTGGGGCAAACCAGTCAGATGGGCGGGGTACAAATAATAAAATTATTATTAGTGGTAGTAGCAGTGGTGAGATGTGTAAATGCATTTAAGATGATAATTTTATGCCAATTTCTTTGCTTGCCTTCCCTTTTCCTTTTTATGTTTGCATAAATTGATTTTCAGGTAAGCTTCCCCTCCTCAAAGGACATAACTGAAAATGCCAATGGGTAAATCCCTTTGTTAATGACATGACATTGACAACATCAACTCCTTCTATTTACCTCATCTGGAAGACTCAGCACCATGTCATTAGCAGCTTTCTTCAGGCCCACAGCAAATGTTTCACACACAACATCTGAGAAACCGCTGTGCTGTACTTGCAAAAAGAGAACATTTTTAGGCTACTTTTTAAAATATACTTCAACACAGCATATGTTTACATTATTTTCGCACCTGCAGATATAGGCTTGAGTAATTTCTATGCCCACACAGAGTAAAGTGCAGCTGTATGTATATAAAACAAGTCAGGTCTGGATGGAACATGCTATTAAATCATCCCTATCCACTCAAGAAACATACAGAGGTGCAAACATTAAGAAATTGAGGTGAAATTTGATGAAAGAGCTAACATTTAAAAATATTAAGTTGGATATAAACAAGTATCCACTTAATCTGTCTCTGTTTTGGGTCACTCTCCCTCTATCTCCAATTTGGGGAAAATGCTAGCAGTGTTATCTTGCACCTTTCTGTGCATGGCAATCATTCATGTTTGCCAAAATTCAGAAGACCTGTTAACTACTCCTCAAATATGCAAATCTGAAGTATGCTATTAAGTAATCAAGAACAGCTACTCCTTCGCTATGGAGCAAAGATGCTGTTGGGCCTAACGCATGGTTAGCTGTTGTGCGGGAAGTGAGATGAACGGCACTTAACCCTAACAGGGATGTGCTTGAAATAGGATCTGAAACCATGATTTCAAGTTGGTTAAAGAGGAACCACAGTTAACCCTAAACTACAATTGGGTTAATGTTACTACTGATCAGCTTGCTGAAGGTACATCCAGCAGGGGAATTGCATTTGAAAAGGAACAGAGTACGGAGAAGAAAATATGCACATAACCTGTGACTCAAAATATTTTGAGCAGTACTTGGTTAAGGTTTGCATCCAAGGAAAGGAGACAGACCAAAAGCAACCGCAGTCCCATCAGTGTTTACAAATATACATACATAGACTGGTGAGTGCTGATAAAAGCAGAAGCATTTACTTGTATCTAGCAAAACCAGGATGAGAGCTGCTACGAAAATCAAAAACACAACAAGAAAGCAGAGTGCAGGGGAGAAAAACAATTTTATTGCCTTTAGCAAATAGAATTTTTGAAGGCCGATTTAATTTACTGGCCCCACGGCAAAAAACTCAAGTTATTCACATTCTTTTTTTTTATTTCCATCGCTTCTTGAATAAGAACAAAGCACCACAAAACAGCTACATTTTAATTACAACAGATGCTTTTATTCTTGTGAGCAAAGTTTTCTTTCTTTTTTGGAAAAAAAAAGCACTGAATTTTAAGGTCACAAAAGAACATGTTGGTGCAGATGTATTATTTCACTAGGCTTTTGAATAGATAGCTAATAAGAGAGACACTGAAAATACTTTGTTAAATGCTTCTCATGTGGTAAAGCTGGAATTTTGCCACATGGCATGGTTCAGAAATACTTAGAATGCCCTCCAGTGTCGGATGGAATAAATAATTGTAACTGGCCAGTCAAAATAAAATGAAATCTTAATTGCATCTGCTTAGCCTTAGAGGCAGGTCCAGCTAATTTCAGCACGTTACGTAATTTCAAATAATGTGCCCTGATCTTTTTATATCCTTCCAGAGTAACTACATTTATTGTACTCCTTTCTTAATGTTAGATAAAAGACTCCTATGCCCTCTCACCAGGGAGTAAGTCCCATTGAACTCAATGAAATTTAGTTTTCAGTAGACCTTTATAGGTTTGCACTGTCAGCTGGCACTGGCAAACCACAGCTTCTGCTCTTCATGTAAAATGCACAATGGGTATGTAAGACTCTTAATATTTGAGTATACAAGTAACTCTTTTCTATAGCTGCCTTGAATACATGTTGTCTGGTAATCTGCATTCCTGAGTTAATCAAGGCCATTTTAATAAAAGAGACTTAAATTGGCTTTTCTGCGGCTCACATCTGTGTGATGGGGAAAAGAAACGGAAAGCAACAAAAATGTATGTAAGAGTTATTTTCTATAGTGTCATTTTCTATTTCCAGGAGGATCAATTTAAATTGAACAATAGAAACTTGGTGAAAAATGAATTCGCAACATTTAACTGATTGCAAACTCCCATAAGTAACTGTTTTGGAATCTTTTTTGCCCTGAATAGTTAGGCTATGTAGTAAAGCACAGGCAGTGATGTCTATAGTGTAACCATTATAATTTAAAGAAAGTGAGCTTAAATAAATATGCTGATCACCTAACCAATAAGTGTAAAAGCAAAATGCCAACATTCTGTCCCCTTCTTCCAAGTTGTGATCACACTTTAGCATGACCAAGAAACAAAAACTAAAATAGGGGTGTGCAGATAAAAGAAAGTACTGTATTCACTCTTGTCTAGTTTTCAGCTTCACCAGATAACCCAGGTTCTAGTATCATACAAGAGGTAGTAAAACCATATGTGGTGGACCTGCGATAAGGTAAAAAAAATTTGGGAATCAATTTATAATGAACTCAAAAAAATATTTAGATATACTTTCCCCAAAAGACCGGAAGCATGTCTATTAGGCTTAATAGGAACAGAAATTAAAATAGAAGATCAAAATTTGTTCATGTATGCTACAGCTGCCGCGAGGACCCTTCTGGCCCAAAGATGGAAAGTACAAGATATACCAACGATTCAGGAGTGGCAGGCGAAGTTGACAGAATATGCAGAACTTGCCAAACTGTCAGGGAGGATCCGGGACCAGGGAGATCAAAGATACCAAAATAACTGGAGTAAATTTATTGAATATTTAAAGAAGAATTGTAAAGAGGTCAAGACACTAGCAGGATTGACATAATACCTCCAATGTATAATAGTACTAATATGAGAATGATGTGCGTGATGGAAAGAGGATAAATATACCAGTTGTGGGGAGGGAGGGGGGTCGCGACTCGGCAGAGTCAAAGGGAATGTATCGTGCTATTACAATTTGTTGGAAAAGAATATGTAAGGAAAACAATAAAAATTCACTTGGGAAAAAAAAAGGTAGTAAAACCTTTCCCTAGCCATTTTCTCCACACCATGCATAATTTACACGTCTCCCAACCTCTTTTCTAAGTTAAAAAGCCCCAAGTGTTTGACCTTTTCTCCAGTTGCCTCAGTTCTTTGATCATTTTGATTACCCTTTTCCAGCTCTACAACATCCTTTTTGATGTGCAGCAATCGGAACTTTACAAAGTATTCTAACGGTAGCATCCATTTCCTCTCTAGCGAGTGGGAAGTTCAATAGTAGAAACGAGTACGGAAAAATTATCTGCTTCTCACTTTCTTTTAGCTACCCTTTTACATCATGCATGTAGCACAATCCAAGAGCTTCTCAGTTATCTGCTGTTCAGTTTCATTGCTTCACTTTTCACATGGGTTGCTCATTTCACTGTTTTTCAAGTCCTTGAAAGATACAAGGAGAGGTATAGTTGCTGCTATGCCACTATATAGCATAACTGGTTCTTCTGCCCATCTAATTAGGCAAGCGTGAGTGGTTACATGTCAGACTGATGACATTCACCTCCATCAGACAAATTTTAATCTGTGGTTAAAATTTAAATTTCTGATTAAAATTTCAATCAATTAATTTAACATTCAGATAAGACCAATTAAAGCTAAAGCCTTAAAATTAGAGAAAGATTTCTCTACTGCATTTCACATTTTATAAGATTGTTCCTTGAAGAGTAACCTCAGTTATCTTCTACACCAGTGGTTTTCAGATTTTCTACCTTCAGAAAACTTTTTTAAGAATGCCTGTCTGCTGAGGAACCTGAGCATCTACTATTGAACCCTATGAGTACTGCAGAGAATTCCAGGGCCGCTTTTGGGGCAAATATCTGGCTTCACCAGCAGCCCATACAAACAATATTGCCCTAGGCCTATGGGATGCCAACCTTTTGGGGCTAGTGATCACTGCCACAAAATAGATGTCAAGGGACTTGCTAGTTATAAAAGCTGGCGTGGGTACCTTGCTAACAATTTGCCTAAGACACTGAGTACAAAGCAAAGCTAGAGTCTAACCCCATGAACCCAAATCCAATTTAAATTTGTTAATCATCTGGTATATAGAGTAGATAACTTGTGGGGCATCATGGCAGCCTTCTTGAGGCAGCATGGATCCCGCAGGCACCTCCCATTCCTAGTTCTTGCCTGCAAGTCAAGATAGCAGAGAAAGGTTGGTAGGGATACCTTTTCATGGAATTCCATAATTGTGCTGAAGAACGTAAGCACGTAAGCATACAGTTTGGAAAACAGTGGTCTATATTAGAGGTTCTCAAAATGTCTATGTTCAGGGCCCACTTGAGAGGCTGAAAATTACCAAGGTCCATCAGTCACAAAATGGTGGTGCATGGGCAGAGCCAATAACATAATGGCAGCAGATGGCAATTTCCAAAGTGGATTGCATAGCAATAGAATATGCAGTTAGCTATTGCCAGCTGATTATGCCAATCTTTGTCTTTATCTGCTGCCTTTGTGTTACTAGCACTACTCCTGCACCATTTAGTGACTGAGGTGGGGTGGGTGCTCAATAATTTTCAGCCTGTATGGGGGGAGAACCCTTATGGTAGATACATTACCGAATTTAGTTTAGAATAGGGAGTCAAATCAAACATGAATCAAAAACCAGAATGAACATTTATTTTTTCCCTAAACCATAAGAGAACTGAACCGTAACAGAAAGTCTCTGTTGAGTATGAACTGCAACAGAACTTTAAAAAAAATAGTTCAAATAAGTATTCATCTAAGCAACAAAACTCCTGATGTAGTACACTCTCTGGCTCACACAAAACCAGAACAAGCACATAAAATAAACCCAATGTGTGGGAGGGTTTATATATTCGGGTTTCTCCCAGAATTTTATACTCTGTCCTTTTAAAGGGCTGGGTAGCAGTAAGCAAGGATTGCAATGGAGACCTCCTTCTCCTTAGAATAGGGGCTTGGTCAACATAGAAGTTAAAAAATGGAAGAGTTGAACATGCAACACATATGCAAGGTGAAAGAATAATACAAAGTAAGCAATACAGTACATATTTATCAAATGTTCCTTACCTGTGCAATTAATGAGACCATATATGTAAATTTAAAATAGAAATAGGGAATAAACTGTGAAGCCAAACATGAAAAACCAATATTGCAGAAACAAAGAAAGAGATAAGGAGCTATCAGCGTACACAGAAATGAATAGTTGTGAAACACAAATCTTGATGGGGGAGGTAACAAGCCTTCCTCCAAGAAAAGGGGGAAGGATAGCACTGCTGGATTTGGCTATGTGTGTTCAGCAGAATGCCTGAAGACACCTTTAGTTGCAACACTGTTGGCTTGCTCCATCGCAATGAGCAAATGGTCATCATGTGCCTTTTCTTTTAAATTTTATCATGTGAACTTGAATTGTACTAGTTACATTATGTGTACCAAATCAGTTGCTGAACTTTTATTGACATGAATTGGTACCAAACCAGAGCAACTGAACACGAACCCCCCAAAATTATGCTTTTATATTTTTTGTTTACACATGGGAACTAAAAGGCAAAGAAAACCAGGAAAAAGTGGTATCTGAAGAAGTGTGCATGCACACGAAAGCTCATACCAAGAACTAACTTAGTTGGTCTTTAAGGTGCTACTGGAAGGAATTTTTTTTGTCAAGAAAAAGCAGTAAGTGTATCCCAGTCCTACTAAAGGCACAGATGAATTCAAGACTCATGCTACTCAGAAAAGATGCCTGATCTATTGATATGTTAATTTATTACTTTAGCACTCTGAAAAGCCCATAGAATGTTCTCACTGTTCTGAGCACCAAGGTGCATCCCTTCCCAAGCAGGAGGACATCCAGAAAGAACACATAGCTAAAACTCTTCTTAAGAAGGGAAGATTTATGAATTGCCACCACACCTCTCATCAGGCAAGAAAGAGAAACTACATGCATGCTGAATGATTTCTTTCTCCATTGACAAGAATTCAAAGGTTTGCTCATACCTTCTCTCAGTGTGTGTTTACTCTCTTTCATATTTACAAAGGGCAAAACAGGGAACTAGAAGATTCCAATAAGCATGCTGAGTTATTCTTCCCTAAGGGTTGGCAAATAATGCTGAAAATAATGCTGAAAACTAAGAATGGCCTGGATTATTTGGTATTATATTCCTTTTAAGAAAGAAAACACCATTTTTTGTGTACAGGTAACTTTCAATTTAGGGACGCGGGTGGTGCTGTGGGTTAAACCACAGAGCCTCGGACTTGCCGATCAGAAGGTCGGTGATTTGAATACCCGCGACGGGGTTAGCTATCCTTGCTCAGTCCCTCCTCCTGCCAACCTAGCTGTTCAAAAGCACATCAAAGTGCAAGTAGATAAATAGGTACCGCTCCGGCGGGAGGTAAATGGCGTTTCTGTGTGCTGCTCTGGTTTGCCAGAAGCTGCTTAGTCATGCTGGCCACATGACCCGGAAGATGTACGCCGGCTCCCTTGGCCAATAAAGCGAGATGAATGCCGCAACCCCAGTCAGCCATGACTGAACCTAATAGTCAGGGGTCCCTTTACCTTTACCTAACTCTCAATTTATGCAGGGGTTATGTTCCAAGGATACCACGTAAAGCCAAAATCACATATAGTCAAAACACATTTGGTTCCATGGCAGGTGTGATTGTCAAAGTGGCCCCCCCGAACGACCACCCCTTTTCACCCCTTTTTATTTTTATTTACAGAGCACATAAAACCAAATGTGTGCAAGCTTAATTGCATAAGTTGCAAGTTACATGTACTTCATTTACTCAGTGTCTTAACTACACTGTTAAGAGCCTCATATCAATTATCTACACAATAAACGAAGAGACCCAAATATGTACAAACTGAATCTATACAATAAAGATCTTAAAGGATAGTTAAATATAACAATGCAATCCAGCAAAAACATTGAAATAAATGTTCCAGGTAAAGACTTAGGAAAATCATTTTAAAACTTACCTAGAACATTCAATGTTTTGGAATAAGAAAATAAAACAATCTGGAAGGACCTTAGGAGACACCCAATGCAACCTCCATTTCAGTGCAGGATATACTAGATTTCAAGAATCTCCAATAGATGTTGGCCTATACTATTTTGATTGAGGTGCTTCTTACGTATTAGCAAATTGTAAATGTGAGTGCACTATCTCTTTGTGACCACAATTAGTGAACCTAATTTTAACCACCCTGGCACACCCAAAATCTAAATGATAAAGGAGTGTATTTCACCATCAACTTATATGGGGAACAGAAAGCTGGTTCAAGTTAAAGAGTAACTTCTAAAGGGTAACTTGAGTCAAATTTGATTCTTATTATGAAAATACTTTGTAACTGCTCTGAGAGCCTATTTGGGTTATAAAGCAAGATACATGTATCCAAAGGAAATAGTGTAAATAAAAACTATTTCCTGTTCATTAGCATGAAGAACTGTATAAGGTTGTGATTATGTATACATGGTATTTTACTGAAGGGTGTGCCCTACACCTACCACTCTCAGTGCATGTTTTGGATACAGCAGGAATTCTAGCCATTTTTAAAATATATTATATAGCTGTGTACATGGTGCTTTATAGAGTAACATAAACTAGACAGGTATATAAGCAGAGAATGAGCACAGGTGGCATTAAATGAAGGGCCACAGCTCAGTGGTGCAGCATCTGCTATGCATGCAGAAGGTCCCAGTTTCAATCCCTGATAGAATTAGGAATATCCCTAGTCTGAAATCCCAGAGAGCTGTTGCCAGTCACTGTAGACAATATTGAGCTTGATGGACCAATGGCCTAACTTGGTATAAGGAGTCTGCAATGATTTGTACTTAGTTTGTAATGAGGTGAGAGAGTTGAATCAGGCACAGATTTGGACACCAACTAATGAACTGGTCTCTGAAGCTGCTCTAAGAGCATTGTGTAAAGCTTCTCTCTAGGGGTAGCAAATATTTGGCCCTCTAGATCTTCCTGGGCCTCCAATCAGCCGCAGCCCCCCATGACCAATGGCCAGGAATGATGGGAATTGTAGTCAAACAACACCAAGCTCTCATTTGAAGCATAGAAGCAGACTCCTAAATTCCCCCTCCCCCAGGGTCAGAAAGCAACAATAAACTCAACATACTAGGTCTTTCTTCTTTGCAATCCCAACTGATATTTAGTAAAGCTTCTGCAAGAACACAATTGTTAATTTCAGTGGGGCTTGCAAGAGCAAGTTTTCCAATAATTTGTACCTTGTGAACCACAATTCAGTAGTAGATTGCATGAGTCACATGCAGCAGGTCCCAAGTTCAATTCCCTAGCAAGCCCTGTTAAAGGGACCAGCTTTCAGGAGCTTGGAGAGATTTCTGAGGCCTGGAGAGTTGCTGCCAGTCAGAGTGGACAATACTGGGTTAGATGGATATTCAGTGTGACCAGGTAGAAGATGGGGGGGGGGGGGTATGTGTGCCATTTTCTACCTTGGAGCAAGGTAGAACTTCAAGGCAACTCTTGAAGGCAGGAATGCATTAGTGACTGAGAAGTGCCACGTTATTCCCAGTTAATCCCAGATAGGAGTTTCACTGTATTTTTCACACACCCCAATACAGCACCACCCAAAAGAGAGATTCTTAGAGTTTACCCTCCAGAGTGCTCAAAACTGGGACTGCATAGACCAGATCCATTTTCAGATTTCCTCTTTCCTCAACCCCCATAAGGAGTGCAACCCCACCCCCCGCTGCAAAATCTGGGTAAATTTACACCCACCCACTCAAAACGCAGCTGCTTACCAGAAGAGCAATTTCAGCAGTAAAAAAAAAAAAACCAGCCTCGCTTAAATCAAAGTTTTCTAGCGCCAGCGGCACGGAATAAAGCATTTCAATACTTTATGGGGACGAGAAATGCGTTCCCCCAAACTTGTAAGTTGCTCCAGCTGCTTTTTTGGACTACAGTTCCCATCATCCTTGACTACTGGTCTTGCTAGCTAGGGACGACGGGAGCTGTAGTCCAAAAAAAAAAAAAAAGCCAGCCGAAGACCCAAGTTTGGGGAAACGCTGCTTTACAGCGGAGTACTTCTACACTGCCTAAAATAAAATAAAACCAACGGGGGCGGGATAAAACTCCCCCTGTTCATTTCAGTGCATCCTCCGCAAGCAAATATTTCATAATACCGTTTGAGAGGTCTGGCGCGGAGGAACCCTAAAGCTACCTCCCTCCAAAAAATATTATTATTATTAAAAAAATCTCGTTTCTTCGGCCTAGTCACCCCTGAGAACCGTCAGGACTCGGAATAAGGATCACGTCCCGCCGAAGGGGCTCAGGAAAAGCTGCCTCAGCCCAAGCGAACACGAGTGGGAAGAATATTCAAAGGAAACGAGGGGTGCGCCTCTAATGGCGGGACGGGAGCCGCCGGCCCGCGCCGGGAAAGAGCGCCAAAGTGGGCGCGGCGGGTCGCCTCACGAGCGCTCGGCCACTCGCCTCAGTACCTCAGCTCCTGACGGGCTCAAGCGAGGCCTCTCAGCAACCAGAAGCGGCGGCAGCGGCGGCGGCAGTGGCAGCCTCGACCGCTTCCCCCCCGCGCGCCTCAGCCAACCCGAGCGCCGCTCCTCCCTCGCGGCGTGACTGAGGGAAGGCGGGCCTAGTGGGCCGGCGGGCGCCTGCGCCTTGTGGGCGGCCGGTGTGCCAGCGGAGCGGGCGGATCCCCCACGACGGGGCCCGGCTGACGTGTCTGCGCTACAGAGCAGCCCGGCCCGGCTGTGCCGGCCTGGGTTGAGGGGAAGAGAGGAGGAAAGAGGAGGCGGCGGCAAGCGAGCGGCGGAAAGCAGGCCGGCGCCTCTCGAAGACTCTGCCTTGCGAGGAGGCCCAGGCGGCGGCGGCAGCTCCTCGGCTGGAAGAAAAAGCCCCGCCCGGCCTGCACCATGTTCAATGTGGAGAGCCTGGAGCGGGCCGAGCTCGGGGAGAGCTTGCTCACCTGGGTGAGTGACCGAGGCTTGTGGCGGGGGGGGGGGGGGGGAGGTGCCGTTCCCCGGGAGCTTTTGCCCCCTGGGCCTGTGCTTTCTCTCCTTCCATCCCTTTCCCAGTTTGGTGCCTGGGCGGCTTCCTTCTGTCTCTAACTCGAGCTCCCAGTTGGGCCCTGCCATGCCTCGAGCCGGTCTCTGTTCTTTTGAGGGGCTCCACACGCTTTGCCTCGCTCACCCCGGTTATGGGCTTCGGCCCCCTATGATGTGTCCAGCCTCATCCTGCTTATTCAGATGCAGGCAACCCGCTGGATTCATCCGGGCTTAACTACCAGCTCACTCTGCGTATAGTGAGTGGTATGATTCTGTGTATTTATTTGTTTTCATATGCAAAATTCAGAGTGCGAAGGTGGCAAGTAAGTTTCTGCAAAGCATGTGTTGGGCAGGTACACAGTCTCAAGAAACCAGCCACTGGTTTCCCTGTGAAGGTCCACCTGGCTTTTGTTTTGTTTTTTAGTGTGTGAAAAAGCACAGTAGAACACCTCGTATCTCCTTTCTTCTCCCCGTGGATTGTATCCAGCAAAATTTACTTAGAGTAGACCAGCTGTAATTAATGGATCTAAGATACCTGATGTCCATTAGTTTCAATAAGTATGGAGTATGACTAATATTGGATTCTGCCCCATCTTTCTTGTCCTTTGAAGGCATTAATGTCATCAAGCCATGAAAGGGCTGGGCTTGCTTATTTCGCCATCTCTCCCTTCACAGCTTTGCTGTAAATGCAGCTTCTGCTTCCCTTTAAATCAAGTCAGTCTCTTTTAGTGTTTGTATAAACTTGTGCAAAACTTTGCACTTGCGGCTACCAGTGGGATAGTTTGCACCTAATCACATTTCTTGGAGAGAAACAAGGTAAAGGTACCCCTGCCCGTACGGGCCAGTCGTGACCGACTCTGGGGTTGCGCGCCCATCTCGCTTAAGAGGCCGGGGGCCAACGCTGTCCGGAGACACTTCCGGGTCACGTGGCCAGCGTGACGAAGCTGCTCTGGCGAGCCAGCACCAGCGCAGCACACAGAAACGCCGTTTACCTTCCCGCTATAAAGTGGTACCTATTTATCTACTTGCACTTAAGGGTGCTTTCGAACTGCTAGGTGGGCAGGAGCTGGGACCGAACGACGGGAGCTCACCTTGCCCGCGGGGATTCGAACCGCCAACCATACGATCAGCAAGTCCTAGGCACTGAGGTTTTACCCACAGAGCCACCCGCGAGAGAAACTACTTAAAGGCTAGTACTTGGACTCTGCAAGACTCTTGGTTGGTTTTTCTCCAACAGACTAATATAGCTATCTCTCTCTCTTGAAGGCGGGGTATTACTTATAATCTGTTAATTTCAGAGAAGTGAGTATCTAGTTGTGGTTTTCAGATGTTGACATCCAAGCAACTTTGGCATTGGGGGGGGAAATCTACCCACACATTCTGTTGTAGTGTGCTTTGTCTATCTAAAATCAGTAGGTTGTCTTTGTTCTATTTTAAAGAGACTTCAGGTATTTGGGCCCAGAGGAACATTATTTCCACAGGTCTAGAGCTAGGAGTGATGGAACACAGAGATACACTGTTGGAGATATTTGGGGTATACCTCCATGTTGTCATACTTATCAGTCTTTTGTAGAGCACTTTGCAGGGAGAAAATAAAGGCAACCTGCATTGCTAAGAGGCAGATAGTTGTAGCTTATTTCATATGTGTATTTTTCAGCCAGATGTGTATGCAGACAGTTGGGATCCATGCCTGGTTTCCCATGTTCTTGTGTGTGAATCCATAATCAAATACCCTGGAAAACAATGCTTCTGAAGATAAAGTTCCCATTATGTGCGGGAGATAAAGAATATCAACTTGTAACGGGGTCCTTAACTCTTTTGTAGGTAGTGTTCTTCTTATTACTTCAATTGAAAAGAAATCTGCACCCTTGAACTTAAACAAATTCAATTCTGTTGATTGCAGCTGGGCTATTTAAGATCAAATTCTATTCTGAAAGATGCTGTTGCCTACAAACCTGTGCATTGTTGATTAAATTACAGAGCAGTCTGGGCAGATATGCCAGTGTATATTCAATTTAAGGTAAGGTGTATCCTAACAGCCACTGTGTGGGTTTGTGGGGAGCAGTGTAAACCTTTAATTTTCGACCTTCCACTAAGTCCTGTGGACTGAATTTTAGTTAACCTTCATTCTTGATGGTATAAGTTACACAGAAGTCTGTGAGTGGAACCAGTGAATGGAGTTAGGATGCAGCATAACTTAGTTTTTCCATGACACACACCCTTTTTGACCTTTACACCAGAGTAACGTTCCACTGCCTTAATTTATGCCAGCAGGGATTTTTGTCAGCCATTGTAAGTAGATATGCCAGGGTAAGCCATTTATATTGGTTTATTCTGGGGTGAGAAGATATGCCACAGCCTAACCTCTCCCAGCTGACATATCCTCTGGGGTTTGAATTGCCTCACCAGTCAAGAACATGTGATCTGTTATCCCTAGAACTAAATTACCTTCAGGTTGTCAGCGAAAAGTACATGGACACCAGGGATGATACACAACTTCAGCAGGACTTTGCCGGGTGAAAATTTGTCTCTTACACCTTGAACCTATAAATAAATAAATAAACAAATAACCGAATGAATGTATGCAGAGTTTATTGTGCTGTCTAATTGCACTTTGATTTTTAACAGCTACATATTGAATGTGTTATGTTTGGACATAGTTAGTTTTGTGGTTGCTGAAAAGGGGCATAAATTGTCTCCAGTGTTGTACTTGCCACCCACATGCTATGTCCATTTCTGTGTTTGTAATGCTAGGTGTCTAGAGGGTGACTGTTGCCAGTGCAGGCTTGATTCTGCTGTATTAGTGCAACATCCTGTGATGTTTTCCAGTTAGCAAAGTACAATATTTCTCACCATGCTACAGAAGATCACACCAGTACACTCTTCATCAGACTCCAGCTAGTTTAAGATACTGCTTTTTTTTTTTCTATCAAAAGGTTTGAGAATGCATACTCAGATGTTGTGCTAGACTGAAATACCTGTGCTGGCTGCCAATTCATTTCCAGGCCGAGTTCCTGGAAACTAATATTTTTCAAATGAGACTGCTTTCAGTTTCACCTTATGTAGAGTCCAGATTTGACTTTTTCTGTTGCAGTACTACCATATTTTTCCGTGTATTAGACGCCCCCATGTATAAGATGACCCCCTATTTTGGGGGGCTCTAGATTAAGAAAGTGGGGGGAGATTGCCCAGAGTTGTTGAACACTCCTGATTGATGTAGCGGCAGCCAATAGACAACAGAGCTTGCCGCAGTCACCAAGCACCCGCCCAATCGCTGCTGACAATCTCAGGCTCGTGGCAAGAACCAATCACACGGGCAAACTACACACTACCAATGTATAAGACGACCCCCCCCCCCAATTTTGAATTGATTTGGGGTAAAAAAAGTTTGTCTTATACACGGAAAAGTACGGTATATCTCTGGAATGCTGTCCATACATGCTCACTTTCAAAGGGAGCTGGACACCTTTATTTTCCATGTAATCTTTAATTTGACTGGTTGTTTCATTTTCCTGTAACTGTATTCTACATTTATGATTTTTCTTTGTTTTAGTTAATATGCATCTTAGATTTCATGTGTTGGTTCCAAACTTAAGCCATGCTTCAGCTAGACTCATTGAAATCTGTGGGACTTTACATTGGTTATCCACTGTGAATTTGATTAAACCCCTTTTAAAAACATCCAGATTAGTAGCCATCAGCTACAACTTGGGGTAACGATTTTTAAATTCATTATGCACACTTTTGTCTGTTCTGAATCTTTAAAAATTCAGCTGTATTGAAGTTTTAGTGTTGTAAGAGAGAGAGAGAAACTTCTCATTGTGTGTAAACTCTACAATGTGGAGGGCAGGCTTTCTGTTCCACTGCTTTGCATTGAGTGCATATTTATTAATTGCTGGTATTTTTCTCTCCAACTTGCTGCTTTCTCTAGAGAAGTAATTAATAAGGAAGTGAATACTTATTGCATTCTACATTTCCTGGAAACAGAAGTAAATAACGGGCAGTTTTTGCACCAATCTTAACTGGCAGAAAGTCCTTGCATGTTGGAACCTTTAAATGGCCCTGGGATACACATCAGATCCTATTACTGTATTATTATTATTATATTATGAAAATGCATTTCAGAATAAATTATTCTCTTTTCCCTATTTCAGTGGCCTTGTTTTCTGCATATACCGTTCAGACAGATGTATCCCATTTGTGCATTGTCTTTCTCGTTGCCTAAATCAGCATAACCTTTAAGGGAGAGAGAAAAGGGATTAAGCAAGCCCATTCCATTTACAGTTTAATTCAAATAAGTTTTTAAAATTATAATGTATAGTTATGGATGGGTGAGTAGCATAAATTCCAGAAGGGCTGTAGCTCAGTGGCAGATAATCTGCTTTGCATGTAGAAGGTTCCAGGTTTGGTCCTCTGGCATCTGCAGGTAGGGCTGGGAGAGAACCCTGTTGGTAATCCTGGAGGTCCACTTACAGTCAGTGTGGACAACACTCAGCTAGATGGACCAGTATTCTGACTCTATATAAGACAGCTTCCTATGTTCCTTCTTATATCCTAATAGCACTTTAGTTCTTGTCAATGGGAATCATTTGATACATCATGTCTTATGCTGCTTCTGGAAGAAACTTGGGTTTTAATGAGTCTCTAGAGGAATATATATATATATATATATATATATATATATATATATATATATATATTTAAGTGAGCATCAGCTACCAGGAATACCTTTGCAATCCTATGTTGGTGTTTAGCTGGTAGGTTTAAGAGGAAGCTCTCTGTTAATTTTGTAGCTCATACTCTGCACTTCCGAAGGAAGCAGAGACCTAAATCCAGACACACTGGTATGATGTGTTCTTCAAGTCACACAGTTGTACTTGTTCATAAGCTTGTAAATACCCAGAACTTTATAGTTAGTTGATCTTACAAATTACTACTCTGCTACTACTTTCACAGGTTTTGACATGACCACAGTGTTTCTCCTTAAACTGGCTTGTCATCAGTATGAGAAACATTTATGGGTTGGATGCATATTTAGTTATTCTTAAGAGTCAACCCAGCGAAATAAATAGCACTTGCAATACTTACTTGTTGCATTTATTATATACCATTTTTATACCAAGGCACCTGAAGTAGTATACAGTTTTAAAATACCGAAAGAATAAATGGTATAAAATGTAGAGCAACAGAGTCCTCTAAGGCCAAGTGGTGGTCTCTTCAGAAACAGATGACTCAAGGACTCTTACCTGGGCTTTTTCTCTTCTGCCTTTCCAGGGCTGTCTTAAGCATATGCGGCGCCAGGGTGCAAAGATCCACCCGGCGCCGCCCCTGGTTGCCCAGTCCCAGGCGCGCAAGAGGGCGGAGATGGCCGGCCGCCTCAGCGTCTTGCTGGCTCAGTCGCCCCCAAACTCGCGGTGCAGAGCTGCCCGCAGCAGAAGAGCCCGCCGCAGTGCTCTGACCGACAGTCGGGCTCTTCCCCAGACTCAACTCTCGGGCCCTGGACTCTTGACCTGGCGCCCCTGAGAGTCTGGTGCCCAGGTGCTCCACACCCCTAGCGCCTATGGGTAAGACAGCCCTGTGCCTTTCCTCAGTTCTCTCAAGACTTAAGTAGCTCCAGGGAAGATGGAGTGAGGGGCTGCCCCAAACATCAATTAAAGTTAACTTGCATTCATAAGTCTGGATCCAACCCTATGTAGAAAACTCTCTTGGTTGCTTTTATTCAATAGAACAAAAGCATTTTAAAATAAAGGCATTTGCAGGACCTTTTTGTTTTGATGATAGATTCGTAGTTCTCATGGAGACCAATATTAGAAGGATTTACAGAATCTGTGTGTGCTAATTGGTACAGCCTGAGGAAGACAGTATGTGGTTTGTAACTAACAACAATCAGCAATGAAGACTTTTAAAGTAATGTAGTTATTGGGTTCAGATTTGGAATTCTTCATGTCTGTGAACTATAGCACTATGGACTGCAGCACTACTTTGAGAAATGTTTCTCAAACATATTTGCAGCAGTCCTACTATAATTATGATCTGTAAGGTGGCGGCTGTTCTTTATATTTTAAAAACTTAAATTTTTAGGGTTCTATAAAGCAACTTATTTAACAGATTCCTATTTTTTATTTTTTATTTATCAATGATGGGAAGAAGGTATATTTGCACACACAATTTAGTAAGTTGTAAGCAAGAGAGAATGATTTTTCTTCAGAGTATTTGCTTGGTAGGAATGAAATTGACAAAAAGAAGTCTGTGTCATATGTCTGTTACACAAACTTGAGTCATTCTTTCCCTGTTGTAGCCTTGAATTCTGCTTAGAGTTGACTATTTCAGAAGATTTTCTTGTTTCACTGACATGCCTATGTTGGAATTATGGGCTGGGATCCAAAGAAGAAATGCTATGAATGTACAATGGAGGTTACTGCTGAACAGTGCACGCACTCTTTCATGCACATTCAGTCACAGTGCGTCTGTAGCACTGTAGGCATTATTGTTGTTGTTGTTGTTGTTGTTATTTTATTTATACCTTGCCCATCTGGCTGGGTTTCCCCAGCCACTCTGGGTGGCTCACAGCGTATATCGGAACATACTAAAACATCAACATTAAAAACTTTCCGGTTCAGGGCTGCCTGCAAATGCTTTTGAAAGTCAACTGTTGGAGCGGGTTGTCAGTTAAAACATAATTATCTCAGTTTAAAAAACCATAGTTTATCGGACTGAGAAAAATCCATTTATCTGTTCACTTATCTAGTGTGCCTTAATTCAATATTTCCAGAGGTGGGAGAAACCACAGTTTCTTGTGCTGCCTGTACAGGTGATTCCTATGGCCCAGGTTATCAAACCATGATGGAGGAATCACAAAGTAGGGATTACTTAAACCAGCTTTTCTTAACTTGGTGCCAGTGTTTAAAATTAGCCATGTGCCAGGTGTGTTTTGTGACTGGTGCGGGTCCAGTTGTGACCATGTGGAGATCTCTGGATGCCAGTTTGGCTTCTGACATCTCCACCTGGCTGGCCCCTCCAGCTTTCTTAAGCAGGTAAGCAGAAGAGCTTATTTATTGCATTTATATCCCACCTTTTTCTCCAAGGTGTACTTGGTTCACTCCCTCCTCATTTATTCCCTACAGTGACCCCGTGATGTAGGTTAAGAGGCTGTGACTGGCCCAGGGTCACCCAGTGAGCTTCATGACTGAGTGGTGATTTGAACCCTGATCTTCAAGGTGCTAGTCTGACACTCTCACCACTATACCATAGTGGCTTCCTAGAGTACTTCTGCTATGGGGCAGCTATATAAATTAAGTAGGTAAATAAATATGGAGAAAGCAAAATGTCACTTACAGAATGATCTGAAATATTTTCATTGAAGCTTGAATTTGTTTTATTTGGATTGCTTTATTTGATGTTTTAATGTGTTGTAAACCACTGAGTTTTTTCCCTTTAAAATATGAAAAATAATAATAACAATAATAAATCTTATTTGGGGGGTGGGGGTGCCTAGACATTCTGCTGTGGTGACTGCAACCTAGTTTTAAGGTGCCATTTGGCAATTAGCTTATATATCTGAGTTTCTAACATTGTGTGGTACCCCTCTAGTTGGTTGGGAATTAAAACTCCATTAGCCCCAGGAAGCAAGGCCAATGGTCATTGGATGATGGGAATTGTAGTCCAAACATCTGGAAGGCAGCATTTTGGGTTAAACAATAGCTTCCTTGGTTTCAAAGTCACAGACTACAGTTAAATAAAGCCTGTAAATATTTAAATAAGGGAGGGGGAGCATGTGAGCACAAATATTGTCCCCAGTTACACAAATTGTGGTTCATTGGACTGAGATGGTAACATCTGAACCAAACCAAAGGGCATGCGTAAGGGTGTTTCCCGGGCCCAGGGCATCTGTTCACATTGAGATTAACAGATATTAATAAGTCATAGTACACAGTTTATTTTAAAATATGTACTGAAACCTGTCAGTCTTCCTTTCAGGGCACCTAACAATGGATAATAAGAATAACAATGTGCAATCAAAATCAAGAAGAAGCTGCATACAAGCAGAATACTTACCTGTTGTTAAAGGCTTTGAGCCACTTAGTTATCAGCTGAAAGGAGCAACTGAAAGGAAATTTCCAGTGTTAACATTTGTGTCCAAAGTGTGTATGTTAATTATTTGATGGAAGGCTGTTCCAAAATGTATTTTTGATAACTTGGGTGAGAAAATGAGTTAAACCTGTCCTTGAGCTGCTTGTGAAACTTTCCACATCCACCCAAGCACTCTAACCTGTTTGTGAACATTTTAAGAACTGGTTAGGGTAGATCAAATGATCAGTAGGTCGACAAGCTTGTTTAGCTGAAACTCTCCATATATATATAAAATAGCAGCTGGGTGAAGATGGGCAGGCTGAAATGTGTTCCCATTCTTTTTCCAGGGTGTTAACTTCCTGTTTTATTATGAAGAACTGGTTGAATATTTCTACTCTCCAGGGTTAGGAAATAGGTTTTAAAATTGTTGTTCATGCACTGTAGAATACTGCATTCTACAGAAGGACTTAAGTTCCTAAACTAGTTTGTGTGTTGAGAGTGTTTGTTTTTTTGGCCAAAGTTTCAGAGCAGCCACTTTGTTTGCAGTATAACACATGCCAGCATGCCTTGGGTTTTATGATTTCTCAGTTGTAAGAGTCCAAAATATCCTCCCTCTCTGAAGCAGGATGTAGGCATCCCTTATCTATTCCAGGTGCTTCCCATTCATTTGCAATCTGATGAGGCCAAAACTGGCCTCTTTGCAACTGGAACTTTGAAACAATAAAAATAAAATAAAAGATCAGCTGCTGCCAAGGAACATCCCTTGCCATAACGTCTAGTAAAACCAGGGATGGGGTCAAGGTTGTATGGGCTCTCAGCCAAAGTAGTTACCTTGTGGGCAGTACTGATCACTGTCAAGTGTCTTCCAGCTGCCATCTTTATTTCTCCCCCCACCCCAAGTCCTAGTCCCCATCCCCCCCCCCCCGGTAATGTATGTTAATAACATGGCTGCCACTACAAAAACACATAGTGACCAGAAAACTGAAAGTTTTAAAAAGGAGGAACCAAGGCAGGTATTAGCAATGCCAGCACCTATTATGAAAGGGGAGGAGGTAGCTGTGTTTTTAATCACCATTTTTAACATAATGCACAAGTATTTTGGAATGTTTAGTCCTTCCCAGAGTGCAAGAAGATGATGAGCTTAAATGTGGAAGGGAGCTTGTGCCCACAGCTAAGTCCACTGACTCAAAACTTTGTGGAACGAGTCATCTAATGTTGGGATTGGACTTCCATATGTTGAAAGAATGGTTTCTTCTTTAATCCAAGGCTGTAGCAGTGTGAAAAACAGCACTTTGCTGGAGTGATAATGGTGTGAGCCCCTCTATCATAGCTGCAGGTTGTATATGTGTGTAAATAAACTATATATCATACAGATACCACGTTTCGAGGCTGGGGTGGCATGTAACAACATCATTGATTATTGTTAATGTTTGTTTTGAGGTTATCTTTTTTGAGCTGTGGGAGAAAGGTCACTTTTTAAATAAATTCTAGCTAAAAGTTTCAAGTTTAGAGGCCACTTCTGAATATCATATACTGGGAATGCAGAGTCTTAGTTTTGAGAAGACATGCACACACTAAAAGGCGGAGATGATGGGCAGACATTGTATTAATGTTGCAATCACCACTATTATCAAATATTATAGAGTTGGTGTTGCACATTTGGCTAGAAGGCAGGGAAGGTGGCTGCTGCAGACAGGGAAGAGGTGAATTGCATTTCCATCACAGCACATCAGTGTCGAGTTGCAGCTCGGCATCCAAAGAAAAGTCAGTCTCACATCATAATAAGTTCCGAAATATGGCTGCTTCTAGGGCTAATGCAGCACAGCTTTTATTGTGTGAAATCAGAAAGCTACAAAGTACAAGCCAAGCAATTTGTTCTAGCAAGCAGATAAGGACCTTCGCACTAGACCACGCACGCGATCAGGCCATGCCACGTTAGCCAATTATAGGACAGCACGAGCTGTTCACGCGCTGTTCATGCTCCAAGGATGCTTCTAGCTATGAAATCACCCTGTAACAATAAGAACCTTGCTCATGCTCTCATGTACAAGCAATCATTTTCCCACATATCCCCTTTTCTTGTTTATATTATTAGAGGAAAAGAGGGACCATTAGTCCAAATCGTACACTTCATTGCCTAAGCGTCTACACTTTGCAACATAAATTCCTCTTGTAACCCCTGTGGTGGGCCGTGGTCGGTACCACCATGCAGTGCATTGGGAAATCAAAGAGGGTATGCATTGAATGCAACAACACACCATAATGAAGCCAGCAATACATGCAATTACAATCAATAATATTTTTCTTAACCATAATCCATTAGGTAGCCAAGAAGACAACCACTCCCATGGATCAAAACCTTCAGGTGGATTCAAAGGATTATGGGCTATCATTTGTTCCATATGATCAATAGTAGCAGAGATATTGGTCGATTGATCAGTTATATACATGCAGCAATGAGAATGAATTAAGGCACAAATTCCACCTTTAGAAGCAAGGATCACATCTAAAGCATAATGATGTTGAAGAACTACATTTCTTATTTCTGATATTTCTTTGTTAATCATTTTTAAAGCCAAAATGGTGGAATTAAACAAATTTTCTGTCCAGTTTGCCAATTTATGCAAATCACGGTAATTCATGGCTGCACCTAAAGAAGGCAGAAGGGACCTAGAGATGGCTGTCCCTGTATATTGAGAAATAGGTGATTGTACTTCCCTTCTGTTACGCAAACGGACCGCTGGGAGCTTATCTATTTTATATACCAAGGGTACTACTATACCTAACGTGCAGGTACCAGAAAAGGCAGAGGGGATTCCTTTGTAGGCACGTGTGCCACAAAATAACCATAAATCAGATTGAAGCAAACATGTAGTTCTGCTGCTCTTTCTCATCCAGTCGAACCAAACATAAAAGTCTCTACACGCAGCTTGTTGTTCATAGGTCATGTAAGTTGGGACATTATTAATTAAAACCTTTGGTCTGCCACTCATGGTTGTAACATTAAGAAAACAAGAAGATCCATTAATGTATTCATGTGTCCAATTACAATATGGATAATGACCTAAAAATTTTTTGCTACTGTGATTAAAATGAAAACAATAAGGAGCTAATTCTACAAGCGATAGAAATACAGGAGGTAAACTTATGCGATTGTCCTTCATATTATTGCTAATCTTATATGAAGCATTTATAGGAATACCATGTAATAAAATGCCAGATCTTTTTGATTGAGGAGGGATATGCATACACATCCAACAATCAGAAAGGTTAAGCATAGAAGCAAAATGATTAATGTCTCTAACGTAAGTATTGTTAGTCCAAATCTGATGATAAGGTTCAGGCCTCCTGGCCTTCTGCAAAAAGGCAGCACGACGAAAGCGGTGTTTCACAAAGTTCACGGAGAGGCTCCATCCGTGTGAAGTGGAATTGTGGGGCCACTCAGGACGATGCCATATTGGTTGCTCGGGGGGGCAATAAGGGTGAGAATGGTAAATTATTCCAATAGCTGTTTCCGAGCAACCTGCGTGATATTTCGTGGCTCGATTATTGGCATGTAAAAACCACAATCCAGGAGAAGCCACACAGCCATTTCTGCAGATACAGGAGCCCATTGTCTTCTCAGGCCTTGATAAAGAAACACACACAACCTGCCCTCTGTCCGGGAACCATGCCAAAGCACAAGAATGAAACAACTGGAACACACTGAAATCCCCTCACCCCCTCCCATGCCAAGAGTCCACAATAGTTCCAAGACAGCTTTCTGTACATGCTCAGGGGAATACATCATAGGGCAGGACTCTTGAGGGAGGAGAAAAGAAGAAGAGATCTGGGGGGTAAAATGCAAGCGATGCCGGTCCGGCGAGGGCATCCTTCAAAGCCAGGCTCATTTCCCAAACAAGAGGCGGCAAAACTGTAATGATATTTGATGGTTGAAGTGGCTTCCCAGGGAAAAGGGGGGCCAATGCGGTGGAGATGAAGATGGTCTTTCAACGTGCCAAGAAACACTGGAACAGCTGTGGATCTGGAAGCAACCTGTAAGACACTAGAGGGCGTTGCAATACTTCCTCCTTCCGGAAATGAAGTTCAGCAGGCGTAAAATTCCTGTTGCCAAATAACCAGAGTGACCAATATGTGATCTAAGATGTGCTTCAGAAAATTGACAAGTCCTGGCCTGTATCAAAGATGGGGCACTTTGTGCTGGAGTGACATTGCTGTGCGGTAGATCTGCACTGCGCAGGAAAATGGTCCACTTTGCCACATCCAAAGCAGGTTTTATCCTTTGCAGGATTCTGGGACACGGTGGAAGACAAAGCTGTGGCTAGCAGGCAAGCTTTATGTGTCTCAGTGTCCACTGACTGGCAGGCTTTAAGCACATCTGCAATGGCTATATTGGGAGTTGTCATCAAAGGGCGTAGTGCTTGCTTACAGTCCTCAAACGCAAGCTGGCGGACAATCAGTTCTTGGGCTGCTACGTCCTGAACTTGCCGCTTAAGAGTGTTATCCAAGCGATCGACAAATTGTCCATAGGGCTCTGTAGGACCCTGTCTGATGCTGCCCCAACGGCCATCTCGCTCATTCTTGTCATCAGGAACAGAGGACAGGGCTTCTTGGGCGGCAGCAGTGGTAGCTGTCCAATACATGGAATCAAGGGCCAACTGTTGGGCAATAGTAAGAAAATTGCCTTCGCCAGTTAAGCCATCAAGAACATCAGTTTGGTTCAGCATAATGGGGGCTGGGGGTGCAGGGCCATTGTCCTTGACAGAAGAATACAGTTCCTTTATGAATCTCAAATCAAACTGTTCGTGCCGGGCTGGGCCTCCCCCTGGGGCGGCAGGAACACTCACAGGAAAAAGATTAGGAGTTGTAGAATCAAAAGCCAACAACGGAGCGGCGGCACGGAGAGATTCTTGGAGAGGAGTAGTAGAAGCAGTGCCAAATGTCTTGGGCGGAGGAGGTGGAAGAGCGGGGGGTGCTGCAGAATTTGAAGAATGCAGGGGAGAGACAGGAGGAGCCGAAGGGAAAATGTCCGGCGGTTTAGGAGGTAGGTTTGAGGCAGGCAAAGCGGGAGCTTGGAGGGCGGGCGAAGAAGCTATTGCAGCAGCCAGAAGAATGTTTGAAGGAGTTAAGCACGACATAGCTTTGTAGACGTTACCCCAGGCATGCAAAACCTTGACATCAATCTGAGGATGATTTTGAAAGAAGTGTCCAATTTTTTTCCAATCGTCTAACTCCCAATTTCCGTCCTGGGGGAACCAGGGACAGTGAGTGTCCAGGGCTTTTATAAGGGACTTAAGGTCAGCCTTCCGAACAGCAAGGTTGTTACTGGCCAAAAGGAATTTAAGGTCTTTAAAAAAAATTTTCTGTGGTGCAGAGAGAGACTTTCCCATGATTGCAAGAGTTGCAAAAAGAGCAGGGAGCAACTTACCAGGGATCCTCGGAAGGATGAATGGCGCCTGAAGCCCTTGCCGGGCGAGGTAAGTGCTGATAAGTCCGTAACGTAGTCCAGAATCACATTCACACGGGAGCTCTCACCGGGGATCCACTACGTGGATGAACGACGCGTCTGCAGCCCTGCCGGGCGAGGTGAGGCTGAACGTTGTAAAACAGCATGAAGTCCGAAAGAAATCACACGGGAGCACTCACCAGGGATCCACTACGTGGATGAACGACGTGTTGGTGAGTGCTGAATAATGAAAAACAACGTGAAGTCCGAAGGCAGTCACACGGGGTAGCAAGGGAGCACTCACCGGGATCCGAAGCGGATGAAAGACGCGTGGTGAGCGCTGAACGATGAGAAGCAACGTGAAATCCGAAGTCAGTCACACGGGGCACCAATTGTCGAGTTGCAGCTCGGCATCCAAAGAAAAGTCAGTCTCACATCATAATAAGTTCCGAAATATGGCTGCTTCTAGGGCTAATGCAGCACAGCTTTTATTGTGTGAAATCAGAAAGCTACAAAGTACAAGCCAAGCAATTTGTTCTAGCAAGCAGATAAGGACCTTCGCACTAGACCACGCACGCGATCAGGCCATGCCACGTTAGCCAATTATAGGACAGCACGAGCTGTTCACGCGCTGTTCATGCTCCAAGGATGCTTCTAGCTATGAAATCACCCTGTAACAATAAGAACCTTGCTCATGCTCTCATGTACAAGCAATCATTTTCCCACACATCAGGAAGACCAAAATATGTATTTTAAAGGTGGAAAGGGGTGTGATTTCAAAGTCAAAGAAGCTTAGAGTGGTTATTTATAGCATGTCAATGTGCAGAGAAAAACAACATTCACTTTTAGGGGAAAGTATGCAAAATGCTTAACAAATTTATGATGCAATCTTCTGTTATGCACACTTCCACCCTGTGGAAATTGTTTTTAAAGGTGTGTGCCTTCAGGTATAGAAATACCTGTGCATCTCCAGATAAGAAAATATGATGGACTGTGTGGAAGTTTGGAAGTATTAATTGAGGGAAAGAGCCAAGACACAGCATGCAGAAATATCCTGATAAGGGCTTCTTACGCATGGATACTCTTGCTCAAATTCACACATAGATACATTGGTTCTTGTGTGAGATACTGTGCCCTTTGTCACTGTTGTTGTATTTGATTGATACTAATTGTATTTTGCTTTTGCTTTTTAGTTTGCATTTTTGTATTTTATTCTTGTGAGTCATGTTTGATTGAAAAGTGACATAAAAAGAAACTTTAACCTAATGTGGCATTATATGATCTGTGCAGATCATATAATTTATTTTCTCTTGAGTTAAGTTCAGTTGACGCATTTTACCTACTGTGATTTTTAACAGTCACCTTCTGAGGGCATCTTTATAGCAGAAGTTTTATTAAAAGGGCCAAGATGTCATTGGCTCAGCTACCAAACCACCTAGGGAAAGTAAATTTCATAGTGACAGGAGGGCTGGGGAAATCTAATGTAGAGACCCTGTTAAAGGATCCATCACTTTATGAGGACTGTTCATGACTGTTCACCCCTAAAGCTTGCTGGGTGACCTTCGACCAGTCATGGTCTCTCAGCCTAACCTACCTCACAGATTTGTTGTGAGGATAAAATGGAGAGGGAGGAGAATTGTGTATGCCACTTTGAGCTTATTGAAGGAAAGGTGAGATATAATCAATAAATTGTAAAACAAGTAAAGGGGCTGAGAGAGTTACTGCCTTGCGGAGGAAGTCATTAGTTTTTTATTTACAATTTTGATTACCAGTAGGGACAGTGTATTTATCCTTTTGGGCTAAATTGTTTTCGTTTGTTACTTTTCTCTGCAATGTATAAATAATATAATGTATTGTAGTTGGCTAGTAAGAGCTGCAGTGCTTTTGAAATCTCTTGGTATGCTGGCGTGATGCAATACGGTGTAACTTGACTAAATGTACCTGTTCCTCCTCAGATCCAGACATTTAATGTTGAAGCACCATGCCAGACTGTGGATGATTTAACCAATGGAGTCGTGATGGCCCAAGTCCTGCAAAAGATGTAAGAGAACACTTTTTAAAAATCATTGTGAATGTGTTTACTTACTCAATAAGTAAGTAACTTCCCCCTTGCCCCTGACAAGTATCCACCTAATAAGAACTTGCTATGTCATACTCTGTTCTTAAGTGTTCTTACTGCTCAACTATAAGTTTTGTTTAAAAACAAAACATTAATTACTTTTATTAATGAATGTAATTGTTGGTGAATCAAGCTTTTGTTTTCAAACACAGAAAACAATTCTGTGCATGAGCTGCGTGCTTCCCTTTGCATGAGCAAGTAAACCATAGCTTAGTGTAACATCCAAACCTGGTTTTCCTTGACCCAGGAAACCACAATTGACAATCCAACAGAAAACTGTAGTTCAAGACTGTTAAAGTGAAACAAACCACAATACCAGATTGATCTGGTATGTTAAACTATCCCTATTGTGATTTGTTTATCCACTCTCATGAAGGGAGGCATTTCTGCACAGTATAGTTTACTAACCCAGGCTTTTATGGTTTAGCATTATGTGCAAACATGGCCAGTTCTTAGTAGTAGGTTTTTTTTAATTAAAAAAAATATTTATAGACTGTGACTAATGTACTGCATATGATGTATTGCAAGATAGCATATTTAACTAAAGAATAAGGATCTCCACCCAGAAGAGCATATTTTGACAGTGGTGTTGGCAATAGAGGAAGGAATAGGGGGAATGGATGTTTAATGTATTTTGTGGGCTTTTATATAGAGCATACACAATAAAAAATAAAACTGCTTGTTCAGTAAATTGCACTGTAGTGAAAGAAAAAGCAAAGCTGGTGTGACTAAGAGTTCAGTTAATGACGTCTCCATATTGCTATTCTTCATAAGTAGCATTGTTAATGACCTTGTTTATTGAAAACTGTCTAAATTACCCTTTCACCCCCCACTCTGTGTTAGCCTTTCAGTGTCATGACTCTGTCAAGGCAGTGCTGGGGGAAGTGCTGTTGCTTACATAAGATGCATTCTGTTAGAAACAGAGTGGCTCTGTTTCTTGCACTTCTACATCTATCATCTTTCAAGGACATTAAATGTGCTTGAAGATGACTAATCCCCCACTGCCCCCAGTACTTGGTTTTCTGTTGAGGGTAATATTCACGAAAAGCATTTAGAATATAATAGTGTCCTACACCTCTTTGTCACTGTTCCACCTTTTCCTCCCAAACAGCTCTCCCTTTATCTGGGAGAGGTATAGTCTGAAACCAGAGGGAGAGAAAAGTAGCAGCTTATGTTTGGTGGGCCTACAACCTTTCATCTGCAAGAGAGGCCTATGAAAAGACCCTTTCCCTTGAACTGTGAAGGGAAACAGCACAGATTTCTCTCGCATTAAGGATGAAGAATTTTCTTTGTGACATCAGCAGTTGCTACATTAATCCCTACTTTCGGCGTGGATCTGTATTTAGCAATCAACATATGTAAAGAAAGAAAATCATTCATAAAAAATATTTTAAAAAAGAAAGAGACATTGACTTCCTGGTGGGGATTGGTTGTACTGGGCTTTTCTCTGAATAATGTGACAGTGTGGGTGGACTATGGTTTAATGGGACTGAAAAAAGGAGTATGCAGCTGCAGTAAAGCAAAGATGAAGCAGAAGAAATTGGCCCGGAGAGTGAAATGAAGTGGGGGTATGCCAAATAAAGACAGATCAAAGCTATCAAGGAAAATAAGTTGATTTGTTCCTTTACCCATTCTTTTGGCTATATCTCAAGTTGGATCTACATTTCCATAGGCATTCCCACCATTTGGTAGACATCTTGCTAGTTAATATATGGCGTAAAACATTTGTGCTCATTTTGTGACACTTTTACGTCAGAAATGCAGAGAACTTACAGAAATTGTGAATGTGCTTTCTCCACAACATGCCAGGAATGGAATGGAAACTAGCTCATTCACTGCTTGAACTAACCAAACCAGTTTGTTGGGGCTTTGTTACTGGCATTTCATCTGTACTCTCTATTTCAACCATCCTGTTATTCACCACTGAGAATCAAGCTGTACTTCAGCAGGTTTAACTTGCATCTTCAAAGATTTTGTGCTACTAATATCATAACTCTCAAATTCCTACAAATTAAAGAGTGGCGTGTGAAATGAGATGAACTTCCTCTTCAGTGGAAACAAGTTAAGAATATTGAATTCTGAGATAAACAAGCCATAGAGCCTTGGCTTAATGATGGGGGTGGGGGTGGAGGGAGGATCATAGCCTCTGAGGATTCCATCACACTCACCAGGCTTCCTGTCCTGTTGAACTTCAATTTTGAAAATTAAAACTTATCCCCCTCACCCAAACAAGCCTTTCCTGCTTCCCACCATTCTCCTACCTGACTTCTTTTAGATGTTCTCAAAATGATGGTTGTGGTCCATGAGGAGCCTTGTTGAGGCAATTCAGAGTTTTATGGCTGCCATGACAACTGTAGAGCTGTCCCAACATATCAGTGGCTAATCACATTTTTGCATATCACACTTTGGATTTCATGCTCTAGAGCAGAAAGATGGTGATCTATGTTTGAAGAGTAATGTGTGCAGTCTGAACCAGAAAAGAGTGCACAGGGCAATGAGGTCAGTACAACTCTGACCTTCACGCTGCTACAGTATACAAACATATCTGCAGATTTAAGGTTGTATTTTTCTCACGTACATTCCATATAAACTGCAGGTATAAGCTCCTAATGGATCTACATTCATCTATTCTAGAAATGAGAGTGACAGACAGAGCTGTAGCACTGATATCAGGGTGGGGGACCTTTGGCCTTCCAGATGTTGTTGAGCTACAGCTCCTGTTATCCCTGACTGGTGCCCATGCTGGCTGGTTCCCCACCCTTGACTTATATGGCAGCTCTTTATATTCCCATGCGACTGACTTAAATAGGAGCATACAAATGAGTACTCATCAGTCCTTTTGGCACTGCTAACATCGTTGGCTCCTAATTCCTTGTTTGTTCTGCAAGACAATTCTTAGTCAGTTGCAGTAGATGTGGGACCGTAAGCCTTTAATATAAATTTTAACATTAATTAATTATCATTACAACCTATGTACTTAGGGAAAGTCAGTTAACAGAAGCATTATATTTAACTGTGAATGTTCCAATTTGTGTAATTTGAGAGTAATGTCAGAAGTTTCCCTTTCAGATAATAAGAGTATATACTAAATTCATTTTTGAAGATGGATCTGCCAGACCAATTTCTAAGAGACTTCTAGGCATAGAGAATATTCTGGATGAATCTTTTACCAGAAATGCTTCATAACAGATTATTTGGTCTCTATACAATGGATTTTGTATTTCTTAGTTATTCTTAATTGCAGCCTGGCACAAAGCTGTACTTGATACAATAATTCATTCATTGTGAGTTACATTAATCTCATAGTAGGAACTTCCATAACTTTGAAGAATAGATGTTTTTAGAACAAAGAAAACAAACAGCAAAAACTGAATTTGAATCCTCCCACAGCATAATGAAACAGAAAAATACAGAACATGTTTTCAGAGCATTTTAAAAAATGTAAGCAAAAAAGTTCCCCTCCCAACAATGATTTTAAAAATTGTGATTTAAAAACATTATGAAGTACTATACTATATCCAAATTACTCTTCCTTCTGCTCCTCCAAACAGGTATCACAGAAAAGACTTAGTCAAGAGGCAGGTGAGACTGTTCAAGTGAAGGAGAGTGTCCAAGGGATTGACATGCTTCTAGATCAGTAGCATAATTTGCTATTTCAAAATCAAGCAGTTCGGGGGGGGGGGGGGGGACCTGCAAGCGTAAAAAGGAATGACAGCAGGAAGGTAGGTGTTAGACCAGAAATTCCAAATCTGTGTGGCGGAGTGCACTATCACGCTATGGGAAAGAAATTAAAGATGGAATACATGTGGTGCTGTTGCACTCACAGAAGGGTCTTTTATAGAATCTGGTTGGAAGGGACCATGAGAATCATCTAGTCCAGAGCTTTCCAAAATTTTCATGCTGGAGACACATTTTTTGGACATTTATCATTTTGCAACACAGTAATTCAGTTTTACTAGCAAACTAGAGGTTAAACTAACCCCTTTTCAGCCTCGGGAGTAGTGTAAGGAACGTTCGCACGACACACCTACACACTGCAGCCGACACACAGTTTGGAAAGCTCTGATCTAGTCCAACCCCCTGCAATGCAGGAATACGCAGTTGTCTCATATGGGGATCAAACTTGCAACCTTGGCATTATCAGCACCACACTCTACCCAACCGAGCTATCCTGGTGGATGCCGCATCTGATGGAAGAGGAGGGAATTCAGGCATGAAGGTAAATCAGCAAATTCACCTCCCCTCCTCTTCCATTAGGAGAACTGTCCTCCAGATGAAAAAATCTTCTGTGAGCACAAAGTATCCAGTTGAATTCCACCCTGAATATTTTAAGGGCCTGTAGCCCAAAGTACCCAGCTGCAGCAAGGGCTTTCTGCTTCAACTCTTAGCTCTTTCTAATTAGGAGGCACACCTAGATCAATGATTTGTGCAGAAAAAACTGTGAGTAGGCTCCTCTGTGGGTAAGTAGTTCTTAGTGGTGTTATACACACTGAAAGTAAATTTTGCAGGTGTGAGTGAAGTGTAGGACTGATTTTTACGTCTGAAAAAGGATGCCTCTGCTTCCAAAAGCTCAGGAAACACACTGTTAGAAACCTTCATAAAGAAAGCGAAGGTGAGTTATCTAGCAATAAAGTATGAACAGGCAAAGGAACCAAAAATGTTTCTAAGTTGTAATTCCGTAGCAGATCTAGTCAGCCAGTGTGTGGATTTTCAAATAAAATGAGAGTTAGTTACAAAAACAAGAACGAAACAAACCCCACAAGTCAGTAAATACAAGTAAAATAAACATGCTCAGTTAAAGCACCCTAGGGCACCAGAAAACTTTGTGATGCAACTATTTCAGAAAACTGCAGTAGAGGACTTTAGGAAATGTTTCATTCATTCAGTTATATAAGTTGTCGATCATGTCAGTTTGGCTGTCCTCCGATGAAATGGTGTGTGCTAGAACACACCCAATATTTCCCTTCAACTGTGCATTGGTAATTGTGGACAAGGAAGCTGATCTTGTAATTGAGGAATTCGAGGACTTCATAGAAACATGAGAGGGCTTAATGGTGGTTAATGAAAGCAAGAAAATCTTCAAATAAAATAGCTTTTTTAAAAAAGAGGGGCTGCAAAAACATTGTGATAAGTAATATAGGAACCATAAGACATTACAGTGGTGCCCCGCAAGACGAATGTCTCGCAAGACGGAAAACCCGCTAGACGAAAGGGTTTTCCGTTTGCGATGCGCTTCACAAGACGAATTTCCCTATGGGCTTGCTTCGCAAGACGAAAACGTCTTGCGAGTCTCGCCATTTCCCCCCCGCTTTCCCCCCCCTTTTTCAAAGGCGCTAAGCCACTAATAGCCTTTTAGCAGCTTAGCCGCTAATCCTTTAATAGCCACTAAGCCGCTAAATAGCTAATAGCACTAATCCTCTTAGCCGCTAATGGGGTTGCTTCGCAAGACGAAAAAACCGCTAGACGAAGAGAATCGCGAAACGGATTCTTTTCGTCTTGCGAGGCACCACTGTAATTAATGTTCTAGAACTTTTGGATGAAAGTAAATATATAACATATAATTGAGACATACAACTCATAAATGTCAATAATAATACACTTATGAAAGCTTTGTTAGAGTTGACAATCGTGATATCTATTCCAGACAGCCAAATAGAAATGAAATGAATAATATTATTAAGTAATAGCCTAATATTTTATTTAAAAACTATAGATGATAGTAAGAGACATTGCTAACTATTATTCTGCTTTTGTTTTTTCAGTGATCCAACGTACTTTGATGAAAACTGGTTAAACAGAATCAAAACTGAAGTAGGGGACAACTGGAGACTGAAGGTATTTTCATAGTTTAACTCTGATTTTAACTTTCAGTACACAAAGTATTGCAGTTATACGTGTGTGTGCATTTTATGAATTTTATGTTGCCTTTTCCAGAGTTTCAGAGTAGGTTATGGAATAATACTGATTTTACCTAACCGGTCCCGTCAGCAAAAGCCTTGCTGAAGGACTTCTGCTTGCACAATGGGACTCTCTGCACCCAACTGACATGAGATCAAGCCAAAATAAATATATAGGGTGGTATTCAGTGATGTTTTATGCAGTGTAAACCCCTTGAAATTAATGAAAAGAACTGGGCTAGGTCCATTAATTTCAGTAGGCCAGCTTTGAGTAAAAATTAGTTCAGTATCATCCATAATACTGAAATCTTTCTTCTTATGCATAGGTGTGGTTTTTTTTACCCCAATGTACCACTCCCTACTTAATGCTGATTCAGAAGTAAAGTCTTAATGGAAGAAAAATTCTGAATTCTTTTGGGAGATCATGAGTTGAGAGGAAAGTAGCACAGTAAAGGGAGTTCTGTTGGACCACATGGAAACTAAGAGACCCTCAGCTAATATCCCTGTATGCCATAGGCCTCTGAACTTTCAATGTTTGCATGAGATCAGAGACTTTCATTCCTAATAGCTTTATTGACTTTGCTCATCAACCATGCTGGCATCGTATTGGCCCTGGGGTACCTTTCCTTATGGTGTACATTCTAGCGAAGTTTTTGTAATTGTGGTTTTGAATAACCCCCAAGGATTCTGGAGGGATTTGACCCTCTTGACTTTTCTTTTCAGCTCCCTTTTTACCAATCCTTCATTTTCAGGAAGTTTCCCTTTTTGAAAGAAAACATGATTGTGTGAACTTTCTTGGGAATTGTCCACTTACATATATGTTAAATTTGATAGCACTGTGGTCACGGCTCCCAGTAAGTTCAACAGTCAAAACTCTCTTCTCTTACTACCCCAAAATGTACAGCTGGCCCCAAATTGCCAGCCTGGAGGCAGGAACATGCATGGAGGAAGTGGAGGTTGTGGTTTCATGACTTGCTTGGTGGGGATGGCCTGTCCCACTGCTCTCCACTCCTTCTTCCACGTGCCATATTCATCATACCAGTTGCTGACGAGGAGTCTACACTACAGGCCAAAAGACTGAATTAATCCTCTTTATGTTTGCAGTTCTTGTTTGCAGAAGGCAAAGGCTTAAAATTCTTTCCATTGGAGTCTTTTTCAGTCTAACCTGCTGATCTGGAGGTAAAATGGGAGCTTTTGCCTTGAATCCCAGATTCCTCTTGGCTAGTAAAAATCAGAGGGGAGGAACTGCTACACCTTACTCTCATTATTCCACATTTGTTGATTTTCAAGTCTCAAGAGCTTTTGCTGAAATCTTTGCTTCTTGATGGTACTGTTGTCAGGGGGAAATGAAATATTACTAATTACCTTTTTAAATTTGATTGAGTATAATCTGGCCTTGTGGTGATTCATGGATGAGAAAAACAGAATCCTTGACAGTTCTTGTTTACTTGCACAAATGGCTTTGTCCTTGTAAGACTTATGAATGTAAAAAGTTGAGAGACAATTGCATTGATGGTGGAAATACTTTTTTCTACCCATCTGTTCCCAAATGAAAATGTTCTAGTACACATAGATGCTTGCATTCCTTATGTATACAGAAGATTAAAAACTTGCCCCTCTTACATATCTGAGCAGGTAGAAGATGGGAAATTTCACAGGAAAGTTCAAGAGAATTGTATGGAATTTTCTACACATGAATAAATTTTCTAAACAGTTAAGGTGCTGCTGCTGCATTTTGATCCCTGAAAGACATTTGAAAACAAGAGACCCATAGCCAAAATATCTGTAATGATTTCAGGGTTGAGGCAACTTGAACACTTCTCCATGCATTAGGAGCCGCTCCATACGGGGGCAATGTTCTCATGAAGACGTATCAAAGATTTGCATTCGGCCAGGGGTCTTACAGCTTTCCATATTTCTTAACAGTAGGATACACAGTAGAATCATGGAAGCAGTATTGTCAGTGGGTCACCCTAGGTTGTCTAAATCTGTCTCGGAATTCACACTGCAGGCTTAGGCAGCAGCATTGAAACCCAAGCTGCATTATTTCTTATGTACACAGTTGCTTGCAAGGAACGGTTGGGTGGCTTTCCCTTTGGGGGAAATGGCAGAGAACAAAAACTAAGATGTTTCAGTACAGTCAAAATGTTCTGCCTGCGACTATTTGAAATGATACTTCAGTATTTCAAAAATAAGATATGGTTGATGGTAATATGGAGCAACCAATAGCATGCCAACAGAAGAGTAGAAGATAAACTGCCCCAATGACTGCTTTGTGCGCCATCAGGGACGTTAAATACTTTGCTCTTCTTGGGTGGAATTCTGTTATGATCTTCTGGCACTCAAGACTGCATCCCATGTTGGTACCATTTACTCCCCAACCCCTTGTGTTCCATTTAGAAATAACTTGTCTAGATAATTGAGGGTTGTTGTTTTTTTAAAGAAGCATAGCTCCTTTTAAAGAAAGATAGCTCCATCAGTAGAGCATGAGACTCTTAATCTCAGAGTCGTGGGTTTGAGCCCCACATTGGGCAAGAGATTCCTGTATTGCAGGAGGTTGGACTAGATGACAATCATAGTCCCTTCCAACTCTACAATTCTGTGTTCTATGATCTATCATCTGACAAAGCAAGCATTGTACATGATGATCCAGATATACATTTCTGATAATCAGTTTATATAATTTTCTCAGTAAATTATTTCTTCCCATTGAACTGCGCTCCTTAAATTCTGTCTAATTCAAAAAGTTTGGTAATGAATCTTAACTTCTTCTGTTTACACTATAATTTATCTGCCCAATAAAGTTTTTCACTTCAAGTATTACGCTGATTTGCACAATCATTTCAAGCATTTTATTGTAGTACTGGCACATGGTATTGAATCCATTCTCGTGGGTCCTGATTCTTGCCTAGGGTATAATTTTTGGCATTGCCCGTTTAAAGAATTTGAGAATGAGAGCAAGCCTAAGTATTGATTTTTATTGGCTAATGAGGAAATCTAAATTATTTGGGAGCTTGTGGTCTTGATAACCTGAAAACAAGATGTCAAAATGCCATCCAGCTTTTTAAATTTAATGGCATTTTGACATCTTGTTGTCAACTTAAAAGGACCGCAAGGTCCAAAGAGTTTCAGAAGTGGGGTAGAAAAATGAACATACTTGATTCAAGCCTGTCTAATGGCTCTGTTGTGTGTAAGAACTTGTTTCTGTCCTCCCCACCCCCAACTCCTGTTGCGTTGATGCTGCTTTTGAAGCTCTGCCAATTTGGACAAGCAGATACTGCCAAGAAAGGGCTCAGAAACCCTGCTGTGTGCACAGTGTTCCCAGTGTGGCCCAAAAAGAAATCATTATATTTGAGAAGCACCATGGGGGTATAAGGCTGAGCCCCCAAACTCATTGGTGTAGGTAGTTGTTATATCTATTTGCTTTCCCGTCCCTTTGAATATGGGCAGAGAAAATCTATAAATGAGAAATAAAATTAATGGCAAATTCTTGATTTGATGATTGGCTGCTTTAAGCTGAAAAAAATCTTAACAATTGGCTGTTTTAGGCAAAAATGGCTTTTGGCTAGAAAGATTAATTCTTGTAGACAGCAATGTAAGATTGTGCTTCGGTGTGGCCTACTCTCACAGTTTCTCAGTATGCAATTTTTTCCCTTCCTTTTTTAAAAGGTGAGCAATCTGAAGAAAATTTTAAAAGGAATTTTGGATTACAATCATGAGGTAAGGTCTTTTGTTTGCTTATACAAACTGATTTTTGCACTTCATTCTCCTTTCAACTTGTTATGCTTCATTTTCATTATTCTGTTTCTGTAACAGGTAAATAAGGATTACTAAAGATAAAAGTATAGCTCTTTAATTCAGAAAACTGATCCTTTATTAATATTTTAGATGGCCCTTTGACAATCTTTTCCCAAATTTGTAATTTATAGAAAAGGAATTGCACACACTCACTCCCCCCTCCCCCCCCCCCGCGGTATGCTGTCCATTGTTTATGTACCTCTTATTAAGCTGATGAATGCTTCCTCACATAGCTTCTTTTTCTTAGAGCAATTAAAATAGATACTTTTGGAAAGTCTCTTGATAAAACCGCAAAGGCTAAGCTTTATTATCTCAGCAATAGCTATGCCTTCCCATCAGTAGCAGAATTCAAATTTATTTTGGAAAGATAAGGAACATTAAGTGTTCAGCATTAATTGATTTTGTAGACAGCTTTGTAGTATTAATAAGAAAGTCCCTAATGCAATTCTAGATATATCCATTGGAGAGCCTCTCACTTCAGAAAATTTCTTTCTGCTTTCTATTTTCACAAAGAGAAACAATCTACAACAAATACATTTAAGAACATTCTGGTATGCCACTATTTTGGACAAATAATAATAATTACCCATGTAAGTTGCTTTGAGTTGCCATGGCAAAAAAGCAACCAGTAAATGTAAACAACAACAACAAATATTTATGGAGCTAAATGTTTGAACGTTGGTGGCTCAAGATACTTGTTAAAAGTCAGCTGTAGCTTAGAAGAGATACTGTGCTGTTTACATAAGAGAAGACTGCTCTCACCGAAAGAGTGGACTAGTTGGTTCAATGTGCATGTGCGTCTAGACCAAATGAGCCGCCCACGTCATGGGTCATATACCACAGCATGACTAAAATTAAATTTTCCCCAGCATCTTGGCAGAGTGGATTACTGGGTGAAATTAGCAGGCAAAGGAAGGGTTTTCTTGTTCCCGCCTTCTGTTTTTCTCCACTATAGATAAACTCTTTCTGTACTGTTGGTTAGTACCTTTTTGGCCCAGACCTGCATCTGAAGATCTAGTGTCCTTGAGATATGGAGGCTTGCCAAGTTCAAGAGATGTGCCCTCTCCCTATACTATTCACCATGTCTGCATCTTTGTATTTTCACAGATTTTGGGGCAACAGATCAATGATTTTATCCTTCCTGATGTCAACTTGATTGGGGAGCATTCGGAAGTAGCTGAGCTTGGAAGAATGCTTCAACTTATTTTGGGCTGTGCTGTAAACTGTGAACAAAAACAAGGTCAGTTAAACTTTGGTGGAAAGGGTGCATCATTCAAACTGGACACACAAACAACTTTTCTTGTTTTGTTTAACAATATTTATACATTACCTAATAAAAACAAAAACCCTCTTAAGTGGTTTACATAAAGTAACATAAAATATCTGTTAGAAAATATCAATAAAATTAACAGACTTCAAAAACATGTAGACATAATAAAATGATAAAAATATAGATAAAATCAACAGGTTGTTGTTTTTTAAAAAAAAAGCATAATAAAACTTCATGTTTGAGTAGGCTTGCCTAAGCAGCAAGGTTTTCAGCAAGCATTGAAAACCATTCTTCTGCCTCATTTATGTTTATAAACAAAAACCTTATCTTTACAATATGATAGATGGAAGCTTTGAATACTTCAGGAAGCACAGAGCTATTTATCCTTCTGATTGTTGTAAGTATGGATGATTACGTGCTCAAATTTCTCTCTTACAGAGTATATCCAGACCATCATGATGATGGAGGAGTCTGTTCAACATGTTGTCATGACAGCCATTCAGGAGGTAAGGAGTTGGATGGTGGTAAATGGAAGGCTGAGACAGCAGTTTGTTACAACTGCTTCTTTCAGTTTAGCAGAAAGAAGTAATTTAACAGAAAAGGGCATGGTATGTAAAAATGAGAAATATTGTCACCCTCTGATAGGCAAAATAAAATTTCTAATGTATATTGAATATTTAATAAACTGTTCCACTTTTCTTTAAATCTAGAAGATATAACCTTCTGGATACCAATACTAGGTTCCCTTCTTGTCTTTCCTTCCCTGTGGTTCCCACAACAATTTAGAACTACTAGTTTAGTTTGCAGTAGAAGATTTGGCGATTGAACTTCATTTCCAGTAAGGGTAACTAGGCTCACTGAGGCTGTCATTCAGTGCACACATACCTGGAAGTAAATCCCACTGAATTCTGTGGGACTTTCTTCTGAGTAGGTATGCATAGGATTATGCTGTGGTAATCATTAAATGTTGTTTGAACATTGTTCTTAAAACTGGATGACTAGTTTTCAGGTTAATTGTAATTGGATTTGATAGCACTATTTGCAGTATGCTAGCATAAAGGTGAATTATGAGTAATTAGTAGTATTGGAATAAATAGGAAAACCAATGATCCACTTGAACCAAAGTTAAGCACTTTTAAGTCCCCATAATTTAAGAGAGCATGTTTAAAAATTTGTTTAAATCGTTACCACTGAAATTAATAGGGATAAAAAGTGTTTTGATCTTGGTTGGATTGTGTCCCAGATTTCAGTTTAGCAGCTTAAGAAATGCTAGAAACGGATATCCTCTAATTGAAGGGAAGTCATTTCAGCTTTCTGTTTTAATGTTGCAAGTGGTGCAATTGAGAATGATGTAAATGTTGATTTGGATACTTCATAGGGCGGTGTGTTAGGCAATGTTTTCTTTGAACCTGCTGCTTCTGAATGATCGTTCGATTTATGAATTTAAGTGGAGTTATTTTTTCAACCACTGCTGCGCATTGGTAGCTCTGTATATGGCACGAAACAGGATTCATAACTGGTTGGTCAACACTGAGCAGGTTTTTCTGGGAGGGGCAGGTAATTTTATTGAATGTCTTACCAGCCTTAAAGCAAACTAGTCCATATGAAACAGCTACATTCCTACTAAAACATCATCCGACATGCTTAGAGAAAATGAACAGCTTAGTAAGCTGCCCTGTGACTCCTGGAGACAAAAGAAGGACTCTAGGAGTGCTTCCACACTTGCAGAAAAGGGCTCTACTCTAGTGCACTGCTTTTCTGCAATTAGCTGGAAGTAGAATTTCAGCAAAGGTTTGACATAAAAATTAATATTCCACTGTATATTCCAGCAGTGCCCTTCCCTATCCTTCTGAAATGTCTGCTTGCAGGCTCCATTCAACAAAGGTCCTTTCAAATGCCAGTTGAAAAGTTTCCTGTTTGCAAGTTTCAGCCTTTGTTTTTCACTTCCTATTGATCGCATCTGGGAATTAGTTATGAGTAGACTTTGATTTGCACCTTGAATAGTCTCTCTGAATTGCCCCAGTGTCAGTTTCTCCTGCCGGGGTTTGTGTGGCTTTATTTATTGATTTCCTAACATTTTTCTTCATACTGTTTTGCCACTAAAAATATAAATTATGAGAGGAAACAGTAAAACAAGAATATAAATCAAATCAGTAATTAAAACCTTCTACCTTTTCACAAGGAAAAAAACCATCATTGGAGTTATTTCAAGAGGGTTTTCATCATTAATCTCCAAGCCCAGAGCATGGAATAGTATAAAAGGGGGAAATTGCAAAGAGGAAGGGTGGAATCCATTGTGGCACTAAGTCTCTTGCAAAGGATGGCAATTGCAAAGAAAACAGCATAGAAGCAGTCTAGGTACTATGAAGGTAAATCACCTTGGCCCTGAAGAGAACATTTACTTATTATTCAGTAACTAGTTTTACTGGCTCTGGCTTTTGTCCAACATGAGTGCAATGTTGATAACAAGCACATGCATAACAGGTGAGGGAAAGTCAGTGCATTGCACTTTCAGTGTTGGACCCTTTATAGCAGGAGTGGGGAATCTGTGGTTTTCTAGATGTTGGACTGCATTGCCCAGAATCCCTGTTGGCCATGCTGTCTAGGGCTGATGGCTTTTGTCCAACAATGTCTAGAGGGTCACAGGTTCCCCATCGCTTCTTTATAGCACTTGAGGTTCTTCTGCAGTCAACAGGGAAGGTACTAGAACCATTCTGGTGTAGAACAGTATGCTTACTTTTCAACATTGTGTTTTTAAATTGTGCTTTAAGATGCTCATTCCTCTAGACCCCAGAATTTAAAATCTAGGGAAAGCCTTAAGGTGAAGAAAGAAGGCAGACACAATTCCAAAAACTAATGAATTATTATTATTATTATTATTATTATTATTATTATTATTATTATTATTTATTATAACACACACTTGGAAGTACATTGAGCAGGAAAAGCAGAGACCATTGCTGATGAAAAGCTATATACCATACCTGAAACTCATCAGGTACCACATTTTCTAGATTGCTTCAATAAATGACAAGCAACAAATGGCAAACAAATAACAATGGATCATGCGTGAGTCCCTCAGACAAAATTTGTATGTATCTAGACTAGAAATCTAGGTGTAATTCAGCCACTTATTTGAATATTGCACAAAATGCCAAGTAATATCCTTGATGGTACTGTATATAGTAAAATATAATATTTATATTAAATATATACTACTGAACATACTACTCCTCAAAGAAGTGAACTTTCATGCCATTTGTAAGGCATTGGGTAGGATCCTTAGTCTGTTGATGGGGTTGTAAGTCTTTTCCTTCACCCTTTATGGTAACAGAGTATCCTGTGCTTTTGTTCGAACATGGCTGAGGGCCATGGCACACCTCAAAAGGTGGCGTTCTTGATAAGTTGCCCCTATTTGATGTGTGTCATAGGGGCTATCCTTTACTCAGGAGCGACCCCCGTTGAGCAGCCAGCAGGTGGGCTGGCTGGTTTAGGAAGTACCCCATGACTGAGCCAAAATCTCACCTCACATCTATAGTCAATTAAGTTGTGTCCTGTTTTTATTCCAAGATGGTGTATTGTGGTTCTTCCCCTTCATGGCACACAATTAATATTAATATTAAAACTACAATACTGCTCAGAGAAGTGAATTTCCTGCCACTGGCACACTTCATTCATGTGGTGACCTCAGCTTAGTTTAAAATGCACGTGATCTACAACAATAACAATGTCTAATATACATCTGTTACAGACCTGTCGTGATCATAAATACTAAGGTTCTGTTTGCTTCTGCAGTTTTTCATACAACCCGGTCCTAATGTTCATTATATCCCATGAACTGGCACTGGATGAGCTGTGGCCCAGGTGCTCATTTTGCAAAATCAAAGGGGGGAAAGACATCCAAGCATCCTAGCCTTCCATTTCCCCTTTATCCTTTACCATTGGAGCTGGTCATTTTTGTGCGTGGGCGCTTTTACACATACCCATTCACATACTGAGTTGTCCAACTGCATCTGCTAGCAGAAGCTGACAACCTGGCTCTTCCACAACCTTGGATATGGTCTGATTTATGATCATGCCTCAAGGTAATCTCTGCTTTTGATCATGACACAGCATAAAACTAAGAACGTGAATAAGGGCATACAGTTGCAGGCCCAGTTAGGAAATCTCAGTGTTGATAATAAAACAAAAGAGAACTCCTTGCCCATTCTGTTCTAGGAGTGAGAAGTGTTCTGTCTGGTAAATGTATAGTACAAAGATAACTTTGGAATAGCAAGGGACTATAAAGTAAGAAAGAATGTGGCAGGCTCAGACACATAGACACAGCCGAACGAAAAGGTCTCTTCCCCGCACCCAAACCCCCCCTCCAAGCAATGATGCAAAAGCATATCTATTCTTGTGAAATCAACTAGTAAAAGTAAGTTATTTTCCTGATTGCTTGATTCTGATTTTCTTTTTTGGGTATATATCTACAAACCCCAAAGTTTCTGAACATTTTAGACTGCCCTGTTTATTAAACGAATAAAAATAAATCTTTTGCTTTTTCTAATCCAGTGTAATCTAATTGCAGTTGATGAGTAAAGAATCTCCAGTCTCTGCTGGAAATGATGCTTACGTTGATCTTGACCGTCAGGTATCTAATGCCAGATGTTTTCTTTCTTTGTTTTTATTAGTGGAACTCAGTATGCAATTTTCTTGGCATATTGTAAATGAGCTACAGCTTGGGGTTTTTTATCTTGCTTTTTTGAGTTTGTATCTTTATAAAAAATCAAAGTTAGCAGCATAAAACAAATCTGAATCTAATTGTATATAAGCATTATGTGTAGAATGCTGGATGTGAGCCATTTTATTTATAGAATATGGGTGAGCGCTGCAACAATTTTAGAGGGAATTGGTAGCTCAGTTAGTAGAGCACATCCTTCGCATGCAGAATGTCCCAGATTCAATCTGGGTTGATTCCACTTTAAAGAGGATCAAGTATCAGGTAAAAAGAAAGGCCTCTGCCTGATACAGTTTTGGACTAGATAGACAAGTTGTGTGACCTGCTGTAAAGTGGCTTGGTATGTTCCTAAATACCCCAGCACTCTGTCTCTCCTAGTAAGGATAGGGGTCTATGCAGGTTTTACCTTTAATGTCTATTCCTTGTGTTTTGTTTCCCAGTCTTTTGTGTTGTATGAAAAAGAGTTAAAGCAAACAATATTCATTTCATGCAACTATAAAGAAAAGTGGTTTTTTAAAAGCTTTATTGATTTTGCATGGTAATGTTTTTCTGTAGTTTTCTTAATGTACAGATCGTAGGGCTCAGTGTGAATATGTAAAATACTTCTATTTCTTGTTTACATATAATTAGTGGTCGAACCATGATAGTAGTTGCCCTTTTAAGATGCTGTAACTATGCAAGTTGTTACAGTGGTGCATTGTAATTCCAAAAAATCGTTTGAGTATACGTCTGGTGCTTTCAGACATTTCTCTACAGCATCTCATAGCCCAAAAGAAGCAAGGCTTTGTCAGGTTTTTTTGCCTTTCTGTGGGAGATTTTCCAGAGAAATGATTAAAAAATAAAAGTAAGCTGTGCCTTGCATGCCTAGTTTCTTTTACTTGTACATGAATGACTTCTTTGGATCATAGCCTTAGAAAATTATTGCATCATAATCTTTTTAGCAAATGGAAATATATTGTGTTTTAAAAAATACAGTTGAAGAAAGCAACAGAAGAACTAAATGAAGCCTTAGCAACCAAAGAAGAAATTTCCCAGAGATGCCATGAACTTGATATGCAGGTAAGCAGTCTATTGCACAGTAAATGTAAAATAAGATTTTCAACATTATAAATCTCAACCTGTAGGAAATAAAATATTTTTGTATAACATGTTACAGATATAATAGTATATTTAAAGTGCATTTCATGATTGTGTGTCTTGATTTGAGCATGGTCAATTATGATTTGGCATGGAGTGACTGGGGCAACCCTGTCAGATGGGTGGCATATAAATAATAAAATTATTATTGTTGGCTTTACATGAAGCAGACTCGAGCTTGTGTGCTCACATCCCACTTCCCTTGTGCCCTCCCTGACTTCTCCTTTCATAGCAAACCAGTCTGCTCAGTTAAGGTATTGCAGCAAATCATTCTCTGTTGCAAAAGAAGAAGTTGGGGAGGAGGGAATATGTAATCTGAACCGTGTCTGTGCTGTTTCCATCTGTCCACCCATTACTAGTAGCTTACAGTCCATACCAGTGAATATATTTTAGCCAACTAAGTTTTGCTCAGAGTAGACACACTTAAAATAATGGACCTATGCTAGTTATGTTCATTATTTTCAGTGCATCTACTCAGAGTATGACTAACATTGGATACAACCATATATATTGTTGGTTCACTTGTATTTGAAGTTGCATTTACTTTCCTTATTGATAAAAGAATTTATGCTCTTCCTGCCTCTGTAAGGCACTATTATTATTTTTCTTCCTTCATACTCCATTGGTTGTCCCATAGTTGAACTGTTTCAACCCCTGTTTGAGTTGCTAAGTGGGCATAGAGTTATCTTTGGTTTATGCTATGAGAATTACACACATGTACCTCAAAACGATTTCCACCTGATTTTATTGTTAAATATGTAGTTTGGTCCTGCACCTCTACGTTCCTTTTTAAGACTTACTAGCGGCACCGTCATTTGCTTTTAGCTGTACATTTGTCTGTTGTTGTGTTTTGGTAATAGGTTGCTACACTGCAAGAAGAGAAGAGTAGTTTGCTAGCAGAGAACCAGGTCTTGATGGAACGCCTAAATCAGTCTGATTCCATAGAAGATCCCAACAGCCCAGCGGGCCGTAGACATCTGCAGCTACAGACACAGTTAGAGCAACTCCAAGAGGAAACTTTCAGGTAAGAATTGCATGGTGGTGCAAAGTCGCAGCAGCCACCATGTACTGGAAGATAATGAATTCAGTCCAACTATATTAACTTGTTCAGTTATATTTTAATAACTTCACATTAGGTCATGAGTGGGGAATGTTTTTGGGCCTGGCAAGCCAGATCACTATCTGTCCTCACCTCCCATTCACCGGCTTTGACAGGTGGGTGGGACGATCCACCTTTGAACCATCTGATATCCCACCACCTAAAGTCCTCTGCACAAGGGCTTTATTGTCAGTGTTTGTTAAAAAACAACAACAAAGGGTTCTGACCTCCCTTTGTTGCCTCTGCCTGGTCCTCGGACCCTTGTCAGCATAAAAGAGTCCACGAGAAGAGTATCCTTGCAGAGTACTTTCTGCTTTTATTCTTAAAAGTCTTTCTGCAAAAGCGACTGGCCAACTGTACACATCAACACTACCAGCTTTCACTAACCAACCAACCCACCAACAAACTAACATTTCTCACTCTATATATACAACCCGGTGCTGGCCGCTGACTCATGCTGACCCAGCTTTTTAAGCATTAAAGAAACAGCGGCCATTTTAGCTGTGACACTTATGAAATAGGGAACACAATGGTTTTTCTTCTTTCATTTGTTTTAGATCACAGATCATGAAAACTTCCACAGTGGCACATAATTTTGACAATGAAAGCAAATTAAATGTTCACTGAAAGCTTACTATGAATGTTGCATTGAGAACTAGCACATTTTCACTTTCTAAACTGAAGAAATTAAAGTTGATCAGAAATTCACTTGTATTCCCTCCCATTTGTTAGATTAGGGTGGGCCACCTTCAGGCTACAGGCCTAAATAGGTCCAGCGCAGTCCTGATTTCTCCTGCAACCTTCTCCAAACCATACCCACCTGTCTCAGACCTGGCATTATTATGTAATTTGTTGAAAGGTAAAGGGCAGGTGGAGGAGGCACAGCTTCCAGTGCATAGTGGGGAGCCGTAAAATACACTTCTGATTGTACCTTGGCAGGAGAGGCTTGCAGAGATCAAGAGAGCTGGGATAGACCACTACTGATCTCCCTGTGGGAAGTTCTGTAGCCGGTTGATTGCAGCAGAAAAGTTTATTGGGCTTGGCTGCACTACTGAATTCCCCAGGGGACCGATTCTTGAAGGGCCTTGCAAAGACATGAGCAGGACACTTTGACAGCCCCTTGCTCCTTGCAAAGAGTCCTGCTCAGCTCTTTGAAGCCCCAGTAATCAGTGGCATTTCAAAGCACCGTGCAGGGCTCTTTGCAAGGAGTGGCCCACCCACCTCTCATCTCTTCTCTGGCAGGGTGAAGGGGGAGGTAAGGATCTGGCCTGCTGACCAGCTACAGTTCCCTACTCCTGTGCTAGATGGAAGTTTATCAGCTGGATGTGGGCCACAGAGCAAGGCCCCATGATCTCTTTCCTCACTTTAAAGAAAGAAAACTATTTTAAATGCCTGCATGTGAGAGAAAGAAATTCCACACTTTCATGTTATGCTGCTCTGTTTCAATTTTGTGTGTAGCTTGGCCAAATGTGCTGTGTAACTGTGAAGTTTTTACTACAAGATGGCAGTTCCTGATGCAAATAGATCAGTTTATATGGCAAAATATATTTTGGGTTGCGAGGTCACTGGAGGATAGAGTTTGAATGAGGCAACTCTGGCATACTATTTTTGGATTTTCAGCCACTGTAATCTAAGTTTCTTTTATTAAAGAAACAAACAACTCAGTTGTGTCCTATGTTTCTTTGTTTTCAGGTTGCAAAAGAGGAAAATTTGAATCCTGCCTAGGAGCTGCTAAGCATTTTGTGTGTGTTGCCTTGTTTATTTGTTTATTGAAAAAAAATCTGTTGTGGTTTACAGATTAGAAGCAGCAAAGGATGATTATCGAATTCGTTGTGAAGAGTTGGAAAAAGAAATTGTAGACTTGCGGCAACAAAATGAAGAATTAACAAACCTGGCTGAAGAAGCTCAGTCTCTGAAGGACGAAATGGATGTATTAAGGTAAGCCAGTTCTCTGCCCATAAGAATGTGTGTTTCTTCATGGGGCTGATTCTCAAGAACAAAGTTCAGTGATACATTCTATACACAGCTTTCTAAAGGATATACATTGCCGGATCTGAATAGGCCACACTAGCTTCCTGTCCATTACTGAGAATTCAGTGTGCTGGTTTTAAACTTTAAAGCCGTAAATGGCTTAGGAACAGCCTACTTTAACCAATTGCCTCTGTCTGTAGAAGAAGAGGAGGATTTGGATTTGATACCCTGCTTTATCACTACCCAAAGGAGAGTCTCAAAGCGGCTAACATTCTCCTTTCCTTTCTTCCCCCACAACAAACACTCTGTGAGGTAAGTGGGGCTGAGAGACTTCAGAGAAGTGTGACTAGTCCAAGTCCCCCAGCAGCTGCATGTGGAGGAGCGGAGACGCGAACCCGGTTCACCAGATTACGAATCTACCGCTCTTAACCAGTACACCACACTGGCTGTATGACTCCCTCAACATTTAAGATCTGCCTCAATGTCCTCCCAGCATCTGAACTAAGGCTGGTGGTGTGATAACTGAGTCAGGGCATATTCAGATGTGTCTTTTGCTTCTAGAATTCCCAGAGAAATTGCCTGGTGCAATCATTTCCCTCCTTTTCTGCCAGGTGAAAATATCTTTGTTTGCCCCTTTCTTTTTGATTGCTTGATTTTATATTATGCTGGAATTCTGTTGTTATTTTGTAGGATGCTTATTTTTTAAAATAATGCTTTCTAAGAGCTTTGGCCGAGCAGCAGCTAATAAACTCTTACATTTAAAACACATTCAGTAAAGGTTTTCCACCTATGGAATCTGTGCAACATCCCTCCCTCCAGGCATTCATCTGACAAAGTGGACAAGTTAGAAGGCCAGGTGGAATCATACAAAAAGAAGTTGGAAGATCTTGGAGATCTACGGCGGCAAGTGAAGCTCTTGGAGGAGAAGAACACAATGTACATGCAAAACACTGTCAGCTTAGAAGAAGAGTTGAGGAAAGCCAATGCAGCCCGCAGTCAGCTGGAAACGTACAAGAGACAGGTGAGCACAGGAGGGAGTGAAATTGGAGCCACTACATTGCCCCTCACTTGTAAATCGCTTTATGCCAGTCACCTTACAATTTCTTCTGTTCCTCAGCCAAGCCAGTGACCAAAAAAATCCCTCATGCAGTTTTTCACAGAAATGCTTTAAAACACTATTCCAAATTTCATAAAATCCATATATTTTGGATTGAGAGTTGGACTTGGACTAGGGATGATTAGGTTTATATTCCCACAGCTACAAAACTCACTTGGCGACTTCTATTTTTAAAGGATCAAGCCTTAGAAGTGAACTTAGAAATAGTGGTGAATTTGTTAACAAGTAAAAACTAGAAGAAAAGCAATCCCTGTCATTAATAGACGTTTTTGATAGAATCTGGTCAACTATAATTATGATTAAAATGGCACATTTTAGATGAGTGTGTAGTTTTTCAAACGACTGTCATTATTTATAATGTTTTGAAATTATAAACATAAATATAAAATATAATACCTTTTGTTGTGATTATATTCTTTTGTACAAACTTTTTCAGTTGCCTCAATATTTTAATTTTTTTAAAAAAGTAAAATGGAGAAGGGAGTTAAAATGGGTTATTTATAGGGCACTCGGGGCCCATGGTCCAAAAAAAGGCTTCCAATTTGCCACATTTTGGTTTAGTTTTATCCTTCGTTGCAAAATCATCCACCTGATATTTCTCCATGTATCTGAGGAAACAACAGCTTTGTCTTTCTTAAGAGTCCCTGATAGGGCAGAACAAATATTGTATTTATTTTATATATCTGGTATAATAACCAGAAAAGCAAGTCATACTCTGAGACAGTGTGTTGAAGAGAGTGAATTGAGATTCAGCTGCATTAACATAGCTGTGTTATGGAGTAAGTTGTCAGATATCAGTAGCAGTCTGCTTACATCTTTGGGTAATTAATTCTGCAGGAAACAGTAGCTGGACACCAGTTTCATTTCCATTAATACTTGCTTCTCCGTATCTACTGATATTACCACCAGTAAAACAACAGATTGAGTAGTAATTGTATTTATCTCAGTTTAGCAATTTCAGTATTTGAAAATGGAAGGCAGCTATGATTGCCATTGAGTGAAAATCGACCATTGATACATCTCCCTTATCAGCTGGTTCGTTTCAATGAATCATAGTAAAGTTTTCCAGTTTAGGGTGCAATATAAAGCTAATCTGCACTTAACTGAAATCAGAAGCAAAAATTTCTGAACTTGCATTACTGCACCCGAGGAAGATTGCAGCGGGGAGTGCACAAGTCCAAGACTCACCTGGGCTCATTCTTGTAACAATAAACATTTTTTTATTGTTGCAAATGAAGGTGCCATTGGCTCTTACGATGATTCATACATTTTTGTGTTATTGGTGATGTGATCCCTTCTTGCTCTTACAGGTAGTTGAACTCCAGAATAGATTGTCTGAAGAATCCAAGAAAGCAGACAAATTAGAATTTGAGTACAAGATGCTGAAAGAAAAAGTAGACAGTCTGCAAAAAGAAAAAGATGTATGTATCTAAATGTTGCTTTTTCATCCTTGATAGAAGCAACTTTATTAACTCTTATCTCTTAAAAGAGTTGGTTTTTGATGTTGTCCCCTTATAAATCCTAGGTTAAATGTCTTTTTCCGTGCTGTAATGTAGTAGATTTCCGGAGTGCTTCTAAAAGCCTCTTCCAGCTCTTCTATTGGTTTCCTGCCTTCTTTATCTTTGTCTACCTTCTTTGACCTCCTCTCCCACTCTTAAGTCTCCATGACAGTTCCTAGTAACTTCTTTTAACTACTGCAACTGATCATGTTGTCTCACTTTCTGCGGGGTTTTCTATAAGGCTCCATCGCTGTTTCACACGTCAGTTCATATGTAATGCCAAAACATGGTTTACCCTATGTCTATGGGTTGAGCTTGCATGTTGTTCCCTCTCTCACTCCACAGTTTATTTGTGTGTTTAGGGGCCTCTGGAAGCCATGGTTTGCCGTAAACCAAATAACTTAGCAGTTCAGACAGGGATTGGGACGAAAGAGCATTGTGAACACAGGGCTCTTTCTTGTTGGCATAAAACCTTAGCTTGGAGTTACATGTCAACCAACCCATTTTCATTTGTGGTTTTAGGTTTATGCAAATAATTCCCAGATCTACTTTCTCATACCTGACCTTTTGTCTTCCATGTGATTGTTTGACGTATGATGTTTCCTTCTGGATGTGGGTGTCTTCCATCTCAGATTTAATGTGGTGAAAATTGAAATGTTCACTGTCTGCCTTAATCTTTCCCTATCCTATGCTTTTCCATCACTGTTTGTGATGCATTTATATTTCTTGTTTACCAGAACTATAGTTAGTTAGCTCATCTCTGCATTCTTTTTGACACACTTTCAGGCAATGCCCCAGAGCTGACATTTTCTCCTGCCATTTTCACTATCCTTTAAAAACTTCAGAATACCTTTCACAAAACATCCTACCACTAAGGTCATTGTACTCTTCTATTTAAATCTGCTTCTATACTTCGATCTCTGTTGACAAAGTGCATAAAATAAACTTGAAAAAGCTTTCAGAGTGCGGGGAGAAAATGGATTTGGCTGTAACACCAGAGCCAGCTCAGCTGTCATCAGCACTACTTTTCCCTTCTTCAGATGATATACATGAGTAGTTGCACAACCTTAGGTAGAAAAACCCTTATTTCATTAACTAGAGCAGGCTCTGTGGAGAAAGGGAGGTTTGTCTGTACATCAACATCTTGCTCTTAAGTCTACTCTTTAAAAACCTGGGTCACTTTCCATCTTCATCTCTTCGGCTTGGCACAAGTTTACCCTTTCCTGCTGCACAAATTTTCTCCCAACATCTGTGTTCGTTGCTTTTCCTCGCTGCTAATGTCTGTCTCGTCCTCGCCTTCCCTATGCTTGGAGGCACCTCTCTGCCTCTCCAGCCTAATGCTGTCTCTCCCACAATTGTAACTGCTGTGTCAAAGCCTTATCTTAGTTCTTGCTTCATCGTTGTCTGCTTCCTAGGTAGAAATTAAATCTCTTTTCAGCGTATTTCAGCATGATTCCTTTTTTGTTGTTTATTGTTGAGGGCCCTGCTGCCACCATAGTGTAGGCCTGACTGGGCCATTTCTGAACCTACATACCATTCATACATTGAAAACATAAAACGTATATTAATTTCAGGTTCTAAAGGGTCTAGCTTTTTACATTCAAATACATTACTAAGTATATGTTAGAACACTGAGATGTGGCTGAAAATGGCAGCCCCTTGCCAAGTCTCTTCCCCAGCCCTTCAACCCTCCCTCCACTAACAATTAGTTCAACTTGTCTGACCCTGACGCTGTTATGTTGTGCATTTTGCTGCATCACTCCATTTCATAGGTTGACACCGGGCAAGGAAATGCACACTGTAATGATGTTGGAACACTGACAAAAATTGAACTAGTTGCTATGGAACTCTTGGTTTCGGCAACAACCGCTCATTCAATGTAAAAGAGGGTTTGACTGGAGGTGGTGGACTGTTGGGACAGTGTGTGCAAACATTCAGTTACTATATAGCAGGGGGAGATCTTTGTCTTCTTTCTGTTTAGTAGATGGATACGGCCAGCTCTAAACTGCTAGGCACACAGGCATTATTGCTCTGGGGGTCACAAGGAGTTAATGCCTTTCTGCTTTAAAGCAATGCTGCTGATGTCCCCCAAAAAGTGGCATGGGGAATATATCAGATACTTCTTCACTGCATTACCTTGCCTGTTTTCCTTCCCCATAACTTTCTGGAATTGCTAATACAATTTTCCAGTTAGTGCAAGGAACTATTTGACAGTTGGCACTGGCATTTTTCCTCTGCTGTTCAAAGCCCTGCATGATGTTGATGGGGTGAGATTCCACAAGTCTGTGGAGTCTGGATATATTTACCTACTGCATAGTAGGCCCTTTCAGAAGACAAACTAGCAGATATTTCATTTAATTTCTTTTAGTTTTGCTTTGAAGTTCTTCACATGGAAGACTTTTTTTGGATACATAGATGATTAAAATCCTGACATGCAATGGAGGCCATTTTAGCAGTGCTTCATGAGTTGACTTGTAGAATTGTCACATATTTATCTATGTTTTTCTTTTTATGTAGCGGTTAAGAACGGAGAGAGATTCCCTGAAAGAAACCATTGAAGAGATTCGATGTGTACAAGCACAAGAGGGGCAGCTTACTACTTCAGGTAAAGAAAATCAAGATTATGAGATTTCACCTAAAACATCATGAAGTACAAGGTTTTGTTGTGGCATTTCAGGGAATAGGTTGGTGCTGTTATTCATGAGTATATTTTAATAATCTGTGTGCCCCAAGTTAGTATCCTTTGCTGGGTCTCTTTTCCATTAATATTCCTTTATTGCTCTTCCCACATTTTGGTTTATATTGCATGGAATAAATAAATTGGTTGACATTGCCAGAGAAGAGGGTCATTTGCTTTATGGTCCTAGGGTGTAAGAGTAGGTTCCTTCCATATGGAAGATAAAACATGCCGGGAGGGAGGGAGAGACTTCAGATGTTATAAATAAACTGCTTTTTTCAGAGCACTTGAATGCTAGAGAATTGGAAGATCAGGCTGTTGTTTCTCACAATATCATGAAAATCTCACAGTGGTTTGCTTCATGGGTCATAAAATGTGTAACAATCTATTGAAATATAGCTCATTTGACTGTTCACCTGGAGCAATCCTGCAAGGGTGCATGCAGATTCAGCAATTTGAGCTCAAAATGCCTTAATTCGGAATTCTTGTCAAGCACCTGTTTCATTAATCAAAATTAAGTTATAGATTATATCAGTTACATTTTAAGTCTTTCTATTGTAGCATGAAAGTTGGAATATGCATAGAAATACATTTGAAATAATTTATTTCTGTCACATCCTAGATTAGCCCTACATGATCTAAGCATTTTCTTTTTCACTCTTTAAAATAGGATTGTTGCCCCTGGGAGGTCAGGAATCTTCTGACAGTTTAGCAGCTGAAATTAGTACCCCTGAAATCAAGTAAGTCTGAATTATACGGTCCTCTTTATGTCAGGGTATATAGGTATGCATTTAGCATTGTATTTCTTTAATGTTTTCATTAGTAGTAAGAGAAGCTGTTGTTATCAGTCTCCACTCAGTTTATAATGTTCCCTCCCCCCAATGTTTGGTAAGGCAGTTCTTAAAATACTGTTCTTTCTGTGTTTATATTACTGATGTGTTCTTCTGAGTCCCATTGCTGAATTTCTAATCCTGGCTCTCATCTTGTTTATTCAAGGGAAAAACTCATTCGCCTTCAACATGAAAACAAGATACTAAAGTTGAACCAAGAAGGATCTGATAATGAAAAAATTGCCTTGTTACAGAGCCTTCTGGATGATGCTAATCTCCGAAAGAATGAATTGGAGACTGAGAACAGGTAAGAAAGGGCTGTTTTCCCTTCAAAATGGGGCCATGTTCCTCTTTTCTTTTCTTCAGTTCTACTTGCCCTATGACAAAGGTTATGGGCTCTAATAGCTTTATCTTTCACTGATCATATGACATGACAAAAGTTCTGTTTCTGCAGTGAATTCCACAGTATTTTAAGGGGAGATGCAGGTACTCATGGTAAACATGATAATATTTGAAAGGAAGAAGAATGTACTTTTTGAAGAAGGCCATTGTGTCTGCAGATATTTGGTAAACACACTTACAAGCCACAGCTGACCCCGGGATATATTTATTGCATGACTGAAGATCTTTGTGTGCCCCCTTCATATGCTGCTGTGTTCATCATGGGAGACACTTATCGCATACTGTGTACTGTGGTAATGCATTCCCTAAATCTGTACAAAATGCAAAAAGACCCATGTTTGAAGTGTAGGTCTTAGGGAAGTCTTATGACACATGCTGTATGTTTTTAAAGGTAGCTCTAAAATTCTTCAGGCTTGAAGACCCAGTTTCTCCTTTCTTTTCTCCATTCCACAAAAGATCATACTCACTGGTGAAATTATGCTTCTAAACCGGGGCTCTAGGAAGTCTTCTAGCCACAAGCTTTATCCCTGGTGGTTCAAAGGCATGCCCTGCCGAGCTCTGCTTTCTTGCAGTCTGAGACAATGGGATTCTGGAAAAGTTTTAATGTCAGAGGGATTTTTTTATACTGTGTTAATATTTTCTTATTGATTTTCCTTTGGAAGCAGCTTGCAAGGTGCTGTATTCAGCAAGAGATGGCAATCAATATTGTTCTTTTAGCTGCCCTTTAATTCATCACACTATAAAGTTTGTTTAGAAAGGCCCTATTATTGTCAGTTCCCCATTTGGTTGGAATGACAGAGAGGGTCTTTTCTGTTGCCATGCCCTGACTTTGGAATTCCCTGCCGACAGAGGTTTGTTTTGCTGCCTCCTTTTTGGCCTGCCACCTTAGCGTTAAGGCCTTTGGCCTTGTTATAATTACTTGTCTATTAGATTTTTATTGCTGCTATGTTTAACTTCTTCAATTGCTACCTTGCTATTTTTCACATCTTTTATGATTTCTATTAGCCACCTTGAAATGCATAAGGAAAGGTGAGGCTATCAGTGTGTTTAAAAATAATACTTTGTGCCACTTGTTCAAATGCTGTATGAATTGCACACTGAATTGTAAACAAAATTGGGCGACTATGGTTTTTTGTTTTAAGGAGAATAAATAAGACTTAATGGTTGTGTCTGAGAAGAAAGTGATTTTTTTCTCATTATTTCTAGGCTCGTAAATCAGAGACTGCTTGAAGTACAATCTCAGGTTGAAGAACTGCAGAAATCTTTACAGGAGCAAGGTTTAAAAACAGAAGATGTAAGTGGAAAAAGACAAAAACTTCTTGCAATCAGTTTATAATAATGCTGACTTTTCCAGTGTATGGTATTCCAACTCAGTCGACTTTAAGTTTTTCAAAGCTTCATTTGCTTTCACATGTAAAAATAAAATAATGTGATTCCCTGGTTCTAACTATTTTTAAATGGGAGCAGAGTTCCCAGTTTCAGATAAGAAGCTTCCTGCTGGCAAGCCTAGTCAATATGGAGCAACTGAGTTGATCATCTGTTTGGTGTGTTCACTGTACAAGACCACCATGTAAACACCAAATCATAGGTGGCTAACTTGTGGACCTCCAGGCATTGTAGAACTACAGTTTGCATCATCTGTGGCACAATGAGTCAGTGTGTCTGGCTGTTGACAAGACGTTTGTTGGTTCGAGCCCACCCAGAGATGGTTGTGGGCAGGACATTCCTTCATTGCAGGGGGTTGGACTAGATGACCCTCGGGGTCCCTTCCCACTCTGAGTCTTTGGAGTTGTGATTCAGCAGTAGCTGGAGGCCCACAGATTAGCAGCCCATGCTCCTAAAAGCATTCAACAAAGTGTGTCAGTTTTTTTACTTTTCCTTGGATGTATATGCGGTACAACCCCAGCCACTTCTGAATGGGGAGGGGAAAAGATTTGCATTTTGTATCATTGTTAGGTGGGCTGCCATTCACTTCATCTAATTACTTCTGGTTGCTTTTGCATGTAGTCCTTAGAGTGACCTCCGCCACCATCTTTTGACAGTTTAGGTCAAGTTGATATTCGTGTATGTGTTTCATTGAAAGATGTCTCGTTGCAGCATTTGTGTTTTAATTAGAGCACCTATTCATATACTTGAAACGGGTTTGTGCTAGCTTTCCACAGCTCTCTAGAGGATGAGACAGGAGGAAGAGACCTTAGAGAGCAGAGAGAGAAGAAAATGTGCATGCTCTGAGAATGCCTTGCTTTAAATGTGTTCTCTTCAGAAAGATACTAAGTAGTTTATTCTGTTGGCTGCTGTTTGCTTCGTACTAATCTGTTGCCTCTGTCTCTCGGCACGGGTTTCTGCTGAAGGCTATTGTGAGTATGGCTTCCTATTTTCTTCAATCTGCTCTTAATCAGTCAATGCCGATTTGTGGCTCTATGTTTTTTCTTTTTAAGAGAAACTTAAATGGATAAAGTTTTCGTTCTTATTCATGTTATGTTTCACACTTTCTACGTGTTGTGCACCTGTGGCTTAGCAGAGCCTTAGGGGCGTGCATCTCCCAAATATTTTTATGTGTGTTGTCGTCGTGGCAATGCTTCAGCTGTGTTTGTTGCATGCTTCCTTCGACACAGGTAAAGAAGTTTGCAAGAACTGCAAACAACCACAGTTTCAGTTATTACGGAATTTAATTTGTAGTTAATGCTTTTACACTATTTTCATGTAGGCATTTCCATGCAGGACTGAGCCACATTAAAATTTACATTTATTGTGGTGTTCTCACATTGTTCTTATGACATGGGCTGTAAATCCCTTGTTTCTTAAATAGGGGTGCCTTAATATTTTATAACATTCCTAAATGAACACACTTTTGTGTAGGAATTGGCACGAAACCCATGTATGACTCAACTGCACCTTCTGAAGGGGAGGGCATTGGAGATCATCACTGCTCTTTTGCAAATGTTGCACATGGCAATGTACATGTCGATTGCATGTACAAGATTTTTACATGAGACTTTCAATATGCTCATCCAAACCTAGCTATACCTTTTTGAACAATTTGGAAGTGGTTTTAACAAATTTATGTACTATGCATTCTTATATATTTAGAAAGCAAAACATTTCCATACTTGGTCAAGTTAGTGCATTTAGATCAACGGTGCACATATGCTATGAACCTTGTCTGAATAGGGCTACATTGCATGTATGTAGCAGCTATGTTTTTGGCTTGTGTGGCACCGGTTAACTCCCTCGACCTTATCTCATTTATTTTACAAAGTCGCGGAGGGTAGTAGCTGTCTGACAATTGACAAAATTGCTGCCAGAACAGAGCAGCCATATACCCAGCCTGTAACATAGCATGCCCAATGCAACTGTGGGTCAGTTCATGCAGCAGGCACTAAATGAGACCATTCTGCCTGGCCATGCATATGGCTTGGAGGGTACCGCTACTTTTCACTGACCTTCTGACAGCTTCAAGGATTCCATCATCTTTTGAGGTGGGAGAGTGAACAGGTAGCTGCTACAGATGGAATGGGTCAGGACCTTGCTTAGGGGCTGCTGTGTGAACTGGACTCGAAATGAATTTATCGATGCACATTACATTGTACATGAGCAGTACAAAGCAGAACAACCTTAATCTTTTTTTAAAAAGCATTTTGTTAAAATATAAAAATGTTAGTTCCGCCCATAAAATACATCTATATGCTAATGTTGGCAACAAAACCCAGTGGTAATAATAATAATGATGATGATGATGATGATGATGATGATTTATTATTTATACCCCACCCATCTGGCTGGGTTTCCCCAGCCACTCTGGGCGGCTTCCAGCAAACACTAAATACAATAACCTATTAAACATTAAAAGCTTCCCTAAACAGGGCTGCCTTCAGGTGTCTTCTAAAAGTCTGGTAGTTGTTTTTCTCTTTGACATCTGGTGGGAGGGTGTTCTACAGGGAGGGCACCACTGCCAAGAAGGCCCTCTGCCTGGTTCCCTGTAACTTGGCTTCTCACAGCCAGGGAACCGCCAGAAGGCCCTTGGCGCTGGCAGAACAATGGAGGTGGAGACGCTCCTTCAGGTATACAGGACCGAGGCCGTTTAGGGCTTTAGAGGTCAGCACCAACACTTTGAATTGTGCTCGTGGTGCACTTTTGTCAGAGAAAAGTTACTTTTGGGGGGGGAGGTGATATTTGATATAAGAGCAGGTGGTCCTCAACCTTTCCCTGCTCCAATTCTCACCCCTCCCCTGGTGGGATTCCAGGTTTATATTTGGTTTTCCTTGCTTTCACATGTCTTGCACTGTGAGAAGAAAGAAACTTAAGAGGGTCCAGCTGAAAAATATTAAGTACCTGAGGCTTCCCATTTAGGCTTTGTTGCACACATTTGCTTTAACTTTTTGTTCTACCCTCAGTTTTCAAATCTATGCCACAATGAATGCTTCGAATAACACTTTTTTCCTTTTGTTTTTAGTCAGTCATTCTGAAAAAGAAGCTTGATGAACATCTGTAAGTAGTAAAATGTTTTCTACTACTTATGTAAGAACAGTAAAACAATTATTCTTATCCCAGGCAGCACAGTTAGGAGTGAACCAGCTGAAGATGGTTAATACATTGAGCATTTAAAAGCTATTTTTAGATCCTAACCCTAAATATTTTTATTGAAAAGTTAGTACCACCAGTTCAGGGTACCTTGGGACTGTATTGTTAGCTTAATGAATTTTACCAATAGGGATCAGGTGGCATATATTTTGTTAAATTTGACAGAAGTTTTAGAGTGTTATTCTGAAATAGGAATTTTCCAGGGAAAAGCAGTTCAGCAACCGGTCATACTCTGGCTCTATCTTTTTTAATAGTGAAAAGCTGCATGAGGCTAATAATGAGCTTCAGAAGAAGCGAGCGATCATTGAAGAGTTAGAGCCTCGCTATAACAACAGTTGTAAGTAGTTTTATATTTTGCCTCGTAACTGAATTTTATTGTTATAATCGTAAAAACACTTCTTTCAAAACACAAATAAATTTAGGACTCTGCGTTTGGTTTATTTACAACACAGCATTTAGTTGTTTTCAGCTAAATCATGATAATTGGCTCTTTTCTTCATTTAGTTAACACAGTGTTGTATGTTTGTAACTGGCACTCACTCTAAATGGCATTGAATAGTCTGGCATAGGTAGCCTCCATTTGTATTATATACCACCACTATGTGGAGACAGGTAATCTTTTTTTAAAAAGAACAAAACAAAACCACAGGTTGCAAGGCTGTCCCAAGACATTTTGCTGCCTGTAGCAAAACAGCAAATGACACCCCCTAACTCCCCCACCTCCCAAAAGAAATTGAGTCAAGGATCATGGTATGCCCATATCATTTTGGCACCTGATGCAAAAAATCCCACAAACACCTCTCCCTGGGAGTATAAATAAATAAACAAAGAATGTTTTGCTGCCCCTTAATTACACCTCAGATCTTCTGCTTGAGGTAGACACTGCACTCTCCTTGCCGTGAACATTCCCAATACATATGCCAGAATAAGGCTTCTCAACATCTTAGTTTTGAGTACCCTGTCCAGTCTCGGAAATCAATTTGCACATCATTTAAATGGTGTACTAAACTCCCTAACAACAGTTTAATTGCATATGGGTCCACGCAAATGAAACCCAAAGGAAGAGGAGAACACAAGGTTTGGTGTACTCTGCGGCCTTGTTTTCCTTTGCATCTCCATTGTTACGCTGGATGGAGGGGTTTCAACCTCCCCACCCAGAGTGTGTGTGTGTGTGTGTGTGTGTGTGTGTGTGTGTAGGTATAGAGAGAGAGAAAGCTGTCTGACTTGAACATCATGTTTATGTGCAATGGGGGGTGTTCTAGGGGGAGGGTGTGTTTACAAGCCAGCAATCTTCCCTGTCAAAGGGATTGGATTTCCATTTTCAAATATTCTTAATAGCCCCATAAACACATCTGTCTTTTCAAACTTACTTTAAAAAGTGTTCCTATAAGCTGTCAGCAATATCTGAAATGTGACATCTTCTCCCAATAAAGCTCTCAAAATAGAAGAGTTGCAGGAAGCTTTGCGTAAAAAAGAAGAAGAAATGAAGCAAATGGAGGAAAGATACAAGAAATACTTGGAAAAGGCTAAAAGCGTGAGTATCTTCTGTTCTCCACCATGTTCCTTAGGGGGCTGAGACTTGTCCTCCCTCTGTAGCCTCACAAAATTATCGATAGGAATTAACAATATGCCAATACCAAGAATGAGTTAGATTGTGTTTTAAGATTTATTATTATTATTTTAAACTCTGCCAGCTCTGTGTATCTTGTTAAGGATCCATAGCGCAGTTGGTAGAATGCATATTTTGCATTCGGAAGGTTCCCAGGTTCTCTAGCATCTCAACCTAAAGGATTTGGTACGTAGGTGATGGGAGAGACATCTGTCTGTCTTGAGACCCTGCAGCGTTACTTCCAAGGATAACAGGCAATGCTAGGATAGATGGGGAAATAGTGTGACCCAGGAGAAGGCATTTTCCTGCGTTCTTACTTTGTGCTGTATGGTTCTTGCCCCTTGCAGGTGATCCGTACTTTAGATCCCAAACAGAACCAAGGGTCAGCACCTGAGATTCAGGCACTGAAGAATCAGCTGCAAGAACGTGACAGGATGTTCCATTCTTTAGAGGTAACTTATGCTGGGTTAGCCTAAATTGTTTTAACTTGAGTTTGACATTGGGCAGGATTCAACCAACAAGTCCTGCCAAAGGAAGCCTGTACTTGCGCAGTGGGGATTCCCCTCCGCCCTCCGCCACCATGCGCTTCAAAAATGACTTGTTTCGGAAGCTAAAAAGCTTCCACCGATGGAACGATTGCCATGGGGCTACATTGAATTTTCCCCACTGTATTTTTACTCGGTTGTATCCTACCCTGAGACCTTATTGCCAAGGGTGGGTAAGACATCTGTAATAAATAGCAGTACAGTGGAACTTCGCTTTTCGAACGTAATCCATTCCGGAAGACCGTTCCACTTCCGAAATGTTTGAAAACTGAGGATCAATGGGCGGTTGGCAAACTCTATTGAAAAAATGGAAAAACGGAAGCCATTCAAAAGCGGAAGCAATTACTTCCAGGTTTTCGGCATTTGGGTTCCGAATTGTTCGTCAACGGAGACGTTCGAGAACCGAGGTTCTACTGTAGTAGTAACTTGCAGATCAGTTCTATGCGTGTTTTCTCAGAAGCAAGTTCTACTGATTTTCCAACTGGCTTATCCTCGGGCAAGAAAGCAATCCTGTCCCTCCCCTGATGCTGATGGATGAGGGCGAGATTTGCATTGTGAGCAGCTGCCTCTTCATCACAGAGAGGAATTTTGCCAGTCAGAGGGACTTCTCCTCTGCATCAGAGGTCCCAGCTTTGCCCAGGCAGGCAGAAAGCCACCACTAGCAGATCTCCTTCCAGTGGTAGCAATTGGAGTGCCAAAAAATGGGGGTGCAATGCCTGCAGCTCTGGATCTGGCATAATGAACAATTACGAGAAGCTGCTTCCTCACACGCCCACCTCCACTCACAAACCTTTTGCCCTGGTTGGTGTGAGTGCCAGAGCTCCAGATGCAGCAGGAGATCTGCCACTTCACTCTTTCCTGGCCCCAAGTTAGGATTGCTCTATCCTTGTGCTTAGAATTGCTGCGCTGTTGGCAATTATATTGTGCTCCTGAATGTTCACTGTTGGGTTAAGTTTTCATCCTGGGCTCCTGATTTGAAGTAGCAGCCTGAATGTAAAAACAGGCAGCCGTGCACCATGTAAAAGTAAGAGGCCAAGGGAGCCAGCGTTTGTCCACAGACAGCTTTCCAGGCCATGTGGCCAGCATGACTAAACCACTTCTGGCGCAACTGGGCACCGTGACGGAAACCAGAGAGCACAGAAACACTGTTTACCTTCCCGGCACAGTGGTACCTATTTTTCTACTTGCACTGGCGTGCTTTCGAACTGCTAAGTAGGCAGGAGCTGGGACAGAGCAACCCCGTTGCACCATGTAGTCACTAATTGAAAATGCTTTCTTATGATGGCTCTAATGACGTGAGGTGTCTGTGACCTCCAGCACATGTTGCTACAACTAATGGGGAGTAAAATTCATGCACTTGGACCTGCAATGCTGCATAAATACCTTTAGCACGAATGCCAAATAATCAAAAGCTCTTGATAATGCTTTTCTTAATTAGAAAGAATACGAGAAAACGAAAACTCAAAGAGATATGGAGGAGAAATACCTTGTCAGTGCCTGGTACAATATGGTAAGTAGTCCAAAGTGAAAATAAACACTCAGATATGACTTGTGTTTGTAATAGGTTTTCCTGAACAAGGATGACTCTCAAACTTCAGAGTGTTAAGTGCAGGGGTGTCGATTTGATTACCATAGAGATTTGTAGTTTGTGGTATTTTTTTACTCTTTGCTGCTTCGGGATCTCTGCTCCAGGCCTCAGGAGGAAGTGTGTGTGCTGTGATGCTGCAGGAAACAGGTGGGAGAGGGGTGGGAGAGCCCAGCATTGGTCCTAAGCCCCAAACATTCCTGGAAACTCCATAATGGAGGTACATGAGATCGTCTACTGTGGCTAAAGTCACTTTTCACACGAAAAGCCTACCTTCTTTCAGGGGTTTTTTGAACCCATATTTGATTTTTTAAATGCCACCTAAATACTACTTTTCACCCCTCCTTCTGATTAGTAGATCAGTTGCAGGTGTAAGCTTGAGGAATTTTTAAAATTCTTTCCGTAGCATGACTCATCCTTCTGTGGCTTCTGTATCCAGGCCTATTTCTTTCAGCTGTCTCATTATAATTGTCAAACATAGTTCAAAAACCCTTCTAAATGGCTGGCTGATTTTGCCTGAAACAGCAGGGTACAAAATCTAGCTTCCTGAGAATCTCGGCTTTCATTTTTTTAAAAGAGCTTTTTTTCTATATTTCTTGGCTCTGAAGATGCACCTGAAAGTACATCAGCTATGAGCCTAATAAAATTTCAGAGGCCTCAATAAGATTTCCGGTCATTGTAGGGCAAGGTGTATGTGCTATACATACTTTCATGTGTGTACATATAGATGTATAAAACCACCTCCTGCTTTGTACGCAAAAAGGACAGACACATGCATAAATACACATTTGCTGCCCCATCATGTCCAGCTTAGCTGTTGGATGGGAAAAGGCAAATTTCTGTGAGATATAAACAAGTATTCAGCAACACACAGCAAAGCTAAGGTGGAAAGCTGTTGAAAAAATGGTGTTCATGGTGGCCCTGTGCTGTGTTACGTGCCTTTTATGAGCATCTGCCTTCTCCAAAGTCCGTTTTCTCTCTACAGGCCAGGAAGTGAGGCTTGCAAGTATTCCTACCCTAATCAGAAAGCAATCATGGAAATAAAGGGTGGCAGGTTCCTACTGTCATAGCCTCCATAATTCAAGAATCATGATCCATTTGTCAAGCAGTGTGAAAGGAAAGGTTTTGATAACCTTAAAGCTGGGTCTAGGGGCATGTTTTCGTCTTCCTCCAGGAGTTACCCATACGCAGGGGTTGGTCAGCAAGCGTCAGCTCATCTGTGGAAGCTTTGCGCCTGTACACAGGAAGCAACCTCGCCAGAGACATGCCACTATAGTTGCCATACCTCTGAAGTTTAGTTGTTCACCACTGCCACTGGAGAATTGATAGAGGTCATGCATGCTGGTGCACTGTGGCTAAGAATGTCACCTGGGAAGTTGCCAGTTCATCTCATCCCTGCCATGAATTTATTAGATAGCCTTAAGCAAACTACTCTCTCTTGGCTTTAGCCAGAACTCTCAAAACGTGCAATGGAAATGCTAAATTTGATGATGAACATTTGGGTTTTACTATGGACTCTTGGCTCCCTGCCCCAAATCTGGGTGGCCCTGTTTGGGAAAGGGACGGTCCAGCGCAGCCAACACACCATAGTAGAGCAAACTTAATCCATATTTTAGTTATTACCTCTTTCATAATATTGGAACCCAGGGTTATCGATGAAGCTGATCCATGGCAGAACCAGGACAGACCAAGGAATTACTGCTTTGCACAGCACATGGTTCGATTATGGAATTTGCTACCACAATTTATAGTGATGGCCACCAACGTGGACACCTTTAAAAGGGGATTCGACAAATTCATGAAGGATAAAGCTATCAATAACTACCAGTCATGTTAGTTGCATTAGTTCCAGTATCAGAAGCGCTGTTTCCCTGAGTACTGGTTGATGAGCATGAATGGGAGTTTGCTGTTACACTCATGTCCTCATAGTGGGCTTCCCATGGCCATCTTGCTGGTTACTGTGAGAGCAGAATGCTGGACAGGAGGGGCCTTTGATATTATCCAGCAAGGCTGCTCTTATATCTACCTGCCTTTTGTCTTCCTAGGGTATGGCTCTTCATAAAAAAGCAGCAGAAGACAGACTTGCTACCACAGGTTCAGGACAGTCCTTCCTGGCTAGACAAAGGCAAGCCACCAGCACAAGAAGAGCCTATCCTGGCCATGTCCAGCCAGCGACAGCAAGGTAGAAGAAGGCCCTGCCTTTTGAATGGAAGCCATCCTGGGATCAAGGCCTACTTCTGTTACAAGTGACAGCATTTCAGGAAACTTTAGCCAGCATCCTTTCTGTATCTTTGTTCCTTGCGGTTGCTATTAACTTCTCATTTCAGGAAGGTGGTTTTTCTTTTTTTCTTTTTTAAGAAAACACTTTCTCAATGTTTTTAGTCTTACTTTCTGGAGCCTTCCCTTTGTCTTTTGATGTGCCAAAATGTTGGAAAGCACCTAGTGGAATGTAATAACGGAATCTCCCCCTCTCTTCCCCTTGTTTATATGGAATTGTCCTGTCTCACCTGAAAGCTGATGATGGCTAAGTAGCAAACCGAAAATGTCCCGTTGGCAAATGATGTTGCCATCCTTTCCAAGGCTACCATTGTATAAAGGGAATTACCTTTTCTTTCTCAATCCAGTCTGATCTGTTTAAATTATGTGATGGAATTTGCAATGGTGTTGCATAGAATTGTTATGAAATGTGTTAGCAGCAATAGTCAGATGCTGGCAGAAGCTGTAACCTGGCTGCAAGTACCTGATCGCGTGTGTTCATGTCCTTCTATTTATCCTCCTCTTGGCTTTAATTTGGAGAGGTAAGCTGATTTTTGTCCTTATTTGCCCATGTTCTTTTTTCCCCTTTTAGCATCACTAAGGTTTAAAAATGATTTGATGTTCCTGTTCCATTCTTGGTTAGTTCAATCACAGTGGAATATGGCAACCATTCATTGCATGGCCAATTGCTTTAAAGCTTCCCTCTCTGCACTCTAACCAAGTGGAGCACCCATCCTTTTCATTGCCGTGTTATCGCAGTTCTCCACCTGCTTGGAAATCCTAGGAGATGGGACCATAGTAGTATTCTACTTACTGTGTGCCTTGATCCTACAGATGCCTAGTATTCTACATGGTTAAACCATCATGGAGAAATTTTATGAAGCAGTGTAGAACAGTGCCCTCCTGGTCCCCCAGATATCACTTGACTCAAACTCCTCTGAGTCCCAGGCAACGTGATCAGGCATGATGGGAATTGTAGTTCCAAAACTTCCCCATTCCTGGTGTATTAGGGTTGATTTTGATTGAATGTCTTTGGTGGAGGCTGTCTTCAAATTGCCATCTACCACTGATGACTATTTTTAATAGGTCAATAAAGGAGGGAGAGTCCATTCATTGCCTTACAGATGGTACCATTGCCTTCAGGCTTGGTGATTCTGACATGAAAGCTCGCTGTCCTTTTGTGCCAAATCTTCATACATGCCTGTACTGTTAATGGGTCTTTGTCATGAAGGAAGGCTAGCAATTCCCCTTCAGATTTTGATCCTTCCAAGTATCGCGTTCTAGATGTTGAGCCACTTGCACCCTTTTCAAATTAATGTGTGAGACGTTTGGGGTTGCTCAAGACGAGTAGTTCCATATGGATCCGCCATGGAAGTAGTTTAGAGGTTTTGTTGAAAAACTTCACCTTAAAATAAAAAATCAGTGTGTCTAACGTTCAGCAGAGAACAGCTTTTGTTGTGTATCCTTCCAAATGTAGATCATAGTGACCTTTTCCTTTTGAGGAGGGGAAAGGAATCAGAGATGGCTTTAACTTGGAAGTCCACCTGGTTTTTATGGTCACATTTTCAGTATAAAATGTTTTTCTTCTCATCCTCATTTTGTGCGAGAATGCACAGCACATCTTAATTTTAAAAAAGGAATTTTGCCTTTATTCAGCACCACCCTAGTACATAAAAGGAGTTCTTAAAGTTCAGTAATGTGTAGAATAGTAATTAAAAGGCAGGGTGTGGCTGTTAGCCCTTTGTAGTATGGTTTCAATGTTAGATGAAGTAAGCCAGGTATTTCCCTCAGTAGGCATAAAAGTAAATAAAAATTCTTCACAGGATCATTCACTTGGTAATCTGCCTTTTTTCTGCAATGGTGAATTTGAAGCTGGAGACAAAATATGGGAGGTATCTATGCATAGTTTTCAATTGCACTTACAAGCAAAGGTGTTAGATTGGCATCCTGTCTGTTTTTGCTGGTGGCAAGTAGTGTACTAGAAGCAAAAGAGCAGTGATTAGTATTGAGTTAACCAGTTTTAGAGTAATGCATATTATTACACTTGCTATTCCGGGTCAGATAACATCTCCAGCAGTCTTAATTTTGCCAGCTGAATGCTTCTGTAGGCAAAAACTTCTTATTCTGTTGGGAGTGGCAGGAGAGAGTTTTTTTCTTTTCCGCAGGCTGTTGTGCATCTGATAGAACTATTCCTGTTTGTTCTGTGCCTGAAAGAAAAGTTGAAGACAACTTTAATTTTACAATTGAACCCGCATCTTTTTCTTTTTCTACTTTTGATTTCCGTTCTTGCTTTCCTTTCTCTCTTAGCTGGCGCTGGGGTTTTGCCTGTCTTCCACAGCATATTTTTGTTTCATTTTTCATCTAGCATGAAAGCAAAAGCAACTTCTTTCTCCACTTTGGCTGCCATATTTCTTGTTTGCATTGAAGTGGGAGGCAGGCTTATTATCAGTATTCTGAAATGTCAAGAAGCCTTCATTAAAAACACAATTAAATTTTACTTTGACGCATTGAGAACTGAATATACATTCTTGTTGATCATTAAAAACCAAGGAATGCAACAGTCGAGGACGAAATTCCCAGAACGACAGTTGCACTTAATTCCTGTTGAAATTAATAAAGACAGTTGTGGTTAAATTAAGTGTCTCTAATTTCTAGAGGACTTAAGTGCAACTGGCTTTCTATATATCAGGGTCATTGTGTCTTGCTGCTGTATGCTGATTTTGTGGCAAAGACAGAAATAAAAGGCTTGTTTCTAAAATATTTATATTGGGTGGAATGGAAACAATTCATAAACCAAGCAAGTCTGTTAATTTTTTATAAACATGTTCACTGAATTCTCCTCGGATAGAGCAGCAGTAATGTTGGCTTGTACTTCCTTATTCAAGAAGTATGTGTGCTAACGATGGATAAAATTTGGGCTAGGCAAATGGAATGGAGTTCATATTTTTCTAAAAGAAACATTTAGCAGCAAGTTGTGTGGGCATTACCAGGCTTGTATTTAAATGTATCCCTCCAACTAGGTTGTCTTCAGGCAGTGAAGGCTAGGGAGGCGGAGGGGGCTACTGTAAGATGAGTTGGCTTGATGCAAGAAAAAACACACCCTACAGTTGTGTGGGTTGTAGTTTTGTTTGTATGATTTTTAACTTAAAAATTAGGCAATGTTCCCTCTTGTATTCCAAAAATTTCCTTTTCATGTTTGTATTTTTCTCCAAATTGAGGACATTGGTAGATTTTATCTGTCTCTTGCGTTCTTCCTGTCGAATTAGGTCTTTCATCAGTTACAATATTCAGTTGCAGTTGAGTAATGGAAAGTGAAGGGACCCTCTGAAAGGTGTATCAGATTATTTTTATGACTTGCAAACAGATCAGATATGCGGCATTTCTGACGGTGTCACCTAGTAAGTCATAACTGGGAGGTTTAAAGAGAGAAAAACCTTCAGTCTCCCAGCCATTAAAACAGATGATACTGGAGGAACATAATTCTCTTTGGGTTAGCTGTGTGCGCACACCCCACCCATAGGGTAATGTCTGACAAAATTCTTTGTGTGAATCACTGCATGCAAGCAGGATCAGGAACTGCACCTCCACCTTGCAAAGAGACAGGTAAATGTGGAACTCATCCCTGGGACACCTTTTTTTAAGAAAAAAGAAAGGGACATTATTCCTGAATGGGAGGGCTCATTTTCAGACTGATACACATTTGAACCTGCCTTTATCCTGTAATGAACTTCAGGTTACAGGTCTCTTAACACAATAGCCCCAGTCCACTTCCACATACAGGTGAAGTCTGAAGATGTGTTTGTGGCTTGAAGACAGACTAGAACTATCCTCCCATACTGGTTCTGTGTTGGATGCTGGAAGTCTGGGTTGGAGAATGGTTCAGGCTGAACCAATAATAAAAAAAGCATCATCTGAAATGGACACTCATCTACGAAAGCTTATGCCATAATATATCTCTTAGTATTTAAGGTGCTACAAGACACTTAGTTGTGTTTACTGCCAGCAAACTGACACTGGTTGCTCTTTTCAAAACACTGTCAGTTTGGGTTGAATTTTTTATAAAACTATGTGGATAAAACCCCAGCCAGAGTTAGGAGAAAAGACGTCAACCTCAATGTCAGAGAAACCTTGACGTTTCTGCATTGGAAGCAATTCTGAGTTTTTAAGATGTACAAAATTCTTTTAGTATATTAAAAACCAACTTCTACATGCTCTCAACAATGGGGGGTTTTTTGGGGGGGAAGGGGAGCATATGGTCAGGATCTCCTCCAGTCAACCAGTCAGGAAAGTTTTAAATTGCAAGAGCAATTTATTTTCTTTTTCTTTCAGCACATTGACATCCTATCTGATATAGGGGTACATAGGTAGTCAACTGGTAAAATCTTATGTGGATTTATTAGCAAATGAGCTTTCAACGCTTAATACCGTAGCTTATGTTTTATGAACCATTTCCTTGTCACAGCAATGTTTCAGTGTGTAAGTCCATAAACTATACATATTTGCTAAACTTCTTAAAATGTCTCTAAACAGGGTAGTCATCTTTTTTACGTCTTTTAAAAAAATACATTTCGACAGCAATTAAATATTTGCTGCTTCTACGCCTCCCTTTTTATTTTGGATATATGCGATGATATGTGGCTGCTTAACCTGCTGCACCGTTTATCAAACAAGGGCTCTTTGGTCTACGCCATCTCTCTTTTTATCTCCTGTTCAGTCAACATAAGCAAAACCTCTCATTTTAAAGGTCTTGGCACCTTTTTATCCAAAGCAAAAAGTTGCTTGCAAAGATGCTTATCTCCGTGTGTGAGTACGATTTTACCACTTTCCCATCCAACATTATAAAGCCCCCAATTCTTCTCAGCCACCAAGAGAGTGAAACTTGATACAGTATTCATAAGTTCTAAAAATGGGTGTTGGGTAGGTTGTTGAGCTCCTGTAGCACTTAGTATGCTAACATCCATTGCCGCTGCTACTTAATTCTTCCTGTTAACAGTATTAACATGCAAGTCTCTTGCAACTTCTTCCATTTACTAAGCTAACATTTAATCTTAAATGTATTTTATAAATGCACCTTTGTTTACTGCTATTATTTTAAAAGTGCACTAAAGGAGCCATGTTGTTCAATACTATATACATACATATAGATATTATATATATATATATACTTTTTTTTTTAATACCAGCAAAGTCCAGAAAGACGTTTCCTTGGAGAAAGCAGATAGGAAGTGGTGCCTGACCTCTTCCAGGTTTTTTATTTGAAACTCCGAGGCTTGACATATATGCAATATTTTATTTATTGATGTTGCATCCTGTCTTAATGTGTATATATCCTTTCTTGCTTTCCCCCCTCGCCCACTGCGGACTTGTACATTTCCTTTTAAAGGCTTCTTTTCCCATCTGTGCAGATGTGTACAAGCAGCTCCAGAAAGGAACATCAGTGGAGATCACAAATATCAAAGAAGCATACTCTTCCTTGGTTTCAGTATTATACGTGACATGGCCTTTCTGGATTACATTTAGGGTTGTCTGTATTTATCTTATGTTCTCTCTTCCTCATACCCGCGTTAACTTCCTTTCAGATTGCACTAATGTCTTTCTTTACGTTATGAATTATTGCTATCATCCATGTGATACATGTACATTATTTTGACAGTGTAACTTGGAATGCTTAGTGCTGCCTTTAAACTATTTTTAAAGCTGCTTTTTTTTAAAAAAAGGAAAAGGTTATACTCTTTTAAGCACACGCTTGTGCTGCTCTAGATTCTGTTCTGTATTAAAGCAGACCTAGGAAATGCAGCAGTGTGATAGAAAACCCGAGGAAAGATTGCTTTGTGGCTGCATTAGTATCTTACTGTTACGTTAGCCGTCCTGCGGGATGGTGAATGATCCTTCCAAGCCTCTGGTCAGCAACCATTTTTATAGGAGGGCTGCTTTGAGGATGGAATAGAAATTGGCAGGACAGCTCTCGATCCCTGTGCTTCCAAAATGCCAGCAAGTCCCATTGGCAGGGCTATCACATCCACTCTACATGCCTCTCGGTTGACAGCTGGCCTTCATCCTGGGACCGCTCAAGGGGACAGACTTGGCCTCAAGGCGTGCAGCTGCTGGTCTCTGCTTTTAAGCCATAGGAATTGTCTACACAGTCAAGTGAAAAAAGAAACTCTTAATAAGCGCTGTATGGTTTGATTAGCAGGCCTTTTCTAGCACAGCCTTACACTTTTAGTCCTGGTGTCACCTGCTTAAACAGAGAAGACTGTGTTCTGCAGAACCAAAGCCTCTCTCTCTGTTGTGAGCATGCAGAGGGGGATTAAATTGAGGACAAGTTATTTGATCCAAGACTTTTCCTCTTGCTGAGCACCAGCAACTTCTAAACAGTCTCCCCCCCCCCCCCCGAATGTTGGTTGTGCTCTGAATTTGATGATTCAAGGACGTAGTTTAGGTGGAAATAAACTAATTGATCAGTTCCAAAGTAGCAGAGCAGCTCAGTGAAAATGTGCAGCTCTCCCAAGCTACCTCCAAGATAGGCGTGGTGGCAAAAGTTCTCTCCATTGTTGGCTCTCACCCCAACTTGAGTAAGGAATGTGTGCGCCAGGGGAGGGGGAAGATTGAGGTCCAGTTTGAATCCTGGTTCCCTTTCAGGCTCAGATTGAATGTCAAGGATGATGAGGCCTGCATGTCACTCACCATTGCCCACTTGGATGTGGGTATCTCGGACATCGAGAAGCTGGGTTGCTGTTGGCTTAGGATTGAATTAGGCAGATGTGTAGGACCCGGTAGTAGGAATTTGATGTTCAACGTTTGAATGTAAGACTTGCCAGATACTTTAATAGACAAGTGCTATGTAAGTTCCGAACTCCTTGCAGTTTGAGGGGGAGATGTCCGCTGCCTTCATTATTCCAATACCTAATCATGAGACATCAATATCCTCTCCTACCTTTTCTTCTCTTGCACAAACTTTTGAGTTAACTGGTTTGCAAGGAATTGCCTTGTAGTTGGTCTGGTGTGGTTGCTTTTGGAGTCTTCTTGTTTTGTGTTTGCTGCTGCTCTTAACATACATGGCTTGAGGTCAGGGGCTTTTTTGTATCTTGTGTCTTTTTTCTCTCTCCTTGCCTACTAAAACATGTCAGACCACTAGCTGGAGTCATAGAGGAATGTGAGATTAAAGTATAAACTCCAATAGGCACTTTTGGCTGTCTATTTGAAACGGTTTGGGTTTGTGCAACTGCAGCTTTCTGAGATCCTAAGCATGTTTTAAACATATCGGTTACTGTGTGTTATGTAGTTTTCGCGTTCTCTCTCTCCCCCCCCCCCTTTTGTCCATTTTTCAATAGCAACTTGACTGTCCTGATCTAGATGTTGACTGGTTACCAAAATTACTGTTTATGAAACTGCCGGTGATACCCCCCCCCCCCCCGTAAGAGTGCAAACTCCTCCAACCACCAAATATTAATTCTCTCCCCACCTATGAATCTTACCCTGTATCTACCATCTTGCCATGGTAGAGGTTTTAGTATGAATGTGTGTAAAGACAAAGTAATATGGTCAGGTGTTCAAAGCACCCTCCCCTTCCCCATTCAAATAATAATGCTTCCAAGGCTACAAAACCAGTGTACAGTTGTTAAACAAGTTGTAAATAAAGGCTTATATAAAACTTGGTGCTGCTTTTTATTACATGAAGCAATTGTTATTTATCATACACATATCTCGGCATTTCTCTGGAAAACTCAGGTTGTTGCGCCCGGTCTTTTCCATTTTATCCTCAAAATAGTTCTGTGAGGGTCAAGACAATTCACCACTAAGAAAAGAGGGGCTATTTGATATGATGTATCCATGTTGACAATTGGAGTTTGAACATGTTTAATAGTGCTGCACACTCAGTTTAAGGCAGTGTAATTATAGGTAACAGTGAGACAATCAAAGTTATCAACCTAGAACCGTGATAGAGGGGAACAGAAGAAATGTATTCCAAAGGAAAGAGAACCAAATGTCAATCAACATGCTACCCTAGCCCCAAAATGCATCAAACCCCCAATTTGGAAGGGGGGGATTTGTCTGAGGAAGTTGCAACATCACACTTATTTACGTTACTCATTTATTTTACTGCTGTTTTTTTCACCGTTTTGAAAATGCCTTTTATAGCAAAAGTTTCATTATCTTGGTTTGGTTACCAACTTCCTCTAATACAGGTTTTGCAGAACTCTTCACCACCACCACAAATAGTCTATTAGCACTGCCCCAAGAGCTGTCTTGGGATGAGTGAAGAGATGTAGCTGGGTTGGGTGGTAACAGCTTTATGTTGCTTTGAGCAAGCAGGCTATAGGCCATTTTCATCTACGCAGATGGTGGAGGTGCTTGTAATTTGCATTGTGTGAAGACATCCTCGAAGGCAGTGATAAACTTCATAAAATAGGCAAGATTATAGACTTCTCTTTACTATCTCATTCTCAAAAAAAGCCTAACCAAAAGTTAGCAACGTGTCAGATGGGCTTGAACTTGGTGTTGAAAGAGAAGTATGGAGTATGTCAAAATACTAAGCAAGCATTCACCAATAAATAGCAGATTGTGACTATTTGCTGGAGTTGCCAAGTTGCCTCTCGTGCTAATATGGATTACTTCTGATAAAAGTAGATAAAATCACTTTCCATAAACAATACATAGCCCTTCTGGCCATGATACAGATTTCTCCAAATAACCTGATCACAGTATTATACCCAGGACAGTAGCAGGTTGAAACAGATGGGCTGTCAACTACAGTACCTGGAAGAGTCAGGCCAGGTGTTTTTTCTTGGACGCAATCAGGGGAAGCAAAATGTGATGCTGTTGTGCTGGCAAAAAGAGCCCCCTACCTGCAGCCAAGGGTATATATATATATATTTCATCGTCTAGGCACTGCCACTGGTGATCCTGTGACGTGACTTCTATACCTTTTTAAAGATCTCAAAACAGTACATAAAACATTACTTCCAACAACTGCACACTTCTTTAAAACGTAATTCTGTGCAAGAATTTAAACAGTGAATAAGTAGAGCCATCATTGGAAGGGAATCAGCACCCAATGGACAACTTTAGCACATTATTTTGGCCACTGTCCTGTACTGTGAATGAAGCTTAGCACCAGGAACAAGCAGCACTCAGCAGTGCATCCAAGCAAAAATGGCACGTGACCCATTCACCAAGAACCTCTCAGAAATGTGGAGCTAATCCCAATATTGAAGGTAGGTTGGAAGGTCCCAGAAACCGCATAGAATGCCTGAAATGCATTTCTGAGAAGTGCAGTGTCACGACGACTGTATTCTCAGCATCAGAATCTATACACCTACTTGCAAGTTTCACCGAGGTGTTGAAAGTGCTTCGGCGCCCCCACAAACCTGTTCAGTTAGGTGAGTGGTGAAGGCCTTTGTGGGTACAGCTGTCCATCTCTGGACTGCTGTCCCCAGAAATGCTTGGGTTAGTGCCCACACTTCTGTCCTTTTCCTGCCAAAAATGTGGTGGTGGTTTTTTTAAACAAAATTGTCAGTCACTGATAACCATTAACTGAATCTAATTTTAGTCTACTTCTGTGATAGCCATCTGCTTTGATGTGCTGAATTGTGTTGATTGGTAGTGACACTGCCAGCATAATTGAAGAGCAGGATGCCAACAAACATCTAACAAAGCCTGAAAAAACTGAAATGTAACACACCTTTGCACTCTGGGGAGTTCGCAGTAGTTGAGGCTTTAGAGCCTGGATCTGTCTTTATCAGCTGGTGAGGGAATGCTCTGGGTGCCCAAATTCAGCACAGTCTCAAACCCGTACTTCTGCCGCAGATGCCCCAACAACATACGGATACTGGAGATTTACATTTTACAACAAAACAAACTCAAAAAAACCAACAGTGTCATCTTATGAGCCAAGAACTCCTCCAGTGCAGGTCTTATTAAAATATCACTGAAAAAAGAATGCCTGGCATCAATGTGTCTGGATAACACGCCAACACCAAAGAAGAACCAACTGAACAACAGTCTTGAAAATGCTTTATTGAACTGCGTGTCTTATTGTAATGTGCAGGTGTGTTTGAAAAGACTACAGCTTGAAAACTGGTTTTGAAAATCCTCAACAATTAAAAAAAAAAATCCCTAGCTGGGTTAAACTCCCAAGGTAACCAGAGGGCTGCTGTAAAATTCCCCCTTAGAACATTCTGTTGCAGAGACTAAAAAAAAAGAAGAACCAAATCTAGTACTGTATTTTATATAGAAATAACGAGTCAGAAACTAAAAACCAGTGGGTGGGGCTTTTTCCCATTTTCGATGAGAATCTGTCCTTTTAAAACCCCACCATACTGCTCAAGTCTGCAATTTAATTCTAAGATGCTTGCTATGTAGCAGAAGTGGAAAGGGTTGAGAGGGGAGATAGAGATGAAGAAAGTGAGAGAACCAGAGAGAAACATGATTATTGTCTAAGCCTAGTTTAGATTTAATCAGAAGCTGTGTGCAATTTTGTCTTTATAGTCTAACTTTACATTCCCTTCCCCACCACCCCAACCCCCCCAAAACAAAAAAACCCTCCTGTCCCTGCCTTGGGGCTATTATGAAAGTCTATGCACAAAAACACTGTACATTTTTATACATACAGGATTAATAGTATAGGCATGTAGGTGGCATGATTCAATTAAAAAGGCTTTTTACTTTTTTTTATACCAGGAAAAAAATCAAGAAATAATAAATAAAAAGGTGCTAGAATTAGCATTAAGAATGCAGTTGTAATATATTGACAAAAGTTTGGGAAGTCAACCTCCTCAAGCTCTCCTGTTGCTGACAAGTCTCTGCAAACTAGGTAGCAAATACATAAATAACTCAAAAACATATGATTGAGACTGTGAAGGTTTTTAAAACTAAGACAACATAATCCAGGTTAACTTTTGTTTTCTTTTAAGACAATGAGCAAATGAATAATCTACACCTGAATAAAACATGTTTTAACAGTTTGAAAATGGTTTTCTTTTAACAACCACAAAAAGGAAAAAAAAACTTTTAAACAAAGTTGAACAAGTATTTTGATTATAGGGCACACAAAAAGCCCCCTTTGCCAGAAGATTTTGGCAGTGGCCTTACTTTTGTGTCTCCTAGAGATGCATAAAAAGCAGGCTGAAACTCCACGTGGATGTGCGGTGGTTAAAGAGAGCAACACAAGGGTCACACCGAGCAAAACGTCACACCCTGGAAACAAGCTGTCCCACTGCAGAGCTTGCATGATGTGCAAACGGCACATGTCATAAAAGTGGTTCAGACGTACATTATTCAAAAGCTACTTGATGGCCACACAATGCTAAGTGAGCATTAACTTCTTTGCCTTGTAACCTTTGAATAATGGGAAAGCTTTTGGGGGAGGGGGAGGGAGTCGTTTATAGTTTTACTCCTTGTATTTAAATTTTTTTAAATGACAAGGTCACTAAAACTCATGCACGCTGCAAAAAACCTCATGCAGTAAAGGTAAACCATCCAAGCAGTTTTTATTCATTAATATTCATAAATACACACAGCAGCTTCATTAGAGATTTCATTTTTTTTTTCCTCTTCAGTTTGAATGTGGAGTATTAGGAGAACCTTTTTGCATGTCAAAAAGTACAGGGCACAGAGGATTTCCCCTCTGATCTGCAACCTACATTTACCTGCTAGAAGTAAAAATTATTTTTAAGTGGAAATGATTATCATATATATCTTTCTCTCTTCCTTTGAATGTACACAATGTAACAAGAGTGACAGACCTGAAATTACAATCACCAAAACAAACCCAAGATAGTTGTTGTCCACTTTCATTGGCAAATACAGCACAGAGGACATTGTCTGCGAAGTGGGATGTCATCAAAGAGGAGGTGGAGGCGGCTCGTTTCCTTTATTACTCTCTTTTAAATTTAGATTTTCTAAAGCAACATCTAAAGGCATAATATCTACACAGCCCATAGCACCAAAATCGGCAACCTCCCCACGCTCGTCCTCATCAGAGGAGGAGCTTTCTTCCCGCATTAAAGTGGACAGCAGAAGCTCTTGAACAAACAGGCCGCGGTCAGCTCGCTCACTCTCCATTGACTGACGCTCTACTTCAGACATCTTGGGATCGTTCAACCTGCACAAGAAGGGGAGACAAAACAGGAAATAGCTGAAAATTCTGAGCCTTGGGAACACTGTACACACCAAGTGTCTAATAATCTACAAGATCATGAAAAGACCTGTGGATGTCTTGGGTTCAGAAAAGATGCATCTGATTTATTTCTGCACTGGGAAAGAGATGATCAGAGACTGCCAGTGATCACTCCTTGCTTATATCCAATACCCTGAGACCCTACCACCAGCACTCTGAGACCTTAACTGCTCCAATGCTGTTCTATGGAACCCATTCAGTTCCCCTGAAAAATTCTCGGTTTACCGCAGGGTAGTACAACTTTAGCAAACCTGCATAGTAACTGGAGGGATTACTGCTCAGATAGTTGAATGTATGCTGCACACGCCATTCAACTTTCCCATCTTCTGCTATCAGATAGTTTGCCACCTTGGTACTTTTTGTGTGAAAATGTAACAAAATGGAGGGTTGCTGTGACGTTCTGCTACAAAGGGAGGACCCCAGGAACCTATTCAGGAGATGAGATTAAAATCTATTTCCCAGGAATCTTCACGCAGGGATTATTCTGACCCAAAGATGGTATTGGGTATCTTTTAGAATTTATCTGATCAAAAGTATAAAAGTTGCCGAGATGTAAGCAAAGAAGGAGAAGGTCCTTTTTAAATGAAGGAATCACAACAAACGAGGTGTTCAAAACAAGGTTCCTTCTCTATTTTTTTAAAGAAGGCATTCCCTTAAGATAAAATTGAGGAAGGAAGAGTAATCTTACAGAGGAAGTAAGCAAGGCAAAGTTGAAGGGCCAAACTGAAGGGGCCAAAGTTACTGAGGCCAATATGAGTAAGTGGGAAAGTGGCTTAAGAATTCTCTTTTCAAAAATGTGGCTAAGTTTTTCAAAATATGGCAACTGTGTACATCTGTGTAGATTTGAGAGGCCCATGCCATGGTACTCCATATGTGGTCTTTTACTCCACTGGGGTTACCTAAGACTTCTAATGGTACAAAAGCAGGCTGTTGGGAGACAGTTGAAGCTGCTAATCATATGTAGTGGGGGCACATGAGGCAAGCAGATGATTATTAGTCTCAGTTCTACAGGATCTAACTTTCCTTTTAGGCTTTATATACTATTTCAAAGTTAGCATATAATGTAAATTGTGACAGCAAAGTTGACCATAACTTGAAACTGACAACACACTCAGTCTCCTTCAGTAAAATAATGTCTTTGGAAGAAGTCAGAAGAAATGAAAATTATTTTAAAATAACATAATATTTAAAATATGATAATCAGTCTACAGTGGAGGACCATTATTAATTGGTTCCCTTTTGTTCTATATTATGAGTTCTCATAGAGATTTTGTTTAAAGAGAATTAAAGAGAATTAAGAGAAATATTTGATGAATCCATTACTATCTCGGTATTTCTACTTTACAACAGATACAATTTTTGTAATGCGTAGATTTGAGAATATGTATATGAAAGATTTAATTTGTTGTAATATATTTTGATTCATAATATTTTTTTAAAATATGCCAGCATCTTGGAATTGAGAGTTAAACATAATGAATTGCAGCTACACACAACAGCACTGTGTTAAACGGCCCTCAGATTGCTCAGTAATTTTCTTGATTTTTCCAGGAATGCGAATTGCAAGAAAAACTTGTATTCAACGCCTACTTTAAAATTACAGTTTGAGCCACTTTAAAACTCTATCCCCTCTCTGCCCTTTGCCACTTAAGCCAACAATTTCATTTTAATAGATACAAGCAGTAACAGAAAAGGCACAAAAGTTTACATGTGCTTGGTTGCAGATAATGACTGCTGAAGGAGGTGGCTAAAAAGCAGCTTGTGGGAAGGAGGAACATGCTATCAAAATACACAAATTTCAAAAGCGGGGATGAATTCCTGGAGTGATTCAGAACCAATAATTGCAATTCCGACCCTCTAGAACGAGTTACCTTGTAAGGAGGAACTGAGAGTTCTGGATAGCCTGCTGACTGTTTTCTGTGTTGGATGTGTTGGTTGTTGCTGTGGATTGTGTAATAGTGGTGGTGACGCCGCTAGTGTTGGCGCGCCTTGTCGCGTTACGTGCAGTCTCCAGTTGTTGCCGTGCCGCCTGTGCATGCTGCCGTTCTAACTGCAGTTGCATCTGCAGTTGCTGCAACTGAGACGCGGAAGGGCCAGAGGAATTGAGCTGTCCCCCTGCAGAACGCCTCACACCGGACAACTGAGATAAAAGCTCTGCCAATATAAAAAAAAAGGATTCGGGAATTAAGAGTGAAATCTAATGTAACCAAACAGTCCTCTGCCACTACCACCTCACTCTCCCACAGTATCTATTCCATAAGCTTCCCATTTTGCTACTACAAGGTAAAACAGATGAAGGTATACTCATAGTCCCTAAAATGCAGCCCCAATGATCGCCCTACCCTGACACATTGTTAGTGTTTTAACAGCACAGTAGTACATTCAACAAGCCCTGAGGATACTTTTGAAGTGGCCGGAATTATTGCTCAAAGCAGCAGTTCCTTAAAACTTTCTCAGCCAGCCCAAATAGTTCATCGTTGCAGCAACCTCTTAAAAATATAAACATCCATGTGGATGTTTAAAGCTCTGATTCACTGAAGACTATTCTAGAGGGAACAGAGATAAAATCTAACAACAGATATTCCTGCTTTTGGGGGGTGAGGTGGAAGAATTTAAATCATGCAAGTGCACAAAAATACAAAGGGATATGTAAATATTCACAAATCTTACCAGCTATAGGATCCATGGCTTCCCTATTGCTTGGAGAATATGAACTCTGCGAAGATGAAAAACCACCAGTGGAACTGCTAGTAAAGTGCATGTTGGATCTACGTGCGCGAGGGCCACCCAAACCCCGGCCTGGGTGAAACATTCTACGTACATGCCGAACACCACTGGATTCGTCGTAAGCAATGAGTTAAGGGAAGGAAAGTGTCAACACGCAAACAGGAATGCCTTAGCCACTAAGACAATGTACTTGTAAAGAACAGGAGCAAAGCTTCCTTCTTAGTTTAGAGGAGCAATGACCACATTCAAGGCTAGCCAGCCCTCCAAGGCCCGTGCACTACACTCACCAGGCATCCATACTATATGCAAACACACCTCCCCGCCCCAGCTCTTGTTAATTGGAACACACCACTCTCGTGGCCAGCGCTGGGCTGAGAGGCCTAAATCTCTCCTCCCAGCCTAGTGCTGCAATCATGGCATCTGAAGAGCAGACGCAGCAATTTCCCTCCCCGTTGCATTACTTGCGTGGGAGGAATGGAACACCAGACTTGGTGAAAGGGCCCAATTATTCAACACAATTATGGTCACATAGAGCAGATGCACCGAGTATGCAGACTCTGCTCAGTGTAAACGCTGGCATCCCAAACGTGTTGAGTTTGGGGTGTGCTTCTCTGCTAGAGTTGGAGGCATGCTCCAGCTTGCCTGCTCCCAATGCTATAATACAGTGGTTCCCAATTAGCTAAGTATTGTGGATTTCTTGTTATTTAAAAGTCAAGCCATGGATGCCCCCTACTTTGGAAAATTTTGATTATCTCCAAGGTAGTTTTTGTTATGTGAATGGTGCCACTGACCCCCTGGGTGGGTTAGGCAATTCCCAATTGGGAACCACTGCTATTTTGTGTCTTCTCAAGCTTAGCTTGGTGTGAACCAAGCACAACCCCAGTAACTAGCAAGGTCATAAAATTACCCTAGCAGTTGCATTTCTATCTTCAGATCCCCTTATCTAAAAAAAAAATCACACTGGGTGTATTAAAAACAATTTTGCACAATATTAGCAGTATAGATGCAAAGAGCAGAGCAATGCGCAGCAAATGCCAAATCCAGAGGAAGAACTGTGAGGGGAGAGAGACGTTGTTTGCTATCAGGGGGTGGCTAGTTTCACCCGCGTTGCCCCAGTTCCAGCCCAAGGAACCTTCAGAAGGGAGTTGCTCCCCTGGGTGTTATAGGTATGTGTATTTTAATGAGCCGAATACAGTAAAAGATTATCAGTCATGGGGGTAGGGAGTGTGTATTTGTTAAATCATATATTTTTGCATTAATTGTGATGTTTATGCCAACGGAATCACAGGCTATTATTGTAATTCTTCTGAACGCTTTCTTGGAGCATTCCCAAAGCTTGAGGAGAGGTTACTTGCTCAGACAGAACGTATTTTCTTTCAAATCTTTCCTCAAAAGAAAGGAAAATAAATCCTATCAGTTTATACTAGCCAATAGTGGTGCGATTAACATGAAGTGCTTCAAGCAGAGTTTCTCTTGCTTATCTAGCTATTCAAAGAAAACTATGTAACACACTAACAAAAGCACCTATTTCAGAATCAACATGGGTGGCTATTAGTATAGAAAGCAAAAAAAATCTCCAGTTGCTGCTTCTTGACTTAGGCAAGGATATTAAATCTCTTGGAGCTCTATGTTCCAGTGTAAGATGAGCTGCAAAGTCATCCGTAACATGATTGGGATCTCCTCCTGGTAATGCTGCACATATCGGACAAATCTGTAATGACAGAAGAAAGGCCATATGAGCAAGTGTCTTCAAGGCCAAAAAAAAAAATGACCAACCCGCTGAACAGAAGCTACTACATGCTGAGAAAATAGCAGCCCTCGTACAACTCACCCTCCAGTTCATAACGATTCTCAAGACCAGCCTTCCAAATAATCAGGAAGTCAGGGAAAGCCCCCATTCATTCACCTGATTGTCGCCTGAGCACTGCTCCCCTCCTTGCTGCCAGTACAAACAGGAAGGAGCTGCTATCGTACAAACAGGTACAGCCCTGTGCCTTTCATGCTCCTGGACAGGGAAGAGCCAAGATGAGCAACTGTCCTTGATACTTCATAGTTTCTTCACAAACCACGGCTCTTAAAGCAACTGCTTCTTTTCTGACTCCCCCAGACGTAACACGGAGCACTTTGTGTCTAAAAGAAGGCAAAAGAGCAGGGAGCTTCCATGGCACTGCTATGGAGACAGAGTGTGGGCTGGTATATTCTTCCTTGCTAGAGAGGAACTAGTTCATCAGTTCCACCTAGTTTATCTTGGCAAACTCCAGAGGAGGGGGCTTGCTTGGACTGATTTTTCTAGCCATCTCTCCCTAACAGAACTACTTTTTGTCCCTAAAACTCTGCTACCGAGAAAGGGTAGGAAAGAAATATAGGGTTAGTCCAGGCACCCAGGGCACATCCTTCCAAACATAATTCTGTATGAGAGCGCTTCATTCTGGAGGTTTGCACTCCCCCCCCCCCCTCTAGAAAGGCAGAAAAACAGAAAGCCTAGTAAGCAGCCCTGAAAGCAGAGGATCTTCATTCTGGAGGCAGCACACAGAAGCTGTTTCTCCTTTCCAGGAGGAGATGAGGAGAAAAGCAGATCACCTACCACTTGTACTAATATTACAGGACAATACTAAACACAGGGCTGTCTTGTCTGAAAACAATTATTACCCCAGCCAAGAGGTTATTTTCAAGCCAGATAAAAGTACTGAAAGTAGGACTTGTACAAAAAACAAACAAAACCACAAAGCAGATGCAACATCAAATATATTTCCCAGATGGATAAATGGGTGTTTACCATGAATGTCCATTTGTTAAAAGTTTTAGTTCTGTTTTAAAGGCATCTGTTCTTTTTGTGTGCTTTAACTGTTTTTAATTATCCTATGTGCAAATTGCCTTGATTCAGTGGTTTAGAAGGCAATACATAAAACAATTGTAATAATAATTGGAAACATGGAACACAGCAGCCACTTTAGACAGAAAACAAACGATTACAAAGGGAAGATTTAACAGCACTTGTGTTTCAATAAATATGAGTGATTTGATTTAGCTCAATCATTTTACTAAAGGGACGGGAAACAGCTTCAGCCATGTCGCCATACTTTTAAGCTTGCTGTGTCTTCTTGTGCCATTCTGTTTTCAATAATGAGAAGTAAAATGAACACAAAATGCAGACTTATCTGACTATGCAAGAACATGCACTGACACATACGAAGTTTTGCTGCCCAATATTTCTTCCCGAGAAGGTTAATATTTCTTTCTGCAGAGTCTCTTTAAACCCAAGGGATTTTATAAATGACAGATAATCCTGTGTGAGTTTGTCCAGGAGACCAAAACATACAAGACTTCAAAGCTTTTCTGCGCCACACCTATTGGTGCATCAAATCTGATGAATACAATTTAAATTGAGTTTGTCTAGGAGACCAAAACATACAAGACTTCAAAGCTTTTCTGTGCCACACCTATTGGTGCATCAAATCTGATGAATACAATTTAAATAAACCTATATACAAGTTCTGATTTTGTTAGGCAGTGCTCAGGCACCTCTGCCCCTTCCAGTCTTCTCCTTTGCTGTTACCTGAACTGCCTTTGCTAAGTCACCAGTTTGGAGCATAGGGGAAAAACCTTAAGAGCTGCCTGCAAGCAACCTGCCACATTTGCAGAGACAGGGAGACTTCTAAGTGAATGAGACAGGATTATGGATCCTCTGATTACTTCTGGAATAAGCCTAACCTCCCTACGGCATTGCACCGAAAACTCTCAAGAGCAATGCCTGGGATACCAGGAAGAATGGAGCACTTTGCTAAGCACTATCATCACCATTCAGACTGGTATAGTATTTCACATCTATGAAACATTACTGCCACCCTGTGGAATCAATCCTAACTATGTTACAGGCTGAATTGTAAGATCAGTAGTGCTGCAAGGTTTAATTGGTAGATTAGTCAATGAAAGCTTGAACTCTGAGTATTAACTGAGCCTTTCAATAAGGTATACAAATACCTCAACTGCAGAAAGGTGTGCTTGGTTACATATTTGGAACACTTCGCTATAAGGACAATAATGGAACAGATGTTCTTCGTCCAGTATTTCAAGCCAGCATATGGAGGTTTTGATAATGTGCATATTTAGTTACACATAATCAATTAAAAGGAAAATGATGAATCAGCTGAACATTCTTTAACTGAAAACTAGCAAATTTCGGCACCAAAATTCTTATTTAAACCTGGACTTGGAAGCAAAATTTGTTTTATTCTCCAACCACCAAACTGTCCACAAGCTGATGGACTCAGAATATGCTGATTCAATGGCAACACTATATAGGTGCCTTTACCTAGGTAAAAGTGAAACTGCACCCTACTAAGCTCAAGCTTGCGATGTTAACAAAAGAACAGGGATCTTACTGTAACCAAAGCACAGAAAATGAGAAAACCAGGTTTCCTCCGATGTCCCCCCCCCCCCAAAAAAAGAAACCACAACCCAAATATTTCTGAATATTCTCCCATGCATGCTATCCTCTGAAAGCTAGCATATTGCATAGTTAAAGAGTATGAGCTACAAGCCAGCAAGTCTCTGGCTCAAATGAGCTTCATAGGCTGCCTCTGGAAATGCATGGATAGTAGTAGTAGTAGTAGTAGTAGTAGTAGAAGTAATAATAATAATAATAATAATAATAATAATAATAATTTTTATTTATACCCCGCCCTCCCCAGCCAAGGCCAGGCTCAGAGCGGCTTACAAGCAATAATAAAAACAAGTTGAATGATTACAACTTAAAAACAAAATTAAAATACAATATTAAAATATTGAAACATTAAAATATTAAAATGTAGCCTCATCGCAGGAGGAGAAGGAAAAGAAAAAAGAAAGAGAGGGAGAGAGGGAATCAAATTGGCTCCACGCCAAAGGCCAGGCGGAACAACTCTGTTTTACAGGCCCTGCGGAAAGAAATCAGATCCTGCAGGGCCCTGGTCTCATGAGGCAGAGCGTTCCACCAGGCCAGAGCCAGAGTTGAAAAGGCCCTGGGCTCTGGTTGAAGCCAATCTAACTTCCTTAGGGCCCGGGACCACTAGGGTGTTGCTATTTATGGACCTTGAGGCTCTCCGCAGGGCATACCGGGAGAGGCGGTCCCGTAGGTACGAGGATCCTAGGCCGTGAAGGGCTTTGAAGGTCAAAAGCAGCACCTTAAATCTGACCCTGTACTCCATCGGGAGCTAGTGCAGCTGGAAAAGCACTGGGTGAATATGCTCCCGTGGCATAGACCCCATGAGGAGCCTCACTGCAGCATTCTGCACCCTCGAGTTTCTGGGACAGCTTCAAGGGCAGCCCCACGTAGAGCGAATTACAGTAGTCAAGCCTGGAGATGACCGTCGCATGGATCACTGTGGTCTACAATACTGGTCTACCTTAAAGGGTAGTTGTAAGGATTATTGAGATAATGTACGTGAAGGTCTCTGAACACCCTAAAGATAGATATTTGGCTGAAGAGCCTGCTGTATCAGGCCAGTGGCCCATCTAATCCAGCATCCTGTTCTCACAGTGGCCGAACTCATGCCTGTGGGAAATCAGCCAGCAGGATTCAAGCGCAAGAGCACTCTCCCCTCCTGTGGTTTCCAGCAGCTGATATTCAAAAGCTCTGCTGCCTCCAGCTATGGAGGCAGACCATAGCTATCCTGGCTACTAGCCCTCAATAGCCCTCTGCTCCATGAATTTGCTTGATTCTCTTTTAAAGCATTTTGGTCACACGTTTCCTCCAAGTGTAAATAGCATGGCCTTGCATTCAGAATAGAGAAAGGGCAACTGCATTTGCTCAGATACGGCACAAAGGATTCTCAAGGTAAAGTCTGTAGTATTTTCCATGGGAGGATTTTCTAGGGGAAGGGGGGCCAGAAGAGAAAACCTGAAAATAAAATTGTCAATTGGGGGGGGGGGGGGGAGAGACATTGGTAAGTGATCGCCTGCAACTTTTAATATTGAATTAGTATTCATACATTGTAACTAATTTTCTATTTTAAAAAACCCCCACGATAGGCAAAATTTCAAGTTTCAAGTTATTGTTGGTGTTATTCAGAAGCAAGGCTGACTGTGCTTACCACTTCTGTTGATGTTTCTGCATGTTCTGAAGTAACGTGTTCTTGAAGAGATGTTTCCGTATACCCCATTTTTCCACAATAAGGACAAGTAAAAGACTGTGGCTGCTCTACAGAGAAAGCTTCTCCACCATAGTACAAATCTGGGGAAAAAATAAGATATGTGAGAATTCCATTCATAAAAAAATGATCATGGTTACAAATATAGGACACACTAAACTTAACTCAAACATATGGTCTAATGTACAATTCAATTAAGAAGAGTTGCATCCAACTAATTCACAGTATGTGTGGAAGTTCCATGAGTACAACACAACTTTCCCTCTCTTTCTTCCCCCTGCAGCCCCCAAATTTGCTTTGGGTTTGCCTCCAAATCTCCAGAGCAGATTTTGGGGAGGTGAAGTTCTATTGAGTTTACACAAGTTGTTCTGCACACCCAATCGAACACAATCATCTCTCACTACAGGATTTTCATTTTGTGTTTTGTTAGCCACATAATCTTTTTTTTATTAATTATTATTCAGAACTGAGAAAGAATCTACAAGGCTAATGGCATTTTCCTACACAAAGTAATCCTAATAATACTATGCTTAGAAGTGCTAAGTGTGTTAATACTTTCACACCTGAAAACAAACCAGTGTCAACAACCACTAAGGCATCTTACAGAATAATATACATCATTAGTTCTTTAAACAAGAAAAGCTCAAACACCAAATCCCGTTTTCCTCTGCTGCATTTGTAGCTGGTAGGAGTTTGTACACCTGGACTCACAAGAAAGTGGTCACAAAGCCAAGCAACCCCAAACAAATATACAAGCAGAAACACAAACTGCTGCTCTCCACCACCACAACGGTAGAATGGCAATAAAGCCTTACTTGACATGTGTTTATGCAAGGAAAATGTTGTTTCCCCATTGAAAGCAGAAGCATTTTCTTTGTTCCCGCAGAAGTCCCACATTGAATGAATATACCATGAGTAGCAGCAACAGCAACAGCAACAGCAGTGCACTTGGCAGACTGGACTCAGCCAGTAGAGCAGGAGAACTGATCTCAGGGTTGTGGATTAGAAAAGATTCCTGCATTGTAGATGACCCTGGACTGGATGACCCTGATGATCCCTTCCAATTCTACGATAATGACAGACATAACCTCTACTAGAAATATGTGCTGCCTCCCTGAAAAAACTCCCGCCCATTCCCCATGTCTTAACTATGCTGAAGGAATCTGTCAGCACTAACATTAAACCTGGTTACAACTAACCAACAATTCCCTTAAACCAGAATCTGAAACCAAGATTAACATCCACCAAATTGTTTAAATGGAGTCCTGGGGAAAGGTTTACTTCAGGAATGAGACAGGCTGTAGGGACAGAATGCAGGTCCCAGATGTTAGATTCTGATTTGCTGACCCCTCTTCTCAACAGGGAACAAATGTTATGACTGCACAATGCAAACATTAAAGCAACACGGAACCCTTGAAGCCGGATAATCCCACTCTCCCCGCACTGAAAGTTACTCCAATACAAGAAAGGTTGGGTAAAAGATCCAAGTGCAGCTATTCTTCCTCAAACATACAAAACAGAAAACATCCTTGAATGCTGTTGTACGTACCAAGCTATGAAAATACACAAATGATGCTTATGTGAACTTGAAAAAGAGCAAGAATGTCACTCGGGAATACAGACTGCTACCTGGTCCCACAGAAACCAACAGAAATAGGACAGTACTTAAGAAAGCTTGCTCTATATATCTCTACTCTAGCACTTAAGCAGGTTTTAATGAGGCCACATAAGTGACATTAATATGGTTTTCAAGTGAGTTCTAATGAATATCCCAGAAAACTATATCCATGGCAATAAGCTAACAGGCTCCCTACGCCCCCTTGTAGTCAACCAATATTTTCTTAAATGAAAATCTACTGAAGAACCATCACTTTTTGTAATACAGTGGTACCTCGGGTTACATACACTTCAGGTTACAGACTCTGCTAACCCAGAAATAGTACCTCGGGTTAAGAACTTTGCTTCAGGATGAGAACAGAAATCGTGCTCTGGTGGCATGGCAGCAGCAGGAGGCCCCATTAGCTAAAGTGGTCTTCAGGTTAAGAACAGTTTCAGGTTAAGAACGGACCTCCAGAACGAATTAAGTACTTAACCCGAGGTACCACTGTACATGTGTTTCTCACTATAAAGGATTTTAATCTCTGTAGGAGCATGAAGAGTTTTTAAGAGTACACGTAGCCTCCCAATCAGTTTTGGTCTGCAGAGCAAAGCTTTTGGTACCATTACCGCTGTTTCTGTAAATGATGTTCTGGTTTAGCTATTTGCAACAGTCATCCCAGACACTAGCCAGAAACCTCTGGAATCCATGTCCGAATAGGGCAAATCTTAAGTTTCGCACTGCAATCCAGGCATCACAATGTATCTGTAACACCATAGATAAAGCTAGTGGTGTTTTGTGGTTTGGGGGCATGGGGAGTGGTGCTTGCCAGTAGAGCTCCAGGCTGAAGCAGTCAACCCTGCAGGTGAATCAATTTGCTGAGGCACTTAACTGCTGGCTTTGATGGACCTGTTCCATTTTATGCTATTTGTTTTCATTTGATGCTTATTCATATTGTTTTATTTTTCTTTCGCAAGCAGCTCTGAGAACCCATATTTAAAAGTGGGATAGAAGTCTTCTAATATACTAGATCCTACTATCATAAAAAGGTTGTTTCATCAGAGGGAAGGAAATGCAAAGAGTCAGTTCTGGGGGAAATTAGCAACATTATTGGTAACGTAGTCCAGCCAGTTCAAGCTCGGCACCTCCTCTCTACATTTTAAAGCAACAACTCCTCAGCAACATTAAAACCATTTGTCCTTTATCTGGTAGTGGAAACCTGCCCTGCTGTGGGCCCAGGGATGGAAAGATGGTTTCAAATTTTACAATCAATAACTGGCTCAAAAGGGTTGTACATGCTGCAGTCATGGAAAAAATTGCTCATCAGTGGTGTAAGCTGCAGGAAAATGCAGAGCCTGAGGATTATGCGGATATTTGTTGTAATTTTATTACATATCTCAGAATCGCCCAAGCTCAATATAGTCCCCACAAATTATTTATCTGAAAGTAGTTTTAGAATTTTCCCCATTTGTTTACCTTACCCATGACTTACCCCAATTTTTCTTTCTTGGTTAGAATCTGTTAACGCTCTTTCATTATTTAAATCTAAATGTGCATTTTATATATATATATGCCATTTTTCCTTTTATATACCCAAGATGTGTATTGTTGTTTTGTTCTTTTCTCTTTTTTAAGAAAAAAACACATGCATACCCATTGAATTAAAAATAAACAATTTAAAAAAGGGGTTGGTTCATCAAAGAGAAGGAAATGCAAAGAGCCGCCTGTCCCTTTGTGTTTATGAATTGTTCCTTTTCCTCACTCCTGAATCTTCTTTTAAAATGAAATGCAAAGCAGAATGATATGCCAATATAGCGGGAAAGGCCCAGTATACTCAGGTCTTCCAGTGACACATGCCTGAACAAAATGTAACACGGGAAAAATTATAAGCCACAGTAGACATTAGTCAACATTTCACAAAGTGAGACTTGGCCCCCTCATTTTCTGCAAGAAGTTTGCAGCTCCAGAAGTCCTTTTCTACACTACAGCAAACAAACCAGAAAGCAGAACAGGATATGAGCTGGTGTGTAAACAGCAAGTTAGTTCCACTCAGGCCTGATTCATAACTCATACTTTGCGAATTCTCCCCTTGTGCTTCTGCTGCACAACGCTGCAGAAGCAGCATAGTTCTTCTCAACGCACAGTCCGGAACAATCACAACCCTCTGCTGGTTGTGCATATAGCTACCATCTGTAATCTATGTCCTGTGCAGACTCTTCTATAATAAAAGGCACCATACCAATGATACACTTCCCTGTACTGGCACGGGTTGTGGTGATTTACTATGCAAACCACCCTAGCCATGAAGGGGGGGGGGGTGATTACCCCTGACATGCAACAACCAACACACTTCCAGGATTAACCCATTTTCTTGAAATAAACACATATGAGCCTTTAGATTTCCCCTCAACCCCATCTTATCCTTGCAACAAGCTGTGAAGTAGCCAATGAGCTTGATGGTGCAGTGGAAACTTGGACCTGGGTCTCCCCAGTTCCCTGCTTGACACCACACAGGCTCTTTCACAGATCCTTTTCTCCCAAAGATTTGACAGAAAGTCAGGCTAAGGAATGGACAGGCAGAAGGAGGGGAATAAATTGAGGGAAATTTCTGGCTGGACTTCCTGCAACTCCACTCAGAGAATAGGGACAGGACAAGCTAAGGGCTGTATGTTGAACCTGGAATACAGCAGACAAACATAATTCATAAGTGGATGAGGAGGAAACACTGTAAAGTGTGAATGAAGAAACTACAGCTCTCCTATTTTTGTCAAACCACCAAACAAGCTTGAGAGGAGGCAGGTAAACCACACTATAAACAAACCTGTACTTGATAGACGTACAACCACATACACTGGAGGCAGTATTCTGCTAAATATAGACTCTGGTTCTTGTCTGGAGAGCGAATATGCCCTCCCTCTGTTTGAATACCACTTCAAAACAAAACATTGGCCTCAAAGAAGTCTTATCTCAGGCTGAAGAACCGAGTTTAAAAGGCTTCAGACAAATAAATTTTGATCATAGATACTAAAAACAACTTTTCAACAATGATAAAGTCACAGAACTTCAAAGTAAGAGAGAGCTATAAAATTAGTAAAAAAGAACCTGCTTACATCACTGGAAGGTATTTTATAGCTACACTCCCGTAGCACCATTATAACCCAGGTATGTCCCAAGGACATACAAGAAATGAGTAAGGTGCACTGAAGCTACAGAGGCTGCCCAAACCTGTAGTATGTCTAGCAAGGCAAAATTACATGGTTTAAGCAAGTGAATATGTTATGTATGAAAGTCAAAAGGTGTAGTGCAGTGGCTACAGCAGTTCTCCCCCACAAGAGAGACAGAGAGAGAGAGAGAGAGAGAGAGAGAGAGAGAGAGAGAGAGAACAAGAAACAGTTACAAATTAGACATCTAATTCCATTTTGGTGGTCAAAACATACACCAGCTAGCCAACACATGTTTTGACCACCAAAATGGAACAACTTGTTGTTTTTGATGGAATGCTGGCCACTGCTCTGATTATGCTGTGGACTTTTCATATATATATTACTGGAATTTAATATTTGAAGTTCTGTACCACTAAAATGAGAATAGCCATATTGCACAGGTTTATACCTTCGGTTTTCTGGGGAAAGGTAGCAATTCATTTTTGAAATGTTTTCTCTCGCTCTCACATCTCCCTGCACTTTGAATTCTGTATCTACAATTTGCATTCTACTTAGACTTGCCACACTACTACTACTTCTTGAAAGGCTAAGGAATTAACTTCACTTGTTTTTCCTTCTAATTCCGGGTTCAACAAAATAAAACAAAACAAACCACTGATGAACAGCAACAATAAAAAGGAATTAACCTGTATTTGATTATTCATGTTTATGAAAATTCTCGTGTGCTTTTTAAATAACTGAATATCCCTTCCCATCTTCCTGTATCTTCTTATACACAAAATCCAATTCTATGCAAGTTGACTCAGAAGTTTCACTGAGTCCAGTTAGGCTTCACTCCCAAGTAAACATCGATTGGATGGGAGGCTAAAAATCATAAAGTGTCAGCAAGGGGCTTAACTTTTTTAAATTCCTTGTGCAGTGCTTGTTTGAATAGTGCTCATATTAAATGCAATGAAAACTAAATGAAGAAAAATAAAAGCAAAACAAAATAATGTATACGTATGCCATCTGAAAAGAGCAAGGTTAGTTTGGGAAACACCCTAAGTTATATAAAAATCACTATATATGTATTGTGACCCCCCCCCCCCAAAGCAAGAATCACTTACCAAAATCTACCCTTGTTAGTATGCACTGCATTGGATGGTCAGTTGTATGCCTTGTCGTCGTTGCACCACTTTCATAACAAGATGCACACAGATCGTAATCGTAGCAAATTAAACACTTGTATCTGCGACCTCGAAAATTTCCTTTTAAACATGCATCGCAGCTGACACCTACAAACAAAAAGAAATGGTTATTAACTATACATTATACTATATTTAAATGTAAAGTAGTGAACCTAGTAACACCTACAACTTTAAAAATTAATTTAACTCCACTGTTAAGTGTTTCATGTTAGCCACATAGCTTCTATTGGGAAAGAAAGGTGGGCTATAAACTGGATGAACAAACAACAAATTTGGGTGTAGTTATTGCAGTTATGTGAAGGAAACATTTGGGTTGCTTAGTGAATATCTTCTTGATTAACCCTGAAAACAAGAACTCAAAGTATGAAAATCATTGGATATCATTAACATACTAATTGTAGCATGCTTGAAGAGCTGTGTAGATAAATATCTGTGCTTCCTAGTAATAGTCACCTAAAAGTTAATGGTAACTTTGAGTTTAACTATAACTACTATTGTGTCCACTTCAGTTGACTGGCAATGTGTTAATTCAGAAGAATGGTCAATAACAAAATGAAATAATGAGTTTCTAAAAGGAGAAACTTTTTAACAGAAGAATATAGTACGTAGAAGGAAATTTTCAACTCCACATCTTTCATCTCACACAACCACACAACCACTCTATTAGTCCTTGTTACCCAAGTAGCAACAAGTTATTCTTCTGTCAACATTTGTCAGATAAAACACAGAAAAATCATTCATCTTCCCTTTCAAAACACATAGTAACCCACAACAGGTGCAGTTGAACATTCCAGAGATCTCCTCGCTCTACAATACAAATTTTCTTCACATCCTGCAATGTTTCTGCAGCCAGGGATTTGGATGCAGACTTTCCAAGGATAATATGATGTTCCTGGAACACTCTGCTGGAGGAAGGGTAAGAAGACTTTCACCAATTTCTCATTCACCTACAGCCCTTTGAAAAGCAGCTCTACAAGAAGAGCATGGGAGATGGTGCTAGGGGGCAAATCTGCAAAAATCACTTTCCCCCACTTTGTCCTTAAGGTGGAGCTACTGCTAGAGCAGAATCCCATCCACCAAACAGAATAAGTAATTCTGTTTGATTTTATATTTGCACAAGAGTCTATCCTGATCCCGGGACGCAGGTGGTGCTGTGGGTTAAACCACAGAGCCTAGGACTTGCCAATCAGAAGGTTGGCGGTTCAAATCCCCATGACCGGGTGAGCTTCCGTTGCTCGGTCCCTGCTCCTGCCCACCTAGCAGTTCGAAAACACGTGCAAGTAGATAACTAGGTACCACTCCGGCGGGAAGGTAAACGGCGTTTCCGTGTGCTGCTCTGGTTTGCCAGAAGCGGCTTAGTCATGCTGGCCACATGACCCATAAGCTGTACGCTGGCTCCCTCAGCCAATAAAGTGAGATGAGCGCCGCAACCCCAGAGTCGGTCACGACTGGACCTAATGGTCAGGGGCCCCTTTACCTTTATATCCTGATCCAACCCAACATATGCATAATCCTAAAGATAACAATTTGCAAAAAAACTACAACCCACAACTATAAAGTGTAATAACCTTCCCACTTTTTATTTAGAAGTTTGCATGAATAGGAATCTTATTTATGTATCTGTTAAGAGCCACATAACATTTAACCAACTTTAAAATGTTTCTAGGTATGTTTTAAAATACCTAGTAAACTCATAATCTCAAGCTTCTAATTTATAGTAATTGCACAATTGCCTGCCTGTAATTGCCATGCAAAAGTTCAAAGAGAACTGAACGTTCTCTTTCAGTTACAGATCTAGAGCAAAGATCGTGAGCAGTACCTCGCTTCAATCCACGCCAATCTCTCAAAATCACAACTATTTTTCAGAAGACCCTGGCAGCTGGTTCTGTATTTCTACAATGACTCTCACACTTAACTGGCAGACACCAGCTCACAGCCTTCACAAGGGCAGTACTGCCACGGATCACTTATTACAAATCAAGGTACTCAAAATAGCGCTTACAGAAACACTGTAACGTAGACCACACAATGCAATGGAGGGCAGGGAACACAGAGGCTGAGAAAATATAGCAACTTGCTATGCAGTGAGCTTGTGCCAAGAATGCATTTTCGTCTTTCAGACTACCTGGATGAACAACAGTAACGAGGACACCCCCCCCAACGTTGCCAGCCCTAGTAAATTATTGATAAGTGAAATATGAATGTGCATCAGTGACAATACAACAGAACTGCTTTCCTAACAAAAATCACACCCACACTTTAAGCCAACAGTCCTCCAACTAAATGGCAGGCGTCAATCAACATACAAGCACTCCATTTATCAGCAATAAAACCACCTCTCTTTGGATTTCCAGAACGCTGACCCAATTTCCAACATCGTTCTATGACCATGCGCCCTTGAACTTCAGCCGAGGTGTTTTCTGTCTCCCCAATCCCCACACTTTTACTTCCCCAACAGATTTAGATTGCCAATAGAAATAGGACAGAACCACTGAAAGCTATGCCACTGGAGGGTAGAAGGATAAAGATAAAAATGGCTCAATCTAATTTTAAATGATGGAACAGACTACTTTCCTAAGATGTTTTCAGCATTATTCAGCTGCTAACGTTTCCGCATCCGAATTTAAAAGGCTGCTGTTTCTTTTGGTATCGTCTAGAAATGTTAAGGTGAACTTAAAGGGGTCTGCTTTCTCACTGTTCGTAAATGCACCCAAATGTCTAATCTCAACCATTTTTTTAAAAAGCTCAACCATTTTTTTGATGTGTCCTGGTTTTTACTTTTTGAAATGTGGAGACCCTAGTTATAGGGAAATTCACTTCACACTGACTCACAAGCATCGCATGACACTGCATTAATTAAGCCAACAGGATATGCAAAGGGTCCCTCCCCCCTTCAACTTCCAGAAGATGAATAGGCAATAAAGGGAGAAAAAATAAGTTCTTCAGTCCTAATAAGATAAATGCTTGATCTGGATGTGCCTTTATGTACAGTAATAGACCACATCTTGGAATTCCACATTTGTTCATGGCAGTTTTCAGAATACAATATAAAAATAAACAAAAACATCTGCACGTCTCAAAAATAAACCCATGATGACAAGTTCAAGGTACAGGAAATACATCCATGTTCTCATCATTGCCAACAGCTATCATTTTGCGGTTTTCATGACTTTTTAATTCAGAACGGTGATTTTTTCTGACTGTGGCCCCCTTCCAACCTTGTTTCCTTCCTGTGGCCCCCCATAAGTAAAAAGCAATACAAATCAATACAAATCTGAGGTTAGGTTCTGCCCCCTAACAAAACTTCTGGCTACACCCATGTCCCCTCCCGTCCTACTGGTAGAAAGGTTTATACCTATTTAAATGTTTTGTTTGTAAAGAGAACATGTTTTATTTATATTTTTTATAATTTATACAAAATACAATTACATAAAATGATAGGAACGTAATGAAATATTGGTAAAGCAGAAAAACATGGAATCATCTTTCTAGTGCAACCAACTGCAATGTAAGAAACTCTGCTAAAGCATCCATGACAGATGGCCATCCAAGCTCTGCTTAGAAACCTCCAAGAAAGGAGAGTTCAGAACCTCCCAAAGGAGATCCATCTTCCATGTATTATAAAAAGTAAACAACATTTATCTGAGCACAGTTATCTGACACAGAGGGGGAAACCTACAGATATAATCCAAAAGGTGCACAGGGAGTTCTGTATATATGGGAAAATTTTTAAAAGCAAGTGGTCCTCACTGACCTGGTGCAAAAAAATCTTGTCATCTGGAGGAGTCCTGGCTGCCTAGATAAAATCCTATAGCCCCCCACACCTTTACCTGGGAGTAAGGCCCACTGAACTCAGTGAGGCTTTCTTCTGAGTAGACACTTAGGTATTTACTAGATGCAAGTCAGCCGCACCAGACGACCCCATTCAGCTAGGCACTGGGGTAGATTTCACCCTGTGCCTTGAAGAGCTGGGCCGAAGCTGCCAATGAGCCATGTCCCTTGGCAACATCTGAAAGCCCTGATCTGCCAGGTGCTGGGGTGGATTGCACCTTGCAGAGTCAGGCCTAGCACTGGTGGCAGCAACAAGCAGCTCTGGCTCGCCCAGCCCTACCAATTGCCACCCCATCACCACACGTACCTGACCTGGGGGTTCTGGATTGCAGGTTCTACTGGTCAAAAATGGGAGGATCAGCAATCACTCTCTCCCTCCAGAAACATACCAGGACTGCTCTAAGAAAACGCATGTGGCAAAAAGGAGCATTAGGCCCTGGTGGGCCGCCCCCTTACCCACTTGTGATTGGCCAAGCGGATAGCCAGTCAATCAGGATTTTTAAAAAGAAATGATTCACCGCTCTTCACTTCTTACCTCCCTCTGCGATTCCCCTAACCTCATGCTGTGGCCCCCATTTACGCGATTTTCACATGTGGCCCCCTTGGAATATCCAGGGGGGTCCCGGTTGGGAAACAGTGGTGTAGAGGGTGCAATTTAGCTAAATTTTTCAAATAGTTTGGAAGAAGAAGTCTCCAAGAACCCCATACTTCAAAATCTAGTTAAAACTGGGGGGGAAACTTGGATCTTGCGTCATTTATGCCTGTGGGTAGGTGGGGGACAGATTCTAAATGTACAGATTTACATTACTGTATTGTTCCAAATATACTAAATACGTCCGCTCTGTTACTCATTATGTTAAAACATTGTAAGTTTGGTTTTGTCTCCATTTTAAATTCACCCAAAGTCCTAATTTCTCCTTAGCTTTTATTAGTGAGGTCACTGGACTAAATGTATCTTTAGTATTAAGTATAATTTCAACTTGTATAGGAGCTGACATTATACTTTAGGCCTTACAGATTAACTTTACTCTTTAACTACATACTCATTTCATTATAATGTGACTTCTCTGCCTTCTGCTGTGCTCAAAATTGGTTTTAGAAAATTTTAAATTATATTGGTACAAGGACTGAAAATTAGTTGCAATTTTTTTAGTAGCAGCAGTAATGTTAATAGCAGAGTAATTAAAAACTAATGAATTGTCCTCAGTTCATTGTTGGCTTAATAAGATTAATATTGCATTAGGAACAAAGGACATTTCAATCCACTATATCTGAAATCATTTCAATGTTTACCAAGCATTGAGAGGTGGCTTATGGGGCAAAAGATATTTATACCCTTATGGGGGTGTTGTTGTTGTTGCTATGTGATGGAAAAACCATATTACATATTTTATAAATGTAGTTTTTTGTAAGTAGGATTCCTGAATGTATGTTTATTGATAATTAAAGTTATCAATAAAAATATGAATTCAAAGAGTCTGTTTATGTGAGACTCCACAGCCTCCTTCACAAGCACCCAATATAATGTCTTGAAATGTTCATTCCTATAATTAATTCAAGAAGGCGTATCACTGAACAATATCCATGGACTGAAAGGCTTGCTGGTGTGCCAGAAAAACACTACAAAACAGATTTCAGTTGTTCTAACTAGGGATAAGGGGAAGTCCTAGCGCAGAAACAACAAGCTAATTTGTATTGAGTAGGGACCTAACACTTTGCTGCCATGAAGAAAAACAGAGAAGTTGCAAGGTAAAAACAGGAAGGGCAAATAAAATAGTTCTGGCAGAAAACAAACACACAGATATGAGTAGCAAAGGAGAAATACAAACAAGCTACGATTCTGAACAGGCTCCAATGAATATAATGTGGTGGAAATAGTTCAATTTTCTCACAATTCTGACACATTTTATATGCTGAAGTCATATATGCAGCAAGTTCCAAAGCATGTTTATTCAGAAGTTAAGTCCAACTAATTTCAGTTGGGCTTCCTGTATATAGCTGTGCAACCTCACTCATTAAAACTACTTTCCAATGCTGAAGACAAGGAAACAATATAATCAAGAGCAATTATCAGCTTTATCCTCAGACAAATACCTTAGGAGCGACCATCTCTTACTGGTTTCTGACCCAATTTCTTATAGTTCAGCTGGTACAAAAGCAAAAAGAGCTTTCCTGTTGGACATTTTAACATGCAGGCTGCAGTACTATGAACACTTATTAGGGAGCAACAATGGGGCTAATTCCAAATATGCACAGGATTTCACTGGGCATGTAATTTACTAGTTGAACTAGACTAGATTTTTAAAAAAAATCAATGAAGATATAGGACTTCACCTTAAAATCCTTACCTATGAGTAAGACTGAACAAAAATATTTCTCCCATGGAAGTCTGCTTGATTTGCCCATGATCATGGTATCATGCACCAAGGTTTTATGTCCATTTGAACTATGACGACGTTCAATTTAAGGGTACTGTATTTCTAAAAAGGCTTCTAAATGGCAGCCTAATATTCCATTCAAAGTAGACAGAAAAAGTACAACAGGGAAAACTGGGCAACACTGTAGCATTAGTTACCCCAACTTATGAAAACACTAACTATGAGTGTGATGTAGAGAGAGGTTAGAATGTCAGACCTGGGAGATCAGGGTTCAAATCCTACTTGGTCATAAAGCTCACTGAGTGACCATGGGCCAGTCACTGTCTTTCAACCTAGCCTACCTCACATGGTTTGTGTGGGGATTAACAGAGGAGGGGGAGAAACCTGGAGAAAATGTTCCTTGGAGAAAAAGGTTTGATATAAATGAAATAATAACAACAAATATTCACTATAGCAGCTACAGCTGTGATGGCTCGGGCTTATGGAAACTGTAGTCGAAAGCATCTAGAGTGCACAAAGTTGGGGAATGAGAAAACAACAATACACAAATACCTTATTTTAACTCTAGTCATGGCTATGTGTGACTAGCTGTGCTGGAATGTCCATGCAAATGAAAATGATCTAGCCAAGATACATACAGTGGTACCTCGCAAGACGAATGCCTCGCAAGACAAAAAACTCGCTAGACGAAAGGTTTTTCCGTTTTCGATTTGCCTCGCAAGACGAATTTCCCCTATGGGCTTGCTTCGCAAGACGAAAACGTCTCACAACTTTGTTTTCTTTGTCTAAAAACAAAGACATGTTTTGTTTATAAAGTTAATTTATTTTCCCTTCAATTTTTGAACTGCTCTTTACAGTATGTGTGACTTTAAAGAGCAGTTAATAAACTGTTGTTGTACCAAATTTGGCTTTGTTTGGACTTTTTTTGACCATAGGAACGCATTAATTGATTTTCAATGCATTCCTATGGGATTTCGTGCTTCGCAAGACGAAAAATTCGCTAGACGACAAAAATTGCGGAACGAATTAATTTCGTCTTGCGGGGCACCACTGTATTAGCATTTATATACACACCTGAGAGCTTAAATCAAAAACACATCCAAAAGCAGATGTAATTTCAATGCACTGCACTACTTTGAACTAGATGTGCACTCAGATAGGTATTGTAAACCACATTCTAGCAGAGCTAGTGACACATATTTCCACAAGGGATATTAACTTCAGTGAGACTTCCAATATACTCTTATGTACATAAGACCATTTGCAGCAAAGGAGGGGAATATTGCTTTGTTTCCATTTTGCAACCATGACAATCAAAGGTGTGTGCAAACATATGGCAAGGACATACTCGATTCTCTCAACTGAGCAGGAGGACAGCAATCTGAGGGTGAGGATTTATTAGCAAGCACCTTGTCATTGTCAAGATTACTTCCTGTTGAGGTTTAGATTATTGGTGGCTTCTCCTCCATGCAAGGATGGTGGCCTTATTAGAATGATACACGCACAGGGAGACTAATAGACTCTCCATTACTGGGGACCCTAGGGGGCTTTCCAGCTGGCATGGCTAACAGTCCTGTCAAATCACTGGCTACTCTGCAGAATGGAGACACAACACCAGGTGGCTGATGCGACTCTTCTCCAGCTTCACAGAGTCTGCTCCAATCTTTGGTATACATCAGAGCTTCAGGGTGCTAGAACCCAGGTGGCAAAAAAAATCACAGCAATTCTGATCAAATACAGCTCATTATGCCACCTGCCTCTTGTGGCAGTGATTATGGCAAATAAAGATTTCTTCACCACCCCAACATCTACAAAGTGCTGTTCAACCGACCTTTTCTGGATAGTTCTGTCTTCTGCAGTCTGCCCAGGTGGGGCTGGTGAAGGAGCTTTTGGTAGCACAAGTTTGAAATTGGGAGAATAAAACTGCTTGCATCCACAACAACCAGGATACTACCATTGGACACCACTGATACTACCACTGTCCTATTTTGATGGGTGGTTATTGTTTACTGAGGCTAACAAAGTAGACAAGGTGCTTTACCCCTTTTAGGACTTCAATTAAGATGCACAGTTCTGCACAAAAACTGGTCTACACTGGAAAACTATTTCCAAACTGAATTAGACAGACAGAAAACTATTATACGCTCAGGTCGCCCAATTAATGGAGTGCATACACTCTTGAATTAGTAAAATGACAGAAACACACCATAACAAACAACTGCAGTACTTTTTCAGTTTGCATCTGCCCTGCATGATCTCAAAACATTTACTGAATACAAATGCATCTCAAAGATACGAAAATTTCCCTAATAGTTATGATTGTCTTTAACTTCAAATAACAGTAAAACAATGTGGGGAATACTTTCATGAGGTTTTAAAAATGTGTTTTAACCCTTTAAACAAACAAAAACTAAAGACAACTCTGATTTCATTTACCAACACTCGAAAATTGGTCCCCAATTCCCACTGGACATCTCTCAATCTGGCTCTGCTTCCTCATTCTGCTCAGTCATATGATTTGATAATTACCCCCCCCCCCCGAAGAACAGTTTGCCTGTTTGTACCTGTCTTCAGGCAATTTCCCACCCTCACAATAGGAAGGGAGACCAGGGAACTGAAACCATTAGACTAGAATGCATTCTTGAGACCAGGGAAACCTAAAACCAAAATAATAGCGTATTTGCCACTTAATTATTCCACATAAGCTTCCCTCTCCTTCCTCTGTTGTCTCCCTCACGTCCATTTTTAGAGCAGCGTTAGAAACTGAGATATGAAAGCTAGGAACTAAATGGCACCTTAAAACTAAATTATAGGCGCCACAACAGAATGACTAGGCACGTTTTTTAAAAAATAATAATAATATAAAGCTGAAAATGAATGAACTGCAGCGAAAATCTTATATTAATTTTTCACATGGTCTAGTCCTCATCTGAAGACTGCAAAAAACAAAACCATACTTCCCCTGCCCACCCCCATAATATTCTTATGAGGGTCCCTTCTTCAGTCCTCCTACAGTGGCTGGAAGTAGATAGGCAGAAAATCTTCTCCTTTCGTTCCAGCAGTGGCAGTTTTAAACTGAAATCTTAGACCCAGTACTGCTCCCAGAGCTCAGAAACTGCTTGCATTAATAAAATTCCCTGTCACAAAACGTGCCTGGAACAATGGGAATTTCAAACACTGTTCTAGGGTGTAAGCCCCTTGGGAAAAGGGCCTGTCCTCTCATTCTGTGTAAAACATATTGTACTGTACATGGATGACGTAGTAGCAGCAATAATACTACAACAATGAGGTTCTTCACTACCATTGGCTATGGACCATAGACAGGAAGGAAATCTCTTCTATGCAATCTTCCCTTCATAAAAAGCTTGAACTGATTACAGAACACCAAGCATCCAGAAAATGGAACAGGAGCGCTATGGAAATAAAAGATGCTGCTACTGACCAGCTGGCATGAGAAGCGTGATTAGGACTCTGCCGCCAGATTTTAAATTTGCCATCACTAAGAAATGCAGCTTCAATACAATTACCTGTATCATGCACATACAAAATGCTCTTAGAAACCATAGTTGCAAAACAAATATTTAATCTGTGTCATTACAAAATATATACATCTTGCTTCTAAAGTATATAAACAGTGCCAAATTTAGTTACTTAAATTTGTTAGTCTTTAAGGTGCAACAAATTGTTCTTTCTGCTACAAAGAGGTTACTCCTCTGGGAAAAAAATACTAGAATAGGTTAATACAGTGGTACCTCCGGTTGCGGACGGGATCCATTCCGGAGGTCCAGGTGGATCCCGAGGTTTTAGCAACCTGAGGACCACTTCTGCACATGCATGCGTGGCGAAACCTGGTAAAATACTTTCGGGTTTGCCACGCACGCATCCCAAAGTTTACGTAACCAGAGGGTTATGTAAACGGAGGTTCGACTGTATTTCAATTTCAAATTTACCTAATGTTAAGAGGACCTCTGAGTGTTTTTAGTATCAGTGCTTTTGGCCAATGACTGGAGTCAGAGCTGTGTTTCATATGTGAGTTGTTTGGACACCAGGGAGCTCCTAAGAGCTGGTCAATGGTTAAGGCTTATGAGAGCTACTGTAATCCAACAATATTTGACAGCCTAGGCCAGTGGTGGCGAACCTATGGTACATGTGCCAGAGGGGGCATTCAGAGCCCTCTCTGTGGGCACACGCACCGTCACCCCAGCAGGGCCATAGCTAGGGGGGTGAAACTGGCACTCCAGCACTGCAGGAGGCTCCTGGCCGCTTCCAGCATGGTCCCAGCACTGCTAGGGCACCATTTTCACCCTCGGGGCTGCACCGGGGGTAGGGGGTGGGGAGGAGGGCATATGCTGGGAAACTGCTGCTCCATCCAAAGCCTGTGCCACCGCTACTCAAGTCACCGATCAAGCCCATCTGCCACCGCAACCAAACCTGACGGCCGCCTCTGGGCTGGCTCCGCCTCTCCGCCATCAAGCTTGGTTGTGCCCGACCCGCCTTTCTGTTTTGCTCTCGGGTGGTAACCCTGGTGAGCAGTTGAGCAGGTGTCGACTTCTGAAGAGCCAGGGCCTCCAGCCAGTCTGTTGTTTCTACTTGGGAGTAAGCCGCCTTGAGTTCAGCAAGGTTAGACAAATTATCGGCATGCATACAACAGCAAAAATCACATTAATTGTTCAGAAGCATGCCAAATGCAAACTTTTACCTTTTAAAAAAAGTTGTTCGTATCATTGAAAGCTCTGTTATTGTGTTTTCCTTTTAAGACAAAAGATGTTAATGTATGAATTGTTTTTTTCTACACTAAAACCTCAGTATTCAGGTTAAATTGCCGTGTTGGCACTTTGAGATAAATAAGTGAGTTTAGGGTTGAAGTTTGGGCACTCGATCTCTAAAAGGTTCACCTAGGCTTCGGTTTATGGTTGACATTGGGGGGGGGGGACACAGGATTATTATGCCTTTAATATGGCATGCAGAAATTCAACAGGCTAAACGTTTCCTAGCATGAAAATACAATTATGGGGAAAGCTTAACATCAGTTCCACAATAAAAATAGTTTTCAATTCAAATTCTTTAAATAAAAGTATTGAAGGAAATTTACTGGTTTTCAGGTAATTACTTGATCACTGTCTTCTTTTTCCTTCTTTTCTTAATATTGATAAAACACACATGCATATCACTTATGCCTAAGCTGGAACAAGACTAAGCAAGTATCAAGCTCTCACACTTCCCCTCTCCCTTGTCTCCTCCCATGCAACTGTGAAGAAGGTTTCAGCAGCATTTAGTTTTGCTTTTCCTGAACCTCAGCTAAAGGAGCTGCAAACTAAAAGGCAGCATTTCTAGTGCTGGAGTGAGTGAAAAAGCTGCCCATTACACTTAAAGAGCAGGCAGGGGCTTTATCTACCACCTCTGCTATCTCCTGAGATGGAAACAATAAAGCACGCTGCCCTTAAAAGATCACGCCAGGAATTGGAGATAAAGCTGTGGAGACGGGTGGGCCAGATCCAGCACACAGGCCATATGCTTCCTTGTTTTACTTTATTGATGCCTATGAATACAGTACTTTGCACCAGATCATAAGTCTCATTTCCTAAAGACAAAACACCCATTCCAATTCATCCTGCATTTAGACTTATGAATCGTCAAGCATCGCATTACACCACCCACACACTGTTTGTAAACACACTCATTGTATTCTCACCAGCTCCCATAATCATAAACCACACAAGCCATTGTATTTTCATATTACTACACAGAGTGGGCCATCAAACTTTTTGTACCAAGTCTCCTAGGGAATGCCTGAAATCCTCTCTATCCAGATTTTGTAATCTCCAAAATAGTACAGAGCAGTCTAGCCCAGGAGCCTGCAAAGTGCATGGATTTTGTAAGTTATAAGCTGTTCCTGCACTTAGAATTTTCTTTCATCTGTTTTCAAAGAAAAACCCCTTCCGCCATATACCTCCATCCTCTCTTGAAATCCGACATTTTAAAAACAGGTTGGATACCATTTACTCCATCATAAACTACCAAATTTACAGGTTTAGAAAAATGAGTAAGTTTTAACAAATAATTATACTTCTTTGAATCCCCGCAGCGGGGTGAGCTCCCGTCTTTCGGTCCCAGCTCCTGCCCACCTAGCAGTTCGAAAGCACCCCTAAGTGCAAGTAGTTAAATAGGTACCGCTTTATAGTGGGAAGGTAAAGGGCGTTTCCGTGTGCTGCGCTGGTGCAGTCTCGCCAGAGCAGCTTCGTCACGCTGGCCACGTGACCCAGAAGTGTCTGCGGACAGCGCTGGCACCCGGCCTCTAGAGTGAGATGAGCGCACAACCCTAGAGTCGGACACGACTGGCCCGTACGGGCAGGGGTACCTTTACCTTTACCTATACTTCTTCACATCTACAATGTATAGAGATCTCAGACAACAAGATGTTCAAAAACTGTGGCCCTGTCAATTTAATTCTGTTCTTCAGAATTAAAGTTTTATCCTATCTTTCTGCCAAAGAGCTCAAGACAGGGTAGGGTCCCCTCTCCTTACTTCTCCTAACAACCCTATGGGATAGAATCAACTGACACACAGTGACTTGGCCAAAGTCATCAGTATGCTTTGTGGCTCACTAGGGATTTGACCAAGATCTTTCAGGTGCAAGCCTAACGCCCAGGCCAGTACATCACTGTCACTCAAGAATTGTCACTCAAGAATTGCAGTTCTTGACACGCAAGACAACAGGTCCAAACGTGACAATTCTGAACTGCTGAAGAGCTGTATTTTGAGAGAGAGGAAAGATCAGGTAAGAATCTATATTATTAGTCAAATAATAAATAAAAATATGAATATGAGCAAAATGTTCAAAATGAAACAGGATGCAGAAAAGGCTATGCTCTTCAATCCAGATCAGTAGGTGTCTGACATCCTGACATCTTGACAAGAGAGAACTATAATTAACCTTAACAATAGTAAATATCTGCACCGCTGTAGTAAGTTGGTGGGGGGTAAGCAGAGATAGAGGACAGGCAACCTCATGTCCCACTAATGAACTATCAGACCATCTTGGCTGTGAGTCCTGGAATACCGGCTCCCTGCTTTGCAGGCCTTTTCCCACCTGCCCTGAAAGGGCGAGGCCCCAAATGACTCCAGCTACAAAAGCGAATGCTGCTGAACAGACCCTTGGACTGGGGTACCATTTAGGTCATGGGTAGGCAAACTAAGGCCCAGGGGCCAGATCCGGCCCAATAGTCTTCTCAATCAGGCCCGCGGACAGTCTGGGAATCAGTGGGTTTTTACATGAGCAGGATGTGTCCTTTTATTTAAAATGCATCTCTGGGTTATTTGTGGAGCCTGCCTGGTGTTTTTACATGAGTAGAATGTGTACTTTTATTTAAAATGCATCTCTGGGTTATTTGTGGGGCAGAGGAATTTGTTCATTTTTATTTATTTTTTCAAAATATAGTCCGGCCCCCCACAAGGTCTGAGGGACAGTGGACCAGCCCCCTGCTGAAAAAGTTTGCTTACCCCTGGTTTAGGTGGTTTTCTTTGGTGGGGGGGGGGGAGAGTTGCTGCTGCTACTAATATTAATTTTTTGTACTTTTATTTTAGATCCTATCACGATTTATATGGAAATTGTTTAATTTGGTTGTGTACTTTTTGATATTTTATTTATTGTTTACAACTACTTTTGCTATGTTTGCAATTATATAATTTTTATGTTGTAAGCTGCCTTGAACTGGTTTTAACTATGGAAAGGTGACATATAAATAAAATGATGTATGTATGCAACTATGGGTGAACTTTCTATTAATGTAAAGTTTGCTCTGGACCAGTGTGATATAAGAAGCCTATACTAGGAGTTGTAAGTAGGAAGAAGAGCTAAAGGCAAAGTAAAATTCATCCTTGTGTAGAATATAAAAGAATCCCTTGAAGCTAGCAAGAGACTTTGCAGTTTCATATATAAAAAGAACAGAAATCATGTGGAGCCACTGTACCTAAAGGATGGAAAGGAGATTAAAGAGCATTTGTCTTGTTTGTCTCAGTTTTTAATCAAAGAAAATGATACCAAACAAGACTGTGCAGAGGCCTTTTGTCCCCTTCCAACCCAATGATTCTGTGTGTCTGTTAACTGAATAAAGGAATGTAGCATTGACCATAATTAAGCACAACAGTGGTCAAATTCAACATTGTGTTGCTGGACAACACAACTATAAAATCCAGTGCAGCATCTGAATTAAAACAAAATCAAGTGAGGGCTGGTAGAACATTGCTATTCATAGCATCATTGAACCACAGAATTGTAGAGCTGGAAGAGACTACAAGGGTCATCTAGTCCAACCCCCTGCAATGCAGGAATCTTTTGCCCAAGGCGTCATCAGCAGTTAGAAGTGCCTGCAAGCTGCATGGAGTGTAAACAGCATGGCACACTTACAACAAAAAGGGCCAAAATAATTCCACAAACTGCAAATGATTTCAAATGCAGAATGATTCTAAATTAAACAAGAAGAAACATATTGGTATGTTACACAGAAGTCTAATAAGAAGCTGGAGTAGAAGATCTGAGAACTATCCAAAGATGTGCAAGGCTAAAAATAAATTCAATTTGGCAAGAAGACCAATAACAATGTTTTTTAAAAAAACATTTTTTATTTTATACAGCAAATTTTGAGTGCTTCATGTACATGATCCCAGTAACTCCTACAACTACCCCAGATAGGAAAACTTTCATTATTCCAATATCTCAAGAGATAGTGGAGGAAGCAACGATGTGGGTTCTCCTAAGCAAATTAGGTTAATTCTTCAGTTTGCATTGGAAATCCTTCTGATGCACTATAGAGCAGCGATGGGAAAGCTCAGGTCCATGGGCCAAATTCAACCTTCCAGGCCTCTTGTTGTAGTAAACAAAGCTAAAAACTTTGAAACTTTCAAGCTTAGCCAGTGCTGTATTTACAACTGGCAACCATTCATTGTTAGTACTTATGAAACAGAAAACATTCCACCCCGCAACACAGGGGAAGAGAGCATTTTGTTGTTTCATTGTTGTCTTCTAAACTTTCTGTATAGCTTGTTTTTGTTTTTATATTTATACCTTTTTTGTTGATACTGTTTTCTTGCCAATTCTATAATAATTTTAAATGTTTCAATGTTTAATCACACTTGAATGTAATTAATATTGTGAGCTGCCTTGCAAGGACTAATCCCTGTAAAGTGCCCTACAAATATTTAAATACAGTAGACTCTCGAGTAACGTAAAGTTCAGGTTGTGAAAGCGGCAAACTTGAAAGTATTTTGTTTGGGTTTCGCCTCTTGCGCATGCACAGAAGCACTCTATCACACGCATGCGCAGAAGCGGCGCCTCTGGATATTTTTCGGGGTGCGCACAGAACCCCGGAATGAATTAAATTTGTATCCAGGTCCACTGTCAATGACTAAGCTTTTCCATGCATGCAAAAGGTGAGTAGGGCCAGTCCCATCCCCTTCTCCTTCATAGGACTTTAACTCCTACAATGTCACTGAAGGCTGTCACTGTGTATGTATCCTTGCTGTCATATCCTGGCCCATCCCTTTGGCTGCTTCGTAAAAGGATCCTTCCTTCTCTTGTACATCCTGGATCCACTGCAGGAATGCTGTATTTGCTCTGCAGAAGAAGCCTGCCCAGAAATATATGCAAGTGTTGTGTGTATCTTCCTTCCATTCCTTTGTGTATGTGCTTATGAAAAGCTTTAAGGAACTGGAACCCCTATGGCAATCTAAGGATGTCTGGAGACTGGCAATAGTGGGCTAACTGCTGGTGGTGTTACTGAGGCTGATGAGGAGGGGGTGTTCTGGTGGTGCAGAAGTGTGTGCTCATCATGGTGATTTCATCGGCTGTTAGAAGTTTCTCTGATTGGTGGGCTGTACCCACCAATGGGCTGTATTATGCAGGCGGGTGTTGCTTTTTTTGCATTGCATTTGTATGTTCTGGTAGTGCATTTGCATTTCATTGCATTTGTATGTTCTGGTAGTACAAGTTTTCCATTAAGGCCATCTGTTAGATACTTCTTACCCCTCTGAGAGAAAAGCCATTAGCAGTAGCAGCAGCAGCTGCTGCAAGGCATCACCTGAATAAGGTGAATGAGTGTCCCAAGTAGATGGCCTCTTGGCTGCTGCAGGCAAAATACACAGGGAGAGACCACCATTCTACTGAATATGCCCTATTCCAGTGTTTCCCAACCTTTTTTGGGCAAAGGCACACTTGTTTGATGAAAAAAATCTCGAGGCACACCACCATTACAGCCCCGTGACGTCAGCGCGCAGCGTCACGCCGGGAGGGACGCACGAAAGTGTAAGTTTCAATTTTTTTCCCTCCCCCTTGCCGGGGAACCTCCAAGCTTTGGGGGTGGGGTGGGGGGAGGCAGCAAAGCGAGGGACTGAGGGACTCCTCCAACGACAAGGGTTGGGGAAGAAGAGAAAGGGCTATTTATTCCGCTCCAGTCACAGGAGGGGAATATGTACTGGCCCAACTGGTGTGCGGTCTTCGGAAAGCGGGGTGCGGGAAGGAAGCCTAGGCTCGGGGTCCACCGACCTCGGCGGAGAAAGGCAACAACCGAAGCCTCCCGACGGTTTCGGGGGAGACGTTCAGAGCTTCCCTGGGAGTTTCTCAGCCTGCCTTTCGGAGGAAGAGGCGGAGGGGGCCTGGGGATGGCGGTGGCCTCGGCCTCGCCCTCCCTCCGTCCCTCTACCTTTGTAGTGGACGTGCAGGTTGTTCTGCGAGAGGCCGATGTAGCTGAATTTGTCCTTCGGGCTCCAGGAGCGCGGCAGTGGCGTCTCCTGCTCGTCCACGGCCGGGTAGAGCCGCTTGAGGCGCCGCTTGAGCTCCTTCTCCTGCTCGTTCAGGGCCGGGTCGCCGCCGTGAGGGAAGGGCGCCGGGGCGCTGCTGCTGCCGCCGCCGCTCCCGGCAGGCATGGGCCCAGCTGAGGCGGCGGCGGCTGTTGTGGTGGTGGCGGCGATAGCGGGCGGAGGAGGGGGCGGCGGCGGGGGAGGCGGCGGTGGGTGGAGCAGGAGGGCGGCCGAGGCCGGTGAGGGAGTAGGGTTGCCCGGGGCTTGAGGAGCCGTCGCCGGGAGTTGCTGCTGCTGTTGTTGCTGCTGCTGCCCGGACATGCCGGCCTCCTCCTCGTCCGCTGTCTCGCACTCCTCCCTTTTGCGCGCGCTGCCCCGCCGCCGCCCCATTGGCCGGGTCCTGTCAGCTGATCCTGTGTTATTTCCTGTGTGTGTGTGTGAGGGGAGAATGGAGAGAGAAACCTCGGCACCACCACCGCGGAGCCGCCCCCGGCTCGACGCGGATCCTCGCCGCCCCGCCTCTCGCCGCCCGACTCGCCCGCCTCCCTCCCACGGCACACCAGGCAACGTCTCGCGGCACACTAGTGTGCCGCGGAACACCACTTGGGAAACACTGCCCTATTCACATATGCTTGATCTGTACTGGATACAGCAGCCATTCTGCCAGCACAGCAGCAGAATGTGAGAAGGATAGCTCAGTTGGTAGAGCACGAGACTCTTAAATTTCAGGGTCATGGGGGTTCAACTAGACAACCCTTGTGGTCCCTTCCAGCTCTATGATTCTGTGATATATCTCAACCCAGCATAAGGTAAGCACAGGACTGGCTCAACCCACTTGGCCTTTCTAAATAATACTATCTTGTCTCTTTAAAAGAAGGAACAAATGACAGATGCAAACTATGTTAAGCGCAAAAAATATCAGTGCAAATTACTCCTTGATTAAAAACAGGATAGCTCAGTTGGTAGAGCATGAGACTCTTAATCTCAGGGTTATGAGTTCGAGCTCCACATAAAGCAAAATATTCTTTCATTGCTGGGGGTTGGACGAGATGACCCTTTTGGTACCTTGCAACTCTATAATTCAGAGATTCTAAGCTTTGTGAAGTGTGTAGAGTAATGCTGCACAGATACTATTTTTCTGGAGTTTGAATTAGTTTCCTGTGTAGAAGTTGAAGGTGTCTCAGAAACACAGGGGGAGAAAGTCCTCTTGCACGAGGAGACCTCATTCATCATGTACAGTACATATGTTGAATTCCAACCACTGAAGTTACAATACTTTCAAGCTTTCAGCGTAAGAAGGTACACACTTTGTAAACAAAGTTGTAGAATAAATCTTGCAATATTTATTCAATATGTATTCAATACTGACAAGAAGGGTTATAAATATAAGTATGAAAGAGGACTCAGGCCTATTCTATAATTCCGTTCATAAGCCACCCATGATTTTGTGCATTTAAGGCCAATAACTGACAATGTTCCAAAAAATCACAGATGGCAGGAACCAGAGAATCAGGAATATATCTCACCCCACTCAGCATCCACTTCTACCTTGGATATAAGGTCTTTAGGAGCAGCAGACAAGACTAAAAAAAATTAATGTCTTATTAAGTCCTTGTTCTGCACAGATCATTACGTTTGTACAACCATGATGTTGCACAGGCCTTCCAAGGCAGGCATTTAGCAAGTAAAATGGTTCAAAGTGCAGTTCATCCCATTAGCTACTGATAAATAGAATTCATTAATAGCTGAATTGCTAATCCAAACTGCACCAACAGGAAAATGTAAAGACATACACATTCAGCATATTCCAATATGTAATATGCCCACATCCTGGCCATATATATATATATATATATATATATATATATATATATATATATATGAATAGACTGTGCTCTGGCTGTCTTAAAACAAAGGATGTGAAGATTTAGTTTCTCTTCCTGGGGGCCACAAATTATTCCATGTTGTATGCTAACTAAAGAACAAAAGCCAAGGGCCTCTGCTTCATAAAGATCTTCAACTTATAAAACTACAATAAATCAATTTCAGAACTTAAATAAAAATACACATTAGTAACAAGAATCCCATCAAAGAGGCAGTGAGATCAGTAGGTAACAAAGATATGTGAGGAGTACTAAGGAAAGGGAAACTGTGGGGAAGCAAAGTCATTTGCATCCATGTTTATTTACTACATAAGATGCTAGAAAGATGGTCACAAGTGAACCATTATTTTCAAGCATTTAATCTTAAAACAGGACAGAGGTGAGAAAGGATGAGGCTCTAGAACTGACGATTTCGAATTTCAATTTCAAAGCAACAAGTAACCAGGGTTGGAATGTCATCAATCCAAATTAATATTTTAAGGACTAAAATATGGTAACACTTGATTTCTAAAAATCTGCCTGTCTCCTTGCCAATAGGGTAGTAGCCAATTGTGTAGAATTTCAAAACAAGAGTCTTCAGGAAATAACATGTTCATCAGATAAATTAGTGAAAAGTAAACTTAAGGATATGAAGGCTTTATATAGAAGGAAAATCATTTGCTTTTTTTGGGGGGGGGGTGGAATCAGCAGTCTGCAATGGGAAGTTTTGCTTCACCAGCCTCTTAAGATTCATTGAGGATGTCAAGAACAAAGACAGTCTTGACATTTTGTGTTTGAGCTTTCAAAGAGACTTTGAGCGTTACTAAATGCTCTTAAGGAAATTTAGCAGTTATAGGATAAGGAGGTGGGTGTTGCAAACTAGTAACTAGTTAAGCAAAGCAGAAAAGCATGGGATAGTCCTACATGAACAGTTTTCACAGTGGAGGGAAGTAAACAGTGAACACTCCAACAACAATGTATATACTTGGCAAGTGCCAGTTAATGCACAGAACGCAAGCTGGAGTGAACAGCACTGATAGTCAAAGTTTGTAATTGTGTCACGAAATCATTTGGAATTTTTTTAAGCAAACAGAATAACTTAAACAGATTCAACTTCAGCACCAAGAAATCCTAGCTTCACATGTAATCCAGATAAAATAAAAATATTGTCCATCAGTATTTCTTCATAAGGGTATTTAACCTATTTTAGACATACTCCCCTGAAGCAGAAGGTATGCAGCTTGTGGGTACTCCTTCATCCATTACCTCTCTGATAATGAAGGTGGCAATGGGCAGTGCCTTTTATCATTTCTAACTGGTTCACCAGCTGCAGCCTTTTCTGGAGAAGATGAACCTAGTGCCAGTTACCCATGCCCTGGTTACTTCCAGACTCAACTACTGCAATAGTTCTTTGCATGGGGCTGCCTTTTTGAAAACACAGACATTTCAATTAATGGAAAATGCTGCTGGCATCTTCAGGGATCGAGACAAAAAAAGAAAAATAAAGAAATGTTGTTCTATCTGTATTCTTTGCCCATTTGTTTCTGGGTTCAATTTAAAGGGCTCACACTAACCTTTAAAGCCCTAAACAAATTAGGACAGATTACCCAAAAAACCTAGACAGCATCTTAAAAAGCAAAGACATCACCTTGCCAACAAAGGTCCGTATAGTTAAAGCTATGGTTTTCCCAGTAGTGATGTATGGAAGTGAGAGCTGGACCATGAAGAAGGCTGATCGCCGAAGAATTGATGCTTTTGAATTACGGTGCTGAAGGAGACTCTTGAGAGTCCCATGGGCTGCAAGAAGATCAAACCTATCCATTCTTCAGGAAATCAGCCCTGAGTGCTCACTGGAAGGACAGATCCTGAAGCTGAGACTCCAATACTTTGGCCACCTCATGAGAAGAGAAGACTCCCTGGAAAAGAACCTGATGTTGGGAAAGATGGAGGGCACAAGGAGAAGGGGACGGCAGAGGATGAGATGGTTGGATAGTGTTCTTGAAGCTACCAGCATTAGTTTGACCAAACTGTGGGAGGCAGTGGAAGACAGGAGTGCCTGGCGTGCTCTGGTCCATGAGGTCACGAAGAGTCGGACACGACTAAACGACTAAACACCATCACCACCCAAAAAACACACCTGCATATCAAAACTGCGTATTTGCAGGACGGACCGAAGATCCAGAACATTTTTATGTCAACTGGTGGAACTTTTATTTCCTTTGCTTCAGATTTAGGTGTTCAATATTCAACATTCATGCCAGCTAAGGAAACATGGATGTCTTGGTGTCACTTATTCTGTTTCTTATTATTTATTGGTTGTTATGTATATGGTGCAATGTAAAATCCTGCTACTGCACTTCTGGATTACTAAAAATGTCAATAAAAAAAAACCTTGGACGTCATGCTCTCTGTGCTACTCATGCATAAGATCAGATAGGTGGGTCCTTGAGACAGAGCCTCCTCAGTGGTAGCACCAAGATTGTAAAAGGTCTAGAAAACTTCCTCCTGGTGAAGATCTACCATGCTTATCTCCTGCTTTCAGATAGTTAGTAAAGCCTTTCTTTAAAATCCCAGTTTGGTACAATATATGAACTGTTATTTCCTGGAGTTTTTAGCTCGCTTTTGATAGTTTTAATTGCTGCTGTTATATTGTTATGTGTTTCTGAAGTTTCATTTTACCTTAATGTGTTTTTATACTCCTACTGTAAACTGCTTCTACTGTTTTAACAGAAAAGTGGGATTCATTAATACAACTAATTCCCTAGCAGCCCTCCTCACTCTGCTTAGTCTAGGAAATTGATCAACATTCCTTGATCAGTATTCCTCCTCCTGCTTAGGCACGTGGATAATAAGCTCATATTTCCCCTCTTTGTATTCCTACACTGGTTTCCAGTCTCAGGTATAAGCTCCTTGTCCTTACCTGCAAACCTCTCCATAGCCTTAACCTCCTTTATCTCTGATTTTTACATGTCTATATATGACTGCCTGTGACCTTTGCTCCACCAGCTCCACTACCCACAGGTGTCCCAAGATCCCCTGTTCCTTGAAATTACTTTCCCCCCTGGAACTGCCTTCCAGAAAAACTTCATGGTGCCCCCCCATCTCTTTTCCTTCAAAACCAAGCTTTTCTGTGAAGACTTTGACACAACTCACGATCCCCTCCATAACTCAACCTAATTGTGTATAACTGAAATAACATTATTCCTCTGTTAACTCCTGCCTTCACTTCCACCACTCACCTCTGTTGTTTCATTTTTTAGTTACAGATTGTTTGTCTACTGTGATGTCAAATGTCAGTGTGGCTTTACAGAGTACAAGAGGACAAGCAGAGTGCTTACAAGGTCTCCCATCCCCTGCAACAATTGTGAGTACCTATGCACTAGGGGCCAGGGACGGGGGATCCAGGCTATGTTATGCATTGTACACAGAATAAATTGAATCAAATTATTCCTCTTTTTCATTCTATTAGGACAGGGTCAGCACAATCAAAAGGAACCCACTACTTCAAGATGTAGTTTCCATTAACTGAATGATTTTAAAAGAGAATTGGAAGAATTCATGGAGCATCAAGAATCTCACTGATTATGAGCCATGAGCATTAAAAACAAATCTCCTATTCAAAGGCAGTATACCTCTGCTAGCTTGATGCCCTGTTTGTCCCACGGTCATCTGGTTAACTGCTGTTGTAAACAGAATCTGGATGAAATAGGCTTTTGGCAATTCTCAACATCCATTCATTACAGAGACCAATTTGTACAATATTTGGAGCAATACACAAACCTGCAATGTCACACATTATTACAGACATTGTTTCAAACTTGTTATGTACTTGTTTCTGGAGCTGTGCATCCTAAGTGCCAAAACCGGGTACCAGGCAAAGAATGCCAAAATAAGTGTGGAATCAAGCTAAGTCCAAGCCATCCCTACTACAATGCATCTGCACTGAAGGATGAAGAAAACAATTTCTTTAAAAACAATGACAATGTCATGGGGTAGTTCAGAACTATCATAAAACAGAGGAGAACTTGCCTTTCAGATATATACTTTTCCCCAACAAATGTTCCCACAAACCTACAGCCAGGATCAGCTGCCATAACCCAAAGAGGGAGCAACAAAAAATATGGTCTGAGCACTGAAAATATATCAAACACAACTGTTCAGCAAGCAGGTTCACTGAAAGCCAATAACTAGTCGCAGAATCAAAGCTTTCCTTTACTAAGCTACCAGCAGGGATCTGAGCAGCCACACTACATAAACTGACAGCATGCTCTAGTAGGCACTGAGGCCACATCCAGTATCAGATCAGCTAAAAGTTAAGTAGGCTGACTTCCTGGAACTCCAGCTTTGGTTCCCAAGTCTTTGCCGCCAGTTAATATACCCCAACCTACTCCTGAACAACAGGACCCTGGTAACCCAAGGCTTCTCAGATCATTAACACATAGTTCTCTCAAACAAAAAACTTTCTACTGTATTTCCATTTGTCTTCTTACTTGCTTCCTGCTAAGACTCAAACTGGGTGTCCAGATAACTACTTGTGAGAAAATCAACATTACTCACTGAAACAGGAGTTACTCAGGTAATTTCACAGCTGATGTAGATTTATTAGTGGACAAAAAGGTCAGGGAACTCAGAAGGTGCCAAAACAAGCATTGTAGCCATGTTTGCATCATATTTTAGTGTCCTCTCTTATGGACTGGCCACAACAAAAGCAACAACCAAAATACTAACACAGCAAACACTAAAACAAGATGCAGCTAAGAATAATATCCATAATTTGCAAAACAACACTCCGGATTATCACACTTTTTTCAGATTTTTTAAGAGCGTCTGAGTTTGGGTTGATCCACATTAATAAAAAAAATATCTCTTTTCATCATTGAAATCTCATTGCAGGAACTAAAACTGACTTTAAGGCTGCAGCCCTATGAACATTGAACTGGGGCTTCCAAGTAAAAATGCACAGGATCAGGCTGTAAAATGGCAGAAGTTCACAAATTACAAGGACATGTGCACATGCACCAAGTTGATTGTGTGGCTGCAGAATCTCCAAGATCCCACACTTAAGCAAATACTTTGAAATCAGCTATTATTACAGTCATTTATAGTAGAAAGCTCTCACACTTTGAAGAGCTGGCATCTACAGGATACATATAAACCTCAGACGTACTTGGCATCTCTCCGTTATAATTTTAATTAGCACAGCTACAATGGAGCTTTATTCCACTACTATACTTGAAGCCTGCACACAACTGGATTGCAGCCCTTGTAAGAACCATTCAGCCTCAAAAGGACAACAGTAAAATAACTTACTATTCACTAATTTAAAAGCAACAGCTCTGCTGGATCAGACCAAGGATTCATCTAGTCCAGCAGTCTGTCCCCAACAGTATTCAATCAGAGGCTTGCAGGAAGCCAACAAGCAGAGCACAAAGGGAACAACACTCCCATATTATTTGGCCCCTAGCAAATGGTATTCAGTGGCTTGCTGTCTATGAACAGGGAGGTTCCATGATAGGCATACCTCTCCATGAATTCATCAAATCCCCTGGTAAAGTTATTTAAGCTGTGTTCATTGACACATCTGGCAGGAAATTCCATTAGCTAATGGAATTTCAACTGTCAAAAGGCACTAACCAATAGTAAATATGGAAGACTGAACTTTACATAACACTGAAAAACTATCTTCCATCTTTTACTGTTGGGTTCGTGGTGCCCTTTGATAGCTGGAATTTGCTAATGGAATTAGCTAATGGAGTTCCAGCTATCGAAAAGACACCAACCATTAGTAAAAAATGGAAGATTATTTTTCACGTAATAGTTAACACTTTCAGCAACATTTAACATTTAAATACAAAAGTTTTTGGTTGTCATGGATTACTTGTTCCCCAGTATCATTAATATATACTTATCTGCCTCCATGACAATATTCCATATCCATTGGCTGTTAAATTCGTACTTGCTTGTTTAAAAGTTTTACTACATATAACTTCTGTATGTCATCTTATTGCTAATTAACATCACCAGAAAAATGAAAACAAAACAGAATATGATCCATTAGTCACACATAATTCTTCCTGTTACCCATAAACCTTTTCAAATTTTCAGTTCCTCTCACTGTTTGATTATTGATCATCCATTTACTTCCACATCAACAAAAAAAAGAATATCAAGAGAAAAGTGAACTATTGTCCGTGTTGTCTTCTATGGTGCTGCAAAATGTGAGTAAACAAAAGGAGGAAGACAGCATACAATTATATCCAAGAAAGAAAGTTTAGCTGTGTGGCCCTCCAGAACTTGGTGAACTACCATTCCCATAAGCGCCACCAGAACTGTAAACGATCAAGGAAGATGAAGGTCCTTGTAGAGCAACATCAGGAGGACCACACATTAGCCACTTATTTTTTAAGGTGTCATATTGTAAATAGCTATTGTGTATTTATCAGCCCATATGCACATATATGCCACAAAGACGCTTGAATAGATATATTCTTGAATGGTCGGCCAGTATGGTGCATTGGTTAGGGTCAAATTAGGACCTGCGAGACCAGAGTTCAAACTCCCACTTGGCCATGAAGTTCATTGGCTGACCTTGGGCCAGCCACTGCCTCTCAGACTAGCCTACCTCACAGGGCTATTGGGGGGATTAAATGAAGAGGGGGAGAACCACACTGAGCAACTTGGAGAAAAAGGCAGAATGTAAATGTGGTCAATAATAAATAATTCTTACTTGCCCTAGACTAGGGGAGACCTATCAGATTAGATAGAATTGCAATTTACTAGTTTCTCAACAGCTACTCAGATTACAATCAACTTTACAGCAAAAAAGTATGAAAATGTATATTCAACCACCTTAGAATGTCATCCAAGCCCTTATCTATATCAACAATCCGGCCCTATATATTCACTCTCCCTTAGGGAACCTTTTCAACTTTACATTATTTGCTGCTCTTCATGGCTACCACCCATGGCAAGCCTTTCTCTGCCATCCAAAATAAGAATTCCCTGAAGCATATGCTGCAAGTCACACCAACTCTGAAGTGTTCCCAGTTTCAACTTCCTCTTCAAAACTCACTTCCTCACATGTCCACACTTCACTTCGGCACAACTCTGTGTGCACATTTCTCTTACCAGATTAACATATACAAAGTGCCCTCTGTGTACTTTTCAGGCTTCTGGTACCCATACATTACCCTCCTCGCCAGGCATATATCCCCACTGGTACTGCTGCCAGTTTTTCTCCACCATTTAATCATCGTCCACCCCACCCATAACTTTGACGAGCATGCATCCATTTTCCTTCGGCAATACAGTGCCAAACTACATTTGTCCTCCCTCTGCGTTGCCCCCACTTCTTTCCCAACATCCTCTCCTTGCGCATAGCCACCCCTACCTGCCATTCTCCCTTCCTCTTGGTTCACCAAGCCTAGGCACCGAAATGTAGCTTCCCTCTCCGGCTCCAGTCCCAAGCGCTCACTTGCCGTTAGCCCTGAAGCCTTATGTACGCCATTCCCACGTGCCCCACAACAACCCCCAACTCTGTCCGGCAATGCAAGCCTGCCCCTAAAACCCACCCTTCCTATTCTCCCCCCAACCCCGCCAAGCCATGGGCTTCCCTGCCCTGCCAGCTGGGCCTGGCTCGCTCACATCCACTCTTCCCCTCCGTATCAAATCACGCCCGCCATAAAGGCGCAGATCGTCCCAGGAAACGGGGCGGCATTCATTCACCCCATAACTACTATATTTCCCCCCCCCCTTAGGGCGGGGCCAAAGCCAGGCCAGGCTCTGAGGCGCCCACAACCGCCTGGGCCTCGTTTTTTTTTTTAGGCCGCAGTTCAGGCCACCTCCTGGTCCGGGACGAAAAGGGAGCCGTAACGGACAGAGGCCCCATGACAATGCAAAGCAGCTCCGGCCCGCCCTTCTCCCGCCACCGCCGGCTGCGGCTGCTACCCGAGGCCCGGCTCCGCTGCCGACTTGCGAACTACCGCCACCCCTCCTAGTGCAGCGTCGGCGGCGCCATGATGATCCACCTCTCTCCTTGGCTCCCTTTCCTTCTCCCCATCCCCCGCCCGGTGTCGCCCAGGCCCGGCCAGCAGCAGCAGCGGCCCCGCACTCACTCACCTTCATGTCGGGACATCCTAGTTCAGAGGAGAAGGCGGCGGCAGCGGCCCGGCCCGGCCCAGCCCAGGCCCGTCCCGGGCTCCAGTTCCCTTCCCCCCCCCCACTTCCCTCCCCACCCACCCACCCACCCACCCCCGGTCTTGGCTGTCCGGCACCGGCTCCGCAGCCTGGGCCCGGGCGAGGCTCGAGGCTGGGCCTAGCCTCTCCCAAGTCACCCCCTCCGTGTGCAGGAGGCGGCTCGCTTCGGCGCGGGCGGGCGGAGGGAGGCGAATCGACTCCGGCGGCGACGGCGGCGCTCGTAGTAGTAGTGATGGTGAGGCCTCTCCGGGATGGTGGCGGCGGCGGCTGCAGTTCCTCCCTCCCCGCCTTCCCGGGAGGCAGCAAGCAGGCGGGCGGGCGGGCGGGTGCCGCCGCCGTGACACGGTGACTCTGTAAGCTCGCTCAGGGCCCCGCCAGCTCCTAGCGCCGCCCTCCCGCCCGACGACGACAGCAGCGGCGGCGGCGGCGGGTCTCGTCGGTCTCCCTGGTCTATTCCCCTCCCCACGTCGTCCGTCGTCGTCGTCGTCCTACCACCACGCTCGGCGGTAACAGCGCCGCTGCCTCTTCCTCCTCCTCCTCCTCCTCTAGCCCGGCCTGCCTAGCCTACCTCCCCTTCTCTCTGTCTCTCCTCCCGCCCGCCGAGAGGAAGAGGAAATAACACAGCGGGCCAGAGAGGGAGGAAAGAGCCGGCCGGGCGGCTGAGGGGAGGAGGGTCTCGCCTTCCCCTCACGCACCTCAGACCCGCTCTCGGCTCTCAGTCCTTTTCCCTCACAAAACCGCCTTCTTTTCCCTCACAAAACGCGCTTTCCCCCCTCTGGGCGGCTACAACAACCGTTCGTTTGAAGAATTGGAATCAGAGAATGGTTGGAAGGGGACCCTGAGGGTCATCTAGTTCAACCCCCCTGCAATGCAGGGATGTCAGCTAAATTAGGCATGGCGGGTGGCCATCTAACTTCTGCTTAAAAACCTCCAAGGAAAGAGAGTCTTGCCACCTCTTTTGGGAGTCTGTTCCGCTATTGAACAGCTCTTCCTGTCAGAAAGCTCTTCCTGGTGTTTAGTAGGAATCTCCTTTTTCTGGTAGCTTGAATCCATTGGTTCATGTCCTAGCCTCCAGAGCAGGAAAAGAAAAACATGCACCATCTTCCATGTGACAAGTCCTTGAGATATTTGAAAATTGCTATCATATCTCCTCTCAGTCTCCTCTTATCCAGGCTAAACATACCCAACTCCCTCAACCATTCCTTGGTAAGGCTTGGTTTCCAGACCCTTGATCATCTTGGTCACCCTCATCTGCACAAGGTCCATCTTGTCAATATCCTTCTTAAATTGTGGTGCCCAGAACCAGTGGCGTAGCGTGGGTTGTCAGCACCCGGGGCAAGGCAAGTAATTTGCGCCCCCTAACCTGTGGATTTGCCCTAACCCCAGATATTGCGCCTGGTGCGGCCGGCCCCCCCTGCACCCCCCACGCTACGCCACTGCCCAGAACTGGACTCAGTAATCCAGGTGTGGTCTCACTGAGGCAGAATAGAGCAGTACTATGACTTCCTTTGATCTGGACTCTATACTTCTTGATGATGCAGCCTAAAACAGCATTAGCTTGTTTTGCTGCTGCATCACACTGTGGATTCATGCAAAGCTTGTGATCTACTAAGACCCCTAGATCCTTTTCACATATGTACTACTGGCAATCTAGGTGTCTCTCATCTTATATTTGTGCAGTTGGTTCTTGCTGCCTAAGTGTAGAACCTCTCCAATCTGTTAAGGTCACATTGAATCCCAATTATGTCTTCTGTGACATTGGCTACTCCTCCCTGTTTGCTAATTTCCCCTCTCACACTGTTACTCTTGATCAGTTTTCTGCCCTGGCTGTGGGTACCGGTAATTGTGTGGGTTTTTTAAACCAAAGAGCACCCCTCCCCCCCAAAAAAAAAACATATATTTATGTCTTGAAATCCACTAGAATTTCAAACTCAGAGTCGGAGACATATTTACACTTGTGAATCCTTCTCTTAATCCATTTTCTTGTTTACAGGTAAAAGTAGTGTAGTGGTAAAAGTACAGGTAAAAGTAGTATAGTCACACTGTGGAAGAGTGAAGAAGCTAGAGGGTTGGACTAGGACCTGGGAGACGGGTTCAAACTGGCATGAAGCTCTGTAGATGATCTTGGGACAGTCATAGACTCAACCTAACCTACCTCACAGGTTCGTTATGAGGATAAAATGGGTCAGAGGAGAAGTCTGTATGCCACCGTGCGTTCTTTGGGGGACAGATGGAATATAAATGTAATATTAAATAAAATAAACACTTTTGGTATGGTCTCAAAGTGTCTGTAACAGCATGTGAGATTTTGAGCCTTTATTCCATAGAGGGATCATAGTCAGCAGTTAAATTATTCAAGCATTTGACTTCAACTAACTAATTTATGTAGATTCCAACTTGCTGGCTCACCCTGTTCATCACCCTCATCTTCTTTTGTTCATAATTTTATCAGCCCCTCTAACACTTCATTACTCAATGTTATTCTTTGTCCCTCAATTAATTCTTTAATTTCTTCCTCAAGGGTATCTGTGAAGCCATCCCCACTCCCTTGGCTGGCCATCTGAACAATTCATTCCACTTCATTGTCAATAGTAGGGAATTCCTTAAAATCCTTCACACGTTCTTTCCATAAGTTTCGCCAACATGCATCGACTGATTCAGGCTTGATTGCATCTATAGCCTGCTTAATATATTTGATGCAATTGGTAATGTTAAAGGACTTCCAACACTCAATCGCATTAAGACTGGGATCAGCATCCCTAATGTTATGGACCCATAAGGATGTAAGCCTATGTAAGTTGCCTTGAAACAGCAAATAAAACCTTGGTCATCAGGTTCGATGATGGAGGTGATATTGTGGGGAGAGAGAAAGACAACTTCAACATTACTACAGTGATACAGCAGTTTAAGAACAGTCCTGTTTACGAATGATTCGGTTTACAAACTCTGCAAAACTGGAAGTAGTGTCCCGGTTTGCGAACTTTACCTCGGTCTAAGAACAGAATCCGAACAGTGTAAGGACCCTGGTGGCAGGAGGCCTCATTAGGGAAAGCGTGCCTCAGTTTAATAACGGTTTCGGTTTAAGAACAGACTTCCGGAACGGAATAAGTTCGTAAACCGAGGTACAACTGTATATGCAAAGTGGAATGACCAGGAGCATTGTCTACAAACAGCAGCACTTGGTCAAGTTCTTTCTCCACAAGGAACCACTTAACCTCCAGGACAAAGTAGTTGCGGAACCAACGCAGATCGACATGCCATCTCTCAGTAAGTCCAGCACAGCAAGTTTTTCCTCCAGCGTTGAAACTTATTGCTGGCTCTTCAGCTGCACACCAATACAGATAGGTGGCTTGCGTTTTGGGGCACTGTTGCACTGTTCTTTAATCACTAACCATGCTCAGTGAGGGGACCACACTTACTCTGAGGCTATTAAGGTAATATCAATCCTACATAAACAAAGATTTTATGTAAGATTAATATGTGGGGGGGCGGGGAGGCAACAATGATACAGTACTTGTTTTAATAGCGCACATCAACTGCTGAAAATGAATAGGTAGTTGTTTTTTAAAAAACAAGCTTATATATTGACACATTACCAGAGGCGTATTTAGGCTCCCTTGGGCCCTTGGCAAGGAGATGTTGGCCACCCAACGGGGCAAAGCAGTCCACAGAGTCCTTGGATGGGTGGGCGGGCTCCTAGTCACTCCAAACCAGAGTGAGAGGCACCATTTTTGCAACCCCCTGGGCCTGCGCCTTTGGTAGGGGCCAACCTAACCAATCCCTAGGTATACCTTTGCACACGAGGGCACCCACCACCTTCCATTCCCCCCATCCTACTTGGAGGCTGCTGGTGTCACTGTGCGTCTGTGGCTGCCCATGTCATGAACGTCTTGGGAGGCCCTTCAAGGGCTGAGGCACAAGGCATATTTTGATTTATTTATAAATTATTCAAATAGGCTAAATTTCCATATTTTTAGCGCCATGCTTTGATTCTCATTGTCCCCGATTACCCCAAACTTTTCATCAACCCCACTCATTTTTCTTCACACCTCTGAAGACCTATTGCCCATTTCCCGTATCCTTTCCAATGCCTATCTCTTTTTCTAGTGGGGTAGCTGTGTGTTAATGTCTTGCAATAAAAACCAGAGAAAGACTTATGGTGTCTTAGAGCTAACAAATTTATTATAGCAGTGCATAAACTTTTGTGGACTACTGTATGCATGCACACAAAAGCTCATACCAATAACAAACTTAGTTGGTCTCTAAGGTGCTACTGGAAGGATTTTTTTAATTTTGTTTCGGCCATAATGAATCAATAAGATGCCACAGTACTTGTTGTTGTTCCTTTCCTGCATTTCACTGCCTACTCTTTCCCTCCAGTGATTTTCTACCCAGTTTCCCCTAACCAAATTGTGACACTCTTGTCTCAGGACATTTTTTGATTTGGTCCTCTTGGAAGCAACAAAAAAAGTGGCCATCTTTGCTAGTGGCAGCCTGGCCTGAAAGAAATATAGGAAAGTGGCCAGCCATTTTTATGAAGGGCAGCTTTATGGCTCCGTTGCCATGGCCCTTTGGGAAGACAAAATATATGAGTATTAGAAGCTGAAAGTACTCTCAAATTCCACATGCTGGAGTGAAACATTCTTATGCCCCATGGTTTCATTAACTTAAGTGGCAAGATGCTTCCGTTAGGATGTTTGGAAGGTAGATTGCACAGAAATATCCAGCTCTAGGATATTTTAAAGATTAAATGGAGGGGAAGCCCCATGCACACTCGAGATAGTCCCAGCAAAAGAAAATGTTGGTTTTGCCCCAGAAAGAGAAGAGAATCACGGTTTGCAAACTCATATTGGGTTTGAGGTGGAATAATCCAGAATTGTTCTTGGTTTAGCTTCTGTGATCCTCAGATGAACAGTGGTATATAAATGTAAGAAATAATAATAGCTTCATACAATGAAAATAACTATATTGTCTGTAATGAATAGAAGCACTCTAGGGAAAAGAATACTAATATTTAGCATTTTTATCATTCTTTAGTGTCACGTCATGATGTTTAAGGTAAAGGTAAAGGTACCCCTGCCCGTACGGGCCAGTCTTGCCAGACTCTAGGGTTGTGCGCTCATCTCACTCTATAGGCCGGGAGCCAGCGCTGTCCACAGACACTTCCGGGTCACGTGGCCAGCGTGACAAGCTGCATCTGGCGAGCCAGCGTAGAACACGGAACGTCGTTTACCTTCCCGCTAGTAAGCGGTCCCTATTTATCTACTTGCACCCGAAGGTGCTTTCGAACTGCTAGGTTGGCAGGCGCTGGGACCGAACGACGGGAGCGCACCCCGCCGCGGGGATTCGAACCGCCGACCTTTCGATCGGCAAGTCCTAGGCGCTGAGGCTTTAACCCACAGCGCCACCCGCGTCCCATCACGTCATGATGTTTAGAACTCTGCAAATTAAATCAGTAATATCTCCATATTGCAAATGGAATATTGAGGCTAAAAGATATTGACTTGCCTAAGGCATTTTTTAAAAAAATTGTGACCTGATTATTGAAGAGAATACACAAGCTTTGTAAACAATGGCTCAAGTCTTTACCGAGTACAGTTGTCGAACGTAATCCGTTCCGGAAGCCCGTTCGGCTTCCGAAATGTTAGACAACCAAGGAGTGGCTTCCAATTGGTTGCAAGAGCTTCCTGCACTCAAGCGGAAGCCGCGTCAGATGTTCGGCTTCCAAAAAACGTTCAAATGTTTTCAGCATTTGGGAGCTGAAATGTTTGAAAATGGAGCCATTCAGGAGCTGAGGTTTGACTGTACTGTACTATATAGAGTGGGTTTGCTGCAAGGCTGGCTGCTGAGGTGGCAAGATCAGGCATTTTCCCTGCACTGCAAAACTAGCAGTGAGTTCACAACAGCATCGCCATTCCCACTTTGTATGGGACACCATTTCTTTCTTTCTTTTTAAAGAAAATCCAAATCTCAAAGCACACATCAAGTCCTTGTACAAGTTCTATATCTTTTAATACAAATTATTGATGGCATTAGTTGGATACAATGAAAACACACGTCAGTGTTGCATAGCTGCTCGGATATACAACTTCATTCCTTCAAGTAACTGAAATTAAGTTACTCCATAAATCCACTGTAAACGAGGACTCTGCAATCCAACTCAAATACTTTCAGAATCTTACACGCGCTTGCGTTATGAGAACAGGGGCCACTCTGTGGAGGCCAAGACTGGGAACCAATTCAGGGCATTAAAATCACTAGTACAGCATTATTCACATAAAATGAAGAAAACAATTCCTTTATTTGGTACAATTCAAGTAATTGCTAAGTGTTTGTTTAAATGCACAGTGCTTTGGACCACCCCCACAGTTAATCTGTACAGCAGCAGCAGTAACCAGGGGTCAGTATGTTATGGAGAGTGCCTTACACTCCTGGTGAGATTAGAAGCAATACCTCTGTAGTAATGTGGAGTTGCAACATATTTTGGGAAGGGGTGGAGAACATCACTCTGTTTAATTGCCTGCCTAGCTATCTCCACTCTCGAAGTTCTTGTAGTTCACCCAGAGCTGAATGTCATATTCTTTCCTGCTTTAAGATGGAGTTACTGCGGATCATCGTAAGTTGGCACATTCTGCTCCTCACTTGGGCTGTGTTTGCTCTTAAGGGACCGTCCAATGTATCTCCAGTATTCCTTCCGGATTATGTCTTTTTCTTTAGCCAGGATTTCACATAGCTACAGAAAGGAGAATTACAAGTTTGAACAGTTTGCATGGTTTATACCCGCCAGTTTGTTTATTATATAGCACCCCAAACGCTCTTGGTGTTTTGCCAATATAAGCAGAAAGGCAGTTCCCTGCTCTGGAAACCTGCAACAGACCAGAAGACAACACTGGATAGTGGAACTGGAAGAACTCTGCTGGGTCAGCAGGTGCATGGATCTGAAGCTACATTCTGCCAAGTTTATGGGTTTCATCTTGCCCAACGTGCCACAACCTGGTAACCCTCCAGATATTTTGGACTCCAACTCCCATCAGCACCTGCCAGAACTATTTTCTATTTTTCAGCAGCGGAATCCTAACCTAACCAAGATTTATCGAGACTAATTCTACAGGGATTGTTTCTAAGCCAATGATTTTATTTATAAAAGAGTTTCTATAATATTTTTTCACCCCAAAAGGATGGAATCCTCTGCTGTCGTTTTCCTGGGGAATACTCATCAGTGCCCTTAGAAAGGCTGATGTAGTAGTTATGTGTGGTATTCACCAGTGGTATTTATTTTAAAATATTCGAGACAAGTACCATATTTTTCGCTCCATAAGGCGCACTGGATCGTAGGGCGCACCTAGTTTTTAGGGGGGGGGGAATCAAGAAAAAAAAAATTATTTCCCCCCCCCCAGCCCCAAAGAGCAAAGAAGCCAAGACAGCCAGCGGGATCCATCCCGCTGGCTGTCTTGGCTTCCTCTTTAGCCACGCACAACCTCCCCAGCCGGGATCCTTTTTAGCCGTGGGGCTGGGGCGGGGCAAGCCTGAGCTTCCCCCGACCCCAGAGCAGGTCTGGGAGCGGCAGAAAGGTTGTGCGCAATCTTGCCTACGCTCCTGGAGCTTGCGAGGCGGGGAAGCCCGAGCTTCCCCCGACCCCAGCCCCCAGAAGGCACCCCGCTGCCCTGCGGAGGCTTTGCGCAGCTAACCCCAAGCTAGAACAGCGAGACGGAGCGCTGTGCAGCGCTCCGTCTCCCTGTTCTGGCTTTGGGCTTAGCCGCGCAGCCTGCATTCACTCTATAGGACGCACACCCATTTCCCCTTAATTTTTGGAGGGGAAAAAGTGCGTCCTATAGAGCGAAAATACGGTAATTGAATTCACTATTGATTCTCCAGTAGTAAATACCCAACAATCTTCCAATTTCCATCCCACTCCACACTAATTGATTTAGAATTCTTTTCCAGCAGAGGGAAATAAATATTAAGGTACAGCAAAGAACAGAAATTTAGCCGAGGTGATGAAATGACAGCCAGCAGGGCAACACAAAGGAAACATATTTAGGGTATCTTTACACCTTAAAATATAACACTGACCAGGGTGCAAACTTACCTCCAATGAGAAAAACAAATTGTTTTATTGGGTAGATTGTATGTGGGTATTTATTTTGCTTAGAAAGAAAATAGTTAACAGCAATTCATGTTCCTTTGGGAACATCACACACAGAGTACCAGTGACAACGTCCTGAAATGGCAAATCAATTGTTATCTCCAAAAGAAAGGAGAAGGCTTAGTATATGCAGCAAGATATTACATTTATATATATCCCATCTCTTGCAGAACGAAGCGGGTCAGTTCACTATTTTGTCACCTAATTCTGAATACAACCTTTAGCATTTTCCCCAAGCCCCATACACACCAACAATGAAGTGGAATGATGTACTACTGGAGTATTCATTCACATTACTGTACTCCCCTACCAGTTTCGGTTTTCCTAACCTCCTTCTGTTGCTTCCCTTTTCTCTATTTCTAAATTTTAAGCACCACTAGGCAGGGACCTGCCCTTTCACTGTTTATACAATATTGCAATATTAGTATAATGATTAAAAGGCATCTTTTGGAGTGCAAAAGAAGTTGGTAGAGGGCTTTATCAGCATGTAAAAAAAAGACTTTCCTTTTCTCAAAGCAAAATACTCTATCCAGATAATCTGGCAGCTCAGCCTGGCTTTTAAGATTTGGCAAAGCAAATGAAATACACAAAGTTCTCTCTCTCTCCTACATGGCAGGATAAAATACAAGCCTAATTCTCTTAATGGACACTAAAATACAGCTTTCCAACCCTTCCAGTCTAGTTTTTTTTTTTTTTTTTTGTCAACAGAAGACTGCATTTCTCGATGTACCACAGGTTATAACCAAGCCTTTAAAAAAAACCACCACAATTCTAACCAAAATAATAATAAAACATAGTGCTAAATCTAGACAGAAAGGCAAATCCTGTCCCTCATGTGTTGACTGGTAGCAGCTGGCTGAAAGCCCTTAACAATAAGTCGGAAGTTCTGAGCGCATATTTTAGGGATGAAATGGGAGTCAGCTGCTGTACAGAACAGCATACCGTATTTTTCGCTCTATTGGACGCACCGGACCACAGGACGCACCTAGTTTTTAGAGGGGGAAATCAAGGAAAAAAATATTATCCCCCCCCCAGCCCCAAAGAGCAACTTCTCCCAGAGCTTCTCGGGGCTGCGGGGGAAGCCCGGGTCCCCCCCCCCAGCCCCAAAGAGCAAAGAAGCCAAGACAGTGCGCGGGATCCATAGCCGCGCAACTTCTCCAGCCAGGAGCTAAACCTCTCCAGTGCAGCTAAAGAAGAAGACAAGGCAGCAAGCGCGATCCATCCCGCTCACTGCCTTGGCTTCTTCTTTAGCCTTGCGCAGCATCTTTAGTCTTGCGCAATGGGATGGATTGCGCCCGCTGTCCACCGGGGCTGGACTAGATGACTCCTGGGGTTCCCTTCCAACCCTGCAATTCTATGACCTCGGAAGGTGTTTGGGGTCTCCACCACTGGAGGCTTTTAAGCAGCGGTTGGGGGACCATCTGCCTGGCGTTCTTTAGCTGTGATTCCTACATTGTGAGGGGGCTGGGCTAGATGACCCTTGGGTGGCCCTCCCAACTCTATACAGTCCTACAGTTCTGCGGCAGGAGATCCACAGCCACTTCACACAATGCTCACTCCCAATTTTCATCTAAGAGACATGTGGCTTCAGTGTCTAGGTAGGTACCCCCCTACCTGCCACACTTCCCCCACCCCACTTAAGCTGAGGGAATTCCTGCCCAGAGAAGCTCCCAGCAATCACGGAGGAGGAATCCGCTGCAGCCGTGAGCAGCAGAGGATCCATGGTCCCCTTCCTTCTCTCCTCCGTGGTTGCTTTGAAGCAGGAAAGTGGGAGAGGAGCTGCTTACATGAGTGTAAACTGCCCCCCTCCCACTTTCCTGCTTCAAAGCAATCACGGAGGGGGGAATCCGCTGCAGCCTCGAGCAGAGGAGGATCCATGGTCCTCTTCCTTCCCTCCTCCGTAGTTGCTTTGAAGGAGGAAAGTGGGAGAGGAGCTGCTTACACGAGTGTAAGCTGCCCCCCTCCCACTTTCCTGCTTCAAAGCAATCAGGGAGGGGGGAATCTGCTGAAGCCTCCAGCAGCGGAGGATCCATGGTCCTCTTCCTTCCCTCCTCCATAGTTGCTTTGAAGGAGGAAAGTGGGAGAGGAGCTGCTTGCACGAGTGTAAGCTGCTCCCCTCCCACTTTGCTGCTTCAAAGGGAGCCCGGGACGAGGGAATCTGCTGCAGCCTCGAGCAGCGAAGAGGATCCATGGGTCCCCTCCTTCCCCCCTCCGTGGTTGCTTTGAAGCAGGAAAGTGGGAGAGGAGCTGCTTACACGAGTGTAAGCTGCTCCCCTCCCACTTTCCTCCTTCAAAGCAACTACGGAGGAGGGAAGGAAGAGGACCATGGATCCTCCGCTGCTCGAGGCTGCAGCAGATTCCTCCTCCGTAATTGCTTTGAAACAGGAAAGTGGGAGGGGGGCAGTTTACACTCGTGTAAGCAGTTCCTCTCCCACTTTCCTGCTTCAAAGCAACCACGGAGGGGGGAAGGAGGGGACCCATGGATCCTCTTCGCTGCTCGAGGCTGCAGCAGATTCCCTCGTCCCGGGCTCCCTTTGAAGCAGCAAAGTGGGAGGGGAGCAGCTTACACTCGTGCAAGCAGCTCCTCTCCCACTTTCCTCCTTCAAAGCAACTATGGAGGAGGGAAGGAAGAGGACCATGGATCCTCCGCTGCTGGAGGATTCAGCAGATTCCCCCCTCCGTGATTGCTTTGAAGCAGGAAAGTGGGAGGGGAGCAGCTTACCCTCCCACATTGCCGCTTCAAAGGGAGCCCGGGAGGAGGGAATCTGCTGCAGCTTCCCCCACCTCCCGCAGAAGCCGAACGCTCTTTAAAGGGGCTGTGCGGCTTCTCCTGGCTTTTCTGGGAGGTGGGGGGATTCCCCCACCTCGTAGAAAAGCCCGCAGGAGCCGCGCAGCCTTTAAAAAGGGTGCCGCTCTTGGGGGCTTTTCCCCCAGGAGGGAGAAGGGACTGCTGCAGCCAGTCAGTCCCTTCTCCCTCCTGGAGAAAAGCCCGCAAGAGCGCACGAAGCTTGTGTGCGGCTCTTGAGGGCTTTTCCCGCCTGCCTCCCCCCTGCATTCGCTCCATAGGACGCACACACATTTTCCCTTGCTTTTTAGGAGGGAAAAAGTGCGTCCTATGGTGCGAAAAATACGGTATATGGAAAGAGGCAAAATGGTTGCATAAAAAGTGAAACCCCTTTAATTTTTACATTTCCTTTGTAGCTGGGATTAAATAGTTAGCAATCTCATAATCACCATGCATGAAAGTAATAGTGACAGCAGCTATACAGCATATTAATAGTGCATCTTAAACAAGTAGTTTCCTCAGAATTATAACTTCCAGACTGCAGTGCATGGCAGAGAAGTGGTCTGTGGCATTTCTGTCCAATTTTCAATTCTGCAAAAATGGATAACATTCTGCAATTATGTCAATTTAAAAATCACTATCCTTTCCTTAAAATTTGTTTGCGGTACCAAAAGTTGGTGCTACCACATTCAAACTGACAGACTATTTATCCACTGGTGAGATTAAATTCTACAGAAGACTGGAGAAAGAGATCGAGTTCCCCATCTGCTTATTGCAACTAGTCTATTAAAAGGGTAACACAGAGGCTGAACGACTTTTAAAACTAACCTCTAATGCTTTGCTGAGAGTTTCTCCCTTGTTTTCACACTCGTTTTCCAGCATATCTTCATATATGTCCACCAAAAAGGCAATCAGGTAGGGGGAACTATGACTTGGCTGCAATTCCAGTAGCTGTCCTAAGAGGTTTGGATGTTTCGAAAGGCCACGATCCTGCAGGATCCTGAAATAAAACACAGCTGTGAACGCCACACTTCATTTGCATGTGGTCACCACACCATTTGCTGTACATTTACCAATCTGACGCTTCCTACAGAATGTGGAAATCTCCTATGGCCTATATAAAGTGATAAGCAAGCAAGCAACTACAAAGTGTCAGGTATCATTACCTGCAACCCATTACAGTGGTGCCTCGCAAGACGAAAAGAATCCGTTCCGCGATTGTCTTCGTCTAGCGGTTTTTTCGTCTTGTGAAGCAACCCCATTGGCGGCTAAGTGGATTAGCGCTATTAGCGATTTAGCGCTATTAGCGGCTTAGCGGCTAAGCTGTTAAAAGGCTATTAACGGCTTAGTGGCTTTGAATAAGGGGGGGGGGAAGCGGGGGGGGAAATGGCGAGACTCGCAAGACGTTTTCGTCTTGCGAAGCAAGCCCATAGGGAACTTCGTCTTGCGAAGCGCCTCCGCGACGGAAAACCCTTTCGTCTTGCGGGTTTTTCGTCTTGCGAGGCATTCGTCTTGCGGGGCACCACTGTAGTATCATTACCTGCAACCCAGTCAGTATCATGAATCAGTGCCAGGTATTCATTGTACTTTGGTCCATATACTGTATTTATTTCCCCCTATTTGAACAATGGGATGCGGGTGGTGCTGTGGGTAAAACCACAGAGCCTAGGACTTGCCGATCAGAAGGTCGGCGGTTCGAATCCCCGCGACGGGCTGAGCTCCTGTTGCTCAGTCCCGGCTCCTGCCAACCTAGCAGTTTGAAAGCACACCAAAGTGCAAGTAGATAAATAGGTACCGCTGTGGCGGGAAGGTAAACGGCATTTCCGTGCGCTGCTCTGGTTCGCCAGAAGCGGCTTAGTCATGCTGGCCACATGACCCGGAAGCTGAACACCGGCTCCCTTGGCCAGTAAAGCGAGATGAGCGCCTCAACCCCAGAGTCGGTCACAACTGGACCTAATGGTCAGGAGTTCCTTTACCTTTATTCAGAGGACAAGCGGCAAGATCCGCCTGTCCCTTAAATATGGCAATGAGCTAAGTGCAAGAGGGAACATGCACAGCTGAGAAAGTCCTGAAAAACGAAACAAGGCCCAGGAAAGCACCTCAACAGACCAAGCAGGATTCGGCAATTTGCTCAGCACTAAAGTCTACCCTATGGCTGGAGAACCTGTGGCTCCACAGACATTGTTGGACCCTACCTTCCATCATCTCAGACCACAGGTTATACTGGCTGGGGTTGGGAGACCTGGAGTCCAACAACATCTGGAACTCCGTGTGCAATCCGACTGGCCTCCTCCCAGATGTCATCTGGGCACCAGGTACAACTTTAATTCAACAAGGCAGGAGAACCTGCTCAGTTGACGCTGAAACAAAACCCCACCCCACCCCACCCCACCTCTCCTCCCTCTCGTTTTCCCCAACCTTAGACTGTACACAACACTAATGTCTCAAAACAAATCTGTCTCAAAACTGATCTGCAGAAAAGACTTTACAACCTGAAAAAGAGACACTGCACGTACTTTTGTAAACCAAGAAAATATTTAATAAAAATTATCTCTTTTTAAAAAAACAAAACAAGGCTATAGGCTCTTTTGGACCTGTGGTTACTGGTCTCGTTCTATTTTTTGTAGCCTTAAAAAAATATGAAGATTATGTTGACTGCAAGCCACTTTGCTCTATGCAATAAAATGGCTTACACCAATATAAATATGTTTATGTAAGCCGTTTACATTATGTAAGACACCCACCCACCATGTACAGAATATGCAACAAACAACAGTTCTTCACAACTGCTATCCCTGAATGCTAGGGGCAGCTTGAAAAATTACATGATTTTAATTTTTTTAAAAAAAAACAACAACCCTGAAGACAACCACATCCTCACCAGTATGTGCCTCCTCTACAATGTGACTCTTAAGACCATGTATCACCTGACATTTTCTTTTCAGATCTTAAACGCAAACCCTCCAGAGCTGGGTAGTGACAGTCTTTTTCTGGTACCCGAAGCTGATCAATATCACTCTGCACATGCAACAGCACCTGAAGCACTTGGAGAACTTCCACCTCTCTAGCAAACCTGCGTGGAGGACACAGCCCTTCTGCAAGCCATTTTGTGTCTGCACTCCATGCCGTTTTGCAACTCAGTCATCCTCTACTTGTGTTACAGTTCGCTACCCCTGCCAAAACTGGGAGCAGAAAATTATTTGGAGTAACTCCTTCTTACAGCCTCTGGAATTACAAAATATCTGGAATTACAAAATATCCAGGGCTCCATGTACACTATGCTAAAAATATGTAAGTTATGCAATCAAAAACAAATGGGGGGAAAAGCATAGGTTCTGCATCTTATAGCAATTAGGCAAACTGAATAGATTTACGTTTTCTGTCTTCTTTTGCACAATTTCTTTCTGGTTTTGCTAGTCATGGTGGTAAAGGAAATGTACTTAGAGCTTACCAACCATAGGAAATTGTATTCCACAACTGCATTGGCTGCAATAGGCACCGCCCACGTACATTCACAAATACCTCTGCAGTGAAACTTGTTTTAAAAATGAAAGCAAAATTGTTCAGGAAGCTGAACCCTGGGCCTGCTACTAGTACAGCAAGCCAGTGTGGCATAACGGTTAGAGCATGGGTAGGCAAACTAAGGTCCAGAGGCTGGATCCTGCCCAATCGCCTTCTAAATCCGGCCCATCAGCGTGTTTTCACATGAGTAGAATGTGTGCTTTTATTTAAAATGCATCTCTGGGTTATTTGTGGGGCATATAATTCGTTCATTTTTATTTTTATTTTCAAAATATAGTCCGCCGTCTGCCCCAAGGTCTGAGGGACAGTGGACCGGCCCTCTGCTGAAAAAGTTTACTAAGCCCTGGGTTAAAGTGTTGGACTCACTGGGTGACCTTGGGCCAGTCAACATCTCTTAGCCTAGCCTACCTCACAAAATTGTTGTGAGGATGAAATGGGGAAGAGGAGATGAACACCACCTTGAGATCCTTGGAAGATAAAGGTGGTAAAAAGGTAAAGGGACCCCTGACCATTAGGTCCAGTCGTGACCGACTCTGGGGTTGCGGCGCCCATCTCGCTTTATTGGCCAAGGGAGCCGGCGTACAGCTTCCAGGTCATGTGGCCAGCATGACTAAGCCGCTTCTGGCGAACCAGAGCAGCACACGGAAACGCTGTTTACCTTCCCACCGGAGTGGTACCTATTTATCTACTTGCACTTTGACATGCTTTCGGACTGCTAGGTTGGCAGGAGCGGGGACCGAGCAACGGGAGCTCACCCCATCGCGGGGATTCGAACCACCAACCTTCTGATCGGCAAGTCCTAGGCTCTGTGGTTTAACCCACAGCGCCACCCGCGTCCCTCTGAAGGTGGTATATAAATGTAATAAATAAAATAACAAATACTAGCATATTCTGCACTTCAGAATAGCCGAAGCCACTAACAAATTTATCTCACCCTTTCAAATAGTTCCAAGCACTTTCATTATGGGGCACCATCTTGATCATTTCTAGGGTAAACCTGAAAAAGAAAAGCAGAGTATTTGATAAAGGAGAGTGGAAATATGGAGTCATATTTTATGCACATCAAAGTACACATTTTTTCCAAATAGCAGAGAGTAAACAGCGTTCAGCACAGAGTAGGTGGTATTCAATACCAGTCCTACTCAGAGTAAACCCACTGGACATGACTAGCAGGCTCATTAATTTCAGTGAGTCTACTCTAAGTATGACTTAGCTGAACACAACTAAAAATGTCTTCTCTCCAATAAACAAATTTCCTACCAATGAAAAGATGTTCTACAGATTCTTTTTTTTAAAAAGTAAAAGAAAATAGTGGGGAATATCTCAAGCTAATACTATAGAAAGTTTTATTCACAAGGCAGAAATAATCCAAGGGCATGCGTTTTTATGTCCTTAGCTCAGCTTTCAACAACTTGGTGCCTTCCAAATTTTGAGGACTACAACTCTCAAACTCTGCTGTGCTGGTTGGGGCTGATGGGAGTTGTAGTCCCAAACATCAGGAGGCATCAGGTTGGGAGAGGCTACTTTATCTAATGGTTGTTGTTGTTTTTTAGTCGTTTAGTCGTGTCCGACTCTTCGTGGCCCCCTGGACCAGAGCACGCCAGGCACTTCTGTCTTCCACTGCCTCCCGCAGTTTGGTCAAACTCATGCTGGTAGCTTCGAGAACACTATCCAACCATCTCATCCTCTGTCGTCCCCTTCTCCTTGTGCCCTCCATCCTTCCCAACATCAGAGTCTTTTCAGGGTGTTTTCTCTTCTCATGAGGTGGCCAAAGTATTGGAGCCTCAGCTTCAGGATCTGTCCTTCCAGCGAGCACTCAGGGCTGATTTCCTTAAGAATGGAGAGGTTTGCTCTTCTTGGAGTCCATGGGACTCTCAAGAGTCTCCTCCAACACCATAATTCAAAAGCATCAATTATTCGGCGATCAGCCTTCTTTATGGTCCAGCTCTCACTTCCATACATCACTACTGGGAAAACCATGGCTTTAAAACCCAATATACTAAAACAAAAGAAAAACCATGCAAGGATATATAAGCAAGCATCTGTGATGTATCCTTCTGCCTGTGACAAGTGTAAATGGCCTCAAACGAAGTTGAGTATTTATTTTACTTACTGGACTTCTCTCTCTAAAACAGCAGGGTCGTTATAACCAGTTGTGTTTGAAATGACAAAGTATCTTTGGTTCCAGACAGAATTGTTTCTGACATCATCTTTCAGGAGCTGTTCCACATACTCCAGTTCATCGTCCCACAGTTTAAATTCCTAAAAGCACAACAATAAAGGAGAAATGCTAGAAGAAGGAAGTACATTTGGGAAATAGCCTCATTTCCACATACAGCCGCAACTGAAGCAATTCTAGATTTTAAGAGTTAGGCAACAAAAAATTCAGGATGAATAGAACAATAAAACAAGACAGTTTTTAGCAAGCCAAGATGCCCATGAGAAAAGCAACGATACAGACACGGTATAGCATCTTGAATACCATACACAGGAGAATGTCATGAGAGTCATGTCAATAATTTACCATTAATCATGAGATTAATTACTTATAATCAAGAGTTAGAAGGGACCCCAAGGGTTATCTAGTCCAACCCCCTGCAATGCAACCTTGATTAATCATTTCAAAGCAGGAATAACCTGTATACATAAATGACAGTTCCCAACATTCTGTCACACTCTAGTATGACCAAGAAACTGAACCCAAAATTTGGGGCACCTTTTTGCTTCCTTAGCAGTTTGGTCAATGGTTGTCATTCATTCCCAGGGTTAGGAGGTTCGGAAATAAAAGTGACGCAAATGGGAACAAGATTGCAGAGGGGGCAAAACCTGCCTTCTACCCACCATAGTGAACGGTGAAGGGATTCCATGCCCAGTGGCATTCCCCAGGGCTCCTTGCAATGTACAAGGTCCCCACCCCAAATCTCAGTGGGCATTTTGCTACTAAGAGCAACATCAAAATACCTGAATGACCCACTGCCTGTGCTGCCATGCATGGTAGTTCTTGGCATCCTGGTTAAGAATGTCTGCTATAAATTCAAGTTCCTGGGATGGATCCTTCAGCCACTCCACCAACACTCGTCTGTGGTGCCTAAAACATGAAGAAATCCTTATTTAAACAAAACTAAAAAAAATATGTGGGTGGCGCTGTGGTCTAAACCACAGAGCCTAGGGCTTGCTGATCAGAAGGTCGGCGGTTCGAATCCCCGTGACGGGGTGAGCTCCTGTTGCTCAGTCCCTGCTCCTGCCAACCTAGAAGTTCAAAAACACGTCAAAGTGCAAGTAGATAAATAGGTACCGCTCCGGCGGGAAGGTAAACGGCGTTTCCGTGCGCTGCTCTGGTTTGCCAGAAGCAGCTTAGTCATGCTGGCCACATGACCCGGAAGCTGTACGCCAGTTCCCTCGGCCAATAAAACGAGATGAGCACCACAACCCCAATTGTTCACGACTGGACCTAAGGTCAGGGGTCCCTTTACCATTTTTTAAAAAACCCAGCATCCCTTCAGTGCCTGTTTACTGTTTAGCCATTTTTTACTGAAATGCAATCCTGCCAAGAGTGATGGATAATGGGCATTTGCACTTGAAAACAAAAACGTTCAATGGAACAGTAATTAAATGAGTAGCACATCGTCATATTTGGTTGTTTCTGATCTTGTAGTAAGAGACAGCTCATTAAAGGCCACAATGTTCTATCACACAGCTCGGCAACTCTCCCACTGAAAGTGCGAGTTGCACCCACTGATGAACATTGTGTTTTGAGTTTATACAAGGCAGAAAGAAAGCTGTCCTTGCAGCAATTAATCAGCTTATTCATTTGCACAATTTCATCATTTGATGCCACAGTCACCAAGCAAGTGATGTACATGTCTGAATTTGCCAAGTTTTCTGTGCAAAGTATTAATAGACATCAATCAGATGGGGCACAGAGTCCCACCCACAGATGCAACACCCCAATGCATGCAGTCTTAGCATGGCATCTCAGGAAAACCAACAGACTCTTGCCCACAGCTTTCCTGCTAGCAAAAGGATTTTCAGGCACTTTACAAGAGCCACATGGTACTGCCCTGCTTTGTCAAGTGCTGGAAGATGCTGTAGCTGTAACAGTGTAAGCTACCAGCTCTACTGCTGGACTAAAGCAGCCTCATAGGGCTTAGGCTGCCCTTCTGGGTTTGAGCTATTGTTGGACTGTTAGCAAATGAGGAAACAAAAGAAATGCAGGCTGTTGTGTTAAACTGAGCCTGGGGTGGGAAAGGAAACAGACCGAGAACACAGTAAAAAAGCATCTGCCAGCCTGCCATATTCAAGCCAAGGGCAAATAAAGAGGGACAAAGGTAGCTGTGAAAACAGCCATCAGCCCAGTTATCTATGGCGAGCACAAACTGAACAAAGGTGATCAGACAGGGAAGTTTACAAAGGTAATGTTATTTGTTATGCTATAAAGAACTAGTAAGTAGGCTTTTGACCATTTCTTGATGGACCTAGTAGCTTGGCTTATAAGGACATTTTGCTCACCTTCTCAAAGCATTGATGTGGACGTCAAATTATTGTTGTTTCTCATTAAGAATGTTTATAAAGAATTTTGAATTTTATATGATTGTGTGTGCGCCCCCCCCCAAATCTTTTTGGTTTGCTGCATTTGACCTTATAATATATTAACATACACCACTGTAATTCTTCTCAAGTTATATACAGAAAATGGACAATGAAATGTTGCTTTGGGTTCCTCCCCCCTTTCTTTCTGTTGCTGTTTGTGCATGTTTGCAAACACTCCTACTTTCTTCTCGTTTTTCTAGAAGCATTTACAATACTGGCATTTCTGCAAAACGTATTATGTATGTTGTGTCATCATATAAACAAAACCCTCCTCATCTTAAGCATTCTTGCCATGTACAATGGTCTCCATGTAAGGATTCTGCACTTATAATTTAGAAAGGGAAATAACTTTCCTTATCAAAAAGGAGCCAGACATTACCAGACTTGATAATTCTTTGGCTGATCTTCAATGATAGCTGTGATATAATTGAGTTCCTCGTGTAGATCTTTGTTCAGGGACTGCAGAAGAACCCTGCGGAAATGCCTGCAGAAGAAAAAACAATCATCAGACAAGAAAAATATTCTTCAGCAAAATGCGAGACCCAAAGAAGAATACTCAGGAGGACCTGCTCCTTCAGGCGGCCTTGGTGCAGCCATTCAGAGATTTAAAAGTGAACACCAGCACTTTTCATTGAGGCCAGCAACCATTGGCTGTTGGAGGACAGATATTGCATGGTTCTCCCCCATCTTCTTCCAGAAGAAAGTCTAGCCATTACATTTTGGATCACCTGCAGTTTCTGTATATATATATTTAAAGAAGACAGCCAAACTTAGAGCTCATGACAGTAATCCAACCTCAACCTCAAGGTTACAGTGCCATGCATTAATGGCAGCCATGTCTCATGGTATACAAGTCTCACATGAGCAATAATTTTCTGCAAGGAAAAAGTCTACTCACTTATTTTGCAACAAGGCCTGGGAAAGAAGCATTTTAGCACAGTTTCACTACTAGTTTCTGGGGCTTAGTTAAAAATACATTTTTAATCAAGCTATTCAGATAAAAATTACCCAAATATTAGAGATTCCACATAAAAATAAAAGAAATTCAGACTCAACTTCTGGTTTTCTTCATGTATACTCAGCAATGCCCAACTAACAATAAATGACAGATTCATCAGCGCTACATACCACACAGTGTAGTTCGCAGCATTAAGATCAATGGCATCCCCCGTTAAGTTGAAAGCTCTTTCGCTCCTTTCATCACATTGCAGAACAGCCCGGAAGTAATCATATACATCTTTAACTAGAGAGAGAGAGAGAGAGAGAGAGAGAGAGAGAGAGAGAGAGAGAGAAATCGCTTTATGTCAAATCACTCTCTGGGCTTCCTTCTTGGTCAGAAGAAGCCAAAATACCTATCTAGTCCACAATCCTGTTCTCACAGTGGCCAACCAGATGTTTATGGGAATCCCTCAAGCTGGCTATGAACACACTTGTCTTCCCCAGCGACTGGTTTTCAGAGGCATACCAGGGCCATTGCTGGAGGCAGTACACCAGCCATCATGACCATCAATTGTCTTATCCTCCTCGAAGGACAAAGATCTTCTCATCTCTTCCCAAAGTTCTACTGCCAAAACCATTCACATCCCTGATGGCTCAGACCCTGGGCTCCCTAGACTGGCTCCCTATCCAGCATAAACGCCCTGTGGCCTTCAAAGCTCTCCACTGCTTTGCCCCACCCTCTCCCTGCCCTTATTACCTGCCACGTCCTTGCCTGTGATCTTCCCTTCTCCAACTCTTGGCACCCTAAGCCATTTTCAGTATGATGCAACACCTGTAACAGTGCCAGTTCCGCAGTTTGAAGCAGCCAAGTGGGTCTATATGGGGTAAGGCCATCTTGCAGGTAACCTGGTCCCAAGTTGTTAAGGGCTTTCTATAATAATAGTAACACTTTGAACTTGGCCTGCTAGCAAACCGGCAAGCAGCGCAGGTTTCCCAGCTCAGGTGCTATATGCTGGCAGGGTCTTGCTCTGCTGCATTCTACACAAACTGCACCTTCCAGATCAAGAGAAAGTGCCACACAGTTCACATTGCTTTCTTCATCAACTCTGCCTGTTCACCCTTATGCCTGGAACTCTTTCTCAGAAAACCAACACAGCTTGAGTCTCTCTCTCTTTGGTCACCTCCCAGCCTCTTCCTTTAAATCCTTCTTCAAAATGGCTTTAACCTTTAATTACCATTTTCAGTTGAAGTTAACTTGTTAACATTTGTCGTGAGTTAACTTTGCCTCCCCTCCTCCCTCTTTGTCACTCCCACTGTTGACACTTGGATTGAAGACTCGGAAGAGGAAGGAACCTGTCCTCTCTATTTTTTTGGCTTATTGTGTTTTATTTACATACTTAACAAAACTTATATACTGCTTGATTGTAAGAAAACCTCTAAGCAGCTTACAGAAATATTGTTTTAAACCCACCCCCACCCACTGAAGGTACAGTAATCTGGAAAATGCACCTAAAACGTAAATACCCTTTTGGTACGTTTGTGTATCAGAGAAGTACCTAATGTAGCTTGCTTTTAATGTAGCAGCATTAACTAGCATTAAAGCTACTGATTTATCTGCATCTAGATTATCTACTAAAAACAACAACTCTGACACCTCTTTATTGATGGTATTTTCTTCTGAAGAAACCCAGGGCAACCAAGCGTCGAATAAGGTTTAAATGTGTATCCCAGCTTCTCATATACATGAAGCTTTAATAGCTTTCTAATATGTGGGTGGGGTTGTAAACAATCTTTAGCCCCACCTAAGTGCTAGTAGCAAGTGCAGTTCTAGTCTCACACCCTCTTTCATGACCTGAATCATCCTAATTGCCTTACTCTGTCAGTTCTACTTCTGAATTCCCATAAAGACAATAGTAATGAAGAATGAATCACCTTTCTATGGCCACACCTCTAGTTAGGTGGGCATACCGATTTTATTTTTTAACCGAAGAACTTGAAACTTACACTTTTCACTATATATGATCTGGACTACTGGATTTGGCCCATCATCTTGAGGTACTGGCTCAACATCAGCCCATTCCTTCCTATCCCTGTAAAAAAATAATAATCATAATTTGACAACCAGGGGGAAAGTATGAAATACTAGGACACATATAGTTCAGAGCTACTGCCTAAAGACTAAGGTTGGTTCGCACATGTGGGCAGCACTGCATGATTCCTTTAGGCAATTTCATCACTGCCCTGCACCCCATCCACAATTTCCCTATTTTCAACTACATGTTTCATGACATTATAAAATTCAGAGTGTCTCTCCATCTATGCTAAGCACAGCGATCAGCCCCTCTCCAGAATAAGGAAGCCCAAGAAAGTAGACGAGGCTATTTCCAAACAGAACTGGGCATCCTTCGTTTTAAAAACCCAAGCCTTGCTTAGATGAATCTGTTTCATTCATTTATCTGGACATTTACACCCCGACTTGCTAAAAAAAAACCCACCCAAACTCAAAAGACACACAAACCTAGCAATAAACCAAACAGCAGGTTTGGGGCTTGGGGCTTTCATAAAAGAGGCATCTAGTGATGTATGGAAGTGAGAGCTGGACCATAAAGAAGGCTGATTGCCAAAGAATTGATGCTTTTGAATTATGGTGCTGGAGGAGACTCTTGAGAGTCCCATGGACTGCAAGAAGATCAAACCGATCCACTCTTAAGGAAATCAGCCCTGAGTGCTCACTGGAAGGACAGATCCTGAAGCTGAGGCTCCAATACTTTGGCCACCTTATGAGATGAGAAGACTCCCTGGAAAAGACCCTGATGCTGGGAAAGATGGAGGGCACAAGGAGAAGGGGACGACAGAGGACGAGATGGTTGGACAGTGTTGTCGAAGCTACCAGCATGAGTTTGACCAAACTGCAGGAGGCAGTGGAAGACAGGAGTGCCTGGCGTGCTCTGGTCCAGGGGGCCACGAAGAGTCGGACACGACTAAACGACTAAACAACAACAACAACAAAAGAGGCACCCTGAGGTTACAATCCTAAGCACGCTTACCTAGGGGTCGATGCCATTGGACTTCATGGGGCTTACTTATGAGTAGATGTGCAAAGGTCTGAGCTCCAAAACTCACGCTCTCTCTCCATATATAATTAAGTTTTGGAGCGCAGTCCTTTGCACGTTTACTCATAAGTAAGCCCCATATATATATATATATATATATATATATATATATATATATATATATAAAACACTGCATTCGCACATACCTGTACAGGACGTAGCCGTCGGTGTCCAGGAGCAGCCCGGAGTCCAGCTCGCTGTCCCCAGCGGCCTCGCCTTCCGCCTCCAGGTGAGGAGCGCAGGGCTCGGGGTCTAAGCCGCCTTCCCCGTCCGCCATCATCACAGCCGCCTCCCGCCCACCCCGGAAGAGAGGAAGCGGCGGAGGCTTCCCTATGAGGAACAAGCGCCGCCCCGCGCCATAGAGGCGCAGCTGCTGGGCCTAGAGCGCCTCCATCACGAAAGAGCCGCGCCGGAAGGAACGGGAGAGATTCACAGCGCCCTCCTTTCTCTCTCCGCCAACGGGAACAAGGCTTTTGCCATAGAGATAGGAAAGCGGAAGTCGCCGCACCGGAAGTGCAGAAAGAACAAGATGCCCAAAGAGCTTTGCGTTCCTTAGTTCCACTTCGGGTACTCAGGTGAACGCCTTCATTGCCATATGCAAGGCATCGTAGGGCTTTGCCTCTTCTGTACCTTTAATATATATATTGATCTATATTGATAAATAGCATACTTAGATCCGTGGTTCCCAATGTGGGGCACACGCGCCACAGGGGGGGCAATTAATTAACAGTTAATGGCCTATTAGGCTTCCTCCACGTGAATAGGAATTCACTTTTTGAATAATAAGAATTATATGACACGGTGGGTGGGGAGTCAGGATTTTAGAGATGCTCAGGTGGGGTATGGCCCAAAAAGGTTGGGAACCACTGATTTAGATATACATTATATACATACATGCATGCATGCATATATATTACATGTCTTGCAAGGGAACAGGATCAGGATCACCCTCCTGAGAATAAATAATTTTGTGGGTGGGAGATGAAGAGCATGATTATTTCAAAGCACTGCAAATACCTGCTTTAAAGGGTAAAGGTAAAGGGACCCCTGACCATTAGGTCCAGTCGTGACCGACTCTGGTTGCGGTGCTCATCTCGCTTTACTGGCCGAGGGAGCCGGCGTACAGCTTCCGGGTCATGTGGCCAGCATGACTAAGCTGCTTCTGGCGAACCAGAGCAGTGCATGGAGGTTTAGTCTGCAGCCTTAATTTCCAAGTAAACATGCACAGAGCTGGGCTGTACATTTTGCTTTTATGTATCATTACTTTGGGACGCAGGTGGCGCTGTGGGTTAAAGCCTCAGCACCTAGGACTTGCCGATCAAAAGGTCGGCGGTTCGAATCCCTGCGGCGGGGTGCGCTCCTGTCGTTCGGTCCCAGCGCCTGCCAACCTAGCAGTTCGAAAGCACCCTCGGGTGCAAGTAGATAAATAGGGACCGCTTACTAGCGGGAAGGTAAACGGTGTTCCGTGTGCTGCGCTGGCTTGCCAGAGCAGCGATGTCACGCTGGCCACGTGACCCGGAAGTGTCTGCGGACAGCACTGGCTCCCGGCCTATAGAGTGAGATGAGCGCACAACCCTAGAGTCTGGCAAGACTGGCCCGTACGGGCAGGGGTACCTTTACCTTTACCTATCATTACTTTGGTTTTCTCTATAAGCTAAAATAGATCATTACAACCCAGTCTAGACAGATCTCCATGGGAGAGCAGGAGTCTTCAGACAATGCACACATGCAGAGTGACATCTGGATTGCTCATCACAGTGCTCATCCAAAGAACTCATAACCCACCTACTTTCAGCAGCCAGAAACACCATAACCAGACACTGGAGAGACCTGTCAGGAGTAAGCATGGACCAATGGTACCAAATAGTATGGGAAACAGCCGTACTAGAAAAATTAACTAATAAACTGAAACTGACACGGGGACAAACAGAAGAAGACGCCTTCACCCAGGTATGGCTCCCCTTTATCACATACACAGTCCAACAGGACAATGACAACAATCCACCAACAGCATACAAATCAATATGGCTAACCTGATCCAAAACACCCACCCACCTCACTCACACACAAAAACAAAGATCACCACAGCCAATCACAAGCAAACAATCACACCCTAGGCCAACCCCAACCTCTCTCACCACCAAAGGAACACAAGTGAACAACACAAGCAACGCTGACACCAAACTCTACATACATTAAACATAATAGAAACACCGCCACCCGACCCCACCCCCATCCATCTTCCCTCTCTCCACCCCCTTTCTTTTTTCTTTTTTTTTCTTCTCCCCCTAATGCCTCAAAAAATGAAACGGATTTGTAAAAATATTACATGGGGGGGGGGAAATACGAGGCATTACACTTACTTCTGTAAAACAAGAAAATCCTTAATAAAATATCAAGGATTAAAAATAAATAAATCACAGTGCTCATCCAGATCAGACCCCATGTGGCTTTTTACATACCTGCTCATCAGCTTTATTAAAGACGGACCCCAAATTTTGGGACCTCCTCCAAACTGATGCCAAAGTTTTGTACTCATTTAATAAAAGCTCGGCACATCTGCAGCTGAGCCCACAAGCTTTGCATGACTAGACTTGGAACTAGTTTGCAGGGCAGGAGACGCTGCTGGGGGAGCAGTGGTTTTTATTATTGTGCCCTGTGATCTCCTCTACTGGAACTTTAATAAACAAGCAGTAACAATGATTTCCTCAATGCCTTAAAAAGCAAGGCACAGTTCACTATAAAATAAAATAAAATAAAAAATAGTGCTGGGCTGCTGTTATAAAAGGCCAGCAATTTGGCCCGAATTGCCAAATACTGGGGTTTGCTGGGATCTCCTCTTTTATTCTCTAGAACAGGGTTTCCCAAATTGGGGTCTCCAGCTGTTTTTGGACTACAACTCCCACCATCGCTAGCTAGCAGGTCAGGGATAATGGGAACTGTAGTCCAAAACAGCTGGAGACTCAAGTTTGGTAAACACTGCCCTAGAGCAAATGGGGATTTGTGGGAAAGAAGAAATGTGGAGTGGCAGTGGAGAAAAGCTGGGAGGAGTGATTTTGTGTTTTGTGCCTCTTGTTCTCTAAACTAGCAGTCTGAAAAGAACTCTGGAGACGTAAGGACGACTTTTGTGGCCATGCAAAATGTTTCCATTTCTGCTCAACCCTAAACATAAGAAAAGAGCCCTGACTACAAGCTTGCAATAAAGGTTTAACATTGTTATCAGATCCCTGAAGTGTCAACAGTGAACACACATCGGATGCTATGTATTTTTTCTACTACTGTACCATGAAGAAGAGCTCATAGCTTGTAGGTTGTCAACACTGCCCTCCATACATTAAATTTTGAAACTTAAAGGTAAAGGGACCCCTGACCATTAGGTCCAGTTGTGACCGACTCTGGGGTTGCGGCGCCCATCTCGCTTTATTGGCTGAGGGAGCCGGCGTACAGCTTCCAGGTCATGTGGCCAACATGACTAAGCCGCTTCTGGCGAACTAGAGCAGTGCACGGAAACGCCGTTTACCTTCCCACCGGAGCAGTACCTATTTATCTACTTGCACTTGGATGTGCTTTCGAACTGCTAGGTTGGCAGGAACAGGGACCGAACAACGGGAGCTCACCCCGTCGCGGGGATTCGAACCGCTGACCTTCTGATCGGCAAGTCCTAGGCCCTAACTTGCTTCATGTTAAACTTTCTCAGTAGTGAGAATGCAGTAACCTCTTGATTCCTGTGGATGGCAGAGCAGGTCAAGTAACATGGTTATATTCCATCTTATTATCACATCATCAGCCAATATCTATCTATCCAACACCAAATTATCTTCAACAATCAAAGTCTATGACAATGGTGTTTCATGTCGAATGTAAACGAACTGTGAAAAAAGACTGTTATGAATTGAAAGTGGAGATGCTATATGTACTTCTTGTTTGTTTTCGTTTCACAAAAAATCTAAGTAAAAATAAAAAATAATTTAAAAACAACCAGAAGCAGTGTGCTATCAAAGGTTTTTTATTTTAAGTGAAGTAGAGTAAAGTATGATGCAGCCGGAATGATTGGGGGGGGGGGGGAGAGAAGGGCAACACCACGGAAAACAACATAGGAAGTCAACTTTAAATTTGTATTAAATTGAATTAATTGGATGTAAATTCATTTTAAAAATTGAAAAGTAATAACAATTAATTAGCAAAAGGGACACATGATATATAATGGAGGGAATTCTATATGTACCTCCTAAGCTGGGAGGTGCTGACAGGCTAAAGGCCTGATCCCTGTAATATGAATAATGGTCCTCCTGATAAGATCCTATGTGCAGGGTACCCTCTCCTGCAGAGCACAGCTGGGTACATAAGGGGTGAGAGGATTTTCTCAGGATCCCGACCCCAAACTGTAAAGGGCTTTGTACAGCAGATCCAACACTCTGAATTTTGTTCAGTACTGTACTAATTTGTACAGTACTGTAGCTAATTGGCAGCAGGTGCAACATAGTGCTGATAATCTGCCAAGTTGCTGCATTTTGCAGTAGCTGGATTTTCTGCGTCAGCTTCAAGGATGTCCCTTAAAGTGGGGTGGGGAGGCATGAGACAAGTTCAGAGCAAACAAAAAACCTAACTGTGCACTACTATCTGTCCTGAGTGTTTGGTGTAAGGTAAAGGTAAAGGGACCTCTGACCATTAAGTCCAGTCGTGACTGACTCTGGGGTTGCGGCGCTCATCTCACTTTATTGGCAGAGGGAGCTGGCGTACAGCTTCCAGGTCATGTGGCCAGCATGACTAAGCCACTTCTGGCGAACCAGAGCAGCGCACGGAAACGCCGTTTACCTTCCCGCCGGAGCAGTACCTATTTATCTACTTGCACTTTGACGTGCTTTCGAACTGCTAGGTTGGCAGGAGCAGGGACCGAGCAACGGGAGCTCACACCGTCATGGGGATTCGAACCACCGACCTTCTGATCGGCAAGTCCTAGGCTCTGTTTAACCCACAGCACCACCCACGTCCCTATAGTATTTGGTGTATGTGTGCATATATTGTTGCTGGCACCTGTCTGTCTCAAGAGACAATGTGTGTGTGTGTGTGTGTGTATTATTTTCATCCCGCCATTTCTCCAAAGGGCTCGAAAGGGCATACATGAGCCATTCCAAGCCATCCTCACAATGACCTTGCTGTTAGGCTGTCATTGGCCCTAAGCCACCCAGTGTGTTCAATAGCCGAGTGAGGATATGAACCTGTTCTCCTAGGCCATGGGTAGGCAAATAAAGCCCGGGGGCCAGATCCGGCCCAATCACCTTCTAAATCTGGCCCACGGACGGTCCAGGAATCAGCGTATTTTTACATGAGTAGAGTGTGTCCTTTTATTTAAAATGCATCTCTGGGTTATTTGTGGAGCATAGGAATTCATTCATTCCCCCCCCCAATATAGTCCAGCCCCCCACAAGGTTTGAGGGACAGTGGGCAGGCCCCCTGCTGAAAAGGTTTGCTGACCCCTGTCCTAGGCACATCACAATGCCCCATCAGTGGCTGGATAGCTCAGTTGGTAGAGAATGAGATTCTTCATTCCAGGGTTGTGGGTTCAAGTCCCATGGTGGGTGAAAGCATAGGCTCCAACTTCCCCCAATAAAATATTTGAGGGGGGACCACCCCCCCTCAAGTTGATGGGCATTGCCATTTAAATAGCGAGGGCCACATCACGTGATTGATTATGCAGGATGGGGCTTACCTGCCCCCCGCCCCCCAATATTTTATTCAAGTTGGCACCCCTGGGTGAAAGATTCCTGCCTTGCAGGGGGTTGGACTGGGTGACCCTTGTGGACCCTTCCAACTCTACAATTCTATGACCAGTTATGCATATTTCAAATTATTTATGCATATGAATATATATTTGAAGAGTAGATATATATATTCATATGCATAGATAATTTGAAATATCTATTTGAAGAGTATACATATTTCAAATTATCTATGCATATGAATATATATTTGAAGAGTTGATAAGACAGATAATTTGCTGGCTGCTGAATTTTTCTTATTTTCAGTTTTATGTGAACTCTCCCTGAGAAGAAGGCGCGATGCACAAATTACCTTAAGTAAAGACATGCTAAGCATTATTAAGGGATAAAAGACGGAACTGTCCCGCCTTAAATGATTCGGGTGTGTGTGTGTGATCCTCAGCTGCTTCGTGATGAATGATCTCAAAGGGCTTTTTAGCGCTCCTGTATAGATATATGTATGTATTCCACTGACGCAGCTCAGTCCTCCAGCTGGCAAAGAGCTTTAGCATAATGCAGCAGCCGTCCATCCTGCAAAGGCGAGAGCCGCAGCCGCTGGTTCTTTTAAACGCGCTCTTTCCAACGGGAAGCCCGAAGCCCTTCTCCCCAAAAAACCCCCCAGATTGTCGCTGATGCTTAATTTATTTAATTGCGTGTTGTTGTTGTTTCCTACCCCGCTTGCCGAGATCGCCTGGCACGGGGGGATGGTTTCTTCCCGGGAGGGAATGACTTCGCTAAAATGCTGATATTATTAGTGCAATTAGACTAACTTTCCTTTACAAAATCTAAAGAGAAAGAGAGACGACGTCGCCTCTCCCCGCAATTCCTGGCTCCGGCTCTGCTTCCCAAAGCTCGTTCCTAAGTGAAACCCGGAACGTGGGAATTCATGAACTGGATTTCCCAGGCGCTTTCCCAAACGGACGCTCGGTTTTAGCACTGTAGCTTTCCCATCCTTCTCCAGGTTTTGCAGTAATCCGGAGAGCTGTTAAAAAAAAAAAAAAGTACAAACTGAAAGTAAAAAACAAAAAAACCAACCCACAAAAAAACAGCCTAGCAGCAACAAGACGGAAGAGCTGTTATCCGGGGTGAGTTTTTTTTTAAAAAATATAATATAAATATAGATATATAAACATACACAGAGGGAGAGACAGAGGCAGATTTCCTGCAGTCTAGGATGTTACACAATGCTATAAAGATGAAGGAGCTGCTTGAGGCTGTTGTATGTTTTAAAGGACTGGGGAAAAGAGAGAAAAGAAAGACTTTCTTGGTTCCCTGGAGCTTCCCCCGCCCTCCCAGCTGCCCTGATAAAAGGGCCGTTTGAGTCTTTCAGTCCATCGGGAAACAAGGGTATGAATTCAGATTTCTAATCGTGTTTTGCTGCCTGGTCCCTTGTGCCTGTAACAGAAGGCTGATGGGGAAACGTTTGCTTGCTTAATTTTCACGTTTTATTTTATCCTTGTGCCAGGAACAGCTTTACTTTAAAAGAAGTAGTAGTAGTAGTAGTTATGCTTGTCACTACTGTTCAAGGCAGAGGAGTAGGGCCAGTAAAGGAAAGTTGGCAACTTTGACTCTGGAAGCTTCTTCTAGTCAAAGGGATCCTTATACAGTGGTACCTCGGGTTACAGACGCTTCAGGTTACAGACGCTGCTAACCCAGAAATATTACCTCGGGTTAAGAACTTTGTTTCAGGTTGAGAACAGAAATCGTGCAGCGGCGGGGCAGCGGGAGGCCCCATTAGCTAAAGTGGTACCTCAGGTTAAGAACAGTTTCAGGTTAAGAATGGACCTCCAGAACAAATTAAGTTCTTAACCCGAGGTACCACTGTGCTACCCTGTTTAAAGTGAGAGGTCTTGTCTTGTGTGAGTCTTAGCTAGTTAACAGAAGTGCTGCGCCAAAGTATCCCACGAAAAGGAAACAAATTGCTTCAGGTTTTTTGTTCCAGACAGTTAATCCAGGGGCAAGAGGATGCCAGTACTCTGCTTATTGGTTAATAAGCAGAGTCAATGAAGCTATTTAAGGCAAGAAGCCATCCTTCAGAAAATGGAAGACTTGGGCAAATGAAAAAATAAATAAATACAGATTTTTGTTAACATAAATGCAATCAAACCATGATGGGGACAACAAAAAGCTTGAGGAGTGTGTTCCTAAAAACATACCGTAAGTGCCAACCATAGAAAATATTTAAGTACAGCAGTAGCAGGAAATGAGATAGGGAGCTTTCAGCAATGACCGGAGTCAGATACATGCTAAAAGAGGCAAACAAGATGGTAGAGAAATTGAATGTGTTGTTCACACTGGAAGTCGGAGGGCAGATAGATTCCTGTGCCTGAACCAACTTTTTTTGGAAAGGGAACCTGAAGAAGTGAGTGGTGACAAGGTTTTAGGCCTTACTGACAAATTAAAAACTGACATATCACTGGGTTCAGATGGCACTCTGTTGAGATTTCCTAAAGGACTCAAATGTGAAGTTGCTGGTCTTCTAACAAAAGTATGTATATCTTGACACTTAGATGAGCCTCCATACCTGCAGACTAGAAAGTGGTCAGTGGAACATCAGTTTTTAAAAGGGGGTTGCCTGCACAAAGCCCATAAGGACCATAAACTAGTTATTAATAGAAACTCTGTTATATATAAAGAACACTGAAGTTCTTGGGCTGCAGAATTCCGTTCCTAAAATGAAAGGCTGTTCTCTTTTGTACTTGTATAGTGACAGACATAAAACACACAAAGCCTTGATTACGATGAAATAACATTTGCATCCAATATCTTTTCTGATATAAAGTGAAGTGCAGTACAGTCATACCTTGGGTTGAAGTAGCTTCAGGATAAGTATTTTTTAGTTGCGCACTGCTGCGACCCAGAAGTAACGGAGCACGTTACTTCTGTGTTTCGCCGCTCAACGCATGCGCAGACGGTCAAAATAATGGCATGCGCAGAAGCGGTAAATCGTGACCCGCGCATGCGCAGACATGTGGACATGGGTTACGTTCGCTTCTGGATGCGAACGGGGCTCCGGAACGGATCCCGTTCGCATCTAGAGGTACCACTGTACAGTGGTACCTCGGGTTAAGTATTTAATTTGTTCCAGAGGTTCGTTCTTAACCTGAAACTGTTCTTAACCTGAAGCACCACTTTAGCTAATGGGGCCTCCCCCTGCTGCTGTGCCACAGCGGTGCGATTTCTGTTCTCATCCTGAACCAAAGTTCTTACCCCAAGGTACTATTTCTGGGTTAGCAGAGTCTGTAACCTGAAGCGTATGTAACCTGAGGCGTATGTAACCTGAGGTACCACTGTATATCAAATTGGGTGTACCAGTGCCTCTAAAACACACCTCTGCCCTGTTTTCCTTTAGCAGATGCATTCGCTTCCAAGAAGCCATTGGTTCAAGAAGCTGCATGGTAGAAGATCAGAAATGCGGCCAATTTTTCATCACTGCCCTTGATGGCATCGGTTCCCCCATCACTGGTGGCAATGGAGAAGGACCAGGAGGTGAAGGGAAACAGCAGTTAAGACCATCTGTGGAGTATGTTGCAGCAATTCTGAAGAGGCAACACCTGCTTCTTATGCCCAAACGTAAGGCATGAATGCAATGAGGAAGAAGAGATTTTGGGCATCCTGTTTCTGCTTAATGGCCATCTTTTTTCTGCTTGTCACCCTCCAGGTACTACAGATACTCAGGGTCAGGAGTTGAGCACTGATTTAGGCTGAAACATGCCATACTCTTAATCTTAGGGTCATGGGTTCAAGTTCCACATTGGGCGAAGAATTCCTGCATTGCAGGGGGTTGGACTAGATGACCCTCGTGGTCTCTTCCAACTCTAGGATTCTATTGCGGGATTGTTCACATGAAGGGAAGTGAGGGCAGGCTTGCCCACCCAGACAGCTTCAGCACATAACCTTTCCCTGGGTCTCCAGGTCCTAAGGGAGATGCTCTTTTGTCTATCTTTCTACCCCAGGGGTACGGCGTCTCCATGACCACCCTGATTCTATTTATATTTATTTATAAAGGCACCAACTCATATAAGAAAAACACTGTGGCTGTGTGCACCCAAAACACAACGGACTAAAATATAATAATACACCAAAGCAAATGACCAACAATAGATTTCTCTAAATAAAAACTCCTGACAAGACCAAAACAAAAACACCTTGTTTTCAGCAGATGACAGAGCATCAAAATTGTAGGTGCTTGACTGATTGCATTGGGATAGAAGTAAGTGGTTGCGCATGCATGGAACAAGGCCTGTTCCTGCATCAGGATTTCCCCACTGTCTCCTTTACCCATGCCCCCCTAAATCTGCTCTGGAGGGTTGGGGGAACACCCAGACAAAGGGGGCGAAGGGGGGAATTCTTGTTGCATGAGCAGACCTTGCATGCATGCCACAGTTAGCACTACACGGAATTACATCCAATAGGAACAGTGTTCCAAAATACTGGGGCCGCTATTGGTGCCATGGATGTTGGACTCTCAGCTGTCATCTGCCCCAGCCAGCATGGCCAATGGTCAGGGCTGCTGGGAGTTGTGTACTCCTGCAACATCCCTTCCCTGAGGCAACGCTCCCAACCTCTGCCCTCTGCTGATGAGCTTCCCCCATTGATGGATTTTTCATTAGTAAAGGAATTTGATGCATGATATTAACATGTGAAGCTTTTAGCAGTACAGTGGTACCTCAGGTTAAGTACTTAATTCATTCCGGAGCTCCGTACTTAACCTGAAACTGTTCTTAACCTGAAGCACCACTTTAGCTAATGGGGCCTCCCGCTGCTGCCGTGCCGCCGGAGCCCGATTTCTGTTCTCATCCTGAAGCAAAGTTCTTAATCTGAAGCACTATTTTCTGGGTTAGTGGAGTCTGTAACCTGAAGCGTATGTAACCTGAAGTGTATGTGACCTGAAGTACCACTGTATGGAGGTAAATATTATGAACTAATGCAGGCTTCCTCAACATTGGCCCTCCAGATCTTTTTGGCCTACAACTCCCATGATTCCTAGCTAGCAGGACCAGTGGTCAGGGATGATGGGAATTGTAGTCTCAAAACATCTGGAGGGCTGAGGAAGCCTGAGCTTCTCAGGGATATACTGTTAAGAGACACAGCTGCAGTGGTTGATTGAAAAGTTGGCAGCCTAATGATGAAAACAATAATCCAACCAACCCAACACCATAAGTCACATGAGAATAGTAAGGTCACAATCATTGAATAATTTCCCCAACTACTATCTACGAGAACTAAATTCTACAGAGACCAGGGCCTCCTGTTTTTTCCATTTTAAAGCAGGCCCCAGTGGGTGCTCTGTTATACAGAACGATAGTTCATGCCATGTATAATGAGACTTCAATAAGGATAGATTTCTCTTTCCCCTTGAAAGGTGGTTGTAGAGCTTGGAAAGTCTGAAAGGAAGATGACGAAAACCTCCATTTCACAAAACAGCGCACTGAAAGATGAAGAATGGCAGAAATACACCTATCTGTTTGTAAAGAAACCGGAACTCCCCAGCGATACAAAGACCATTTTGAACAGCGACCGATATCCTATCTTGCTGTGGTGGTCTCCGCTGACAGGAGAGACAGGGCGGCTGGGTCGGTGCGGACAAGACGCTTGCTTCTTTACTATCAACAGGACCTATCAGCACAACTCTATGACTAAAGCATTTCTGTTTTATGGTAAGAGGCTGGTTCATTTTATTCTTGAAGATGATGAGTGACTTTGCCTTTCCCCCTCGCTCACATGGTTCATTTATCTTGTAGCTGCCAAGCATAACAGAGAAAAGAAGTGGGGCCTGCAACAGAATGTTGCAGTGTGGCGTGCTGCTTTTCGGGGTCTGCTGTTTGGGATTCCAGCCACTCCATTTCAGTCCTCCTTTCTTCTGGGTTTTCTGTTCCCCACCATGGTCAGTGAGCATGCTATGGCCATTGATCTTACTGCCTTAAGTCCCCTCCCCCCAAAGGATGATTCTGTACTCCTGCAAACCCTGAGATTTCCCCAAGTCTGCTGAAACCTCCCTTTTATGTGGGGATGGTGCCATTTTGGCTATATAAAGATTGGTACTCACAGCTGTACACTGGAAATGGAGATAATTAATGTGAATAGTCAGTTTTCAGAGAGGTAGCCATATTAGTTTCAAGCAAAAAAACCAGTTTTATTGTTACTATAAAGACCAACAGATTTACTTGGGTGTAAATTCAGGTGCATGAATTGTTATCCTCAGTTGTAGAGTGTGTGTGTGTGTGTGTGTGTGCATACGTACACACTTTTAGAGGAAAAAATACTGCAAACAATGAAGACAAACGGTAACAAGATGTAAAAAGTACAGTCTGTGAAAAATCTACATACCTTTCACAACAATACTATTTGGTTGTAACACAATCATCCTAGCATTGCAAATCTTAATAATGCCTTAAGTGGGACAGGAAACCATGATCTCAGTTCAAGCCTAAATCATAGAATCATAGAGTTGGAATAGACCACAAGGGCCATCGAGTCCAACCCTCTGCCAAGCAGGAAACACCATCAGACCACTCCTGACATATGGTTGTCAAGCCTCTGCTTAAAGACCTCCAAAGAAGGAGACTCCACCACACTCCTTGGCAGCAAATTCCACTGTCGAACAGCTCTTACTGTCAGGAAGTTCTTCCTAATGTTTAGGTGGAATCTTCTTTCTTGTAGTTTGGATCCATTGCTCTGTGTCCGCTTCTCTGGAGCAGCAGAAAACAACCTTTCTCCCTCCTCTATATGACATCCTTTTATATATTTGAACATGGACTGGCTACTTACTAAATAAGGACTGGCTACTTACTTTAATAAAAGCTCTTGGAAAATACCTATGGGGATCATAAGAAAACTTCAGTTATGTCAGTGACCTGCATGTTGCCCATCCGTAACTTAGACCATTATTTATTTTGTCACAAACATTAAAGTATGAAATGTGCTCATAATTGCAATCTTATTCTGCATTTTCTCATCATAAACCTTGTAATGCCTCTCTGTCTTTTTCTGGTCTGAAGCATATTTTTTTATCATCTCTTCCATCCTTTAAGACATATTGTCTATCAGCTTGGCTAAGATTAATGCGTTGTATCAAATCAATCAGTCATCCTAGTGTTTCACCTTGGAAGTACCCTTTTATAGGCTTCTCTCTGCATATCCTTTATCTTCACCATTAGTAGACAGCTCTGACTTCATTTTCTCAGCAAGAATTGGACTCTGTTTGTTTACAATATCACCTAAAAGTTGTAATATCCACTCGAGGGTGCTCATAGTTCCCCAGTTTAATGCGGTTTAAAAAATTGTATTCAGTACTTCTCTAGTGGGTGCACTGCAGGTTTTTTTTGCTGCTAATGTTGTCAAAGCCTCCGTTTCTGAAACCCAAGTCACAACATGCAGCTACTCTCTTTAAATACATGCAGCTGCCCCCGATGGATACAACTCAAATCCAGGAGCAGGAAAAGTAGATAAAAGTTTTGAAACAAGTTTCACGATTCCCATGGAGCTGGTGATTCTTGGGCTGAATTATTTTGGCTGTCAAGCACAAAACTGACTTTATTATCTCTCTCCTCAGAGCTGTAATAAAAATATTATTTTCACAATACATGTCCGCAGGATATTCCCTTTATAATTCAAAACCACATCTAGAGAGATTTATTATTCAGATAGACCCAAACACTGGAAGTTTAAGGGAATCAAGTTTTATTGAGCTTTTCTCAGAATGTATAGCATCCTTTTTATATATAACTTTAGATACCTATCACAGCACTTTTTATCCTACAATGTTTTTTGAAGTCCAAATAGAAAACTAGCATAAACTTACAGTGCAGTCCTATAAATGTCTACTCAGAAACAAGTCCTGTTGAATTCAATGGGTCTTACAGTTGTATATGTTGTAGTTGCAGTGTTAACTGTTTTATATTGCAAAGACCCATTAGGAACTGCCTTGCTGCAGCCTTTGTTGCTTACCTGCTTAGAAGCAGAATCAGGATCCCATTTGTAGCTAAAATGGCATCACCCACACAGAACTGGGAGTTCTCAGCAGATCTGGAGGAACTCCAAGGACTAGAAGTACCCCCCGCAAAAAAGCTTTAGGAAGAACCCAAGTGTATATCTGTGTATAGCTCACTGAGGACTGATGTCACAGACTGGTTGGACACAGAGGAATGGTGGGAAGAACCAGCTGGGGAACCACCAAGGGGAGAAGGCTCAATGCTCAGGGAGTGGTGGTGGGACAATGATGAATGGTCAGAGGGAGAAGAAGGAGGACTGGTAAGAGAAGGTGTTGGAATCTGAAGGGTAACAGGGTTTAGTGAGCTGGGAGAGTCTGTGGCAGAGAGCAGTCCAGAACCATAGGCTGAAGCTGAAGCATGAAAGTGGGGTAAGGGAGGCCAAGAAGCAGAGATGAGTCAGGTTGGTGAAGAGTCATGGGTGTCTCCCCCTTCTGCTGATACCAGCTCACTTCCCCCCTGGTCTCCCAGAACCAGAAGAGGCATGAAAAGGGCAAAGGAAAAGATAGATTCACATAGGCACAGTCTCCTATCGCTTGGGGGGGACGGACCATGGAGACGAGGGTACTTAGGCAGCTGTGGAGAGGCGTAGATTTTCATTCTCAGTGACTACTTCATAGGAAGCAAGACCTGACAGAGATGAGTTGCTATGCTCATTAGGTCTGACACTCCACCAAGTGATCATGTTTTTGCTAATTAACTCCAGCTTGCACAGTGTGACTTACCACTGGCTTGCTTCTGACAACTGAGCATCCTCAACAGGCATGAAATGCTGTCCAACTGTTGGTGTGTGTGGCGTTTGCCTCCTAGATGGGTCATAAGGAAAGGGTTAAATGAGTGTGATGTGATTGGCCAGTGGGAATGCAAGGGGAGGAGTAAAAGTTAGAGTGGGAGGTTTTGAAAGTCAGTTGAGGTTTGGGAGTTGAAGAAGGAAGAGGGAGGATTAGGTGTGGGTTGGTCGAGTTGTATTGTGAGAGAGTGAGAGGAATTGTTAGGTGGAGTCAGATAGATAGTTGGGGATAATCAGTTTGAAGTTGTTAGGAACTAAGATTAAGAAACTGTCAAGAAAAACTAACTGAAGCCATAAGCTTGTTCTGCATTTTAATATAAACTTGATTATTTGTTAATGTTGACAACTGTCTGGACTCTGTGTGTCCCCGTGAGAAACGGGGTGGTGGCAGCGAAGAAAGCAATCACAGTGGTGGCACAGGGTCAATAGACCGTCAAATGTCCAGGGGCCCTGTGTGATCGCCACAGTGTGTGTGTGATGAGTGGAATGGCAACCTTGGGGAAGGAGAAAGGGGAATGGAATGGAGTATGCTGGAAAATGGCTCTCTCAACAGAAGCACATGCAACATTCCATTGTGGGTCTCACTTGTTTTGCATGTTAGTAAGATGTTGTGGGGAGGAGCCATAGGCGAGAGAGGGGCGGTGATGGTTGTGAATACTATGCTGCCTTCGTAATATGCTGTTCATATCATTCATGGAAGTGCAGCCAGATTGAATAATGTTTTCCAATATTTCTTTCACTGGGAGCAATACTGGTTTCTTTCTCTCCCATTTGTATTTTCAACATCTAGGTACTGACTTCAGCATAGATAGTTTACCTCTCCCCCGAAAAGACCACCATGACTGGGCCCTTTTCCACGAAGAGTCACCCAAAAACAATTACAAGCTCTTCCAGAGACCCGCCATCACTCTGTTCAACCACACGGCAACATTCAGCCGCCACTCACACCTGCCACTCACCACCCAGTACCTTGAAAGCATTGAGGCCTTAAAATCCCTGAGGTACATGATTCCTTTGCAAAACAAGAACAGCTTGAGGAAAAGGCTCGCACCTCTCGTATATGTACAGTCTGACTGCGATCCTCCCTCTGACCGGGACAGCTATGTACAGGAGCTTATGGCTCACATTGAGGTAGACTCCTATGGTGCCTGCTTGCATAACAGAGATCTGCCGGAGCAGCTTGAAAACCCTGCCTCCATGGATAACGATAACTTCTACAAGATACTTGCTCAGTACAAATTTGTCCTTGCCTTTGAGAACGCTGTCTGTGAAGATTATATCACTGAAAAGCTCTGGAGACCACTGAAGCTGGGTGTGGTACCAGTTTATTACGGCTCTCCTAGCGTCAAAGACTGGCTTCCCAGCAATAAGAGTGCAATCCTGGTCACAGGATTCTCACACCCCAAGGACCTGGCACAGTACATCAAAGCTTTGGATGCAGATGATGAGAAATATGAGGCCTACCTTGAATGGAAGCTGAAAGGGGACATCTCCAACCAACACCTGCTTGCTGCTATAAAGGAACGCACATGGGGAGTGCAAGATATCATGAAGGACAATTACATAGATGCCTTTGAATGCATGGTGTGCACTAGAATATGGGGAAATATGAGGAGACAAGCAAAGGTAATTATAAAGCCATCTGCCCTGATATAGCCAGGCTTGCACCGTCTCTGAGTCAGACTTGCCAGGTACTAATTGTAGAGTGGAGTCACTTTGTGGCAGGTATGATGTATGAGTTCTGACAGATAGAAGCAGGGCCAGAGACAAGCTCTCCAGGACCAAGGAGAGCTTCCAAGGAAAGGAAGGCAGATGTTGTTCTCCCAGAGTCCCGAGTTTATATGAGTCTTTATAAGAGGAATAAGGACCTTGTGGCATATCAGCTGTGGTAGTACAGTGGTACCTTGGGTTACATACGCTTCAGGTTACAGACGCTTCAGGTTACAGACTCCGCTAACCCAGAAATAGTACCTCGGGTTAAGAACTTTGCTTCAGGATGAGAGCAGAAATCGTGCTCTGGCAGCGTGGCAGCAGCAGGAGGCCCCATTAGCTAAAGTGGTGCTTCAGGTTAAGAACGGACCTCCAGAACGAATTAAGTACTTAACCGGAGGTACCACTGTATTCCAACTCCTATCAGACTTAGCAGCATGGACATGGTCATGGGTGGAAGGGAGTTGGGAGTCCAACAACATCTGCAGGGCCACAGGTTCTTTGCTTTCTAATACCCTCCCCCCCAGTCTCATATTCTGTGAGTTCAACTCCAGCTTCCTACAATATTGCAGCAAAATAATTCATCAGGCATTGCCTTGAGTGAAATTGCTGCTGACTTGGTCTTCAGTTGGCAGCCAAGGCTGACCTACGGAGTGGGTTGCACACATCAAGCAATGATTAGATCTAATGACAGCCCACAGTTTATTAAACGGCAATATTTCACAGCCTCTTGAGTGAAACATAATGCTTGTTTACAGAATCGCCGCAGCATTAAAAAAGACTGCAAGAAGTGGCAGGCACATTTTCATCCAAGCCCTGTCAAGTTTGCAACCCCGGCTTTGGCCTGGGAGGGTGGGATACAATAACAATTAAAAAATTATTATTATTATTATTAAATGCATCAAGCATGTTTCAGCCGTTCGAAGCTACACAGAGCAAACATGTAGACCTCATTCCTAGCTTAGTGGGGAGGGGAGTCTTTTTCAGACGGAGGACTGCATTTGCAATGCGGAGCCATGCACACAAATGGCGCTATATAAATAAACACATGATGGTGATAATACCTGTGTAATATGAAATCCAGCACAACAGTTGTGCTAGTGGAAGATGGCTGTGCGACAGGTTGTGCCTACAACAGTCTGTTGTGCAACCAGCCATCAGAACCATTCCGGCTTCCTGCACTTTCTCTTGTGCAAGTCATTCCACTAACATAACTGGCTACACTCCTAAGGGACCTTAACTTAGTGCTTCATTGAATTCCTCCCATATATTTTCACACACTATTTAAGTGGAAGTGAGTGTATATTCATCCTTGCTTACGTGGTGGTTGATAAAATTCAGATTGTGTCCTCCGACCTCTCTTTTTCTCTCTCAACCAGGGAATGTTACCAAAAAAGTGGAATGCAGAAGCAAGCCACCTGAGCTGCCCCAAACCTCAACCATTTGTTTTTTCGTCTCGCAATACGCACAGAACGGCACTGCGGGAGATGTGGATACCGAGCTTTGAGCAGTCCAAGAGAGAAGCTCACGCGCTGAGGCAGCTGGTCGAAAGGAACAGAAATTTCACAGCTCAGGAGTTTTGGACTATGGTGTTTAGAGAATGAGCTTAGAGGGAGACAATAGGCCCTTGACTCAAGCTAGAGGGGAAAACAAACTAACACAGAGGGGCCTCTATGAGGAGCTGTTGTTTGTCGGTTGCCTTAATAAGATAGAAAGCAGTTTTAACCACTGAGATGATGAGAAATCATCGTATTCAGCGAATACTAATCCAGAAGACGAAGGACCCAGTTGGGTCATCTTATAATATATTTTTTATACTAACGTTCAGTATAAACTGTTCATATAAATTATTAGTGTAATTAACATTGGAGCATTCACAGCAAAATGCAGCCATCTGCACTTTACTTTCCCTGTGTGTGTGTGTGTGTGTGTGTGTGTGTGTGTGGTTTATTTTGCCTCTGCAGTTCCTCCTCCCACCCTTGAGTTGGATACGTGTCAAGTCTTCCATCCAGATGGTTTGGCTTCCTGGCATCTCTCAAGCGAAGGGCCTTGTCTAAAGGGGTGGCCTTGCTGCTTATGTCATTTCTGCACCTGACAGGAAGCCAAGCCGTGCAGGAGAAAGGAGGACCTTGCAGATGAATCGCAGAGCAGCGGAGGAGGAGGAGCAACCTCAGGGGCAGTGTGCCAAATGCTCTGGGAGGGGGGGGGGTGGTTTACGGAAAGCAGGCCTTAGAAATAGAGTCTCACCTAAGTGTGGTCCGTGTTATTGGAGTCTGGATTTTGTGCCACTCTGGCAAATTCTGTAAAGAGCCACTTTGTGGTTTGAATGAAGGAACTTGCTTCTTTTCATTTCTGGCTGGGCCAGGGTGATGGAGATGTCATCTATTGAACAGCATTATAAACAGCAACGGCAAGGCAGCATGTCCATGCTCTGATAATGTCTGAAGCATTTCTCTTAAGGAGGGAGGGCTGACCGTGCAGAGGCTCATGGAGGCAGGGATTTTCTTTTGTTAAGACCTGCACAATATCAGGTGATTTGGGGCTTGATTTGAGTATCTTTATGGTTTTCGTTACTTGGGACTGGAAGTACCGGGCCAAAAGACTTCTTCACGCACAGTAAGTGTCGCTTTTCCCAACATGCTGATTCCAGGGGGAAACAAAAGAGGGGGAAATCCTTTTATCAGTGAAAATTGGTGCTTTTTACCTAGCTGTTAAAAAAGTACAACAGCCCTACCAGGGGAAAAATGGCAACTATGTGTAACCACGATTTTTTCCTGCTAGGACTCTTGGTTTTGTTTTTTAACAGCTGGGGTAAGATAAAGCTAAAGGGACCCCTGACCATTAGGTCCAGTCGTGACCGACTCTGGGGTTGCGGCACTCATCTCGCTTTACTGGCTGAGGGAGCCGGCGTACAGCTTCCGGGTCATGTGGCCAGCATGACCAGAGTAGCTCACGGAAATGCCGTTTACCTTTCCTCCGGAGCGGTACCTATTTATCTACTTGCACTTTGACGTGCTTTCAAACTGCTAGGTTGGCAGGAGCAGGGACCCAGCAACGGGAGCTCACCCTGTCGCGGGGATTTGAACCACCAACCTTCTGATCAGCAAGTCCTAGGCTCTGTGTTTTAACCCACAGCACCACCCGAATCCCAACAGCTGGGGTAAACAAGTACAAATTGGGCTGATAGAGGTTTCCCCTCCCCTCCGCTCGCTGCGTCAACATGTTCTCATCACTGCATGTGGAACCGGGGACAATTTAGGACTACATCATTATCTGCAGCATCAAGACCTGACAAGACATAATCAAGGCTCACAAACACACAGCTTGTTGCTCTTGATCACGCATTTTGTTTGTGGTGAGCGACGGAGGCCATGCTGGGTGGCAAGAACAGCGATTGCACTGCAGGTTTGACCTCTCTGACCAAACACACCTCCAAGCAGGTGAGTGGATCTATCAGAGTGCTCCTTTGCTCAGCATGTTTATGCATCATCCGTTCCCACCCCGAGCTTACTTGGCAGACTGAAATTTCCTGATACAGAGGAAGAATATAAAATGCATTAGCACTTGGCACTCATATGCTGAGATCCGGAGACAGGCCAAAAAGTGCTGGTTAAGATTTACCCACCATCTAGTGTTTAAAAAGGGAACATCCACAGACAGGGGCTGCATTCCAGATTCTTGGGCATCATTCCAAATATCCTTGGTAGCATATTTACAACACCACTTCCTACTCAGAAGTAAGCCCCACTGTACTCAATGGAGCTTACTCCTAGGTAAGTGTGCCTGGGACTGCAGCCTTGAATTTTGCCCCACTAACACAGGCCTGCACATTAATGCGCAGGGGTGATGAGAATTGCCCAGCTACATTGGTGTTAGCCTCCATGAGCCCAGGGAGGGCGGGGTATAAATAAAATTTATTATTAGTATTATTATATTTAGAGACCCACAGGTTTAGAGACCCACAGCGAGTGTGGTGTAGTGGTTAAGAGCGGTGGACTCGTAATCTGGTGAACCGGGTTCGCGTCTTCGCTCCTCCACATGCAGTTGCTGGGTGACCTTGGGCTAGTCACGTTTCTCTGAAGTCTCTCAGCCCCACTCACCTCACAGAGTGTTTGTTGTGGGGGAGGAAGGGAAAGGAGAATGTTAGCCGCTTTGAGACTCCTTCGGGTAGTGATAAAGCGGGATATCAAATCCAAACTCCTCTTCTTCTTCTTCCCTAGTCAGTCTATGCAGACCAAAGCCCACCATAGTATTTTTTTAAAAAAGGAGCAATGCTTCCATTCATTCTCGCTACATTTCGTTTGGTTATCTTAACTTTACGTACTAAAACAAAACAAAACAAAACAAAACAAAACCAGCCCCCTCTTGGGCTTCAACTGGACTCCTTTCCAGCATCCATCAGTTTCATTGATCCAGTGTTTGCTGATGCTCTTCCCTCTTTGACGTGGTCCTTGACATTTCTCAGAACCTCAAGAACAAGCTGGCAACCATAACGCTTAGCAAAGGTCTCCCTATAAATTCAATCAAAGTGAAAGCTGTATCCTTCGGCCAGGCTGGAATGCTTCTGAGTGCAGACGACCAGCCTGCCATTGTAAAAAAGCTTTCCATCTACAGAGGGAGGGATTGTGATGTGTATCATCATTAAAATACAGTGGTACCTCGGGTTACAGACGCTTCAGGTTACAGACTCTGCTAACCCAGAAGTAGTACCTCAGGTTAAGAACTTTGCTTCAGGATGAGAACAGAAATCGTGCGGCGGCAGCAGAAGGCCCCATTAGTTAAAGTGGTACCTCAGGTTAAGACCAGTTTCAGGTTAAGAATGGACCTCCAGAACGAATTAAGTTCTTAACCCGAGGTACCACTGTACACCCCAAGAGGAATGGGTTTTTTCAACAGCAGGGTGAGCTCTGTTGCCTTTCATTGTCCCTCAATTGCCACAAACATAGGAGCATACTTCTAGGGGCTGAGGTCCCTTCGCCCTCCAATAAAATAAACTGCAACATTTATGGGCATTGCCATTCAAATGGTGTGCGTATGCCGTGTCTTGTGATTGATTATGCAGGGCAGGCCTTATCTGCCCCCCCATATTTTATTCAAGTTGGCTCCTCTAGCCACAAACAGACTTTGGATCACAAGAAATTTCTACCCATTCCAGGCAGGGTGTATATTCTACTCCCCCCCCCCCCCCCATATCCTGCCAGTCTATTCACTGTAGGGTTTTCTGGGTGCTCTTTAAAAGAAAGAAAGAAAGAAAGAAAGAAGTTTTCGCTCACTGTTTATTTAAACTTCGAAATTTGCTCTGGTAAGGGAGAGCTGGTGGTTTCATGGCTGACACAAGACCAGCTAATCTGGCATCATGGCATTGGTTGATTGACAGGTGGGCAGCAATAAAACTGCTAGCACATTTGTAAAGCTAAGCAGGGTCCGGTATGGTTTCAGATTGGATGGGAGACTGCATGTTGATATTCTTGAATTGCAGGGGGTTGGATGACTCTCTGGGTCCCTTCTAATTCTATGATCTACGATCTAGAGTTAGGGGAGAGCAGTGAGGCAGCCAAGTTTGCTGATACTAAATTGTTCAGGGTAGTTAAAACAAAAAAGGATGGTGAGGAGCCCCATCTGATCTCTCCAAACGGAGTGAATGGGTAGTAAAAAGGTAGGATAGCTCAGTCAGTATAAGCATGAGATTCTTAATTTCAGGCTCATGGGTTCGAGCCCCATGTTGGGCAAAAAGATTCCTGCATCGCAGGGGGGTTGGACTAGATGAGCTCATGGTCCCTTCCAGCTCTACAATTCTATGGTTTTCTAAAATGGCAAGTGCAATTCAATGTAAAGCTGTGTACAGTGGTACCTCGGGTTACAAACACCTTGGGTTACAAACACTTCGGGTTACAGACTTGGCTAACCCGGAAGTACAGTGGTACCTCGGGTTAAGAACTTAATTTGTTCCGGAGGTCTGTTCTTAACCTGAAACTCTTCTTAACCTGAAGCACCACTTTAGCTAATGGGGCCACCCGCTGCCGCCACGCCACAATTTCTGTTCTCATCCTGAAGCAAAATTCTTAACCTGAGGTACTATTTCTGGGATAGCGGAGTCTAACCTGAAGCGTCTGTAACCCGAGGTACCACTGTAGTACCTTGGTTTAAGAACTTTACCTCAGGATGAGAACAGAAATCACGGTGCGGTGGCATTGGGAGGCCCCATTAGCTAAAGTGGTACCTCAGGTTAAGAACGGTTTCAGGTTAAGAACGGACCTCCAGAACGAATTAAGTTCGTAACCAGAGGCACCACTGTACAGCAATGCATATCAAGGCAAAAAAAAATCTTAAATTCACATGTACACTCATGACGTCTGAACTGGCAATGATTTACCAGGAATTTGACTGGTTGAGGTGGATAGCTTGATGAAGATGTCAACCCAGTGTGCAGCAGTTATGAAAAAAGAAAATTCTGTGCTAGGATCCAAATGATAATTTGGGTAATTTTCCTTAGCACATTTTCCGTAGGCAGCGTTGCATGAGTCAGCTACTGAGATGCACTTAAATGAGTCTTTGTGACAGAATCTGTATTTTAACCTATTATATGTTTGAGTCATTTGTGTAAAAGGAAAAGGAAAAAGCAGGAGAAATGGAGATCTTTGTTGAAGGACATCTCCAAGAATATCCATTTGATTCTTGGTAGTAAAATAACCAGCGCAAAGCTGCAGCTGCAGCAGAACACTTGTGGTGACTGTAAACATGTACACTGAGATGGAAGGCCCAGGATATGTTTTCGCTGGCTCAGTCAAAATGGCAGAGTTATTGTGTGTTGGCCGGAGGGTTGGGGTTGGAGGAACAAATAGCTTAAATTGCAAGCAACTGCTAGGAGGACACATTAGGGCATGAATAATTTAGTGTCCATGAAAAATTGAATTCTACTGAAGGGGAGCTTTTGTGGCACATTTATGATTTGGAAAGATGAGACTATGCAGCAGAAACGGAAGGAGCAAGATGGCAAATGTGGGTAAACTCGCATAGAAGGGCAGAAGAATCATATCTCACTCCAACCAGCTCTACACTTTTGCTGCAATGTTTACAGGTCTACTCTTTTTTGGTAAGTCTATAGGCCTTCTGAGGAATGGCTCCTCCCATTGTCCCTCGCTTCCCCTTGTTCCTGGCATAGCCTCCTGGAATAATACACATATCCTGCCTTGCTTCCACCCCGCGCCCGAAAATTCTAACTCCTTAGCATCTCATGTTCCCAACGGAGACAATGCCATACAAGAATAACAGCATATTTAAACAGTGTGCTTAAGACCAAGTACCTCTATTTCTTAATGAAAAACTGTGGGGATCCACTATCCAGATTAAGATTGCTGAATGGGGAATGGGATTAACCTTCCCCCAAGGAGCATTATCCACCCTTCTTCCCAGCAAATACTACCTTGGGGAGCAAATAGCAGCATTTTTCCAGGGAGTGGGGCTTCACAATGAGAAAATGAGACAAATTCCTCTCCTGTGGACTGGCCTGATCTGAGGATTGGGCCCCCTGAGAATGCATTTTTTTGAAAAGAGCCAGTTCTAAGCATGCTATTTAAATATACTTCTAATGCAGCATGTAGTCTTGCTCTTGCACAGATGGACTACCATAACAAATTATACATGGGGCCATCTCTGAAGACAGTTCGGAAACTGAGGATAGTGCAGAATGCAACTCCTAGATTGTTAACTGGTGATCTATGATTGCACCATGCTAGTGTTTCATCAGTCAGTTGCACTACCAGATCGTTTCCAGGTTAGATTCAAAGTGCTAGTTTTGACATTTGAAGCTCTTCATGGCTCAGAGCCAGAGAAACTGGATGTCATGGACTGGTTCAACCAGTCCATGGTGGGCTGGTGAACCACAAGAGAAGAAGCTGGTGAACCAGCTAGTGAACCCACAAGAGAAGAAGGCTCAGAGCCAGGGGACTGGTGGTGGGATGATGATGAGTGGTCAGAGGGAAAGTGGGAGAAGACTGGAGGAAATGTGAGAAGCCGAAGAGATAACAGGGCATAGTGAGCAGGGAGAATCTATGACAGACTCAGAAGCAGGAGAGGAGGGAGGGAGACCAAGAGGCATAGATGAGCCAGGGTGGTGAAGAAGCCAGAGAGTCTCCCCTTCCTGCTGTGACAAGCTCCCCTCCCCACTGATCTCCCAGGACAAGAAGGTGTATGAAGAGGGAGGAGCAGAGACAGGTGCTTCTGCAGAGTCTCAGCTTGCTTTGGAAAGACAGGGAACTTCAGTCTCCACAACTGCCTCATGATACTACTACTACTACTACTACTACTACTACTACTACTACTACTACTAATTTAATTACTTATACCCTGCCCCTCTGGCTGGGCCTCCCAAGCCACTCTGGGCAGCTTCGAACAAAAGATTAAAAATACATTAAAACATCAGTCATTAAAAACTTCCTTAAACAGGACTGCCTTCAGATGTCTTCTAAACATCAGATAGCTGTTTATTTCTTTGACATCTGATAGGAGGGCATTCCACAAGGTGGGTGCCACTACAAAGAAGGCCCGCTGTCTGGTTCCCTGTAACTTCACTTCTCGTAGTGAGGGAACTGCCAGAAGGCCCTTGGAGCTGGACCTCAGTGTCCGGGATGAACAATGGGGGTGGAGACGGTCCTTCAGGTATACTGGGGCTGAGACAAGACATACCAAAGAAGAGTTGCTGTGTTCATTAGGCCTGACATTCCTGTACAGATCATGTGTTTTTTCTAATAAGGAGTTAATTTCACTCACTCCATGTGATTTATTGCTGGCTCGCTCCTGACACTGAAGAATCGCTTCTTTCCATGTGTGCCCGCCTGTACATTAATATCTTCAGCAGATACTTTGCTTCATCTGTACTATCCTTTTACAGCAGTATCACGTTACCATTTTAAACAGTCACTCATGGCTTCCCTCAAAGAATCTTGGATACTATGGTTTGTTAAGGGTGCTTTGTTAGGAGACTCCTATTCCCAACACAGAGCTACAATTCTCAAAGTTCCCTGGGAAGAAGAGTTTGATCTTTAAACCACTCTGCAGCTGTGCCAGTGGAATAGAGGTCCAACAACTCTCGGCACCCTTAACAAACGTCTGCAAAGGGATGCAGACAGTGTGATCAAGCACAAGCCCACAAATCCAACTCATGGTCAGTATACCCTCTTTTATGTATATGAATGAACAAGACATAGAAAAGCTTTCTAACTACAGAAACCAATGTGCAGTGAATGGAACAAGCTTCCTAGGTGTTATGTACTGAGTTGAATAGGGTCCAAAAGGAAGCAGTCGGATTGGTCCTAGAACAATAGGATTCAGAATGCAGCAGTCTGATTGGTCCTAGAACAATAGGGTCCAGAATGCAGCAGCCTGATTGGTCCACAGGAGCCACCCAATCCAGCTCCAGGTGGAAGCGAATCCGCAACCTGATTGGCCTACAGGAGAATCCCAGAATTAGCCAATCACGTGTGGCCCATTGTGTAAATAATGTATATAAAGCAGATATTTTGGGGGAACGTCTCCTTTCTTGGATAGTTTGGCAGATACCTGCCAGGAAAGGCTTAAGTATAGAATATCCTGTTTTAGAACGGGGGTTTGGAGTAGATCATCCATCTGATCCAACATTGACTAAAGATGGAGAATAGTTTTTATGAGGGAACTGAAAACAGTTCAATAGTCATTTTGCTTCCCTTGTATGCAAGTGTGAGTGTGTGCACAGGCACACAGACACACTTCTTTTGTTTTATTGTCACATTTGATCAAAGGAATTATGCAGACTTTCAAACAATGCACAAACCTGCAGCCTGCCTACTGCCTACCAAAGGCAAGAACGGGGCGAGAGCACAAACAGTGTGATGGCTGTTTCAAATCACTTTCTACTCTCCCAAAAGAAAGCTTAGTCTGTCTTCAGTCTCCTGTAATTCTGTGAAAGGTTTCATATGCACCTTTCACACGCACCAGGAAAATCGCCTTTTGCATTTCTACAACGGGAAAGTGAAACCTACAATCCCTGGAACATACCCCTGATCTTAAAAATCTCTTCTGCATTCTCTCCCATTTTAACGACATTCTCATGTGTGTGCTAATTGCTGAAAAATGCTTTTAGGATCACAGAGGGAAATGATTCCCAAACACACAGAGATCTTTCAGTTGTGGAATGCTCCTCTCCTACAGCGAGCTGAGGTATCTGCAGGAGGACCAAAGCCATCTGCCTTAGAATGGTGTGTGTTTGTGTGTGTGTGTGTGTGTGCGCGCGCGTGTTGCAGAAGGTTCTGTTCTAGAGAGTTCACATCCATGGTGGTGGCCGGGTCTATTGTCCCTGAGTATTGCTCAGCAGGAACTGAGAGGTACAGATGAAGATGGGGTGGGGGGAGGAATCAATTCAGTTCACATCAGAAAGTGAACGCACCTAATTCACACTTCCCAAAGCAATATATGACCCGAAACATAGCCAGTCTTCGGGATTTGTATTTCTCAGTATTTGGCATGAAATACCCAGGCCAAGATGTGAGTCAAACAAACATAGGACCAGCCCCCCCAAAAGCTGAAGTGTTATGGAGCTTGCTGTAGTCTATTTTACTTTATTTATTATAACTGCATCCCACTCTTCCTCCAAAAGGGCTGCAAACACACAAGAACTAAACAAATTAAAAGATCTAAACATAGTTGTTTAAAAATACCGTATATATATTAAAATGAACTGAAAGGTAATTTGGTAGGCATTTCTATGGTTTTCTCTCTACCCAACACAAGAAAAAGTTTAAATACTACGACCTTGAGATACAGCTGCAATCAAAACTATTCAACCCCCATTGCAAATCAGGTTTATTATCAAAATTTACAGACGTTCAGCTGTTTGCAATGAGCAAATCAAAGAAAAGCAATTGAACTAGCTTAACACAACAGATGCTTCAAGTGGTTTCTCCAAATTCAGCTGAAATTGCAACTTACACAGTTGTACCTTGGTTCTTGAACAGACTGTGTTCCAGGAGTCCGTTCAACTCCCAGAACCATTCGAAAACCAAGATGCGGCTTCTGATTGGCTGCAGAAGCTTCTTGCAGCCAATCGGAAGCTGTGTCGGATGTTCGGCTTCCGAAAATCATTCGAAAACCGGAACACTCACTTCTGGTTTTCGATCGCTTGGGAGCTGAAACGTACGAGTTCCAAGGCGTTCGGCAACCAAGGTATGACTGTACTGGTTTCTCCAGTCTCACTATTATTCCACCCCTGATTTGCAATGGGGTGGAATTGAATAATTTTGATTTCAACTGTAACAAATGTTCACTTCTTGCTGCCGCTACTGTGCTCCACCAGCAAGTGTTCACACCACTGAATGTAGGTAGGAGACACACCTTCTATTCCTGGCAGGGAGGAGTAGGAAAAGTGCCTTTATCGAAGCTTCTCCTTAGGATCCTGGCTTAGCTTTTTCCAAAGTCGTTTAGCTCTGCCTTCACCTCGTTCTTAAGGCCAAGTTGCTGGGAAACGTGACCCTTCCACTCCCTCTAACCAGCTGCTGCCTCAACCTCCAGCGACCCACTGCTCTCACCACAGCATCATCTTATACGTGGTGACGTCTGCATTGGCAATCATGCCCCACTTCTGGCTTTCCTCTGCTTACTTTTGGCCAGGCTGATCACACTGCGGAGCCAATGGAGAGCCACCTGACACCGGCACATTATTAGTGCATCATCACCTTATTCACTCCATGTGTGCAGCTGAATGTAATATGGATTCCCAGCTCTTTTATGTTGTTGGTTGCATTACAAACAATAGCATCTTGCATGAGGACACTTTATTTTAAAATGAAGGTTGACCTCTAGAGGTTCATATTTATGAAAACATGGTTTTCACCGTGTTACATACTTTGATCTATATTTTTTATATTTGACAGCTGGCTCTGGGTTGTGGTATATATTTTCAGCAATCCATAGCAATCAAGACGACTGATTAGGGGGGCGGTTCACGAAGAATTAGAGCTGTGCCAGATGTTCTCCCACATGGGGGTCAAAAACAGCACAGAAATGTTTCCTGCTCCCCGTGAAATGGTGCGATGGCTCAACTTTCATTGATGCTTTTTGCTGCCTACCTACTGCTGTCCTAGAACCACTTTCCCCCTTATAATTATGGAGTCTCCTTTTCCTGGGTAAAGTAGCACGGCCAATCTCAGCCACACAGGGACCACAGAGCTGCAGTGTTAGAAACTGAGATATGAAAGCTAGGAGCTAAATGGCACCTTAAACCTGGGTTGTGGGCGCAACATGGTCCAGCCCTTCCACTGCCCACCCCACTAATATTCTTAAGAGGGTCTCTTCTCCAGTCTTCAGAGAATAGCTGGAAGTAGGGAGGCAGAAAAAGGTCCTCCTTTCCTTCCACTCTGCAATTTTAATCTGAAATCTTAGGCTCAGCACTGCACTCAGAGCTCAGAAACTGCTCGCACTAATGAAATCCCCCATCGCAAAATGCGCCTAGAACGATGGGAGTTTTGAACACTGCAGAGTTGGTAAAATAATGTTATGATGCTCTGCAGCCAATCAGATTTGGCCAGAGGAGGATGGTATATTAGGGCAAGTGGGGCACTGTCCCACCTACCTCAGTCTGCGCTCAGTCAGTGCCTTCTTACATACAACCAGGCTGCCAGCTTCCTCCTCTTTTGGCATGGACAGGTTGGACACAGAGGAATGGTGGAAGGAACCAGCTGGGGAACCATAAAGGGAAAAAGGCTCAGAGCCAGGGAAGCGGTGGTGGGATGACGACGAGTGGTCAGAAGGAGAAGACTGAGAAGAGGAGGTGTTGGAAGCTGAAGGGGTAACAGGGCTTAGTGAGCTGGGAGAGGCTGTGGCAGAGAGCAGTCCAGAATCAGAGGCAGAAGCTGAAGCATGAAAGTGGGGTAAGGGAGGCCAAGACGCAGAGATGTCAGGCTGGTGAAGAAATGTAGATATCTTCCCCTCTTGTTGTGACAATATCCCCTTCCTCCTTGTCTTCCAGAACCAGAAGAGGCATGAAAAGGGTGGAAGAGAGGTTAGCTGCACACAGGCACAGTTTCCAATTGCTTGGAAAAAGCCCTGGAGAAGAGGGGGCTTAGATGGCTGTGAGGAAGCAGGGATTTTCAGTCTCAGGAACTTATTTTCATGGAGTAAGACTACCAGGAATGAGCAGCGGTGCTCATTAGGCCTGACACTCAGCCAAACCTATGAAGATTGTGTTTTTGTGAATACAGTTAACTCTGAACTGAGTGATCATTGACTGGCACGTTCCTGTGACATCCTTAGTCTCAGTGTTGCCTTTGTAGAGGTCATTGGCCCTGCCTCTGCCTACTTTTGGCCTCCCTGACTTCCAAACTGCTAGTTCCAATGGGAACCAGCCATCGCCAGATTTAACTATGGGACAAAGTCGGGGAGGAGAAACAAATGCAGCTGAGAGCAATGCTTCCTAAATGGACAGATACCTTCACAACAATCAGAGGAGGGGGCAGGGGAACCCTAACACCAAAACGGTGTGTATTTTTCAACACTAAAAAATGTTTGTGAAAAAAGCTATTGTCTCCGCATAATATTTCTGCGGAAATAATACTTCTATGGAAGTGAGAGTTGGACCATAAAGAAGGCTAATCGCCGAAGAATTGATGCTTTTGAATTATGGTGCTGGAGGAGACTCTTGAGAGTCCCATGGACTGCAAGAAGATCAAACCTCTCCATTCTGAAGGAAATCAGCCCTGAGTGCTCACTGGAAGGACAGATCCTGAAGCTGAGGCTCCAATACTTTGGCCACCTCATGAGAAGAGAAGACTACCTGGAAAAGAACCTGATGTTGGGAAAGATGGAGGGCACAAGGAGAAGGGGACGACAGAGGACGAGATGGTTGGACAGTGTTCTTGAAGCTACCAGCATTAGTCTGACCAAACTGTGGGAGGCAATGGAAGACAGGAGTGCCTGGCGTGCTCTGGTCTGTGGGGTCACAAAGAGTCGGACACGACTAAACGACTAAACAACAACAACAACATTTCTGCATAATTTTAGATGAAAGTATTACCTTCTTCGGAGGGGCACATCGTAAATTGTGCAAATGCATCTTGTCATGACTGCTCCGTCAATTCCTGGAACTCAGCATAAGTAAATTCTTAACCCAGACAAACCCGAGGACGAAGCAGAACATTACTTAACAGCATAGTGCCAGCTGCCTCTCTTGCGATCAGCGACTTAGATGTTTAAAAACAACATTTTAATTCCAGAGGTTTTTATTAGCTCTTACAATATATATACTCCTCCTCATAAAGTTTCCAACCGCATCCTAAGGATCAATATTGAAATGAAATTACCATGGCTTTTTCCGCCTTTAAGTGGTCTCATGGCATATAACTTCCCCAGGTCTTTTCGACATCGCAGAGGGAGCTGTCTGGATCTAGACCACCAGGGGTCACTGTGGTGTAGGCCACAGAAGCACAATTTGCAGCCTTGTCATCTGAACAGTTTTTAAAAATGGTTTTGACTTTTAACACGATGCACGCGCAGTTTGTTAAGACATTTACAGGCATTTTCTTAGTCCGGAAGAGTCAGCTCTTCAGGAAAAGTGAAAGAATTAGAACAGCGCTTTCGAAACGGGTTTTCTCTCACTATCTGTGCCATCCCTTCCCAGTCTCACACCAGTTAAACTTCTGATGGAAGATTCCGGAGCAATCTGGGCGGTGTGTATGTGGCTTGTAAGCGACGTTAGTCGGAAGGTCAGTGACCCATGAGTTACTTTAGACTGAAATTCCTTCTCTCCCCATCAAGTAAGTCTTTCACTGAAGCTCATAAGAGCGTTAAGGAAGCTGGCAGGGCTTGTGCAGTCTGCTTTTATCTCCTCTGTGAATAAACAGAGGGCTCAGATTACCTCAGCTCCATCGGTCCAGCAGCTTTTGCACGGCCTGACCTAAGGCTGGTGTTTTTAAAAGGGACAGTCTGAGCGCCTCTCTCTCTTAAAAAAAAACCCTTCATACAACTTGCTGTGTTAGAAAACGTTGTGACCTGCACCTATGCATGTTCATTGGTGAGTAAGGATGCATTTAGCGCCGTCTTAAGCATATCCAGTGCCATGGTGCAAAGCTCCCTCTGGCGCCCTCCCCCTTTCCCAGAGTTGCTGACCTTTTTTTAGGGAGGACGGCGTGCTGCCGGTGGGGCTGGAGGAGGCGGGCAGCAGCTGGAGGGTGTGACGTTAACATATGAGAGTGCTGGAGGTGAAATAGTTAAACAGGTTACCCAATCAGGACCCAGGGGGTGGAGTCAGAGGGACTTAACCCACAGCACCACCCGCATCCCATAGTTCAAATAGGGGGAAATAAATACAGTATATGGACCAAAGATTCACAAAATGTTTAGGGGTATGTGTACCCCTGTGCCCCCCTCCAAGACAAAAGCACTGAATATGACAATCTGGAAGCACCTTATTTCATTCTAGGTCATCTTCTCACTGTACTGTGCATTTTTTATCATGGTACGGTGTGTTGTTTATTTCCCAGGACAAGGCTGACTCTATAGTTGAGGTAAATTGGTTAACTTCTGCTTCTACCAGCCGAGGATGAAACCTCACACACGTAATTATTGCTTCAGCGGGTACATCTGTGCACTTGGTGAGATTTATGGAGCGTTTAAACAGATGGAGGCAAACTTAAGGCCTTGAAAACGGCTCCCTGTGAAACTCAGTATCCTGATCATAACTTTTCATCACAGGTTTGCTTTTTATGCCTGTTGCCATTTATAAGGCATGTGATTGGCAGGAGGGATGCGGTGTGTAATAATACATAAAACTTGTATTTCACAGTTTCCACTAAAAACACATTAAAAAGACATGCTGTCCTGAAGAGAGAGAGAGACAAGTGCTTTGATTTCAGCCGTTATGTGAAACAGTAGTTTTATTGCCAACTTGGTCTTTAGGTGTATGCATGACGGCCTTCTCTCTAGGCCAGATTGTGTGCTGCGAAAAATAAAATAAAAATAGTTAAAAGTTCCTGTGTGAATTTAAGGGAACCATCAATGGAGATGGGTTCTCTGTCTTCATTTCTGTCTGCTGCATCTATGCATTGCTTATTGCTCCAACCTGCTGTCCTTCCAAACAGCCTCACTCAGGTCCAAATGAGTTGCTCTGCTACTTCTTAAGCAAATAGTTACCTGTCCTCCAAAATGGGTTCCTACTGTGTCTCTGCATGAGACACACACAGCTCTATATGTGCTACCTTCCAATCAGAAGGCACACCAGACCTAGAACAAAAACTCACAAGTAACTTTTAAGACGGAAAAACTGAGAGAACCTAAAGCTGACATACTCCTGCCAACCTAGCAGTTCAAAAGCACATCCAAGTGTAGGTAGATAAATAGGTACTGCTCCAGCGGGAAGGTAAACGGCGTTTCCGTGTGCTGCTCTGGTTTGCCAGAAGCGGCTTAGTCATGCTGGCCGCATGACCCAGAAGCTGTACGCTGGCCCCCTCGGCCAATAAAGCGAGATGAGCACCACAATCCCAGAGTCGGTCACGACTGGACCTAATGGTCAGGGGTCCCTTTACCTTTTTAAAGCTGACATGACTTTCTCATGGGTTGCTAAGAGTGTACCAGCAATTTTAACTCAGAAAAAAGTGTGCCTGTAATAAATTGGGGAGGAGGCATTGCTTTAAGCTTTTAGTACAGTTGGAAGGATTATAATCTCAGCACGAAGAATCCTGGCATCCGAATTCTGTGAATTCTTCACAGAAAACACGCAGACTGCCTCAAAACCAGACGTTTTGCCACACACTACAAAAAAATATGAGAATGGGCCTTGCAGTGGTTACTTTTCAATGTAAAATACTGTGTGAAAAGAAACGGTGCCGCTGAGAACTCTTTGTGCTGGTCCCGGGGGGAAGGTTGCTGCTATCGTAGCCAAGCTTCAGTCCTGAGACACTTGCCTGGAAATAGTTCGCAAGGTGCAAGGTGAGGTCCGAAGCAGGAAGCCGGGGGGGACAAGAACACTGGAAGATCAGGTCTGGGTCCGGGTAAGCACAGGTACTCAACAACGACGTTGCTCCCGCAACCTGGGACCGGGCTGACTGACCTTTATCTTCTTCTAAGGCCAGGGGCGTTCCCGGCCCCCAGAAGCCCCGCCTCTCCTGGCCTTAAGGCGAGCACTCCTCCTGGGAGACACCAGTTCCCTTCGCCTCTCTGCCCTAAGCCTCTGCAGTTCAGGAGAGGCCGAAGGGTTACTGGGCCCCGGGGGAGGCTCACCTGTAGACACTGAGTCCTCAAGCACCTCTGGGGCCAGAATGGTTTCACCTGGTGCCTGCTCCTGAGGATCTGGCACAGGTGCAGGCTCCTCAGAATCTAGGCCTTGCCCCAGTTCAGCCGGCCCTGGAGGCGGGGACTCCTGTGCCGGCTGGGATTCCTCCGGTTCACTCTCAGAATCGGAATCCCAGGCCATCACAACTCTTACTGTCAGGTAAATATTCAGGAAAACAAAATAACAATAACAACAATTGTTAAGTTGTGGGTGAACATATCAGACAACACAGCAATTCTTCAGACAGCTCTTGTTTATTCACAGGCCAGAACAGAACAGAACTGAAGGGTTCAGCCAACCTGCTTATATAGAGCTCAACTACAAAGCAACAGTAACAACTTTCTGTAACTATCCAATCACTGAACGTCACTTTCAATTCCTTATTTGCATATGCGGACCTGAGTGAAAACTATCTACAGTATCCCCCTGCTGGCCCAGGGTGAGAACTCCAGTACATAAGAACAACAATAACAACAACAGATTGTTGTGAGCTGGGCAAAGTTTCAAAACTCTCCCTGACCCAGTTTTCCTGAACATAACTCTTTCCACCTCATAAGCACATGTTTTCTGCCCCCCTCCCCAACATCTAGCCTCATGCAGAATAGTGGTTCGTGTCCACTGGGGCTGGTAGGGCAAAAGGCAAGGAAGCCAAACTGTAAGTGAGACCAGAGCCAATGACATGCAGAGCTGAGTAATTCTAATTTTATCCCCATCGCCCTCCCTGCTGAGTTCTGCAAGGGTAGCTCCGGAGACCAAGGAGGAGGAAGCTGACGGCCAGTGCTACCCCCTGGACCGGTCGTAAGTAGGATGGCAAGCAGATGAGGTAGGTGGGTCTGTGTCCCATTTGCCCTAACAGACCAGCGCCCACGGTTTAGAGCCTCCTTGCCTCCATGCTGTGATCTGATTGAAAGCAGGAGCACCTCTCCAGCTTCTCTTAGGAGAACAAAACAATTTAACACAGACTGATCCAATCCCGCAAATGTCTAGTTTGTCCCCCGTTGGCCTGCTGGGTGGCAGGCCAGGACTTGATTGACTGTCTCCCCTGCAATCCCCCCCCCCCCCCCGCTGCCACTGCCCATTCCTATCGGCTAAAAAAAATATATTCAGTTCCTGCAACAGCATGAATGCTTTTTCTGGATTTTGGCCAGATCTACAGATAAAGATGCAGCTAATCCTTTTAAGGTGGCTGAAGAACACACATTTCTTCATTGTGAGTTTATTTAGGTTTGTTTTTTAAATTTTTTTTAAAAAAGATAGAAATCTGGAAGGCAATATATATTTAATGCAGAGAGAGAGAGATTGGTTGGCCTAAGGCTGCTAGTATTCCACTTAATAGGACAGGGAGATTTTCATGCCATACACCACAAATGCATCATTTGATAACCGTAATGAAAGAGACAAATAATCTGTATCTGCAAACATCATAGCACATTTGGCCTGCAAGCCAATCTCCAGTTTATAGGGCTGGCATTATAGGCAGAGTTGATTAGAGGCTTTCCTTTTTGTGTCTTGGTTTTGTTTGCACGGTTCCATGATTTGGATGAAATGGTGACTAGATTGCTAACAAAAGAAGAAGAAGCTTATCATGCCATATACTTAGCTTTCATTTTGCTTAAAAGTCCTCCCTGCAACTCTGTGAAATATAACTCACTCACGTCATGTTGCACCTGCCCAAGTTGCAGGAAATCCCAAGGGCAAACTTTTACAGGGTCAGTTTTCTTGTGAGGACAGAAAGCTGGCGCTTAGTAGCACCTTTTGTAGAACACTGTATATATATGTGTGTGTAGGTTGGTGGCGCTGTGGTCTAAACTGCTGAGCCTCTTGGGCTTGCTGATCAGAAGGTCGCCGGTTTGAATCTGCACAGCGAGGTGAGCACCCATTGTTCTGTCCCAGCTCCTGCCAAGCTATCAGTTTGAAAGCATGCCAGTGCAAGTAGATAAATAGGTACTGCTATGGTGGGAAGGTAAATGGCATGGTTTAGCCATGCTGGCCACATGACCCGGAAAGCTGTCTGTGGACAAACGCCCGCTCCCTCGACCTGAAAGCAAGATGAGCGCCACAACCCCATAGTTGCCTTTGACCATCCAGGAGTCCTTTACCTTTTACCTATACCTTATATGAGTAGGTTGAAAAGCCATTGCAGACAATGCTAATTCCTGAAGAAGCATCAGTCCTGAAAAGCAAAAGCAGCCCCTAAGAGTAGCTTCTTACCAGCCAGGGATATACTCAGACTCTTTTCTGTCTCTTCCGACATTCAGCATACAAACCTCAAGCAACGGTGGCATGCAATGCCACAAATTACAATGGTTTTGTAATAGCCACGGTGGCAGTCACAACATATCAAAGGCACTTTCCAACTGCACTGAAGTTTCCACACTCCCCATGGCAAGCCTGCATGTTAAAGCCTTCATCACACGCATTTTGTCATTTCCAAACACAGACATTTCATTTCTTTCATTTCACTTTTTATTTTTATACCACCTTTCTATATTACTCCACATGCACTCCTTATAATAATCTGACCCACTGCAAAAAGTCATAGTAAAACGTAACTTTAAAAGGGAATGGCTTATATCAGTGCAAGTTATATTCAATAATCTATTAGAATATAATAGTACACAATAAAATTAACCCTCAAAACATCCGCGGAGAACAATTAAACAGAAATCCACTCTTTAACAACTACAATAAATAATTATTAAACTATGTTCAATAAAAAATAACTGCAAGCCACAACGCATAAAATGCCACAATGCATACAAAACCATGTAAAAGGACCGCCTCTCCTGGTATGTCCCACAGAGGAACTTATGGTCTTCAAACGAAAACATCTTGAAGGTCCCAGGCCACAGAGAGGTTAGGCTGGCCTTAACCAGAGCCAGGGCTTTTTCGGCTGTGGCTCCGATCTGGTGGAACGCTCTGTCACAAGAGACTAGGGCCCTGCGGGACTTGACATCTTTCCGCAGGGCCTGCAAGACAGGGCACAGCCTGACTCCCTCCTTTGGCAATCCTCCCAGAACTTCTAGCGCAATGGTTGCCATTAATTTGATTGGAATTAATTTGATAATGAAATGATTTTAGAATGTTTTATCGTTTTACTGTTGTTAGCCGCTCTGAGCCCGGCTTCGGCTGGGGAGGGCGGGATATAAATAAAATTTATTATCATTATCATTATTAAATTGAGAAACAACTTATGAAACTATTTTTTTAAAAAAATCCCTAATTAGACTAAAATAAGAGGAGCAACCTCATGACTCTCTGAGCCCACTGGAGATGTTGTCTTTTGGTTGACTTGGGATGAGTTTTCTCAAGCACAATACAGCATATTTCCTTCCTTCACTTGCCTGGCTCTTACAGCATCACCCCTAACGGCCTGAAATGAAATGCTTTGTCCTTGTGGCTTTTTGGGGTCTGTTATAGTCATTGGGGTGGGGGCTGTTTTGCTTGACACTCTCATGAAAAGGGTCATGTAAAACTCAACAGCTGCTGCTGGGCACACATCAACCCCAGCACATTTCTGCTGTTAGCATTGCCTCTCACAACAGCAACTTTCTCAGGGCTGTTGCAATATATCACCCGTATTTTCAGCATCGGTAGTTGGCTGCACCGATATGTTCAGACCTCCCAGGTAGCTGAAAGCCTAGGCTCTGTAGCTGACTTCTAGACTTAGCCAGTACATGTAACAAGATCAGATGTTTACAGAATCAGGCCTAAACCCACGTTAGAGACCCTGTGCCTTTGCAGGCGAATAGTGGCAAGTCAAACTGATACAGTAGGGCACGTGCCATTGTCAGGGGACGGGGGTTAGTTTTTGCACATTTCTTCAGTAAGACAGATTTCTTAAAAATATGGTTGCGAGGAATTTGAATCTGCTATTATTTTTGTGGACTGGACAATATTTAGCCTGGTGAGTCTACGTTTGATGAAGAAGCACATAAACTGCTTTTGGAAAACAAAAATAATTTTAATTTTACCTACTGAAAATGTCAAGCAATGCTAAATAATAATACTATTAATAATATTAATACATAACTGCAAGTACTTGGCAATCACTTTTAACGATTCCTATTCAATTTTACACGCATTTTACATGCCAAGCAAAACTAAATTGTATTGATTTAACCGAAATACCTTTTGAATCCCCAAGTCATGTTGCAACTTCCTAGCAACCCTCATTTTGGGAATTTGACAGCTGAAAAATTCAGCATGCCCAATGACACAGCCCACTGCAACTATATAAGCACCAGTTTCTGAGTGCTGACGCCTGGGGAACTGGATTGGTAATTCAGCACCTTAGCCAGTTCCTGTTCTCCAGGGCATTCCTTATAATAATGAGTAAATCTGTCACTTTCTGTTCCTCTCAGTTTCCAGTTTTTCCATTCTGAAGCTTGGTTCTCCATGTTTTTTGCATCAGTTTGCAAATGGGTTTGTTTGCTTGTTTATAACAAACCTGGTTTTCCAGGCCTTGGTGCAACACTCTAACCACTACATCCCACTGGCTAGATGGCTATTGAGGTCATCTTCCTTTACAGAGAGATGCGGGTAGTGCTGTGGTCTAAACCACTGAGCCTTTTGGACTTGCCAATCAGAAAGTTGGCGGTTCAAATCCCCATGATGGGGTGAGCTCCCATTGCTCTGTCCCAGCTCCTGCCAACCTAGCAGTTTGAAAGCATGCCAGTGCAAGTAGATAAATAGGTACTGCTGTGGCGGGAAGCTAAACGGTGTTTTTGTGTGCTCTGGTTTCTGTCACGGTGTCCCGTTGAGCCGGAAGCAGTTTAGTCATGCTGGCCACATGACCCAGAAAGCTGTCTGTGGACAAACACCGGCTCCCTTGGCCTGAAAGCGAGATGAGCGCCGCAACCCCATAGTCGCCTTTGCCTGGACTTAACTGTGCAGGGGTCCTTTACCTTTTACCTTTTTTACCTTTACAGAGTACACCTACCTTTATCTAGGTGTCTGTCATTACATGCAAAGCACTGTATCTTGTTTTGATTTTGAGAGGAAAAAACACACTTGGGCATATATTCACAGCTAACATCTCACAATGCTGTAATTCAGTGGGAGGGCGACGTCTTTAACAGTGTGTGTCTGAAATCCAAAAATAGACGCAGACATGAAAACGGCAGGCACAATAATGTAATATACCCTGGAAGTAGCAACAGCATTAACCTCGGGGACGTGACATAAACTGGCAGAATGCACGTTCGCTGCAGCACTCAATTGATTTGTTTCAATATTAGAGGCTGACATCTGATGACTCGGCAGTTCTAAAAATGCTCCGTCGCATGCTAATAAGATGCAGGGGCAGAGGAGAACAGGGAAACTCTGCGTAAACGGTCCACCAGACCTAGCACGGGTGCAATGCGGAAAAGGACCCAACATGGGCATCATAGATTGTGTCATATATTGACAGCTGTTAAAATTATATTAAACTACCGCACATTATGTTTTATTTTCAATATGCCATATATTCGAGCTTGTCTTCAAGCCAGGTATAACAGCTTGCTCAGAGGAAAGTCCACGCTGTTGCAGCTCCTCACTGACTTCCATGCCTGCAGCCAGACACAGCAAAGCACATTTGGACCCCTATCTGTCTCAGGACCCGATCCAGCACTTCAAAGTGGCCATGATCCAACCTGGATCTGGGCTCCAAACCAATTAGGGGGCCTTCCATAGTCAGGTGAGAGGGAGGACGACGGGGCATGCCTCTCCTACCCCCCCTTTCCATCCACATGTTTAATCAGGATTTTAAATCCAAATTAAACATGTGGATGGAGGGGTCAAGGAGACACAAGCAGGCTCTACTCCACACTGGCAGACTGCCCCCCCTTTGACACCCCCCAGAACACTCCAGGTTAACCCAAGGTGACCAAATGGTCCTCAACCCCATCCAATCAACCCAGCTTGGCCTGATTTGGGTTGGGATCCAGGATTCAGCAGTATCCATTGCCCAGGCTTATACAATACTGCTGGTGAGAAAAGAGGAAAACCCACAAGACATGATTAGTTCAGATTAGATTTTAACAAGCAAGTGTATGTATGGACAGTTGAAAGTTCCAGCTCCACCCAACACTGTTGCCATTTTGGTTACCCTCTGTGAGTTGGAGGGTATCTGAAGAAGAGCTCCTCCATATACCTGAAGGAGTGTCTCCACCCCCATCGTTCAGCCCGGACACTGAGGTCCAGCTCTGGTGGTTCCCTCCCTGTGAGAAGTGAGGTTACAGGGAACCAGGCAGAGGGCCTTCTCGGTGGTGCCGCCTGCCCTGTGGAACGCCCTCCCATCAGATGTCAAGGAAATAAACAACTACACAACTTTAGAAGACATCTGAAGGCAGCCCTGTGTAGGGAAGTTTTTGATGTTTAATGTTGTATTGTGTTTTTAACATTCAGTTGGGACCTGCCCAGAGTGGTTGGGGAGGCCCAGCCAGATGGGCGGGGTATAAGTAATAATATTGATGATGATGATTAGGACACCTTAGAGGGCTATTCTCAGAAGAAGTTGGTTACCTGGAGCTGCCCAACTTGCCCAAAGATGCCTTTCTTAGGTGTGTTCACGCGTGGAAAGGACAGGATTGAACCATGGGAAGATGCTCCTCAGAAGATGTAGCCTCTGTGTGACTGCTATAATATAGAAAGTAACCACGCCTGAGTCAGGATTGAAGTTTTTTTTTGAGTCTGTATCGAAGTATTTTGATGCCTATGTGCACCATGATACCCAAATGAGTTTGTATACAGAATGCAGCGCCCAAAGTGGAGTGTAGGACCTGGGAGACCCAGGTTAAAATCCTGACTCAGCCGTGAAGCTCATTGGGTGACCTTGGGCTGGAGAAAATGGGAAGTGAGAGAACCATCTTTGCCACCTTGATGTCCTTGGAGGAATGTAGGGATATGAACGCCCACATACCTACCTACTGGCTGTCAAGACAGAATAAGCCTTTGGCTTGAAGAGGCAGGAGAATGACAGGGCTGACGCTGCTGGTCTCCTGGGAGAGACCGCCTGAATTTGGAGTGCTGTCGTGCAGAGCATTTATAAAGTTCCCGTGACATGGGATTGTAACGCTGGTGAATAAAAAGCGAAAATGCTAAGCTGTAAAGATCAATCAAAGTAACAACCAGCACAAACATACACTCTGACATGACAAAGATATCTGGCACCGGAGAGTCATAAAAAGAGATTGCTTTTGTGAATTTAGGAGCGGGTTGCTTGAAAGCAGCAGTGAGATCATTTTGTATTGGTGCCAGCAAGTGAGGTGCTGCATAAACTGAACCATCAAGTGCAATATCACTCTTCTTTTTCCAAAGCTGGGGGAACAGGAGGGTCCTCCAGATAACCTCTTTATTGAACATTCATCCTGATTTGCAAAGCTTAAACGGAGGTTTAGACTTTGTCCGGTCTTTATTCATTCTGATTTGTTTGCAGAGGGTTATACAACAAAGAGCATTCATCTTGCTTTCATCTTGCTTTGCTTGTGGGGTGTTAATATAGCTTCCTGTTAATTGTTTATTGACCCCACACTTTTCAGAGCATTTCCCCATCACTTTTCTAACAGCAAAAAGGCTGATTTTATATATATATATATATATAAAGTGGATTTGTTGCACAAATGTGGCAAAGGGCTTTTAATCCACTTACTGGACTAAATTTCCAGTAAGTACTTGACTCCTTCCTGTAATTAAATTTAATAACTTTTAAAAGTAAGTACTGAGTGTGGTGTGGTGCTCACTAGCTAGTAGCCATCAGCAATAAATTCTCATTTAAGCAACTACTTAATAGTCACCAGCGGTAATTAAGGGACATTCCCAGGTATTAGTTAGAAGAAGAAGAGGAGGAGTTTGGATATCCCACCTTTCAATCCCCTTAAGGAGTCTCAAAGCGGCTAACATTCTCCTTTCCCTTCCTCCCCCACAACAAACACTCTGTGAGGTGAGTGCGGCTGAGAGACTTCAAAGAAGTGTGACTGGCCCAAGGTCACCCAGCAGCTGCATGTGGAGGAGTGGAGACACGAACCCGGTTCACCAGATTACGAGTCCACAGCTCTTAACCACTATACCACGCTGACAAAAGTCTAGATAAAAGATCATTAATTTGCTTTACATGGCCTTTCCATTAGTAAATTTCTCTCTCAGTAACTATCTCATTTTCAAATTGCTGCATTGCCGATGTCTTTTGTCACTGAGTCACACACAGTTGACATAATGGAGTAGATTCTCCAGTAGTGTAAATCTGAGCATTTCTTTAAAATCAAGTGCAGCTCATGTAGGCATACAGTTGGCTAAGGAGTGATGCCTGCAGTCTTTACCAATAAATAATAACCTTCAGGCAAAGAGGCACAGAGCCCAAGCACAGCACAAACATCTATGCAAGTACCTAGGAAAAAATTATGCAGAAGGGCCAAGAGTTTCTAAGGGCGTGGTATCAAATTTATTGATTCCAGATGTAGGTAGACTTTGGCTCAGGCACTGGGTGTATATTCATTTTCAGCCCCTGTTGGTCAAACCTGGAATGGAAGGGCCACCTCAAGATGAGAGTCTACCTAGATGGCCCTCTGAGGCTGCCGCTGAATGCTCTTTGGTCCATCTGCTCCACGCCTGGCTTCTGGACACAGACTTCCCACTAGACCCCTCTAACAGGGTACCCTGAGATCACGCCTGTTTGGGATAGGGATGTTCCACCAAAGGTCATTTGAGTAGTGCAGGAAAGAAAAGGGGTTAGCATACACCAGGCACTGCATCCTTGAATGTGAAAGAATAGACACACATAGCACAACATAATGTGAAGGCGGGAGGGTTGTTCTTCAGCCACCCAGGGACTGCTGGCCTAAATAGGGAGGCCTAGCAGCCTTCTGATTGGCTCAAGGGACTTTGGCAGGCTATCCTGGCCAGCCTATCATATCTTCCAAGTTCTATTCTTTGCAAAGCAGTGGCAGTATTATATTCCCTGCATTTTAAAGACGTGGTACAAAGCTGCAGTTGCTTCACAGTGGGAAGATTAATGTGAAAGCATTACCAAGTGATTAATGAGAAGCTTTTAATGAAATTAAAATGGAGCCTCTGCTGGTGCTTAAACTTCTATCACCTATACATGCCCTCCTATTGCTCTACAGGTGCCAAGCAAGTTTCTGCAAGAATGCAGTAAGGAAATGATAGATACAGGAGTTCTTCTCTGGTTCCTGAAAGTTATCTCTCTCTCTCTCTCTCTCTCTCACACACACACACACACACACACACACACACACACACTGCTATCACATTTTCAAGAAGCCAATAAGGAGAAGTGTTGAAAGTACAATGGAAGGCATTATTGAGTTAGTAACTTGAGGGTTAATTCTGGTGACAGGCAGTCAACCAAGAAGTGGTAGCAGAGGTATTATCTAGCCACAAGTCAGAGTGGCATGATCCTTGCTAAGGTAACTTCCAGGAACAAGTAAGCAATGTGGCTATGGCTCCCAACTGCAACAAAAACCAAGTGAACTGCATCTCCCCCAAAGGGAGCTTTCAAAGCCTGCATCTTTGCCAACCCAAAGATTGCAAGATCCTTTTTTCAAGGAAACAAAGTTATCTTCTTTTAAAGTTCTTTGGAACCTTTTTAAAGTTGTTTGGAACCAACATGGAGGCTTGTTTGCCATAACATCTGGAAAATTCATAAGTAAAATATTCACCTATGTGCAAAGCTAAGTGTCTGTGATTTATTCTAGCCTAAGTATTTTTGTGGGGAACATTTGTTTAAAGGTGAGCGAGGGCAACTGTAAATCTAACCAAGTTTTAATGTGCTAAGAGCAATTGCCATTGTGCTTCACTCAGTCACAAGAGAGTAAGACTCTCTCTCCCAAACCTCTCTCCAACACCATCCACCTCTCACCCATTTAAAAATACAGATTCCAAACATTTAGTGGATTTCTTGCTTCTTCTAGTGCAGGCCTGCACAGTTCATAACCCACCAAACCAACACTTCCTGTTTCTGCAGATCCAGACAGGCAGCAAAGCCACTGGTGGTTCACATAGTTGGTAGCACGGGCACTGCTTACGACTGCAGTATTCTGGATATGTCCAGACGTATGGCAACTCTAGAATCTGTCAATATTTTACAGTGACATTTAAGAACAAACTTAGATTGGGGGGGGGAGACCTAGATTTGGTGGGAGGGGGGACCCATTCCAGAATACCCTCTCCTGCAAAACGACAGCTCTGTGAAGTTTTGCAGAGCAATCGGTATTCTGCACAATGAAGAAATTGTAGCTGACATTTGATTAGTGACTCATTCCCCAAGCATTTGGGAAGGAAGCATTGATCCCACTCAACACTGGAAAACCCCGCAAGCTTTGATAAAGTGCCTGTTTCATTGTATGTTTTAAAGCAGGGAGGGCTCATGGTAGAAATCCTAATTCCAGCCTATATTCTTTCCTCACTGCCTCTGCCTCTTACTCCATTTGCTTCATGCATGCATAGCTCAAGCAAATATTTTCTCTTACACCCTCCCATTTCCCGTTAGTTACCGCAAGGAAAGCAATTGTGTGCTCTGAAGCAGCTTGGTAAACTGTGACTCACTAGTGTGAGCATGTTCAAAAGTTCGAAAGCTTGCACAGCCAAAAAGCTTCGATTCTTAACGATGTAAATGAAGTATGGAAGATTAAGGCAGTGAAATAGAAAAGGGCTGTGGCTCTAACAATGTTATTCTCACACCACACAATAAGAGATTAAGTTTTCAGAAAATAAAAATCCACTTTCAGGCTGCCTGTCTTTGGCAGGTGGGATTAAATAATACACTGCAAGTTTAGGGTGCACAAACATAGATTTGACCCTCTGGAACAGCAAACTCAATGCTAAGAAAAACGAACTTTTCGCAGTAGCAAAAGTCACAGGTGGGGGGAAGCACTGGAAATTGCAGGATAACGATTGATACAGTGTCATATAACATCTGTAGAGACAAATCAGAACGAGTGTTCATTATACAGTAGGTACAGTATATACAGTTCTTGAACTTAATCCATTCCGGGAGTCCGTTCAACTATTGAAACAATTCAAAAACCAAGGTGCGGCTTCCAATTGGCTGCAGGAGCTTCCTGCACTCAATTGGAAGCCAAGGAAGCCGCATCAGACGTTCGGCTTCTGAAAAATGCTTGCAAACCAGAACACTGGTTTGTGGTGTTCGGGAGCCAATTTGTTCAGGAGCCAAGCCATTCGAGTACCAAGGTACCACTGTACTATATAAAACTTTGGGAAAACAAATTGGTATACGATGTCACATTAAAATGGAAACTTGGGTAATGCCTTGTGTCAGTTATAACTTATTGAGGCAAGGCCAGCAATCTGAGGTAATGACTGGTTTTCGTTTTGCTCTCTGTTCACACAGGCCCCAAGCCTACGGCATCCATCTTGGGAAAAGTGTTTGACCTCTGAAGAATGTTGAGTCTCAACTTTTCTAATGAAATGAATTTGGCTTCTGGCCACTAGGTGGCAATCCTAAGAATGTCTCTTAGCAATTCCCAAGCTGGGACTTTATGAGCTTTTATGAGATGCTTTGTATAAGACCGTCAGCAAATTAGTACAGATCCAAGTGGGGAAAGCAGAGTCATTTCTGGAACAGTGGGTTGAGTCGTCTTTCGGGACCAGGAAAAATGCGGCAAGCCTACTGATCACTGAGGTGCCATTCTCAGTTTATGATTTACTGGCTTTCCTGCCCAGACAGCATAGCCCCCTCTTGGCAGCAGCTCTTTGGGGATTTCTGAGATGCCTGCAAGTCCATCTCCCTCGCCTCTTGAACCAGGAGCCCATTCACATGGCAGTGGATCTGGAACTACTCGCACCTGCATGCTTTCCCCGACATCTACTTAACATCCTCATCCAAGTGCCAACCTGTACTTTCTTGACATTGGGTCCACCTCTTGCATAAATTCATACTTTGCCCAACTGTAGATGTGCTTCAGTCCATTGTGCCTTCATTTTTTAATGGGAGGTTCACTATGAGTTTGTGGTGGCTTTCTGTTGGGGGCGCGGGGGGCGCTGTGGTTGAAACCACTGTGCCGCTTGGACTTGCCAATCGGAAGGTCAGCGGTTCGAGGCCCCACAACGGCGTGAGCTCCCGTTGCTTGGTCCCAGCTCCTGCCAACCTAGCAGTTCAAAAAGCATGTCAAAGTGCAAGTAGATAAATAGGTACCACTCCGGCGGGAAGGTAAACAGCGTTTCTGTGCACTGCTCTGGTTTCACTAGGAGTGGCTTAGTCATGCTGGCCACATGACCTGGAAAAACTGTCTGCGGACAAACGCCAGCTCCCTCGGCCAGTAAAGTGAGATGAGCGCCGCAACCTCCAAGTAGTCTGTGACTGGACTTAACTGTCAGGGGTCCTTTACCTTTTCTGTTGGGGACTTTCTGTCACTGCACATCCTACTTCATTTGCTTCTTGCTTGGGCAATACCCAGTTGTTTTGTTTCTGGCAACCCAAAGGATAGGATTGTGCCTATTTTCACCAGCTGCTGAAGACACGTTTGCAATACAGTGATACCTTTTTTTGTGTTTGATATTCCTGTTTCACACAGAACTGTTGGTGCAAAATCAAATTTATAAAGTTGGCCAATTCAGACATAGGGTCCTCCCCCACACAATTGCTCAAAGCTGCCCTTGAAACATGTTGAACAAGTTTTATGTCCCATCGAATCAATAGGACTTCAATACTTCCCTGTAAAATCAATAAGATGCAAGGATGCTGAACGCCTCTATATTGTTCTCGGTGTTTATATGCCATACTGCAAATTTCTGGGCTCATTTACGTTCAGAATTATTTGGAAGCGGTAGAATCTAGATGTTTCTTCATGGGCAACCTCAAGTGATAAATGAGCTTGCTGGGGAAAGGTTAATTGCTACCCATGAAGTACTAAGATATTTATATTCACAAAATTATAGGCTGGTTTATAGAGGGAATCTGCAGAAAGCATCATGCACAATGGATATGCATTAACTAATGCCATTCAAAAGTCGTTTCTACAGACCAATAATTTTAGGGATGTGTTACAAATCAGCTATATTGAAAAATTGAAGATTATTCATGCAGAAAACAACTATGCAGTGAGAAACAATTAAACAAGGTTAATTTTCAGGGCACTGCCTAGGCAAAATAAACCTTAAAAAAAATACCATTGACGTCAAAGGTAGAGATTTAAGCAAGTCTCCCATTGAAACCAGCGGGACTTAAAAAGTGTTCAAGGCTAAAACCCTAGACAAGCCATAGAACGGGCAGCAGACTAGGACATTTATCACCATGTTTGAAGGAGCAGCTGCTCCCAAGTGCTCCTGGTTTTTAAGACCCAATACAGCAAATTTGCCAGTGATCCCACAAACCATTCCCAGTCACCAGTCTAGCTGCGGCATTCTGGATAACAGACATACCTTGGAAGTCGAACAGAATCCATTCCGGAAGTCCGTTCAACTTCCAAAATGTTCGACTTCCAAGGCGCGGCTTCCGATTGGCTGCAAGAGTGTCCTGTGGCGGAAGCTGTCCCGGATGTTCGGCTTCCAAAAATCATTCGAAAACCAGAACAATCACTTCCGGTTTCCAATCATTCGGGAGCCGAAATGTTTGAGTTTACAGGCGTTCAGCTTCAGAGGTTCCACTGTAGTTGTACTTTCTGAGTCACCTTCAAAGGTAGCCCCACGCAGAGCGCATTGCAGTATTGCAAGTGGGAGATAACCAGGGCATGTACCATTCTGGCGAGAAAGTGTGTGGGAAGGTAAATGCAAACGGAATCTAATTTCTCCCCTAGCCCTACTTCTGAGTAGACTTATATAGGTTTGCTCTGTAAATGTATAAATAAACAAATTACAGATCCCTTTCCCCACCAACTACTAGACTCCATCAGGCATCTGACAAGGCAGAGGCTCCATCCAGCAACCGTTCAAGTAGCAATAAATTTGCCGAAGTCTTTTCTAGCGGGCCACTGGGATCTTTGTTGTTCTTGCTACAGGACACGAACATGCCTGCTGTTCTGCAAACAGATTTTTTATGTGCCTCCCTCCCCCCCTTTCTTTAATATGTCAAGAGAAACCTCTTGACCTTGTTCCTTGATCTTGCTGCAGGATGAGAAATAAATGGTGATCAGCCCAGTCGGTTCTATTTCTGACAGCACTTAATGGCATGTGGGATCGAAGTGCTTGTGGGGCGGAGAGAGAGGAAAGCAGGGGAACTGTGTGCATGACATGACTCTAAGAAGCTTCTGGAGTACTAGAGAGCCAGGGGAGATGAGGGGATTTGAATCAAGGATGGCTGTGGTTTGCTATGTGCCGAAATGGTTTATGGTTGCAATTTGATAAAAGAATAAAGGTAAAGGTACCCCTGCCCGTACGGGCCAGTCTTGCCAGACTCTGGGGTTGTGCGCCCATCTCACTCAAGAGGCCGGGGGCCAGTGCTGTCTGGAGACACTTCCGGGTCACGTGGCTAGCGTGACATCGCTGCTCTGGCGAGCCAGCGCAGCACACGGAATGCCGTTTACCTTCCCGCTAGAAAGCGGTCCCTATTTATCTACTTGCACCCGGGGGTGCTTTCGAACTGCTAGGTTGGCAGGCGCTGGGACCGGGAGCGCACCCCGCCGCGGGGATTCGAACCGCCGACCTTTCGATCAGCAAGTCCTAGGCGCTGAGGCTTTTACCCACAGCACCACCCGCGTCCCATAAAAGAATAGTTCAGTATAATCAAGTATAATCAAGCCCTGTGTGCTCTAGGTTTGATTTAGATCTGCTTAAAGGCAGCACGATGGTGCAGGTTGGAGACAAGACAATTGGCTGTAAGACACCTGAAAGTAGCATGATAAGAGGCTGAACTGAATTTGATTATTTTAATTGCATTTTATGACCTGTGCAAAGCATGAGGAAGAGGCAATTAAGCAGAATAGGACATATCCTAAGAAACGAGGCCCTGGTTCAAGATGCAGTGGAAGGGAAACTGGAAGGAAGAGGAGTCAGAGGCAGCCCAAGATGCTAGATACAGCCACATAAAGCAAATGAAAGGAGGATTCACTTAAAACAAAAACCTTTAAGGGTAACCTGATGTATTAAGGGCTTCTTTCCATGCTCGTTCATAGCTGTCAACTTTTCTTGCGAGGAATCCTATTCGGAATAAGGGAATTTCCCTTAAAAAAGGGAAACGTTGACAGCTATGTGCTCGTTCAAGCTCCAAAATGCCAGGGAATTTCAGCCGTTATGGGCCACTTACAGGCATAAAGATGATTGGAAATATAGTTATAATAACTTTTTAAAAAATGTTGTTCTTTAGTCGTTTAGCCGTGTCTGACTCTTCGTGACCCCATGGACCAGAGCACGCCAGGCACTTCTGTCTTCCACTGCCTCCCGCAGTTTGGTCAAACTCATGCTGGTAGCTTTGAGAACACTGTCCAACCATCTCGTCCTCTGTCGTCCCCTTCTCCTTGTGCCCTCCATCTTTCCCAACATCAGGGTCTTTTCCAGGGAGTCTTCTCTTCTCATGAGGTGGCCAAAGTACTGGAGCCTCAGCTTCACGATCTGTCCTTCCAGTGAGCACTCAGGGCTGATTTCCTTAAGAATGGATAGGTTTGACCTTCTTGCAGTCTCAAGAGTCTCCTCCAGCATCATAATTCAAAAGCGTCAATTCTTCGGCGATCAGCCTTCTTTATGGTCCAGCTCTCACTTCCATGCATCACTACTGGGAAAACCATGGCTTTAACTATACGGACCTTTGTTGGCAAGGTGATGTCTCTGCTTTTTAAGATGCTGTCTAGGTTTGTCATTGCTTTTCTCCCAAGAAGCAGGGGTCTTTTAATTTCATGGCTGCTGTCACCATCTGCAGTGATCATGGAGCCCAAGAAAGTAAAATCTCTCTATTGATAATATCAAAGACAGCTTTCAACAGTTCAGAACTAAAGCAGGTATAGTGTGTGTGTGTGTGTGTGTGTGTGTGTGTGTGTGTGTGTGACAGAGAGAGTGTGAATGAATGTTCTCTCTCCCACTTCCATCATAGAGCAAAGGTTGTTATTTTTACCTAGTCATGCCAAGCGACACCATTCTAAACTTAGGTGAATTGCATTCCAGACATTTTCTTACACAATCCACCTACATCATAGACTGCACTGATTGGGGGAAAGTATGACTCATACAATCAAAAGCTTTTCTGAGGACTGCTAATCACTTTGCTAATGGCAACCTGCCTTGGAGATGACCAGATGCAACTGCAATTTGTTTACTTGGACTTTATGTGTACTGAAAGATCTACATAGCATGTATACTTATTAACACTGACAAATACGTGTCCAGGGTTTCTGTGTCAAAGGCTGCAGCAGTAAGCCGTGGATGAGTAAATTTGTCAATTGGAACAGCAACAGAAAAGCGTTAACAGTACTAAGAATTCAAAACAGGGGTTTCTTCTTGCTATATCAGGATCAATCTTGCATGTGATGACAGCAGATGAGATACGTTGTCTGTCCCAATCGCGTATGGTATATGTTGTTTTTTTTAAGAGTTGAAACTTTCCTTTCCCACTGCTTATTACCCCATAGGGAGGGGCAGGGCCGGATTTAGGTTTGATGAGGCCCTAAACTACTGGAGGTAATGGGGCCCTTTATATGTCCAGCTGTCCTTTGTCAACAACAAATTGTTGCTGGTTTTTGTGTTGAATATATACTATGTGGTAATTTATGGACCTAATAGGTATCTAAAGCCATTTGCACATAACAAAATATGTATTTTATCAAAGTAATTGTTGAACTGAAATACAATTAAGAAGTATATTAATAGTGAAAAACAATTAAGAAGTATATTAATAGTGTTTTTAATCATATTTTGGAAATGTACACCCAGGGTTTTTTTCCCTTTAATTTTTTTTGGGGCCCCCAAGAGAGTGGGGCCCTAAGCTATAGCATGTTTAGCTTATACATAAATCCGGCACTGGGGTGGGGGCAGAAGTTCAACTCAGTTCAGATTTTAAAGGCAAACCTACCAAATTCTCACTTTCCAAAACAATATGAGAACCATCCTTTGAAATACTCTAAAATTTGCAATGCAGTTCTCCAGCTAAGTAATGTGGACGAAAATGCACATATACTATGGTAAAGAGTGCACAAAATGTCATATATTACTGAACATAACTTACAGAAATGTATTATTTTAGGGGAAGGTAGTTGCAAAAATGTATACACACGGGTCCCATTTGCCTAACGAGCCCAAGATTTCAACTGATTCCAATGAGAGTCAGTGATCTCCCCCCGCTCCTGAAATGGTTTCTTCCTAAAATTGCTGTGGCCAATGAACAGAAGAGAGCCAAAGGGAAAAAAATGATTTGCCTGTTCTCTCCTGCTCTCTGATTTGCCCAATCTCTCTCCCTGCTCTCTCCAAGTTTTCTGCCCCAAAATAGCTGCTGCTGACCAGCAAAGCACAACAAGGAAAGAAGTGGAAAAGCTGCAGCTTTCTGGATATTATTTGAATCTGCAGAGTGCATAGTGAGGTTTGGGGCATAATTCTTTATGTTTGCATAAGTGAATTTCGGGTGATAATGAGTGGGCAGATAGCAGGACCTGCTTGTACAGTATATTAGTCGAAACTCCATAGCAAAAATACCTTGGGATAAATTCACAAGTGCTGACAACATTTAATAAGCCTTAAAAAAAAAAGAAGAAGTCACTAATTGTTTCAGGATCAAGGAGAACTGAATTTAAGATTGGAAAAGTAAGAAATTGAAATTGACACATTTATCCATTCCTCTTTCCCTGTATAGTAATAATAATAATAATAATAGTTTGGATTTGATATCCCGCTTTATCACAACCCGAAGGAGTCTCAAAGCAGCTAACATTCTCCTTTCCCTTCCTCCCCCACAACAAACACTCTGTGAGGTGAGTGGGGCTGAGAGACTTCAGAGAAGTGTGACTGGCCCAAGGTCACCCGGCAGCTGCATGTGGAGGAGCGGGGAAGCGAACCCAGTTCCCCATATTACAAGTCTACTGCTCTTAACCACTACACCACACTGGCTCTCTTATCTCCCCCCACCCGTCTCTTTTAGGTCAGTCAAATTCCCTGGGTGGTCTTGGTGCAATGATTGTCCCTCAGCCTAACTTACCTCACAGGGCCTCTGTGAGGAGAAAAACCCAAATATCGGTTTGTCACCCAGCTGCTAAAAAGGCATAGCAGCTCTGATGGGGGTAAAACTCTGGCAGTTCTTATGGATTGCCCCAGATCCTGAGCATTCCTTGTTTCCATGGTTTCTTCAGTTATTCGGGCCCATTCACATTCACGGGTAAAAAAATAAAAATACATTGGGCTGTAACTTTTGGCACCTTTGCTGAAATAGAAGAATAAGGAGTGCTGTGGTGAAATGTGTTGGATTGCTTCCTCCCCCCGACCCCAACTGCTATTTCTCACAGGAGGTGAGGGGGGCCATTTACTATTTAACAATGCTGCTTTCATTTTCCCAGCATCCCGGCATAAATTGTCCAGCAAAACGCAACTGATGGCTTCCCAGGATTTTTACAGTTTATTCCACAAAGTGCCATAAACTGTCATCCCCGGACACATGTCACAGTGTTGTATTATGTACTGCTATATACTTTCTATCAGCGGGAAAACTGAGCATTAAATAAACCCAGGCTTCTGCTAAGCATCAAAATGTATTAACCTGGGCTGGAATCAAAGTGTGGGCATGATCCAGCCATGTTGTTGGCATCCGTCTGCCTCAAGAGAGAATGGAGTGCACTTCCAGGGGTGAAGTAAAACTGCTGTATTAGCAGTGACCTCCCCGGAGCGCAAGCCAGGGCAGTGAATATGGAGATCCTGGGCTGCCCAGAAAACAAGACCCCTCTTTCGGCTTCGCTGATGTGGTCCAAAGGAAAGCAGAGCAATACGTTTGGCACCAGCTTGGCTGCAGGATTTGCCAGAAGGAGGTGCCATTCAACTGCCCTAGGGACTCCACTTCCGATTTGCGTAGGGGTTTGTCCTGAGCCTTTTCTTCTCCTGAAGATATCCTGCAAGGCAGTGGAGAGGGGGGACCTTCTGCCTCAGGTATTGATAGTTTCAGAAACACTTCCCTCGCTGCTAAATTTAGGACATCTGTTGTTCACAGCGTGTAAATTACCAACACATAAAAATGCAGCCCTCTTTTTCTTGGATAGAGGTGTTGAAAATGCATGCCAGAGAATTGTTTCGAAAACACTGGTATGGCTGAAGGTGGAGTTGGTCTCTGAATTTATAGTTAAACCCCCTACACACACACACACACACACACACACACAAGCAAAAAAGCAGAGAAGGCACAAATACTAAGAAACAATGTCACCAAGATTGGATTACTGAAGTGTCTGGGCTAGCAGATGGCACAAATCATCGCAAAATGATAAAATAATTATTTGCCTGAAATTAAAGAAGCAGTCGAGGGAATAGTTGATGGATGGAGCAGCAAATGGGAAGGGGTCCATGCAAAAGGGATTGACTTCAACAGCCCAATACCTAGTAACGGTAAACAGACAGGCAAACAAGACATTGTGGGATCCAGAATTAATGACGTGGAAAAATGTGCTATTAAGTTCTCTGAAAACTTCAGATGAAGTGAATGGAGCAAATATCCCTTGTGCGTTTTTGAAGCGTTGATTCTGGGCCAGCGGTTGTGTTTTAGGTCCGGGCTTTAGTTTGGGCATATCACATAAAGTCTCTTTGATTGTTGGCAGGGCCGGATTTAGCCTTGATGAGGCCCTACGCTACTGAAGGTAATGGGGCCCTTTATATGTCCAGCTGTCCTTTGTCAACAACAAATTGTCGCTGGTTTTTTTGCGTTGAATATATGCCATATGGTAATTTATAGACCTAATAGGTATCTAAAGCCATTTGCACATAACAAAATACCGTATTTTTCGCTCTATAAGACACACTTTTCCCCTCCTAAAAAGTAAGGGGAAATGTGTGTGCATCTTATGGAGCGAATGCAGGCTCCATGGCTTCAGCGAAATGGTATCTAAAACCATTTGCAGAAGTTGCCATGCAGCCAGTCCATGCAGAATGTAGGCACCCTATATATACAAATGAGCAAACCAGTGATATTTTAGGGAGCAAGCTGGCAGGTGGGATCCATTACTTACATCGTAGGAGCCTACACAACACAAAACACTGTTGTTGTATGTAGGTTTTATTTTATTTGTTTTTTATCTTACATTTTGGAAATGTACATCCAGTTTTTTTCCTTTTAAATTTTTTTGAGGGGGCCCAAGAGAGTGGGGACCCTAAGCTATAGCTTGTTTAAGGTAAAGGTACCCCTGCCCATACGGGCCAGTCGTGTCCGACTCTAGGGTTGTGCGCCCATCTCACTTAAGAGGCCGGGGGCCAGCGCTGTCCGGAGACACTTCCGGGTCACGTGGCCAGTGTGACAAAGCTGCAACTGGCGAGCCAGCGCAGCACATGGAAACGCTGTGTACCTTCCTGCCAGTAAGCGGTCCCTATTTATCTACTTGCACCTGGGGGTGCTTTCGAACTGCTAGGTTGGCAGGCACTGGGACCGAGCAACGGGAGCGCACCCCGCCGCGGGGATTCGAACCGCCGACCTTTCAATCAGCAAGTCCTAGGCACTGAGGCTTTACCCACAGCGCCACCCGCGTCCCTTGTTTAGCTTATATGTAAATCCGGCACTGGTTGTTGGTGCTGTGTGGATGGATGCATTTCCTCCACTAGAGGAAAGACAGCTACAAGGGAATCATAGAACTCTCCAGAGAGCTAGGAATATAGAAGGTGTGACTCGAAAGTTCGGTGAATGGTCAGAGAATTCAGACAGTGAGAAATATTCGAACATACAATCAGCATCGGAAACCCACGAAAGGCTCACAGTTCTGTACGGAGATGAAGCGGTAACTCGAAAGACAGTGTATGAGTAGTTCAAGTGTTTCTGTGAAGGGCGGCAAACCATTGAAGATGACCCTTGTCTGGCAGACCATCGATGAGCAGAACAGTGGCAAATGTCGACGAAGTTCGTGAGTTATTGATATGGGATCGGCATTTGTCCGTCCGAATGATGGCGGAAGAATTGCATATTCCACGTGAAATCGTTACTGAGGTTACTGAGTTGTGTCCCACCCTCCATATTCTCCCGATCTGGCCTCAGCGGATTTCTTTCTTTTTCCAAAACTGAAATCTGCACCGGAAGGGCACAGATTTCCCAACATTTCACACGTCCAGGCTGCCGTGACGAGGGAACTGAAAGCAGTATGAAGAGAGGACTTCTCCAGAAGTTTCCAACATTTCTACGAATGTTGTCAACGGTGCATTGTATCAGAGGGGGCCTACTTTGAAGTTCTGTAAGGTGTGTATGTTCAAATATTTGTTGCCGTCCAATTTTTGTGACCATTCACCGAACTTTCCAGTCACACCTTGTAGGAAGCTTATTTATACCAAATGAGACCATTGGACCATCTAAACTGGCTGGTAGGGGCTCTCCAGGATTTCAAGGCAGGAGTCTCTCCCAGTCCTACCTGGTTGTACCTGTGGCAGCCACCTGGTAGTCTGGTTTCTTTCTGTGTTGGAGGTTTGGGGGTTTGAGAGGCTTGGACTGGCCAGTTTGGCTCTCTTATTGCCCATGTGATGCTTGGACATTACTGATTGTGAAGGAGACAGTGAGCATGCTGTTTTTCTTGTCACTCTGAGAATTTCCTAGCCATGGGTTTCCCTTCTTAGGCGAGTATAAAACATGGCAGCCATTGCATTCATTTAGTGCCAGCATCTCTTCCTTGTACAGTGGTGCCTCGCAAGACGAAAATAATCCGTTCCGCGAGTCTCTCCGTCTAGCGGTTTTTTTGTCTTGCGAAGCAACCCTATTAGCGGCTTAGCGGATTAGCGCTATTAGCGGTTTAGCGGCTTAGCGGCTATTAAAGGCTTAGCGGCTTAGCTGCTAAAAGGCTATTAGCGGCTTAGCAGCTATTAAAGGCTTAGCGGCTAAAAGGCTATTAGCGGCTTAGCAGCTTAGAAAAAGGGGGGGGGGGAAGCGAAAAAAATCGCAAGACTCGCAAACGTTTCCGTCTTGCGAAGCAAGCCCATAGGGAAAATCGTCTTGCGAAGCGCATCGAAAAACGGAAAACCCTTTCGTCTAGCGGGTTTTTCGTCTTGCGAGGCATTCGTCTTGCGGGGCACCACTGTACTACAATAATAGCATAGGATTCCTTAGCCATGCACCTGTTTAACTCTAAATTAAATGGGACCTAAAACTGCTTAGCCTTGCTGGATTGTACTATAGAGAAGCAACATCCCATTTCCCAATAATTCCACTTTTCGTAATGTTTTGGATGTCAGCCCAGTTAATTCATATAAATGAAATTGTTCTATAGATTTATATTGCCTTGTGGTAGAGGCCACATTTATAAACCTACAATTAGGGGGTTGACATGTAGATATTTTTAGGGCTATGCGCAGAGCTTCGAGCAAGACCCCCAATAGGCTCATAAATCCCAATCCCCAAAACTGTTTGAAAGCAGACACATGCACACTTATCCCAGCTTTCAGCCATGTAAAGGTAAAGGGACCCCTGACCATTAGGTCCAGTCATGGCCGACTCTGGGGTTGCAGCGCTGATCTCGCTTTATTGGCCGAGGGAGCCAGCGTACAGCTTCCGGGTCATGTGGCCAGCATGACTAAGCCGCTTCTGGCGAACCAGAGCAGCGCACGGAAACACCGTTTACCTTCCCGCCAGAGCGGTACCTATTTATCTACTTGCACTTTGACGTGCTTTCAAACTGCTAGGTTGGCAGGAGCAGGGGCTGAGCAACGGGAGCTCACCCTGTCGCGGGGATTCGAACCGCCGACCTTCTGATCGGCAAGCCCTAGGCTCTGTGGTTTAAGCCACAGCGCCACCTGCGTCCCTTTTCAGCCATGTACTCACCATATATTTAAAGCACCCCCCAAAGGATCCTGGGAACTGCAGTTTGTTATGGGTACTGGGAATTGTAGCTCTGTGAGGGGATAAATCTGGTTAAGGCAGTTATGCATGATATGGAAATCAAGCCATCAAGGTTTAATCACCAACAATTTAAGATTTTTCAAAGAATATGTTTCTAAGGGGGGGGGGAATCAAAACAGTTTAGCAGTTAATCATAAGAGCAATTACGATAACGGCCTCTAAGCAGAATGCAACACTTCTCATTCTTTCACAGATCATGTATGACCGTTCTTTCTAGGTAGCTATGTTTCTGGTTATTGGGTAGTATAAAAAATAACCAGAATAAATGTTCTTATATTGTGCTGCTTTTTGCAGTTTAATCTTGAATGTATCACAAAACCATCCTCTGACCTTTGCTGGGAATCTTCATTCTAGTCACACACTCCAAAATATCTTTGACCCTTACTGAAACATGCAATGGCATGCATGTTTCCCAACATGCAGTCCCAACAGGAAAGACAGGGAATTGGTGGCCACTGTGACCAAAACTGGAAAAAAAAAGACTGGGCTACTTAGGACTGGGAGTTCATTTAATGGAGGCGTAAAAGGTACTGATTTCTGTTCCGTGTAATACTGGTTGCATGCAGCGCTGTTTCCATTCCACTGCAGCTTAGCTTCTGACAAAAGCTATGTTACTTGACTTGCTGCCTGGTGTGGCACAATTCTACATAATTACTCATGTGGTTCTCATGTTATTCCAACCCATTCATTTAACTGCAAAGCAAATGCAGTGCAAATTCAATCCATATTATTTATGGATTGAAAACAACAGCAACAGTGAATATTGATTGTATTTGCTGGATTGATTTCCTTTCCGAGCGTGGGGTAAATAAGCAAACATTGGCAATTTCTGCTCCCATTTCCTTGGGAATCCTCTGACATTGCTAGCTGTGTGCCCTTCCCCATATTCAGGAAAGTGTTAGGGGAGGTGGACCCTATGCCCCTCCCCAGCCTTCTTTGCAGAGCTATAGTTTTTTGGCTCAGTTGTGCAGGTTATATAGAGAATTGTGATTGCATACACATTCCCTGCCCTGTATTGTGTGCACAGAGGGCTTTCACTAGCACACAAATGAAAAATCTGGATTAGCGCAAACAAGTCACTGGGGTTGATTACAATTGGCTTTCGGATAAATATTTTTACAGGTACTTTCCTCGTCTAAAATATATCTGTAATTCTAGGTGACCTTTATGCTTCCAAATTGAAGAAATGCTATTCAGACGACCAGTCAATAGAAGAAACCAATAGAATTTTTGAAGAATTGTTCCTTCTGTAATGAACATGTAAGGCCATTCAAGCAGTTGCGATGGCAGTCCGATAAAAAATTACATTGATCTTTGAATAATGTTTGGTGGGCTGGTCGTGTCTTCAGTGCAGAATTCCCTCCCCTTCTCCTCAGTACTTAAAATAATGAAAGAGCAATAAAGTGTTAAATTTCAAGGCTCTAATTCACTGGCGATGTGAGAATTGTTTCAGGAAGCGATTCTTTACACGGGCCTATGTGATGTTAGAAGCTTCAGGAAAATTGAGAGAAAGTAACAATTAATAGATTCTGGCTATACTACATATCTGAATGTAGTTTAAGGAGTCACTGATGGATGTGATGGTCTGGCAAGGGGTGTGAAAGCAACTGCCACATCTTTACCATGGGGAATTGTAGAGTAGTACCAATTTGTTTTTCTCCTTGCTGTGCTGAAATTCTGTATTGGCCATTATTAGCCTGTGCATTACGAGCTATGACCATGTACCTTCCAAAGTGTTATTTGTACCTCCTTCTGAAACCTGACAAGACTGGATCTACACTGGTTGGCGAGGAATTGCATAACTGAATGCATCCTCATATGAAAGTGTGTATAAGGGGGAAATTCCACCTCTAATTCAGAACTTCATCTTGTATGGCACAAGGGTTCAGTCACAAGAGCCTTCACCTAGACCAGGCATAGGCAAACTCGGCCCTCCAGATGTTTTGGGACTACAACTCCCATCATCCCTGACCACCGGTCCTGTTAGCCAGGGATGATGGGAGTTGTAGTCCCAAAACATCTGGAGGGCTGAGTTTGCCTATGCCTGACCTAGACTCTAAAAGGGTCCAGGGCATTTTTACTACTGTTTATTTATATGGGATGCAGGTCTTTAGCCATTAAATAATCTATGGCCTGTTAAAGCTTGTTGGGGGGGACGGGGACTGTTATTATGATTATTCCATTATTATGCTGTTGTTATGATTTTTATTACGTTTTTGTTGTTTTAATATTATGATTTTACCATTTACCTAGGAATAAAACCCCACTGAACTCAATGGGTTTTACTCTTGGGTAGACACGTATAGGTTTGTGCTATTGGAAAAAAATATAGATATTGTGTGCTTGAAAAACCGCTGTGAAAGCTAAGGTCTTAAGGATGTGCCCTTACTTACTAGGGGCAGTTTAGCGCCACGGAACTCCGTTGGTTTTCCTTCTACACAAACAAACCCAGATTACGCTGCAGGCCACCTCTTTATTGGATGTAGTTGTAATCCAGTACCATTGACGGCAGCGCACACATTCATACTCCTGATGTTAACTCCTAGATTAGTTCATTCATTCATTCATTCATTCAGCAGAGCAGCCGCTGTTTAGCCTGGGGGATTCTTGTAGCGCAAGTGGGCTGAGGGGAGGAGGGGGAAGTACTGAGTTTCCGTACCTTGACAGAATTCCAGTAATTTGTCAGAGCAGTTGACCCTGACATGACTTAGCCATATCCCAGAAGGATAGTGCTTGGCAGTCTGTTACTGCTGGAGAAAAGCTTTTAGCAGTTGGCAGGAGGACTGTCCATCCTTTTTGTTTTTTGCCGCAGCTAGCTTCAATCTCGGAGAGCCATGCAGCTCTTTCTGCGGCAGATGTGAAGCTTTGTAGGTGCTGAGCACTGCATATTTCTCTCAGCACGCATGCCATTCTGCTGCTGCCTTGGGCGGCTGTGTACAAAGATCCCATACCAGGAGGCCAGTTATGATAGAGTGGAGCTCTCTCAGCCTGGAACGTCCACTTCCACCCACCTGGAAGGTCACTTATCGTAGTGCTCATGCAATCACGGGCCAGGTAGATCATCTGTTTCGCCCTCCAGTTGCTCAGAATAATTTTACTGCACATCTGCCCCAAACCTGAATCAGAAGAAACTGCAAGAATTCCTTATTACATAAGCGCCTGGTTAGCTGTAACACTCTTCCCATTGCAGACCCTCAAGTGTCCCTATTTTCCAGGAACAGTTCCAGATTGACAGAAGCCGTCTCGGTTTCTGATTTGATTCTGGAATGTCCTGCTTTTTCTTAGGACGTCCCTATTTTCATCGGGGGAAATGTTGGAGGGTATGGAGTTATGCAACCCTCAAGCCACAGTGGTAAGTAACTATGCAACTTTTAGAAGACATCTGAAGGCAGCCCTGTAGAGGGATTTTTTTTAAAAAAAATGTTTTATTATGTTTTTATATATGTTGAAAGCCGCCCAGAGTGGCTTGGGCAACCCAGTCAGATGGGCGGGGGATTAATAAATAATAATAATAAAATAATAATTTATTTATACCCCGCCCATCTGGCTGGGCTTCCCCAGCCACTCTGGGCAGCTTCCAACAAAATATTAAAATACAGTAATGCATCAAACATTAAAAGCTTCCCTAAACAGGGCTGCCTTCAGAGGTCTTCTAAAAGTCTGGTAGTTGTTCTCCTTGACATCTGGTGGGAGGGCGTTCCACAGGGCGGGTGCCACTACCGGGAATAATAATAATAATAATAATAACAACAACAACAACAACAACAACAACAACAACAACAACAACAAAACAAATCAGGGCATCTCTATTTTCATTGGAGAAATGTTGGAGGGTATGCCAAGGTTTCTAATTGGGTAGGCAGAAGAGTTGTAGAATCCTCCTAACCACTTAGATGAACAGATGTCGCCACGATCTGTAGCTAGGATTTCCCTGACATTGCAGCCTTCTTGAGAAGCAATGCTTGAATTGTTGAATCAGCAGGGAATGGGGCTGTGCTACATGGCCCCTCCCCTAACACCACATGCGCCAGCTCCCTTTGCCCCTTGGCATCTGTGCATTGGCACGTCTACCAGCCTCCCTTGCTACAGGCATCAATGCTGAATGTGAACAAAATTCAGTGTGGGCTTTGAGCCCTTGCTTCTCACTCAGAAATTGTTCAACACTTGAGCATCTCTTCTGGAGAGAGCTTTGTGCTCAGGGTCAATTACAGGGGTCCCCTGGTGGTGGGGATGTGGCCTGCACATTATGTTCAAAGTGGGCCTCAAATTTAGACACCTGTTAATGGTTTTGCATTTGATAACTTATTCTTATGGGCAGTGGACCAAAATGTGACATACACTCTTAGCTTAGAGCTGCAAATAAGATGTGTGATTACAGGCACAGATTTTTGGTAAATGATGTAGGTTTTGCCATAAAGAATATTGTTTGTAAGTAAGTAATAATAATAATAATAAAAATTATTTATACCCCGCCCATCTGGCTAGGTTTCCCCAGCCACTCTGGGCAGCTCCCAACAGAATATAAAAACACAACAAAACATCTAACATTAAAAACTTCCCTAAACAGGGCTGCCTTCAGATGTCTTCTAAAAGTCAGATAGTTGTTTATTTCTTTGACATCTGATGGGAGGGCGTTCCACAAGGAGGGCGCTACTACCGAGAAGGCCCTCTGCCTGGTTCCCTGTAACTTCACTTCTCACAGTGAGGGAACCAGCAGAAGGCCCTCGGAAGACGACCTCAGTGTCTGGGCTGAACAATGGGGATGGAGACGCTCCTTCAGGTCTAAATTGATATAAAAATATATCAATTCTGATGGCACAACAGCAGACTATGATGACTGTGTCAGAACTGGGCCTCCCCTCCATTGTTGCGAGAGCCCACATTAGAATTATTAGTTTTTATTGTAAATTAATCAAAGCCCCAGGTTCCCTACTAGCCAGGCAAGCCTTTTTAACTTGTTCTCATAGCAACAAATGGTCCAAGGCCATGGAGACTATTACTGCACGCTACTCCCTCCTGGATCTTGACACGCTGTCATCTTGGGACCAACATAAAATCCGGGCCTGGATTCTTACAAGAGACGAGGCCATGGACCGGGCACAGTCCACCACAGCTCGCCTCTCCATGTGGCTCCCTAAAGTGAAAGTGGTAAGATCACTTGCCAACTACTTGATAGACCTGACGGAGCCCAATTTGAGAAGAGCGTTCACCATGGCCCATTTCCATTCTATACCCACGGCCTTCCTGCAGGGGATTTACTCTAAGACCCCTATTACTCAGCATCTATGTCCATGCACAATGAATGAAGTAGAGGACTTCATACATTTCTTTTTCTACTGCCCTATTTATGAGCTAATAAGAACTAAGCTCCTCCTCTTGATACCGTCCACCATCACATCTAAGGAAGACTGTTTGAAATCGCTTCTTGTGGACGCAAATCCCCAAATTTCACGTGGGGTGGCAATCTTTATAGTGCAGGCTTTGAAACTCAGGGCTACTCTGACTGGGTAGTGTGTCCTAGACCTGGACCTGTTTTAATTCTTTTTATTACCTTTTTAACCTAATGTGCTGAGCCTATTTTGGGCCATTATATGCTTTATATACATCCGCATTTTAGATTCCCGGTGCTGGCAACTAAATCTTTACATTATTGTCTTAGGGTAATTTAAATGTCATAACGCCAGTAATATCGCTTTGAATTTTGTTTGGTTGCTTGTCTCTAGCATTTTTGTCTTATCCTGCTATGGCTGTATGCTAATACAATAAAGGTTTGATTGATTGATTGATTGATTGATTGACTGTGTCCTTTCAGATCCGCTGATTATATAAACCAGGTGTGAGGATCCTTTGACCCTCTATGTGTAGCTGAACTACAACTTCCATCATTCCTGACCATTGAGCTTGCCCACTAAGGCTGATGGGTATTGTAGTTCACCAACATTTGGCGAGCCAAAGGTTCTCCACACCTGATATAAACAAACCACAACTAGTGACAGCTGCCTTATGCCCCACCCCCTTTATGGTGCCTTATTTTGGGTTTTATGTGTTGTCATTTTTAAATATTTATCATGGCCAGGAGCCCCAAAAGTTGGAAGTGACCCCCAGACCTCTGTGGATCTTTGAGGGGGCTTGTTAATGGTGATCCCATCCATGGATTGAGTGTATCTGTTGTGTGTTGGAAAGATTGTGTTTATAAATAAAACATGGCAAACACAGAATTTAATAATTTAATTGTCTGTGTTAAGAAGGACAGGTCAGAGGCACACTTGAGCCCAAGGCTTGCTCTCATGGTGTGTGTTGTGTGGTTCAGAAACAGAAAGGGAAAATAAGGCATATAAAAATCCATAAAGACATAAAACACTCACAGCTTAAGCGTGTTCTCCTTAATGGAGAGCACGTGTTGCGGTGGGGGCCGCCAGGACACTCCAAAGTTGGGGGCGGGCTAATTGATCGTTGGCCACTGATGCGATTGGGGCTTCCCTTGTTTTTGGGATGAAGTTAATGTTGCCATTTGTTGATTGACAGCCAGAAATGCTAAAACTCCTTGCACAAGGTTAGGGCTTCCTCTTTTCGCCCGTGCATCGGATTGCCCGCCCCCCCCCCCTAGAATTAGGGTTGTTCGCTTTGACCTTGCTATGCCTGTCATGGGGTCGTCTGCTCTTGGGGCAGGGGCCTGGTAGGAATTTTGTCCATCTGGCGGATTGGCTGGTGCCATTTGGTTTTTGCCTATTGCGTAGCAAATCATCACAACTTGTAAGGTTGCGATTAGGCATTGGTTTATGGTTTGGTTGGTTGAAGGGCAGTGGTTGAGTGCCTGCCCTTGGTAGGTTGAGTGCCTGCCCCTCTAATGCTGCTGCTGCAAGGGATTCCGTTAAAGGAATTGGGGGCTAACTATTGCTTGTCCACTCTGTCAAGGGGGCTCGGGCCATAGCAATGAGCTCCTGGTTGCATTTGGGGTGAGGGCAGGTTCCCTGCTCCGTCGCTACCCCCCAAGTGTATTCCCCTTTTCTGACTTTCGCATCGTGCAGAATGTCAGTCTGTCCCCCATGGTGGGGGCAGATAGTCGCAACCAATGCCTAAGCAACAACTCACAAATTTGTATTTTAATAAAGTTGTGGCCAAAATTATGCCAAAGATCATAAACAAAAAATTCTGTGTGATGTGTGAGGCCCTGGGGACCTCGACACGCAATAAAAAAAGATTCTGATATGGGTGATCTGGATCAATGAAGTTTTAATACACACACTATTAAACCATGGGTAAGTGAGCTTATGAAACGAGAAATGCTGTGTTTTTATGTCAAAATTACAAATTCCATTAAAAGTGTTATTACAGGAGTGATTGCTCAGGTTGAATGAAATGTTTCAGCTGACTTGAGGCAGTTCAGGTTGAGCAAATCAGTAATGATTGGATGCAATTTAGTTGTCTGGTTCAGCTGTGTTCACAGGAGAAATGTCCTGTGAAAACACAGGAAGCAGCTGAAAAACAACCAGAAATGAGTTGTGGAGGGCTGAAAATGCCACCTCTGAAGTGGAGAGGGGTTAATTAACGCTGAAGGAGACAGTGACCGGCAGTGTAGACTGTGACAGGTCTTATGTACTTTGGAAGGTCTTGCCTAAAAGCTTCTCTCAGGTAAGTGTGCTGTCTAAGATTGGGTAAAGATTTTCTAGAAAACAAACATGAATCTTAAGAGAAATCAAGCCCTGAGAAACAACTGATTAAGCCCTGATTTTATTAATAGGAAGACTGGTACAGTTTTAAACACAGCCAACTGTTGCAGTGCTTGAAGTTGAGCCAAAGGACTAAGTGGGATGAGGCATTTAGTTGCAAAGAAAGAGAGGAAAAGACAAACTACAAATGCAACAAAGACTCATCATGATCTATATCCCATTGAAAGCAATTGCGTGGAACACAGGCCTGGTTTACGTACACAACAGAATGGTTTGGTAGTGGTTGCTTTTTGCATAAAAACTCACTACATGTTGTTGTTGTTGTTGTTTAGTTGTTTAGTCGTGTCCGCCTCTTCGTGACCCCATGGACCAGAGCACGCCAGGCACTCCCGTCTTCCACTGCCTCCCGCAGTTTGGTCAGACTCATGTTTGTAGCTTCAAGAACACTGTCCCACCATCTCGTCCTCTGTCGTCCCCTTCTCCTTGTGCCCTCCATCTTTCCCAACATCAGGGTCTTTTCCAGGGAGTCTTCTCTTCTCATGAGGTGGCCAAGGTATTGGAGCCTCAGCTTCACGATCTGTCCTTCCAGTGAGCACTACATGTAGTTTTCACTACATGTAGAAAACTAGAATAGCAGGGTGGGGGCTTTGCTGGAACCCCTCTCCCTTACATGCTAGGCTTTTTAAAAACAACAACAACAAATCTTGCAGAGAACTGTAAACATGAATTTATTCTAAAATGAAAAGCACTCTGGTCCAAATTGGCACAGTCCATTCTGCCACCTCAGTATTTCTACTGCCATGTTTTCACACACCAGGCCTCAGTTATGACTTAACTCTTAACAGGTAGTGCTTGTCACCTGTGCACTTCTCAAAAGCCAAATAATAACATACGGTAATCACAACTGAGGCAAACGTTCAATACTGCTCATTCCTATAGTTGCACTGGAAACAGGTTTGTCTTTCTCTCGTCCTCTGCTAGCTTTTGACATGCGGAGAGTATTCCAACAACATGCAGTTTTCCGCCTGCAGTCTGAAGGAGCGCAGCTGTTCAACCGCATCTCCTACTGCTGGACCTCTGACACCCCTCTGAGTCTGCGTTTGACACCCTTCTTGAGTCTGCTTGAAGGTGAGAGTGAAACTGGCAGAGCCCAGCATTCTGTTCCATCTGGGTTGTGGTTTTTGTGGGTCAGACATCATGTTGAAGGAGAGGTGGGGAAACATCCCATTTTATGACAAATTGCAGTAAGCAGGGTGTATTGGACTTTGAAAATACTGGCTTTCCGTTTTATGGAAGTACTATGAAGTATTAGGGACGCGGGTGGCGCTGTGGGTAAAACCACAGAGCCTAGGACTTGCTGATTGAAAGGTCGGCGGTTCGAATCCCCACGACAGGGTGAGCTCCCGTTGTTCGGTCCCTGCTCCTGCCTACCTAGCAGTTCGAAAGCACCTCAAAGTGCAAGTAGATAAATAGGGACCGCTCTCCAGTGGGAAGATAAACGGCGTTTCTGTGTGCTGCGCTGGTGCTGGCTCGCCAGCTGCGGCTTAGTCACGCTGGCCACGTGACCTGGAAGCTGTCTTCGGACAAGCGCCGGCTCCCGGCCTCTTGAGCGAGATGAGCGCCGCAACCCCAGAGTTGGTCACGACTGGACCTGATGGTCAGGGGTACCTTTACCTTTATGAAGGTTACTCTTTCCTACAGACCCAGCCCTGCCACGCAGGTTTGGGTCAGCAGCACTGCCTGAGTGTCATCTGTATAGACTACTAGCTGTTTCATACCTGCTGTTGCTCAGGTATTCTAAGAAGCCAAAAAGTCAGGGAAGTTTTGATATCAGTGGTTAAAATCTGTGCACTTTTGAAAGGTTCCGTCTCCAGCCATCTTGATTCAAAATGGCACCCAATTGTATCCAAGCATAGACAGAAATCTGCTCCGTGATCTGAGGAGCCATCATTCAAAATTGGGTGACAGTATCTTAAGACGTGCCCAGATGCATGGCAAATGAACCAAGTTTTGAAAACATTTAATAATAAAAATGATAATAATTTAGTATTTATACCCCAATCATCTGGCTGGGTTTCCCCAGCCACTCTAATTGTTGGCATCTGTCTGTCTCAGGAAAGGCTTCACCTTTGGGGTGAAGCCAAACTGTTGGAAGGCTACAGCACCTGCTGTGGCTCTAGAGACCGATACGGGAGAGACATGTTCTGTTGCAGCTGTCCAGTTGTGCTGCTGATGCCCCATGGCGTTTCTTCCCCCTGCGTAGACTAATTAATGTGGGACAAAGAAATAAAATAAATTCCTTCCAGTAGCACCTTAAAGACCAACTAAGTTTGTTATTGGCATGAGCTTTCGTGTGCATGCACACTTCTTCAGATACACTGAAACAGAAGTCACCAGACCCTTATATATATAGTGAGAGGGTGGGGAGGGGTATTACTCAGAAGGGTGTTGGGAATGGGTGATTGGCTGATAGGTGTCGTAAACCTGTTGACGACTGTTAACGACTGCAATTGGTCTTACAGGAAAAAGCAAGGGGTGAGGTGGCTGAAAATAGCTTTATCGTGTATAATGAGATAAGAATCCAATGTCTCTATTCAGACCAGATCTCTCCATGGTTTTAAGTTTGGTAAAGGTAAAGGGAACCCTAACCATTAGGTCCAGTTGTGGCCAAGTCTGGGGTTGCAGCGCTCATCTCGCTTTATTGGCTGAGGGAGCTGGCATACAGCTTCCGGGTCATGTGGCCAGCATGATTAAGCCGCTTCTGGCGAACCAGAGCTGCGCACGGAAATGCCATTTAGCTTCCCGCCGGAGCAGTACCTATTTTTCTACTTGCACTTTGACATGCTTTTGAACTGCTAGGTTGGCAGGAGCAGGGACCGAGCAATGGGACCTCAACCCATCGTGAGGATTCGAACTGCCAACCTTTTGATCGGCAAGTCCTAGGCTCTGTGGTTAAACCCACAGCGCCACCCGCGCCCCTTTAAGTTTGGTAGTAAGTTGCAATTCAGTAACTTCTCTTTCCAGTCTATTTCTGAAATTCTTTTGTAATAAGACAGCTACTTTGAGATCTTGTATAGAATGTCTTGGGAGATTTAAGTGTTCTCCTACTGGTTTCTCTGTCTTGTGATTCCTAATATCAGATTTATGTCCATAAGGTTTAATTTCCAGTGAAGGCTCTCAGCCATCACTAAGTCTCCCTCCTTCATGAATGCGCCTCCTCACTGCCATTGTCCAACTGCTGCATCACAGCTGTCACCTGCTTGTTTACCATTTGTACGCACAGAGACCCAGAACACAACCCCTGAGGAAGGGGCTGGTTGCTTGTGCTCTTTGGAACTCCCTGCCCATTGATATTAGGCAGATGTGTTCACTGTATTGGTTTTTTTTTATTATAATGTTTTAATGAAGTTTTGAAAAGTTTTAATACCTATAAAACACAGTGATTTCAAACATTAAAATGCAGAGTTCTTTCGAAATCTTAGACCACCTTCTGTCCTTCAATGGTTCCATCTTTAAGATTAAATTTACTGCATCTTTTACCTTTATCTAACCATAATTACCACGAAAACAATTCCACATTACAAGTGTCTTTACAACCCTGCCAAAGATTTTAACTGTTTACAGGGGTCTTTGAAGCAAATTACAAATTTACTCCAGTCTTTAGAAAATACTTGATCTTCCCTGGCACTTTCGCCATTTCTGCATATTCCGTCAATTTCATCTGCCATTCTTCTTTTGTAGGCATTTCTCCTTCCTTCCATCTCTGGGCTAGTAGCATTCTCACTGCCATTGTTGCATACATAAAAAGTCTTTTATCTTCTCTTGGAAACTCTTACCCAGTAAAAAGACTTCTGGGTTTTTTTTTAACAAATGTATTTTTAAACATTTTCTTTAGCTCATTATATATCATTTCCCAGAAAGGTCTTCACTGTATTGTTTTTGGTGCCTGCTAACACCTCCCCCCCCCCTTTCCTTTTTTGCTTCAGCAAGCCTACCCAGGCATGCAATCTTAGCAAGTAATTTTATTTTTAATTGTTTAAAATGGATGATTCCTGTTTATATTTTATTTATAATTGTTTGACACTGTTGGCCTTATTCATATTTTAAATTTCATGCTAACTTGTTTTTTAATGTTTGTTTTTATAAGGGTTTTTTTTAAAAAAATGATGACTAATTTAAGCAGTGTCCTTTGTACGCTGCTTAGAGGTCTTCCGATGACTAAAGTAAACATATCAATTTTGCTAGGTAAATAAATAAACAAATATCGGCCACAAAGTGCTCACCCGCCAGCCCCTCCTCACCATTAAGTTCAAAGTCTAAAATGACCTAATTGCGACGTTGCCCATCTCTGCTGCAAAGTGCTCTCAGGAGTGCATGCTTGTGCAGAAGAAGGAAAGTGGTTACTTAATCCTATCCCTGCCGTCTGACTTTCCCCTCAAATTCTCCCACTATCAGTTTTGATCCCTGCTAGTCAGTACTGGATCTGGGTGGAAGTAGCTTTGTGGGAGGGTCAGGGTAAAGGAACTTGGAACAAATCCCTCCCCCCTCCCAAGGGCACTTTGCAACTTGGCATAATGTGTGACTGCTAATACAACCAGTGCCAGATTTACATATAAGCCAAACAAGCTATAGCTTAGGGCCCCACTCTCGGGGGGGGGGGGGGGCGGAATTAAAGGGGAAAAAATCTGGATGTACATTTCCATAACATAAGCTTAACAATTACAGTGGATGCTCGGGTTGCGAACGTGATCCGTGTGGGATGCACGTTCGTAACCCGCAGCGTTCGCAACCTGCAGTGGTGCGTCTGCGCATGCGCAAAGCGCGATTTAGCACATCTGTGGATGCGCAACCGCCAAAACCTGGAAGTAACCCGTTCTGGTACTTCCAGGTTTTGGCGGTCTGTAATCCGAAAAACGCAACCTGAAGTGTCTGTAACCCGAGGTATGACTGTATTTTAATAAAATACACATTTTGTTATGTGCAAATGGCTTTAGATACCTATTAGGTACATAAATTACCATATAGCATACCGTGGTACCTCAGGTTACATACGCTTCAGGTTACAGACTCCGCTAACCCAGAAATATTACCTCGGGTTAAGAACTTGCTTCAGGATGAGAACAGAAATTGTGCTCCGGCGGTGCGGCAGCAGCAGGAGGCCCCATTAGCTAAAGTGGTCTTCAGGTTTAAGAACAGTTTCAGGTTAAGAACAGACCTCCAGAACAAATTAAGTTCTTAACCCGAGGTACCACTGTATATCCAACACAAAAAAACCAGTGACAAATTGTGTTGACAAAGGACAGCTGGACATATAAAGGGCCCCATTACCTTCAGTGGCTTAGGGCCTCAGCAAACCTAAATCCAGCCCTGAATACAACTGTTGGCTACAGTCCAACATGGGGTTTGCCCCTCACTTTCTTAGTATGGGTAAATGGTCCATGGCTTACCCAGTGGATTGCCATACCCTTTAACGTGGGCAATATCCATGGACCTCTAACATAAACTCATGTAAGTGTCTTAGCAGGAGGAACACATTTCCCCCTCTCCACAATCTTTTCGGCTTCTGGATTTAGCTTTGCTCCATTTCCTTAATCACTGCCTTTCAGGACACGGGGAATAGACTGCATTCAGCTTTGCATATATAATTGCATCTGTGACCCTTGACAGCTTTAATCAACATATGGAATTTAAATACATGCCGCTATTCCCCCGTGGCTTGGTTAGACGTTTAAATCTGCCTTGAAATCAATAGCCTGCATCAGTGACTAAATAAAATTAGCAATAGGCTGGAAGTGAAATGGAAGCTACTCTTGAAGAGTATTTGCAGAGAGCCTCCATCCGCCCCCCGCCCTTCCAGGAGGCTGTGCCATCTGGAACTGTGACATTTCCAACTGCAATGCTAGCGATGGAGAGCCTTCAATAACCGTTTCGTCACCAGCAAAAGGGGCTGTACATGGGGCTGATTTGTAGTTTGGCGACAGAATAGTTCTGTCCTGGTTAACCAGTGGCAAGGCTTTACCTGGCAAGATGGGTGGAGGGCGGCGAGCTTCTGTGGCTGGAAATGTTTAAGGACAGCACCTTTGTGGCTGCCAGGACCACATAACACTGGTCCTGAGAGACCTGCATTGGCTCCCAGTACGTTTCCGAGCACAATTCAAAGTGTTGGTGCTGACCTTGAAAGCCCTAAACTGCCTCGGTCCTGTATACCTGAAGGAGCGTCTCCACCCCCATCGTTCAGCCAACACACTGAGATCCAACACCGAGGGCCTTCTGGCAGTTCCCTCATTGCAAGAAGTGAGGTTACAGGGAACCAGGCAGAGGACCTTTTTGGTAGTGGCTCCCGCCCTGTGGAACACCCTCCCATCAGATGTCAAGGAGATAAGCAGCCATCTTATCTTTAAAAGACATCTGAAGGCAGTACTGTCTAGGGAAGTTTTTAATATTTAATGCTGTATTGTTTTTAACACTCAATTGGGAGCCGCCCAGAGTGACTGGGGAAACTCAGCCAGATGGGCGGGGTATTATTAATAATAATAATAATAATAATAATAATTTATTATTTGGATAGGTATTTGGCCTCTTGGCTGGCACCTGCTTCCCACCACCACAACAGATAATTAATGCACACACACACTTCGCACATGTAATTTTGGCACGCTTTTAGTTAGGTAGAGTTATTTGGTTGTGGTGTGCAATGTTGAATGAAAGTTTGTCAGGCATCATTAGCAAATGACCCAGAAAGCGATGGAAGATTACTGGATATAAGTGTCTCATGTCCCCAATCTTAAATTCATATTCGTATCCATTTGCTTTTTTAAAAAGTAAATCTGTACATGCCAAATACACATGTGCATGTCTCTCAATACATTATTTTTTGTACATAATTTTTTGTCTAATGCCCACATTTTTGCAAACTGCCCCCCCCCCGCCCCATATGCATTTGTGCACATTACTCTTCCTAACTTACTCCATTTTGGACACTCTTTCCCCTAATATACTTGTTTTTGTATGCTTTTATTTGGTTTTCCAGTGGGACCACAACATTCAGAGAAGTGCACCTTTGGAAACGTAGCTATGCTTTGGTTTGCGCATTTGGGTTTGGGAAGCGCGAATAAGCTGGGTTTGCATTAAAATGTGAAAGGAAACTAATTTCCCCCTTCATCCCTGGCTCAGAAACCAAACCAAACACTTGCATTAAAGCTGATGTTAGCCTGGGAGCTCCTCCCTTACTTTGTTTCAATTGGCTGAATTTGATTAATAAAAAGCATTGCTTTTCCTTATTCCCCCACCAACCCACAAAAAATGAGCCCTAAACTCCTCTAAAACAGACTTTCAAGCAGACTTTGAAAGTAAGAAAAAAAGCACTTTTAAAATAGATTTTATGTTATTAGCTTAAAAATGCAACAAAATGTAAAGCCCCGCTGACCTGTTTGAAGGTCCAAATGGAAGCAACTTGGCCAGTCTAGAACAGTGTTTCCCAACCTTTTTTGGGCAAAGGCACACTTGTTTCATGAAAAAAATCTCGAGGCACACCACCATTACAGCCCCGTGACGTCAGCGCGCAGCGTCACGCCGGGAGGGACGCACGAAAGTGTAAGTTTCAATTTTTCCCCCTCCCCCTTGCCTTCCTTCTGTGCCAACCGCCAAAAAGCCAAGAAAAAGCCAAGACTTTAGGGCAGCAGGTCGACACGGAAGAAGCTCCTACCTAAGGACAGGTGCGATGGCCGTGTCCTCTTCTGCCACACTTGGCAGCCCTGCCTCACGGTCGTGACTCCCACCCTCATTTCTCCCCGCAGGTCGAGCGGCACAGGCAGCCCAATGTGTCCAGCCCAGACACAAGCCCCGCTTCCCCACTCTAGATCCTGAATGCGACCAAGTGCTCTGGACTCCCGAGCAGGGTGGGAAAGAGGACTCGCATCTGGTAGCCTCCGGGCTCCTCGCCTGCTCGAGGGATGGCATTGCAGGCAAGCTGCCGGCCGTCGCCATCGCCACCCCCTCATGCGAGTGGACCTGCCCGGAGTGGTGGGCCGGGGGAGGCTCGCTCTCTGTGGGGATGTGGCCCGCACGCGCGGCCCCGCTTCCTCCTGCCCAGGGCTGAGCTCCTTACCCGCGATCTCGGTCTCGCGCACGCGGATCCCACTTATTCCGAAGCTCGCGCCACTAGCCGGGGCTCTCACACCGTGCCATGGCGAGGCGGTGCGGCCCACTGACGTCATCGCGGCTCGCCGCCGCCCTCGACTTCCCTGTTCCCTCCCCTCCCTCGGGTCGCCGTGGTTACCGAGGACTGCAAGCTGCTCGGGCGAGCGTGGGGCATTAAGTGGGAGAAGGAAAATTAAAATTAAAACTCGCCTGAAGGCCGCCTCTCCGGATATCTTTCGAATTTTTTAATTTTTCCCGCGGCACACCAGGCAACGTCTCGCGGCACACTAGTGTGCCGCGGAACACCGGTTGGGAAACACTGGTCTAGAAGGCAGGTAGCTGTTTTGCAGTATAAGGCAAAACCAGGTGTGTCCACTAGGTGTCTCTCTGTGCTCTGTGTACAGACATAGGCCAATGACCTGCCTTCTATTCTGCAAAAGTGTTGGGCAACCAAACAGTGCTTACTGTCAAAGAGATGTGAAGCCTTAGCCATGAATGATCTGCTAGCAAGGGCTGGCTGCCATAATGGACTGCCATGCTTATGCCTAGGTGGCGATGTGGAGAGAATTCTGTCATTATTCTAGAGATGGACTAAGTGAATTATAGTCCATCTTTCCTCTGGAATTGCAATTCCCCATTTGTTTTAACAGAGAGTCCAGGCGACATCTTTGTCAAATCATTGTAACTCATTGTTTTCTGCGTTGATTTATGTCAGTTTTCCGGATTGAATAAGGGACGGTCGCAGCTTATCCAGTGTGGGCAGGCAAAATGCTGCTATTCAGGCTTAAAGACAGCTTCTCCCCAAGCCTGGGTCTCCAGATGTTGATGGACTACAATTCCCATAATCCCAACTGGGCATCATGTGGGCTGGAATTGATGGGCGTTACAACATCTCGGGACTTGAGTAGGGTCGACACCTGTGCTGTATAATACAGGATTGTCCTGTATTTCAATGTAAAATGTTACGTCCTGTATTGATACAGTTTTGTCCTGTATTTCAGGTCTTCTCTCTCTTTCTCTACCAAGTTAGGGATCCTCTCCAAATGCATGTGTTGGAAAAGGTGTGTGATAGGTCATGTATTTAAGCTATGGGTGGCCAAGCATAGACAAATTTACAAATGTGTGTGTGTGTGTGTGTGTGTGTGTGTGTGAGAGAGAGAGAGAGAGAGAGAGAGAGAGAGAGAGAGAGAGAGAGAGAAATTCAAGAGGGACCATCCTGTTAGACTGCAATACATTGTAATGGATTGCTTTGAATTCTGTACCAGATAAACAAAAAATTGTCCACCAACTTCTCCGTTCACCCTGTCCTGTATTTTGCCAGAACAAAGGTGGCAACCCTAGACTTGAGACTTGGAAAGGCTGTCTTTAAAGGGGATACATTCCAAATGAGGGACGCGGGTGGCGCTGTGGGTTAAACCACAGAGCCTAGGACTTGCCAATCAGAAGGTCGGCGGTTCGAATCCCCGCAACGGGGTGAGCTCCCATTGCTCGGTCCCTGCTCCTGCCGACCTAGCAGTTCGAAAGCACGTCAAAGTGCAAGTAGATAAATAGGTACTGCTCCAGCGAGAAGGTAACTGGCATTTCCGTGAGCTGCTCTGGTTCGCCAGAAGCGGCTTAGTCATGCTGGCCACATGACCCGGAAGCTCTACGCTGGCTCCCTCGGCCAATAAAGCGAGATGAGCGCCGCAATCCCAGAGTCGGCCACGACTGGACCTAGCTGAAGGTTTTGTTTGTCTCTCATAATAGCCATGGCCTCTACACTGTGCCATGTGGACTTGCTACTTTTCATATGCTGCTTATCCTATGTTCTGCTTGCTCACTTTTAGAAGTAGACAAATCCTCTTCTTCTTCTTCATCATCATCATCATCTTATTATTTGTATCCTGCCCATCTGGCAGGGTTGCCCCAGCCACTCTGGGCAGCTTCCAACACATATAAAACATCAAACATTAGAAACTTCCTGAATCAGGGCTGCCTTCAGATGTCTTCTAAAAGTTGTATACTGTAGTTCTCCTTGACATCTGATGGGAAGGCATTCCCCAGGGAGTGCGCCATTGCTGAGAAGGCCCTCTGCCTGGTTCCCTGTAACTTCTCAAAGTGAGGGAACTGCCAGAAGGCCTTCGGAGCGGGACCTCAACGTATTTTCACTCAAAATGCAACTTTTCAAATGCACTTTTGATAGGTTTACTTGAGCTGAGAACTGTGCCAGAGCATTCAACAAGAGCAAAATCCAGCGAATAACTAGGCTCCGATCTGCACATTAGTTTTGAAGGTTGTGCACCAGGCCTGTTTGTATCGAAATTCATAAAGATCAAATGCTCAGCCTTCCCTGTTCACTATATACTGAGGGAGAGCCCAACTGCACATGTCACACCAATGACATACCTAGCAATCATGTCACGTGTTTTAAACACCAGATTTGAGGCAATTCTTCCCATGATGCTTGTAGAGATTGCTGTGCAATAAGCCTTCCCTCCCCAGTCTCAATTTCCATTAAAATCCCCTCCCCCCTCCCCGGTGGGGCAATTACCATTAGGGGGGTGGGGAATCCCCCAACAGAGCCATGTTGTCATTCTGGGTTACTGCAATACAATGCCAGGAACTTGGTCACGCTTCAAAACCAGCCGAGCTCATCTTCTGCAGGCAATAAAAGTATAATAGTTGCTCACACAGAGCAGTAGGATGAGTGAGACTGAGAGTCTATCAAAAGCATCCACTGCCATAAGCACCCCCCGTGTAACGTTTCTGTGCGAGCCTTGAAAAGATTTCATCTAAAGCCCATAATGACAGGCTATAAATTATGTGGGTGCCAGAGCATGCAGTGCTCATCAAGGTTTTTAACGTGGAAATGTCACTGGAGGAAGCTTCTGTTTGAATGAGGCTGAGCAAGGGGAAGTTGTAAATCCTGGCTGTGGTGTCAGGTGAGCACCCTACTCACACTGGCTGCAAGGCTAGTAAAAAAAATACGGGCCGCATTTGTGAGCAGTAGATTTTGTGCATCATGACACACTTTCCCCTGAGGGTTTCCTGCAGCACTCTTTTATTTTGCTTTTTCATCCACTCATGGCGTAGCAGACTCGCTGCTAAAACCACTGCTAAACATTAGTAAATACACCTTGCCTTTTGCAAACATATGTTCTGGACTACCACCCCTCCCTTCTCTGATGATTGTCAAATCAAGTGGAGGAGGAGATTGTCATCTTCCTGCCTACCCCCTGTTCTGTCACATTCGTCCTATTTTCAGAATTATATTCTTGACTGTTGCTGCAAAAGACTGCGGAGAGAATAATTGGGTGCACTCTTCCCACCTTGGATCAAATCTATGCTTCCAGGTGCCATAAGAAAGCTGCAGAGATAGTGCAGGATAGTGCACACCCTGGAAATGATCTCTTTCAGCTTCTTCCTTCTGCAAGAAGGTACAGGGTTATAAAGACTAGGACTAGACGCCTAATAAACAGTTTCTATCCAAATGCGATTTTGGTTTTAAATGCAGTGTAAGGTAGTCTCTATGGGAGTATATTGTATTTAATTATGGGGTATCAGAGTTTTTAGGGGGCTAACCAGGATGGGATAGCTGGGATAGCAGGCTTGTTGTATAAGACGCAAGATCCAAAAGCATGACAGTTTCTGGTTTTTGAATGTCTGATGTAGATTTTTTCAATTTCGTTGTTCTGTATGGGACAATGACAATGAAGATTATTGTATCGTATCGTAAATCCTCCTCCCTTAATCTGGCATCAGTGTGGCTTCCCCAAGGTCACCCAGTAAGCTTCATGGCTGAGTGGAAACTAGGACCCTGGTCTCCCAGATCCTAGTCCAACACTCTTAACTACTATACCACACTGTCTCCTATAGAAGTATAGCTGCATAGGAAGCAGTGTCAGAGAGAAAGAGAGAATATTATGGAATTATAAAATTTTTGTGTTCGGTGTGCAAGGGATCTGTTCATATGTATGTATGTATGTATGTATGTATGTATGTATGTTCATAGCTTGCAGGCACGGACAGATCGCAAACTGGTGCTCAGCTCTCATAAATGAACCATGATGTGAGAGGAGCGTGGGGTAGATGAGATAACAAGCAGCTGTGCTTCTGACCATATCATCCTACCACTGTCGACAGAGCCATTTTCAACATTTCCTTCATGGATCAAAGTATGCATGTTCCCTTCACTTGGCCATTGCTAAGGGAAGGTGGGATTTTTTTCAGCCTGTCATCTTTCAGTGGCATTTTCCAGCCTGCCACCTCAGCTAGATGGGAAAACAACAGGCTGGCAAATGACAAATTCTAGCTCCAGGATGCCCTAGACGTCGTCTGCTTTTGCAAGTGACAGGTGACTCCCTTGCCAAAATGTGTGCTACAGCTGCTAGAAGCAAGGATCTTTGAAAGGTACCCAATCTTGCCATCAAACCATTGCAAGTTTGAGCAAGGCCAGTGAAAGGAGAGTGCTTGTCAACTAATGTTGGAGAAAAACAACAACTTACCTCCAGATTAATTATCTGTGTGCCCAGGCTCCATGTAGCTACTATGGCTAATAGCCATTGTTAGACCTATGCTCCACTAATTTTTCCAGCTCTTAAAAAAAAAAAGAGGCTAAGCTAATGGCCATCATCACATCTTTGGCCTTGGCCCAGTATACCTGAAGGAGCATCTCCACCCCTATCGTTAATCCCAGACACTGAGGTCCAGAGCTGAGGGCCTCACTGCGAGAAGCGAAGTTACAGGGAACCAGGCAGAGGGCCTTCTCGGTAGTGGCACCCGCCCTGTGGAACGCCCTCCCATCAGATGTCAAGGAAATAAACAACTGCACAACTTTTAGAAAACTTTTAGTTTTTATGTTCTAACATGTTTTTAATATTCTATTGGGAGCCACCCAGAGTGGCTGGGGAGGCCTGGTCAGATGGGTGGGGTATAAGTAATAAAAAAGGTAAAGGTAAAGGTACCCCTGCCCGTACGGGCCAGTCTTGCCAGACTCTAGGGTTGTGCGCCCATCTCACTCTATAGGCCGGAGGCCAGCGCTGTCCGCAGACACTTCTGGGTCACGTGGCCAGCTGCATGCGCACGGAACGCCGTTTACCTTCCCGCTAGTAAGCGGTCCCTATTTATCTACTTGCACGCGGGGGTGCTTTCGAACTGCTAGGTTGGCAGGCGCTGGGACTGTGCAACGGGAGCGCACCCCGCCGCGGGGATTCGAACCGCCAACCTTTCGATCGGCAAGTCCTAGGCGCTGAGGCTTTAACCCACAGTGCCACCCGCGTCCCCTACTTATTATAAGTAATAAGTAATAAGTTATATTATTTATTATTATTATTATTATTATGAATAAATGGAAGAAAGAGAAGCATTTATCTCCATTCAGGAAGCCACGTCCCTTAATTCTCACAACTCAAACTGCTTAACTCTGAGGTGGGGTGGGGGCTCTTCCAAAATTAAGTGAATGCATGGCACTGTATACTTTCATTATTCCTCAGCTGGTTTTCCTCCATCATACACACACCTTTACCTTTATTGGCTAGAGCTGCTCTTCGTGAAGACTTGGGTTTTTGCCATTTGCTGCAGTACTAATGCGACACGTTCTTATTACAGCCTTATGTTAGAGTGGACTCTGAGTTCATAGGGGTACTGGGCCTAAAGCCTGCAGCATATATGATGTCTTAGCAAAGATTCAAAATCCTGACAGCATGGATGAAACTGAACGAGATGATCTCATCCCGATCCCTGAGTGGATATTAATCCACCACGCAGAATGAACCATACCACTTGGCAGCGTTGCAAGTCCCTCCTTGGGGAATGCCTAAGAATAGCAGGTGTGTGTGTGTGTGTGTTGTGGAGGGAGGGAGTGGGCTACAGACAGGGAAAGGAGCCTGCAGGTGTACTGGCAGAAGTATACGGCTCCCTGGACTGCACTTGTCTAAAGCCGATTCGATTAATAATCCCTTTACTTGTCATCGGATTAACCCCACCAAGTGGGGATTGTAGGTGTGCGGCGGGGAGGGGGAAGTTTACAAAATGTACAAGCAACCTTTGAGAGACTCTTCTCTTTCCTAACTGGTAGTCTCTTGAGAGCAGGATTTGAGCTACAGCTTGCCAATAGATGAAACGGCTCGTTCCTGTTTCAGCGCTGAAGTGTCACCCAGAAATGCAGTGTAGAAGTTGAATCTTAAAAGGATGCAGATTTGAGGTTTTCCTGTCAGACCCCTGTCACGCCTTTTTGGCATGCAGAGCTGGCAGCTAAAAAGCACATTATTAATATTGTTATTGAGATTCATTGGGTTGCCTTTATGTAGGTGGAGAAAGCTACTTATGTGCCCAACTGATCCTTGCATTCTGCAGGTGAGGCGTGTCTGTGGATGCTGATTCATTGAAAGGCCCTTTCCACATAATATAGGAACTGGGCCTTTAACATTGTGTAAGTCCTTCCCCTTGAATAGTAGACAGTTGAATAGTTGTCTTTTCAGTGCCTGCTGGAGGGTGCTATTAGTGTGCTTTGTTTTTATTATGTATTTTTTAATCTTGTATTTTTATGCTGTGACATCTTTGGAAGAAGGGTGGTATCCAAATTTAATAAATGAAATGAAATACAGTCATACCTTGGAAGCTGAATGGAATCTGTTCCGGAAGACTTCCAAAACGTTCGAAAACCAAAGCACGCCTTCTGATTGGCTGCAGGAAGCTTCTGGCCGCGGAAGCCTGGTGGGGCGTTCGGCTTCCAAAAGTAGTTCGCAAACTGGAAAGCTCACTTCCAGGTTTGTGACATTCAGGAGCCAAAACGTTCGAGAACTAAGCTGTTCGAAAACCAAGGTACGACTGTATAAATAAATAAAATAAAATAAAATATTGAAGACCTTCCCTTTCAACAAGCCTTCTAAGATGAGATTTGTATATGAAATTTGACTCATACAGTGGTACATCGGGATGTGAATGGGATCCATTCTGGAGCCCCGTTCGCATCCTGAACAGAACGTAAGACACGACTGCACATGTGTGAGTCGCGTTTCACCCTCTTCCGCGCATGCACGTGACATCATTTTGACCGTCTGCGCATGCGTGAGCGGCGAAACCCGGAAGTAACACACTCCGTTACTTCCCGGTCGCCACGGAGCGCAACTCGAAAATACTTATCCTGAAGCATATTTATTCCGAGGTATGACTGTATAACCAGCATGCTTGAGTCTAATTAATTCATGAAGGGGTTAAAACCATAGAGTAAACTGTCCTGTTTTAGGAGGTGTCTTCATGTTGCTGTCACTCCTAGCACCAGTGTCTAGAAACACCCACAGTGAGCTTCATATCAGAAAAGGGAACTGAGCCAAAGTTTTCTCCCGCACAACCTCAGCACTCTTGCTTAAACTCATGTTTGAATTTTTAAATAATCAGCACTGATCCCATTGTGGCTTGTCCTGCTAGCTCACGTGTATGTACCTGTCTGAAAGGAAAGCTGCAAGACTTAGCAAACTACCTACAGCCTGTTCTTGTGCGTGGAAGGAAGTCCCATAGAGCACAATGTACCTTACTCTTCTGCAACTGAGCGTAGAATTTCAGCCTTCCTGAGGATTCCTAAGCATGTTTACTCGGAAGTCACATCCAGTTCAATAGGATTTGCTGCCAGCATGTTTAGGATTGCAGCCTGGATCAGTTATAAAACCATTATTTGCACAGGGCTTGTCTGGAGTTCCTAAACATTGTTTTTTAAATCATTGACCTGAGACAAATTAGTGGATAATATATATTTTTTCTCCCCCACATTGACGGTTTCTTATCAGAGGAAATGTCCTTGGAATCAGGGCTCGCTGTTGTTTGAGAGCTTTATCTGTGCGACAAATTCCATTCTGTAGGCTCTTATGCCAAAAATGGTTAGATGCGCATTCTTAGGGAATGACTGTTTGGGGCACTGAGTATGAACTCATTGGATAGTTTTAATAATAACAAAATTCTTTCAGATTGTCCAGAGTGTTCAGAGCACCCATACCTGCTATCTGATTTCATTCTCACAACAACCAGCTGGGGTAGGTTAGGCTAAGAGAAAGTCACTAGCCCAAAGTCACACAAACATAAACCCTTAGCAGATTGAGTGTTTAGACTTGGACCGGAAAGACCCAATTGAAACACTCTTGCCTGCTGCACTGAATGTGGTTAAGATGTATAGTCCACTTTTCAGGGATCAACTTACTAAACAATTTGAGGCCAAGATATTTGAAGGGCTGGCTTCTTCTACATGAACTGTCTTTTACAGTCACCTCCATGTCTAGGTGGCTGGGACAGAGCCTTCTTAGTAGTGGCTCCAAGGTTGTACAATGCCCTTCCATGGGATGTTGGGGCTAGACAGAGCATATTTGGAAGCTGCTGTGCTGCCAAATACAGCAGTTATTTCCAAGAATATTAAGACAAAAGGAATGAGGAGGTGGAAGGGGAACCAAAACAGTTTTATTAACAAATAAACAGCAGGCATGCAAAGCATAAAACAAAACATACCTGACAGGGGCTACCCAATCTCCCCTTCAGCTGCCCGGAGCCCCAGGTAGAGCAGCAGGAGAAAGACCCCGGCCGTTGGTCTCCCAGCATCAGGTCCTTTGATCTGGGTTTAAGCTCTCTGGGCCGCTCCCACCTATGGCTTTTATAGCCTGCCTTGATGTAATCAAGTGTACCTGGCATTACTCATGATTAGCCCAGGACCCTGAGATGGAATTAATACAGAGCGGCTGAGAGTCTCCCACTACCTGCAGCCAGGCATCCAGCCAGCACTTGCAACACAGAAGAACCCAAGAAAACTCCCGACAGGTGTGTGAAACACAAGAATCCAGCAGACCTCAAACTGGGGATGTTAAAGGGAAAGGGACAGGCCACGTAACTCCTCAAAATACAATTGTCTTCCGTATTTCCACTACAGCTGCGAGGTAGGCAGGGGGGCACGTGGGGAGGAGAGGGAGAGGAAGTTCTGTTGTGTGAGCGGAAGTCACATACAGTGGTACCTCAGGTTAAGTACTTAATTCGTTCCGGAGGTCCGTTCTTAACCTTAAGCACCACTTTAGCTAATGGGGGCCTCCTGCTGCCGCCGCGCTGCCGGAGCACGATTTCTGTTCTCATCCTGAAGCAAAGTTCTTAACCTGAAGCACTATTTCTAGGTTAGCGGAGTCTGTAACCTGAAGCGTATGTAACCTGAAGCATATGTAACCTGAGGTACCACTGTATTGTGAAGTGACTTCATTGGATACAATCCACTGTCACAAAATATGTCAGATTTGTCAAGTTGTTTTGTTGCTCAAATTTGGGTATTATGGATTAGATTCCGCCTACTCTTTTACCGAACCAAGATGTTTTTTCAGTGAAAGCTATCCATTACTGTCTAGTAATTCTACTAAGGTTATAAGTCTATAAAATAGTTTAGTTCCTCAATATGGTACCAACCACCCCATTTTGAAGTCTGTATAATAGGAATTGTGCTGACGGATGAAAGTAGAATATTGTTTTCCACTAGCAATGTTCTCTCGATAAAGAGATGTTTAATCGCTCATCAGTGTCGGAAAGCAGGCTAAGTGAGGAACATTTTGCTGTATTAAATGCAGAAGACAGTTCAATTTTATCCATAAGTGAAATATAAAGATTAAGGTTTTTCCATCAGAATCATTACACTGATTCTTACACTGTTCAGTCTGCATTTTTTCAGTGAAGCTCCACAAATTTATTGCCCTCTCGGGCTAAATGCATGAAACCGATAGCCCACTTGGATATTAGATTTTTAAAAATTATCTATTATTGACTATGGGTTTTTTGGTTTTTTTTACACAATTAAGGCTGCGATCCTTACCTGGGAGTAAGACTAACTTAACGGATTGAGAGTTACTTCTGAGTAGGTATGCATAGGATTACATTGTAATGGGGTTGTTTTTCCCCCTGTGAAAACTACTCATTTTCAACGCCCAACATGGCTCATCATTTTATTAGGCTCATAGATTGACAAAAAAGGGGCTACCTTATTTTTTTTCACTCCAGATAGTAATGCTAAGGGATTCTGTACCAGTAATATCAGTAGATGGAGGGGATCTGAGTAGGAGTAGTTTCTCAAATCCCTTCAGCCCTGTGGCGTGACAAACTCCACTTGCAGAAATCCCTCTCCTGCACGACTACTAATGATACAACCGCTCTGCGCTCTCTCTCTCATGTTGTACCTCATGAAAATTGCATGGGGGAGAATATATTCCATTTAAATTGAAACAGCTTTGGATAAAAGAAGAGAATAGAACACTCGATCATGTAGGAGTGTTTTTGTTTTTTTTAAGGGCAGGGTGATGTTGTTTCCTTCTAATCCAAAGAAGAAGGGATCTTTCATCTGTTATTAAAGGTGACTTGCTAAACAGCCAAGAACATAAGAAGAATAGAATTGTAGAGTTGAAAGGGACCACGATGGTCATCTAGTCCAACCCCCTGCTATGCAGGGATCTTTTTATATATATATAATTTTTTATTAGTTTTTTAACATATCATTTTCAACAATAAACATACTTTTACATTTTATTCAATTTCTTTGACTTCCATCAGTCCTGTCTGAAAATTTTCCAGTCTAATCTCTCAGTATGCATTTCTTATTTTCCCTATTACATTTCAAACTCCTAACCAATTTCTCTATCTTTTTCTACTTTGTAACACTTCGTATATTTCTCCTTACAAAACTTCTTGTGGTCCTACTAGCGTAATTTGTTGATTACAGTTGTTCTTCAAATAATTCATATACTTCTTCCCATCTTCTGTAAATCTCTGGTCCCGCAGGTTTTGAATCCTTCCTGTCATTTTGTCCAATTCTGCATAGTCCATTAATTTTGTCTGCCATTCTTCTTTTGTCGGAATTTCTTCTTGCTGCTGTGCAGGGATCTTTGGCTCAAAGTAGGGCTCGAACCCCTGACCCTGAGATTAAGTGTATCATGCTCTACTAACCGAGCTATCTCTCTGCTGCTCTCAAATATCAGGCCAATAGCCCTTCTTATTCCCACATCCTGTTCCCACAGTGGCCAACCAGAGATGCTATGGCTGCAGTCCTACACCCACTTCCCTAGGGATTTACTTCTAAGTAGGCATGCATAGGTTTCTGCTGTAAGCGGGCTTTGGGCTCTTGCAGCAGATATTAAAATGCCAGCCATGTGGAAAAGGGCAGTGATATTTGTTTGTTTGTTTGTTTGCTTGCTTGCTTGCTTGTTCCACGTGGCAGGAGCTGTTCAGAGCTTTTAAAATGGCTTTTATCTCTCCAGGCTTCTTCTCTGCTTCTTACACAGTCATATCAGCTGTGCTTCTACATCCTCATATATATGTATTTGTGTGTGTGTCCATACACACTTTATGGTCTGCCTGGGAACAGTTAGCTTCTGCTCAGAAAAAGTGAGTGTTTGCTGGCTGCTCTGTTTGATTGAATGAACACAACTGCTGTAGAAGAGCCCAGCTCTGTTCCCATCTACGTTTTGTTGTTTACGATCTTGGTTCATACTTTTGCCATTAGCTTTTTCATGGGTCATGCATGCAGCCATTTCCATTCTGGACTAGAAACCCGACCTTCTTGGATCTAGCTGGGTGTTCAGCTGCTTTTGCTAATTGCTGGAGAGGTGAGGGAGGAAAAAGCTGTACAATCTAAAGCAATGCGCAGAGAGTCGAGCTGTTCCAAATTCCCCACTCCCTCCCTCTTTCACACAAACAGAAACAAAGATGTTACATCAAGACATAGAGATTTCCCACACATCTCAGAGGCAAGGATTCCTCTTTCTGTAATTACTGAGTAGTACCCTGGACTTATGGAAGGGATGCGGGTGGCGCTGTTGGTTAAACCACAGAGCCTAGGACTTGCCGATCAGAAGGTTGGCAGTTCGAATCTCTGCAACGGGGTGAGCTGCCGTTGCTCGGTCCCAGCTCCTGCCAACCTAGCAGTTCAAAAGCATGTCAAAGTGCAAATGGATAAATAGGTACCGCTCCGGCAGGAAGGTAAACAGCGTTTCCGTGCGCTGCTCTAGTTCGCCAGAAGCGGCTTAGTCATGCTGGCCACATGACCTGGAAGCTTTACGCCGGCTCCCTCTGCCAATAAAGCGAGATGAGCGCCGCAACCCCAGAGTCGGTCACGACTGGACCTAATGGTCAGGGGTCCCTTTACGTTACCTTGCCCTGGACTTATATGGGAACTTGTAATTATTCAACTCCAGCTCCTATCATTCCCAGCCATCAAGGTCAGGGATGATGAAAGTTATCATAAAGCAACATCTATAAGACTGCAAGTTCCCCAAGTTCACTGTAAATCCCATTGAGTCAAACTTTACCTATTCATTCCAAGTAAATGTGTATAAGACTTTGACATCAGCCCACAATAGGGCTTGCCCAGTGAAAAGCTGGAGAAGTGACTGTTCATCAGAACCTCTGTGTCTTTACCTGGCCTTGTAAATAAAAGAAGCAGAACTGGGGAAAAGAGTAAAATTAATAAGCAATAAAAATGTCTTTGTTTTGCATACTTTATTCAGTTTGCAGCACTTTGCCTTTCTTGACACAAAAGATGTCTTACCAAGGTGCAGATTAAAATAAAAAAAAAACAGAGCACACTAAGCTCTGCATAGAAACTATCCATTATTTAGCAGAAGAACAGTGCAGAAGATGCTGGACTCAAACGTGAATTGCAAAGAAACTGCAGGAAGTTCTTATTTGGAACATAAAAGGCAGCTGTTCTAGCCGTTTAATGGCCCTTTTGCTGTGTCACCAGAAGATGCTGCTGCCACAGCTACAGATGGAACTAATTGACCTGAACGACTCACAGATGTTGACAAACAAAAGAGAAAATATCCAGCGTATTGCCATTGTCTGAGCCAACAAAGCCAGGGGAAACTTAATGAAGCACCGATTAAGATTTCCCTCTATTTTAAAATAAAACCCCCCAATCTGATGCTCTCCATCTTCAGTGTAATCCTGAGAAACATGTTCTTATTTTGAAATGGCATTAAAAAAACCCCGAATCCCCCACCTCCAGCTTAACCTAGCCTGCACAGCAGGGCCTTACAGTAAAAGTACATCGTATCACATACCCTCCAACATTTCTATGATGAAAATAGGGACGTCCTAAGGAAAAGCAGGACATTCCGGGATCAAATCAGAAATTGGAATGGCTTCTGCAAATCCGGGACTGTCCCTGGAAAATAGGGGCATTTGGAGAGTCTGGTTTCAGTTAATCCTGACAACAACTCTATAATATCTTCATGGTGTATTGTAGGGGGGAGTTTGATTAACAGCATGGTGGCTTACCTAATACTACCCAGTGAGTTCACCTTGTGAGGAATTCCTAAGACCACAAGATGAGCTCTGCTCTGACAGTGGTCACCCAGTTGCCTGCAGTAACTGTAGCTTCCAGCAACTGATCTGCAGAAGCATGACTGGAGGCAGAACATAGCCACCGATTTCCCATCTCTTGAGCTGTAATCCTATGCAGTGGTACCTTCATTCTCAAACTTAAACCATTTTGGAAATCCGTTCCAAAACCAAAGTGTTCCAAAACCAAGGCACGCGTTCCCATAGAAAGTAATGCAAAATGGATTAATCCGTTCCAGACTTTTAAAAACAACCCCCAAAACAGCCATTTAACATGGATTTTACTATCTAACGAGACCATTGATCCATAAGATGAAAGCAATGATCAATATACTGCAGTCACGCAATCAATCAATCAATCAATCAATCAGTAGCTGAACTGGGTTCCACATAGTCGCAAAAACAAAAGAGCCGCAAAAACAAAAACACAAAATCAATAGCAAAAACAGACAGACCTCTGTGTAACACTCAAAATGGAAGTGTGGCACTCAAATCGGAAGCGTAACACTCAAATTGGAGCACGTTCGGCTTCCAAAGAAAGTTTGCAAATCGGGTTCCAAGTTGTTTGTGTACCAAAGTGTTTGAGAACCAAGGTACCACTGTACTCATTTACTTGGTGGGGGGAGTGGGGCTTACTTCTAACTAAACATGCATAGTGTTATGCGGTTAGGATCTTTGCCATGGAAGAGGCTGACCTCAGCTAAAACTCCATTTCTGTTGATGCCAAGTGTCACTTTATAAACAAACTTCACCTGAAAGCAGAGCAGCAGAACATACCACCTGGAGAACCTCAGCTTTTGCTTCTACTTTTTAAACTTGGAAGTACGTTGCTATAGTGCCTGATGCAAACTCAAAAGCCAGAGGGAGCCAGAGCAGGATTTTCATTTTTAGGAAGTAGAACTTCACTGTCCCTGACTAACAAAAACATTTGAAGAAGTGTGCATGCACACGAAAGCTCATACCAAGAACAAACTTAGTTGGTCTCTAAGGTGCTACTGGAAGGAATTTTTTTTGTTTTGTTTCAAAAACATAATGTTTTGCTGTGCAAAAGTTTCACTGTGGTGTGTAAACAAGTGTTGGGAACTTGGCTTTGTTAGGGCAATAGCACTCATTTTCTTTTCTTTTCTTGGCTAAATTTGAAAATAGATCTTCCAGGCCCCTTATGGCTTTGTCAGCCCCTGCCCCATCCTTTATAGTTAGCATAAAGCTGAAAGAGGTTATCAGCACAGCTTTTGCGGGGAGTTCACATTTTTTAAAGCAATTTGTGTGAAGGAATTGTCGTCTCCCTATTGCTGCAGGGGAACTGGAGCTTGCTATCATGAAATTAACCTCCCCACCTTCTCTCTCGGTTTTTTTTTTTTTTTTTTGCTGCAGCAGTTTCCGAATCAGAAGGGGGCACATCCAGTGCTCATTGTCAGTAGGTTTCCCCTTGGATGGAGTGGTACCCGCAGGCCACCATCCATTTCATGCTGCTTTCTCCTCCAATTGGACTCACACTGGGCTAATTTCTCAGTAAGTACGTTTCCAGCAGCCCTTCACAATCGCCTGAATTGGAAGAGTAAATACAGTTTGTTTTCCCCGCAACATCACTCCATTGCCTTATTGATTGAGAGAATTTACAGAGATGCAGTGAAGGTTTCTCCCTCCCTCTTCTGTATAGTAATTGAAATTGTTATCCAGGCAGCTGCCCTTGTTAAACGGATAGAGAAGGGCGGGGGGAAGAGAATGACTGCGATTTTTCAGGCTTGGATCTGCAGCTGCTTTCTGTGAATGAAGTAGCAAATCTATAGTTAGAAGGGGAGATAGATTGAAATTAAAGCATGCTTTTTTGGGGGGAGATACTTCTGAGCAAGGACATTTTAGACACCATCCCATAGGAATGTCACAGTCTCAAAAATTGGGACTAACATTCTGGTGGGGTGGGGAAGCTAATTCTTCTAACAGGAGCTTTCTGGCATGGCTCCTGTCCTTTGCATTTAACAAGGTCTCAGTAAGTGGAGCTTTCCCCACCAGGCAGCATCTGCCAAATGTCTGCTTGTCTAAAGCGGGCTTCCCTGATATTTCTGAGCCTGGGGAGCCATTTGGAAAGCTGCAAGGCTGCTGTGAGCACCACAAAAATATCCATTTCTGAGAAGGAAAACTGGTAATGCTGAGAAGCACTACCCCATGAAAAGCAATTTACCTACCTGCAAAAACAAGAACAACAAAAACAAAACAGAACACAGACTAAAACAAAAATCCATACTCCCCATCAGGCAGCCCTTCTTAACCAAACCATCAAAATAAAAAGAAACCCCCCCCCGCCCCCCAAAAAACTTATTTTAAAAAACTATGAGGGGAGTGGGCCTTGGGGGCTGCTAAGGAGAGTGCTGGTGGTGCCCATGCACACCACATTGAGCACCCTAATGCTAAATAGCACAGGTAAAGGTAAAGGTAAAGGTACCCCGACCGTTAGGTCCAGTCATGGACGATTCTGGGGTTGCAGTGCTCATCTCGCTCTATAGGCCAAGGGAGCCGGCGTTTGTCCCCAGACAGCTTCCGGGTCATGTGGCCAGCATGACTAAGCCACTTGTGGCAAAACCAGAGCAGCGCACAGAAACGCCGTTTACCTTCCTGCCGGAGTGGTACCTATTTATCTACTTGCACTTTGATGTGCTTTTGAACTGCTTAGGTGGGCAGGAGCTGGGACCGAACAACAGGAGCTCACCCCGTCGCCGGGATTTGAACCGCTGACCTTCTGATCAGCAAGCCCTAAGCTCAGTGGTTTAGACCACAGCGCCACCTGTGTCCCACTAAATAGCACAGGAGCTTTGCCAAAAAAAGCTGGCAACTCTAGTTATAGGTTGTGGCAGCTCACTGATAGGTTGTGTCAGCAGTCTCCTCCTGCTAAATGCCCTATCAGAGTTCAGCTGGTTGTCCCTCTGCTCCCACCCCCGCCCCCGGCATGTCTTTGAAATCTATCCACTAAGCTTTTGTAAAGGTCAGAAGACAAATGGGGCCCTTCAGCATTTTGCAATTAGCGTGCTCTCTATTTGCATATGATAATCAGGCTCTGCATAAGCCCAATTGGCCGAACAGATTAACATTTTGTTTCCTATTAGATAAGAGGCATTTCTCTAATAAAGCAAGCTGCAAGGTCTGTAGTAGCTGACATTTATAGAACAGTTTGGGTCGGTGCCAACCAGTAGCGTGAAGATTAAATAGCAGAACAGAATCCCACTAACACTGTTAAAATGGAAAGGAATAGGCAGCCTTAGAATGCCATCCTAACCTCCTTGCTTCTCCAGCTTCACATCTCAACCTGCATTTGCGTTTATTAGATCTCTAATCTGAAAAAGAGAAGTCTTGCCTTATGTTACTTGACAGAGCAGGCTGCAGTCTCCTTTTCTAAGGCTCTAGGACCAAGCAGCTGTCTTGTAAGTAATATAGGGGACTGGGCTTCTCTCGAGTGCTTTGTAGGACAGGGCAGGAAAGTGATGAATAGCAAAATGCTCCCCCCTCCCTTTGTGCGCATGACCCCCCCCCCCCAGCACTTGGGTCTTTATCACAGTAATTTCCATTTCAGAGGCAGTGTGAAGGATAAATGGCAAAGTGCCAGGGGCAGAAATGAGCCTATCAGCAATTCCGCTTAGCCTAACAGAGCTGCTCAGACTGTAAGTTCTCCTCCTGGGTCAGCCAAGAACTGTCTGTTCTGGGCATCTACATCCTTACTCTTCTGTTAAATCTGGGAGTTTCCCAGCTGAAGCAAGGGGGTCGAACAAGAGGCCTGGACACTTGTTCTTTGTATGTACAGGCAATGCACATGGGCAGGTGGAATTGTACCTGTATTCTCAGTTAGAAATGGGCACACAAATTTCAGTTTCTAGCCTTCCAGACTTGATTCCACCACATTTCCACGTCAGTTTCCGTGGGTGTATTTTTTTTAAAGGCCTAACAAGCATTTGTCAACATTTTATTGTTAGTTACTCCCAACAAACAATTTTGTATGCAAATTTGCCTACTATGCCCGTTCTCACAAGCGGTTTCTCCTAGTAAAAGGCATTTTTAATTCTATTTTTCACTCTGCATTTTAATACAAACTTTCCCCTAATATGTGTTAGCAGGCGACAGTGTTTATCTCCTTCTTGTGAAAAGCTATAGCTGTTGAATCCCCACCCCAAGGCCAAGCTGTCCCCACCCCCACTGTGACCACTTAGCAGATCCTATTCAAGCATGTGAGCCGATCAATCTGATTTGCTAATTCAATCTTCTGCTTCTGTGCTCACTCCCATTGCTTCCCGGGCAAATGTAGTATTGGCTGATGTGCATAAACAGTAGCTTTTACTGTTCCTGAATCATACCACTTGTTGCAGGTGTGTGCATGTGCTGGGGAAGAGACATGTTTGCTTGAATGCTCCTCCCCTGAAAGAAAATCCCCACACAAAGAAAATTAGTATGTCAGGGAGTTTAGATGAGACCTCTTCTCCCTGACTGTTGTTTTCAACGTACATATGGTTACAGGCTAACACTTGGTTACATGATTACAGGCACATTTTCTTGGATTCATGTGACTATGCGTGAAGAGTGTGGAATCTTTGTGCATTGATGAGAGGACATACATGGCTGTTTGTGTATATTTTACACATATCTGAGTGCAGATATGTGTTTGCGCATAGTGCGTCCTTGCTGGGTCCAATGAGAAGCAGCTCATGAACATGGTTTGGGGCTTTTTTAGACACAATGCCATTTACAGTTGTACCTTGGAAGTCCATTCCGGAAGTCCGTTTGACTTCCAAAATGTTTGGAAACCAAAGCACAGCTTCTGATTGGCTGCAGGAAACTCCTGCAGCCAATTGGAAGCCATGGAAGCCCCATTGGACGTGCAGGTTCCAAAGAACGTTTGCAAACTGGAACACTCCCTTCCGGGTTTGCGGCATTTGGGAGCCAAAACGTCTGACTACCAAGGAGTTTGAGATCCAAGATCCAAGGTACGACTGTATTTACTGAATAGATCCTAACCTTGAATAATGTACAGTGGTGCCTCGCAAGACGAAAAGAATCCGTTCCGCGAGTCTCTTCGTCTTGCGGTTTTTTCGTCTTGCGAAGCAACCCTATTAGCGGCTTAGCGGATTAGCGCTATTAGCGGCTTAGCGGGCTTAGCGGATCAGCTGATAAGCGGCTTGGGAAAAAGGGGGGGGGGGAGGAAAAAAACCCTGCAGGAACTTGCAAGACATTTTCGTCTTGCAAAGCAAGCCCATAGGAAATTTGTTTTGCGAAGCACCTCCAAAACGGAAAACCCTTTCGTCTAGCGGGTTTTCCGTCTTGTGAGGCATTCGTCTTGCGGGGCACCACTGTACTGTCACCACATCTAAGAACTTTCACAAGGGTTTGAAATAAGGTTTTGGTTCTGATTAGCACGTTCAATTTTTGCAAGCCGCATTATGCACAGCTTTCTTTGCTTGTAGGAGGAGGACGTGGCACGAGCAATAGAAAACTACTTTTGCCTGCCGTTTGATGCAACTTCTCCTAAGGGAAGGAAGCACTTCCACTCAGTGGCAGATCATCCACTTTGTATGCAGAATGTTCCAGCATCTTTAGTTATGGCTGGGAGAGACATGCCTAAAACCCCGGAGAGCCTCCCAGCCATCGTAGAGGCAATGCTGAGTTAGATGAGCCAATACTCTGACTTAGGATAATTGTACCCAGCTAAAGTACTGGAGAGGGATGCGGGTGGCGCTGTGGGTTAAACCACTGAGCCTAGGACTTGCCAATCAGAAGGTCGGCAGTTCGAATCCCCGTGATGGGGTGAGCTCCCGTTGCTCAGTCCCTGCTCCTGCCAACCTAGAAGTTCGAAAACATGTCAAAGTGCAAGTAGATAAATAGGTACCGCTCTGGCGGGAAGGGAAACGGTGTTTCCGTGTGCTGTTCTGGTTCACCAGAAGCGTCTTAGTCATGCTGGCCACATGACCCGGAAGCTGTACGCCGGTTCCCTCGGCCAATAAAGCGAGATGAGTGCCGCAACCCCAGAGCCGGCCACGACTGGACCTAATGGTCAGGGGTCGCTTTACCTTTAAAGTACTGGAGCTGAAGTGTGTGTGTGGAATTTATCTGCCCTTCCTAATATGCAAATTATCAGTTGCAGTACTATTTTTCTAGAAAAAGAGGTACCAGAACTCATCATGAACCTTTGTTCTCTTAGAATGGCAATGGCGCCCACCTGAGAGGTGCCGGAACTGAGTTCTAATGAGTTCTAACTGGAAAAAAAAAAGCCCTGGTCATTTGCTTCACTGAAAAATTATGAGTTTGTCTTCGGCAGAAAATATCAGAAAAGGTGGAACCTAAATTGAGTGAGCAAAGAATAGTTTGTAGCTGTAAGCACCGCAGAGCGGTTTTCTAACTCTACTTAATCTGCTCTTCTTTCCTGATTTTGTCTGCTCTCCATTAGAATCAGAATTGTAGAGTTGGAAGGGACCACAAGAGTGATCTAGTCCAACCTACTGCAATGCAGGAATCTTTCATCCAATGTGGAGTTTGAACCCACAACCCTGAGATCAAGAGCCTCATCCTCTACCCATCCCAGCCGATCATGCAGTGTTCCCTATTTTTCAGCTGGGCAGGTTGAGCAAATTCCTTTGTCTACTCCGTGTGCACAAGAGCATGTCATAAATATGCTGTTTCTATGGGATAGTATATATGTATATAGTAATAGGGACGTGCGTGGCACTGTGGTCTAAACCACAGAGCCTAGGGCTTGCTGATTAGAAGGTCGGTAGTTTGAATCCCCGCAACAGGGTGAGCTCCCGTTGCTCGGTCCCAGCTCCTGCCCCCCCCCAGCAGTTCAAAAGCACGTCAAGTACAAGTAGATAAATAGGTACCGCTCTGGCGGGAAGGTAGACCGCCACGTTTTCGTGTGCTGCTCTGGTTCGCCAGAAGCAGCTTAGTCATGCTGGCCACATGACCCGGAAGCTGTCTGCGGACAAACGGTGGCTCCCTCGGCCTATAGAGCGAGATGAGCGCACAACCCCAGAGTCGTCCGTGACTAGACCTAATGGTCAGGGGTACCTTTACCTTTATTATAGGGTAAAGTTATGAATAACTGTGTCTCCCAAGAGGCTTTTCCCTTTAAATCATTGGATTTTTGTGTGTGGATATTTGTGGAGAAAATATACCCTGGGTCGATTAATAGAATGATGATGGTCTGGATGGGCAGCATCTTGTAAGCCAATTATCTGAACCAGGGTACTGTGTGGCAATGAGTGGCCCACAATCGTTCTTAAGTAACCTATTGTATAGTGCATATGCACCCGATGCTGGAATTAAGCTTCACAAAGGGATGCTGTGGTCATAGTGAAAATTAGCTCCATTGCTTTTCAGGATACGGACCGGCTTGCAATGTGACAGTCTTCTTCAGCCCTCTCCTTTCAAGGTGCACAGCTAATATTTTTGACAATGTAAAAGTGAATTATGTAGGTGTATACAAATGTGAGAAGCAGGTATTTGAAAATGAGCATGCACACAGGTGCCCTTGTCAGGAAGATGGGATTGGCTGTAGCTTCTTGATAACAGTGCCTTTGTTACCATGAAATGGTTGCAATTAGCCATGTATACATAACACTGCAGTTTGCGGGCTTTTGTTCTCCCTTCCACATTCCTACCACCGCCGCTAATCTTTTTGCGCTGTTTCCGCTAGCGACATTAAGGACATGTCAGACATGTCGCTGAATTATTGTTAATTGTTTTATTGAACCCTGATTAATGCCAAACTGCTTAGCAGCAATTAGACATGTGATCTCTAAGAACACAGGCAACAAGTAACAGACTTGGATGGTCAACTCTACTCCAGAAATAAGAACAGAGGAAACTGGGAAGAGGAGGGGGAACTGACAACAAAGAATCAAACTTTTTCTCAAACAGATGTCTGAACATAGATGACATTAGAACTCTGTCATTATATTTGGACACAAGTGCCAGGAACTGGAGGAGCAGGTGGTGTTGGGAGAACTCTTGTGGACTGAAATGGTCTACAGAGCAACTGTGCCAATACTACACAGTAGCAATTTATTCCAGCACCTCTTTACTGAAAATGAACAGCAAAACGTTAAATAAATCAACAATTGCTTATTGCTTAATATTTGGGATTATAGTTTCTTTAGTTTATCAGTACCTTGCGGCCTTCCACTGTGCATTCCTTGTACATTTTCCATTACAGATACATTCTCTCCAAACCAATAAATTATATATATATATATATACATATGAAAATTATATATAATTTTCATATATATATGAAAATTAATGGATACATTATAGGGGTTTTTTGGGGAGGGGAGGGAGAAGGTATAACCAAACATTTTTTGACATTTATCTTAAAATAAAAGACTTCCTCTTTTCTTTCTCTTAAATGCCTAAATATAAATAATAAAGAACATTGTTATTTACAGTGATATAACTGATATATAACTCATAAAGACAATAAAGACAATAAATGATTGTGGGGGAACATCCACGTATGTACAAGATGTATTTACAGAAAAAAGAATATATACTTAAAATGGTATGTGGCCATTTCATTGTCTACATTTCTCTGCAGCATTTCGTATATATATGTTTGGTTTGTTGGATATTGCCACGGCTGGTAGGAATTCAGCCAGTACTGGAAAAGAGTGAGAACAGCCTTTGCTATGTCTCAAAGTGAAAGATGTGCACTGTTAGCCAGGCTTTCTAAATGCTTAAGGTGCCAATCCTTAGCTGGATTAAGATGAAGGAGCTAAGGGAAAATATGAACATGGTGGCAGCTTTGGGATCAAGAAATAAGAGGTTAAAGGAAACACATAAGACTGTTTCCCAGAGTAGACCCACTGAAACAAATGAACTTAAGCCAATTTATTGCAATGGGTTTACTCCAGTGTTGGGCATCGCCTATATTGTTGGTTGTGCATTAATGGCAGGGTGAGATGGGATACAAAATAAGGATGCAGACAAATTATCCGTTGGCAGATATTTACTTGTGCGGAGAACTCTGATGCGCCATAGCAGCTGCAGAGCTGGGTCTGCCATGCTCTTTCTTACGAGATAGGGTACTATTTGCCACAGGGGAGCATGAACTACATTCAGAATAGGAGTTCTTTATTTTGACTGCTGTTTCGTTCAGGACAAGTTTTTAGCAAACATTAAGTGGGAGACGGGAGACTACACCTAATAAACACATGATGATGGTGCAAAGCTTGAATGCATTAGAACAGAGTGCCCTGAGAATTGAAGTTGCTTTTTTAAAAAATATTAATCATAATAGCAGCTTTTTCTAGAGCTTGCTTTGATGGGTCAGAAATTCTTGCTCATTACCACAGCTGTTGTCTAAGCGTTTGATTTATTTCCTCATGTTTCTCTGTCATAGATGCAGCATTGCTGCAGATGTGCAAATGAGCCATTGCCGATTATTAACCCAGATGGAATGTTCCTGTCATCCAAAATAAACTCTTTTAACATAATACATTTAACTGTAAACAAGTAACGAGAGACCAAACAATTAACAAGAGACCAAAGTTCATGTATATATGAACTAACGGGAAGCTTTATGCTGATCAGAATGTTTTGTTGACCTCTGTTTGTGCCCTCTGTTCTTACACACTTCCTCCAGCATCTGCATGACTGTCACTGGCCAGTGGTCAGCGATGATTGGAATTGAAGTTCCATGACTCCTGGATGGCTGCAAGATCATCATCCCTGTCTTAAGCCACTCTGTATACAGTGGAACCTCAGTTTTTGAACATAATCCATTCCGGAAGACCATTCGACTTCCAAGATGTTTGAAAACTGAAAACTCAATGCAGCAGCCTCAATACAATAGGAAAATTCAAAACAGAAGCTACCTTGGAAGTTCGACTTCCAACGCTCGTACGGAAGCATTTACTTCCGGGTTTTGGGTGTTCTGAAATGTTCGTCAACAGAGACGTTCGAAACCCGAGGTTTTGCTGTATTGTCTTAGGGTTGTAATGCTGAGATTTTTTTAAAAGTCTAAAAGGCCTTACCACCAGTTTTTCATTGAACTTAAGCTACTTCAAAAAATTCTGCCTAAATTTTAAACCACTTGAATCAGCTAATCATTGCTGGCTTCTCTCTTTTTTAGATTTTAATGGCTGTGGGCCCTTTAGCAATCACAACAACTGGGGAAAAAGTTGTTTTAAAACAGATTCTTTTGTACTGTTCCCATTTTGGAAATCTATGACCTCATGTGCTTCAGAGAACAGAGCTTTAAGAACAGAACAGAGAGAAGCTACTACATTTCAGAGGACTGTTGTTAATGTACAGCACATTCCAGGTATTTTTAAAGTAAAGGTGGTGATACATAGGTAACCCATTTTTACTTGGGCGCATGGGAGTATTACCAATCCCCTCATCGTCTAACCACTTAAAATCAGATGTAGTACACAAGACTGTTTTCAGAAGAACTTAGAGATCTAGCAAAAGACACCTAATTCTCTGCAGCCTTTCTGTGATTCGGTTATAAACATCTGCTTCACAAATATTTTACTCATTCATAGGTGTTTGCTCTTGTTAACGAAGTGATCGTTCCAAACTGCAAAATAATAGTAAATAAAAGGGGCCACCTTAAAATGCATAGATATTACCCCCCCGATTTTAGCTACTCACTTTCTCATCTCTTTAATCCATTCTTTCCAGAATTTCCCTAGTAACTTTTAATTAATTATATTATTGCACAGCAGCTAATGACAGATGCTTGAGCATAGCTGAGGATATATTGTCAATATAGAAACAATGATAAAACTGGTGCATAAGAATGAGACCTACTTTCTATACTGTAGTTGAAGATACAATGAACAACAAAATGCATTTGCACTGTCATTTTAAATTGATAATTCCTCTACCATGGCATTCAAATCTATGATAGTGCATACGGACCTTGGAAATGCTGACCTCAGCTGTAGCAAATAACTTTTTATTTTATTTTACATCAATAAAATGTCAGCATAAGAGATGTAATTACCGTTCCAAATGCTTGCTACTTTTGGCGGAACTCTTTAATTTTTATCACCTTGCCAGGGGAAAGTCACATTTAGCTTTTACTTTAAAATATCCTTTGGTAATGTATCACCAAATATATTTTATATATCGTATATACTCAGACTTACCCTCCAAGATATTATTACAATACTGGGATAATATTAAGCCCTTATACTCTTTTCCCACTTTTATGATTTTAACAGGCAGTTTCTAGTGGCGACTTGTCAGCTGCAGCAGGGTGCTAAATGGAGAGATGTGACAGCTCCTTGCCTAGATAGGAGCTTAACAGAGCAGTGTGAGATTCAGCAACCTTTATCAACAATGATGCTAGCCAGCAGAAAGGGACAAAAGGTAATAAAAGTATGTGCTATTTCTTCTTCGGTTTTTGGATGGGCTGATGTACCACATTCAGTTTTTATCTTGCAGTAGTCTGCACAACGCGGGACGCGGGTGGCGCTGTGGGTAAAAGCCTCAGTGCCTAGGGCTTGCCGATCGAAAGGTCGGCGGTTCGAATCCCCGCGGCGGGGTGCGCTCCCGTTGTTCGGTCCCAGCGCCTGCCAACCTAGCAGTTCGAAAGCACCCCCGGGTGCAAGTAGATAAATAGGGACCGCTTGCCAGCGGGAAGGTAAACGGCGTTCCGTGTGCTGCGCTGGCTCGCCAGATGCAGCTTTGTCACGCTGGCCACGTGACCCGGAAGTGTCTCCGGACAGCGCTGGCCCCTGGCCTCTTAAGTGAGATGGGCGCACAACCCTAGAGTCTGTCAAGACTGGCCCGTACGGGCAGGGGTACCTTTACCTTTTTAGTCTGCACAACATATTTTGAGAACTCATGATGTTCAGCATTAAAGGGAGTGGGTAGGTACATCATGTAACTGGTAACATTTTCTGGACTTGCAGGTGTGCACTGCAGCACAGAATAATGGTAAAATCGTGTACAGTCATGCACTAAGAGGTTTTCTGATTGCCCTGCCCTTTTCCCTGGGAAAATTCACTATTTAGCAAGGTCCAGTGATTTCCCTTTCTGTCATGTGACAAAATGGAGCAAAACAAACACAGCTAAAAGGAAGACAAGTACAATGAAGAAATCTATTTGGAATATTAATGAGAAGTCTGCAGCTTCTATTGATGTCTTTTTAACTGCACAATATTGTACTCAGTCCAAACATCGAGGTCTGACATCAGCTGCTCTGTAAAGTGGATTAAAGCTGATCCATTTTCAGTTTAAACTCTCTTCTCTCAGATCCACACAGTAGCAGGGCCTAACTCACACTAGAGCTCAAAACTGAAGTAGTAGCTCACCCTTAATACATGTGAAACCTTAGGAAGTAGAATAAAAATGAATGCGGAAGGTATGCATTTCCAAGGCCAGTGGCAGGGTTTAGGTTTAGAATCTCCTTCCTTCTGCCTCTTACTGTTACACTGCATTGGTCAAATAAGTCACAAAAGTATAAGTCTTATAGCCATGTAATGTTTTGAGCTGGCTTAGGAGACTGTGTAGGGTTTCTGGGTAACAGAGCAATGCTTTCTCTTGCCTTGAGAAAACAAGATTTTCACCAGTAAAGGAAGACAATACTGCTGAATCCCAGGGAGCCAGGAAGCTAATGCTACAAAACATTCCCTTGTTAGGTTCTGAACCGGCAGCCAATACTCAGCAAAGCACTTAAACATGCGCTTGAAGTCAGTATGATGAAATGGAAACTTCAAGCTTGTGTTCATGTAAATTACATTGCAGGAAAGTTGTTTCAATGGTTTCCCCCCCTGTAATATAACTTAATCAACAGTTACAACATGATTCTAAATAGCTTTATGCAGAAGTAAATCCTACTGATTAAGTTTCTCCTGGTACATAGGATTAGGACTGCAGCCTTAGACTACGGTGCACTCAAGTTACATTATCCAGATTAGGCTCTGTGGGAGTTGCAAAGATCTCAGCCTCATACATCAGTGTTAACTGAACTCAAAGGACTAGTTACGAACTGTGAACAGATTTGTTTTTCCTAACCCTCTCCTGAGAGTCAATGTCAGCACAACCAACCTTATTTTTCATTCACAAAAATGAATGAAAATACCACCTTCGGTCACCAGTCTGTGCTGCACAAACTGAGATGTATAAAGGCCAGGACTATCATTCTGACCCAAACTCAGGTCCAACAAGGGGCTGTTGGCTTGTAAAGTGAGAAGTTGAAATAACTCTATTCCTGGTGCCTCAGGACCAAACTAGATGGGATACCTATTTGTTTAAACCTGAGACTGCCTCACTCACACATAAATTAGGGTAAGAAGCCCACATTTTAAGGATAAAATGAAGGAGAGGGCTACCTGCAGCATATCCCCATACAACCTGTCCTACCCCCAGCTCTTTTATCCTCAGTTGACCACTGAGGAATAAGTTTGGCTAGGTGAAAAGTGATGTGGGGAGACGATCCCCTTTTGCACTCCCCTTTTCTCTAAAAATAGGGTCTCGCGTAGCTCACCTTCTAGGTGACTCGGGCAAAAAAGTCATTTGATTGATCAGTGGCATAATGTATCTAACAAAATGCATGCTTGACAAATGTACCATTTTTGCCTTACAGATACTTAGATGAAAACCTATACAGATCAACACTTTCCTTCTATTTTACTAAATGTTTAGCCTTTCCCCACCAGACCTCTCATTCTAGCTCATTTGGGTTTCATCTTGTATGTAAGTTGGCAGTTTTGGGCTCGATCCAGATCTAACCAAAGTTAAGCATGTTTAAGTCCCAATGATTGCAAAGGAAGAGATTCCCCCCCCTGTAGAAGAGACATTTGTTTTCCAGTTTGAACATAAAAAAAGTTACCCATTTGAAGCACACCACATTTCACTCCATGGTAGGGGTACGGATACAGGTTCAAAATGACTGTGGTTTTATCACTGGCATTTTAATTCCCCGCACTATGAGTCTCCCTCTTTTTTTTTTGTTTAGTTACAAAAGCTGCTTTTACCCAGGAACTGCAACCAACTTACTTTGGGCACAATGCAGCAGGGCGTTCTCCTGTATAAACCACACTGAAATAAATAGGAGTTGGTCAAAAGGGCTGTGATATAGATCCCATTTATTTCAAAGTTGATTGCATAGGAGGACTTCCCTGCTGGATTATGGCGCATTTACTTTTTGTGACCAAGCAAGCCTGAACTTGTGTTTCAGAGAAACACGATTACAAAAAATTATAGAGGTTCAGGGAGATTCTTGGTTGATTATATTAAACTTAAAGCCCACAGTATTTCTGTCAAATATTTAATACAGCTTTACGTCTTTTGGTATTGACCTGTCGTAAACAATGGCATAACGGTTGGATCTACCATTTCCTTCAAGGCTCCCAAAGCAAACTGTGGTCCCGTGAGAGAGCAGACAAAACCCAACTCATATAAGGTAAGGAAATAACCACCTCTTATAAAAGAAAGGCGTATGCTTTGTTCTTTAGGTAGCTATGCCAGTACAGAACGTTTTTGATCAGGGGCTACAGCAAGCAAACACAGGGACTGTTGCAGTTCTTGCAAGTTGTACAGCCAGTCGCCACTAATGCAATGCACAAAGAAAAAAAGGGGGCCGGGTTGTGGGCAGAGGTTGTGGGGAAGATATAACCCAGAATGTTAGAGACTTCTGCGAAATACTGTGGAACAGCAATCACTTGTAACTTTTACAAAACTTGCTCTCAACATAACATAACATAAAGGCACCATTGATATCGTTCTCATTTTTGAAATACTGTAAAAAAATTGCTACATATGGCACATAACACTTTTTGTATATACATTATATATTTAATTTATAAAAGTTTTTTTCCTGTTTTGTCTTTTTTAATCCTAATAGCGGAACTGCTAAAATAAAATAAATTGTTTTTAATTTAAAGGTGGAGTACTTCAATATATAAAATAAAGTTTTACATGTGAATCTATGTGGGTTGGTTTTTTGTTTTTTTTAGTGTTTCTCTCTCTCTCGCTCTCTCTCTTTTATACAGCGATGGGATCTTGATTAGCTATTACACTGGACAATCTTGCTTGCAATTCTTCCTGTGTTGAGAACCGACTGTTTTGGGTAGTCCTGGTGTCAGCCAGTCGATATGCAGTAGCTGATTCCAGGTCGACTGTTATGGGGTTTTGTATGCTCAGAAAAGGTGTATCTTCCCCTATCCTCTCATCTTCTGTTTCACTCTCTGAGCTACTGTTCTCACAGCTTGTGTCGGTGTTCATTTCCAACCTATTGGAAATATGGCCATTGGGCTTTGTTCTTTTGGCCCTCCGACTGTTGACTAGTTTTTTGGGGGGCTCTTGCGTCGGCTCATACTCTTGTGTGGTTTCGTATTCCTCGTCCTCCACTATCCTCAGCGGACTTGGTGGCAGGCTGCCGCTTTCATGCGCGGGGTTGTGGTGGTAAGAGGAGTTGAACTGTTGCATGTGATGCTCGTATTTTTCCCGTAACCGGGGTGGGGTCACCAGAAGGAGAGGCCTCTCCTCTTCTATAAACGGGCTGACTGCCACAGAAGGGACAGACATTGTTAAACTGGAGACTTGCGGAGACATTTCTGAGGCAGGCGACTTTGGAGAACTTGGAGTATGGAAATCTACGGGTGACATGCGAGCTGGTGTTGTCATAGCAGATACGTACCTAAAGAAGTACAGATAAAATTGAGCTGGAGAAGAATTAAGTGGAAGAACAAAAACGTGACAGCATTAAGAAAAATAATTTCTGGGAGGTTCCCAAGCCATTTGGATTCTTGATGCACAGCCTGCCAAATTGCTAGTAATACTGAATTATATTAGTGGGGCTGCAGTGATACACTTCTTCATTTTCTAAAAATAAAATAAAATAAAATACTTGCGTTCCTAAACTCCAAATCTGTACAACCAATGCTTGAGACAAAACTGATTAGCATGTATAATTAAATTTTATATATTAATGTTCCTCATTTTCACAAGTCTTCATGAAAATGAATAGCAACCCATGATGAAATATAGATAACATCTCCAGCGATATTCATTTCCATCAGCTTTAGAGAAGAGAAAATTTAATCTTTAGCGCTGAAAGATTTCAAGGCTGGGAAGTGCAAATTGGTTGTATGGATGTCAAAGGAATTTCAAGGTTTTACACCAAGGATCTTCATCATGGTGCTCATTTACATATGAATTCAGAACGCATTCAAGGCTAAGTTTAAGAATAGTAGCACAATGGAAGCACTCTTCCTAGTTAATTAATCTACTGTAAGGCCCTGCAGCATTTCAGGCATGACCACATGCAAATAATACTGCAAAGGTTATTCAGAGGTGCGTGTCTCACATTTATATGATTTAGTTATGTATCTATCATTACTATTGATTTATTTCCTCCATGTGTGTCTTCCATTTGCTGTGCCACACTGGGTATGAGTCATGGGAGTATATTCCAGATACAGTCATACTTCGGGTTACAGGCGCGTTTTCTCAGGTTACGGATGCGCCAAAACCCGGAAACACTAGAATGGGTTACTTCCAGGTTTCAGCGGCCGCACATGCGCAGAAGCGCTAAATTGCGCTTTGCGCAGACGTGCCGAATCGCAACCCGCGCGTGCGCAGACGTGCCGCTGCGGGTTGCGAACGTGCCTCCCGCACGGATCACGTTCGCAACCTGAGCGTTCACTGTATTTGCTTTCCAGAAAGGAAGTTAACAGAGACCTCCTGGAGAAGTGGGCCCTACTCTGATAATAGTCACATAAACAATAATTCAGTGGTGCTTATTCTATACCCCACATTTCTCTTAATAGGAATTGATGCACGTTAAATATATGGTTGAACTGAGGCAACTACGTGACTACGACATCAATTAGTGGTATCTAAGTAAGTGGAGTTTTCTTCTCCCAAAACCTCAACTGAGGGGAGATGCATTCAACCTGCTATTTGTATTTTTTGCTCTTTGAAAGAGGTTGAGAATAAATCAACTGAAATTTCTTATTAAAGTAAGGAGAAGGGGGCTGTGTATTAATGTTATAGTTTAAGCACATCTCTCTCTCACACACGGTGCATCAGGTTGGAGGTTGGAAAAAGAAGACCAGCCTTTCATAATTCCTAGTAGGAACCTTTTCCTGGTTATTCTGATCACCTGCTTTATT